>NC_058342.1:6880000-7566250 GCF_905475395.1 Chrysoperla carnea | reverse complement strand
TACGGAATATGGCACTAATAATTTTAAAAAATGAATAAATATTTCTGAACTTTATACAAAATGGGGACCTTATATATGCCAGCGCTTACCGTTGAAAGCATTTGGAAATGCAGAAGTAGTAAACAAAGAAAAAATTTTCCGATACTCGCGAAATGAAACATATTGTAACAAAATATTGAACACCCCCCCCCTCGAACTGTTTTGTACGTAATTTTTTTCATCTTTGAATTTTAGAGTATTATGGTTAAAAACTATTTAACCAATTTGTGTGTGTTGAGTAATCTCTTAGTACCAAAAACGGTCGCAACACACTACTTTCAAAATATTAAAATTTTTTTTAATTCATCAAATTTTTTTTATTTATTTCGATAATTACGTACAAGCGTTGAAGGAACCCCTCCTTCGTATCATAACAAATTGTAACATTATGATTTGACTGACCCCTTCTCCCCCTTAATTTGTTCCGTAATTTAAGTACAGCCCCCTTATGAAAGTTATTTGCCACATATAGCACAAGTAATCCCAAAATATTCAGGAAAAGAGTAATAGGTTAAGATTCACCAAATCAGAACCTACCTCCTAATCATACCTTCAAGCGAACGCGAACTGCAACAACAATTACTAAGAACTGCATATATTACAAATAAATGGCGATATTGCCATTTAAAGAAACCAACAATTCTTACCCCTGAAAATAACGGTTGAAACTTTCGGATTTCAATTGGTTTGAGGGGAATACGGTTTCTTCTTCTTTATATAATATACATTTACAAGAGTCTACTGATACTGCTGAAGCACAATCAACTGAAACTGAGGAATACATTTCAGGTAACATACAATTATTTTATTCAATCCGATTTAATATACAGTCCTATGTAATTGAGCTTGATATTCAATTCTTAATGATCTTATTGATTTATTACAATTTTTTTTTTTTCAGAAGAGTAAAACACTATCCAAGAATCAGATGATGATGAAAACAGTAGTAGTCAAGTGTCGGATAATGATGAAGAAATTTAATGTAAAAACTATATGTACATTAAAACTTATAAAATGTATTGCATTTATCGTTATTATTTTTCTTTTATGTCACTCGCACTATATGCGTTCACGTAACACCTCTTACTCGCACGCCCTTAGCAGATTTCCCCTCGCCTGTCAAGGTATTATGCTATTCAAAACCGCTTGTCATTTTTCATAATTATTCTAAAACGTTTACTCAAAAACATATCAAAAAAAATTTATATGCCGCCATGGGAGGCGGACGTGGTATTACATGTGTACAATGTAAAAAAGGTATCGATCGATATAGTGATTCAGTTTCATGTGAAAAGTGCGACGAAAATTATCATATCGAGTGTGTGAATATTAGTTTGGAAAAATTCAGAAAGTTAAACGATACAAAAGAAATTAAAGACTGGAAATGCAAAAAGTGCGATATAACCTCAAAAGTGAATGCTAGTGCTACAGATAAAAATAGTGAAATAGAGAAAGTTTATTTACCAGAACAAGATCGGTTTGTACCGATAGAAGTTATAATTAAAGAAAATAACTTTTTCAAACAAGAAAATGATTTGCTAAAACTTCTAGTTCAAGAAATCAGGGACAAAAACAAATTGCTTGAAGAAAAATTGGCAGTGAAAGAAAATTTATTAGCACGTATGCAGAACCAAGCTGTCAGCAACAATGCCAACAATAGCTGTAACATTCCACAAATGCAAAATACTAATAAAGAAAAGTCACAAGAAAAATCACAAGAAAAATTAGTTGAAACTCCAAAACGTTCGAACATAGGAAGTATAGGCAATATTAATAACATGCAAGAAACTTCAAATGTTAATAACCAGAATATACCAACAACAAGTAGAAGTAATGGCAATATAGGCAAACTTACATACATCCAAGCACTTACTAATGCCAACACAAGAGATGAAAATGAACATGGTAGAAGCAAGAACGAAGATTTCCAAATGGTTACGTACAGGAAAAAAAAGAAAGAAACTATTATTGGAACTGGAAAATTAAATTCGGATATAGAATTTCAAGCTGCTGAAACAAACATCTGGGTTTACGTAGGAAGAGTTGGTTCAAATGTCACAAAAGATCATGTAATTAAATATATTAAAAATAAAACCAACGAAGATGAAAAAATAATCTGTGAGGAACTCAAAACAATAGGTTCAAACAAAGCATTTAAAGTGGGTGTGAGCCATATATATAAAGATCAGATGTACGACCCAACCTTTTGGCCAAATGGTACAATTATCAGAAGATTTAATCTGAATTTATTTCGGAACAAACAAACCGCAAATAAGCAATGGACACAAACCACAAACATTGGAGAAAAACAATAATGCCAATATTATGCATTTCAATATACAAGGGATCACAAATAAAGCACCACTTTTAGAGCTATTGATATCAGAAATGCAGATATCACCCAACATAATATGCTTCACAGAACATTGGTTGGCTCCGGCTGAGCTAGAACTATTAACCATCAATAACTTTATAGTGAAATCTTATTTTACGAGAAGTAAAAAAAAGCGAGGTGGATGCTGTATTTTAGTGGAAAAACACTTGAGAAAAGTGGAAAGCTATGAAGAGCTAGAAAACTTGTCAATTGAAATGCATTTCGAGTGCAGTGCTGTCAAGTTGGATGATGAAAGCATTGTTGTCGTGTGTATATATAGAACACCGGTGGGAGATCTCGAAATATTTTTTGAACAGTTCCAGAAATGCCTAAGCTTTGTGTCAAACAAGAGAAGTTACAAAAAGGTTATCTTTTGCGGGGACTTTAATATAGATACGCTTCAAATGAGTGCCTGTTCAAATAGAATTGAACAGATTCTTGCATCATATAATTTTAAAATTACAATCAAAGAACCTACACGTATTACAAATACAAGTGCATCATGCATTGACAACTTTTTTGTAAACTTTGACAACTACAAAGTGAATGTGTTTCATAGTCCATTATCGGACCACACGTACCAAATATTTAGTACTACCTCAGTTGAAAGCCTGACCACTAAAGGGTATTACTGTAAAAGGAGGGATTTCTCTGCGAACAATATCGCATACTTCAAGACACTGCTGGAAGAAGAAAAATGGGAAGAAACTTTGTCGGAATTAGATCCCAACAGCGCTATGGACACATTCTATGAGACTTTTAAGTATTACTTTGATGTAGCATTCCCTGAAAGAATTGTTTTCGATAGCTACAGGAAGAAAAATGAGTGGATTACTCCTGAAATTAAAGAACTGTCCAAAGAAAAGAACAAAATTTGGAACAGACTTAAATTCAACACAAAACATCATTCTGTAGATGAAACAGCAACGAAGAGGCTCTATAAAATATTGTGCAACAAGCTAAAATCAACAGTTAAACAAGCAAAAAAAGAATATCACTGTAATCAAATAAACTGCTCTGAAAATAAAACCAAAGCAAGTTGGACTCTAGTAAATAGCCTAAACCAAACTGCATTTCGCAAAAAGAATGAAATAAAAGCCATTCAGAATTCTGCAGGTGAAAAAATTACCAATAAAAATGAAATAGCGAATCAATTCAATAAGTACTTCTCTTCAATAGCTGAAAACCTCAAGCTTAAATCTCCGAATTTTGATCTAGAAATAGACAAAGTTAATAATACTTTGTATCTGTATCCATGCACTGAATCAGAATTGGTAAATTTAATAACGGAAGTGAAAAATAAGAAATCTTGTGGATGGGATGACGTTCCAAGCACAATTGTCAAACAATGTGCAGTTCAATTATTAAAACCTTTACTGGACATAATCAACAAAACATTATCCACAGGCACTTTTCCAGACGCTCTTAAAAAAGCTATTATCATTCCGGTCTTTAAAAAAGGTGATTCAACAAGCTTAAACAATTACAGACCAATCTCACTGTTACCAACCTTTTCAAAAATATTTGAGAAGTTAATTTATAACAGATTTGTATCCTTTTTGGAAAAATATGATGTAATCTCTGAGGAACAACACGGATTTACTAGAGGTAAATCAATTGACCAAGCGATTTTTAAGACCTTCTCAGAAATTTTCCAAGCTCTGAACAGCAACGAAAATGTAGCAGTCGCTTTCCTAGACCTCAGCAAAGCATTCGACAGTCTAGACATTGATTTATTGTTACACAAGCTAAAATTTTACGGTATAAGAGGTAAATCATTGGATCTAATTGCATCATATATGACTAATCGAAAACAGTGCGTAAAATTAAGCTATATGGTCGACAAAAATAAAAAAGAAATATTTTCTGATCAAATGACAATGGTAAGAGGGGTACCACAAGGATCTATATTGGGACCTCTGCTGTTTATTTTATACACCAATGAGCTTCCAAAAAAAACTAAGAACAAAATAGTCTTATTTGCCGACGACACCACGGTACTTTTTCGAGGACATAGCGCAGAAGGTGTCAAACAAAATATAAGCCAAACTTTCGTCAAGCTGAATAAGTGGTTTGAAGAAAATTCCTTGTGCTTAAATATAGCAAAGACTAATATTCTTTGCTTAAGGAATAACATTAAGCATGTAGAAATCGAAAATATGACTACAATAGAAGTATCCCAACATGTGAAGTTCTTAGGTCTGTATTTGGACAGCAACCTAAACTACAAAACACACATAGATTATTTAGCGAAAAAATTATCAAAATTAGTATACCTATTATACAAACTAAGAGATGTCGTATCACGAGAAACCATTTTGCAAGTCTACTACGCACATATCCATTCAAACTTGAAATACGGTATACTATTCTGGGGCAACTCCTCTGCCGTTAATATAGTTCTCAAGATCCAAAAAAGATGCCTTAGAATAATGGACAACGCCAAATCAGATGAACACGCTAAACCAATTTTTAAAAAGTTTGGAATCCTAACAGTGATTGACACATATATACTGGAATGCATGTTATTTGTCAGGAACAACTTAAACTTGTTCAAAAACCACCACGTCGAACATCCATATTCTACTAGGAATAACGAAAACTTAATCGTTATGCAAACCACCAAAGGGTACATTGACAGCGGAGCACTGAACACATCCATACGAATTTACAACAAAATACCAAAAGAAATAAAAAACTTAAATTCGCGCAACTTCAAAAAAGAAATAAAAAAACTATTACTAACTAAAAACTATTACGACCTTAAAGAATTTATGACAGAAAACTTATAGAAATCATTTTAATTGACTGTCACTGATTGTTATTGGAAACCAAAGATTTATTTATTTATTATTTCTTTGTTATTGATTTTATTGTTACCACTATCTACGTTGTTATTGTTTACTTCCTCACATTATTATTGTTGAAATTGTTATTATTATTATATTTATTGTGGCTTAAAAAATTTATTTATATTTATTATTGTTTATTTACAAAAATTATTACTGTTTATTATGGTTTACAAAATTTATTTATATTTATATTTATTATTATTGTTTATTATCGTTTCTATTCCCTGTCTACTGGAATTATTATTACTATTATTGTTTACTAAGTCTATCTATATAATCCTTAATGTTGTTTTCAAAAAGAATAAAATAATTATTGTTTACAAAATTTATTTTGTCGAAGCCGACGCATTCTATGTACTATGTACGTCAAATTTTTGAGAATAAAGTTTATTATTATTATTATTATTATTATTATTATCCAAATTTCAACTATACACGAGAAAGTTTATTTTACCTCATCAACTGTGCTACTTTCAATTCACCTGTCAAATACTTTTGCTCATTGTAATCGCCTGTCAATTCTTTGTTCAAGATTTACAATAAACAAACTACATCCTGTTAAATTTTATTAGCTTACAGAAACAAGATTATATACTCTATTTCTTGTACAATTTAAAAAATAAAGGGGCTGATGACGTGCAGGGCTGACGCTTGTCAGG
Organism: Chrysoperla carnea; assembly: GCF_905475395.1. NCBI lineage: Eukaryota > Metazoa > Arthropoda > Insecta > Neuroptera > Chrysopidae > Chrysoperla > Chrysoperla carnea. The sequence goes on along the minus strand of NC_058342.1, from coordinate 7,560,326 downwards.
TCATGGCTATTGCCCTTAGCATGCTATAAATCATAAGTGTACAAATTTTCAACCTTACAGGAAGACCGTTACTCGGAGGGTTCACTAGCTCTCCAACTGTAAAGAGGTCCTGGTGTATTATTATTTTATTATTCGCCAACAGCCAAAACGAATACTTTTCGCACTCTATTATCCATTGCAATTCATTTTGGTTATTATATACTTCAACTGGATGTGAAAATGGACAGCTGAATAAAGAAATTTACATCACCCAACCGGACCATCATTTGTTTTCGTCATGACCAAAATTGGTTTCATTCGTTGTACATCGGATCCATGTTTATACATTTACAATGAAAATGACATTGTTTGCTACATTCTTTTGTATGTTGACGAATTTGTCGGAGATAATATCAAATTGAATAGATATGATCAACAACATCAAAGGAAAATTGGCACAGGAATTTAAAATGATTCATGTTGGGACATTAAGTTCATTTTTGGGAATTAAAATCGAGTACAATTCGGACGAAAATTCAATTGATTTGAGTCAAACACATTATTTGAAGAATGTTCTGAAAAAATTCGACATGTTTGACTGCAACCCGGTAGTTACATCGATTGAAAAGGGTTTGGATTTGCTGAACGACGATAAGAACATTTTAACAAATCACCCGTATAGAGATCTAATGGGTGTTTAACATATGCCACTCAAACAACTCAACCTGATTTGTGTTCATCGACGAATTATTTTAGCCGTTTTCAAAATTGTTGTATAGACGAACATTACACCTATGCAAAACGAATTTTGCGGTATATACAATAAGGAACATCTTAATTGAAGTTGATTTATCATGGAATCAAATCAGTCGATATTTTGTCTGGTTATACTGGCTCAGATTGGGCAGATGAGAAGAAAGGTCGTAAATCGAATAGGAATATGTATTAAACATTTTTGAGAAGACAGTAAGTTCTTTATCATAAAAACAGCCAACTGCCAGTCGCCTTTCAACTGAGGCGGAGTATTTGGCACTTTCGAATATTATTTTCGAATCGAAGTGGTTACGATGTATAATCAAGGAACTTGATCAACCGTACATTAAGATAGCTGGAGAGCCACGTGGGCACAAGAAAATGTAACTCATGTATCGAACAAAGAAATTCAATTAAAGTAAATTTCAACCAACGAAAAAATTGCAGATATCATGACGAAGGTCTTGGAAGAATTTTATTTCAAAAACATCGTAACGGTTTAGATTTATTTTGATGTGATTCTGATTTTGATCAAAAAACTTTTGATCTTTTTACTTTATTTAAATATTTAGTTCACAATTAAATTATAATTTCATTTTTCAATTTGTTAATGCATCAGATTAAGATCATCATATGGTAATCAAGTCAAATTTTTGACCAGAACCGCAAAATAATCTTTATTTTCGTCAATAATAAATTTTCGGCAAATACCCCAATTTTTTTTTTTCAAACGCTATACATATATCGAAAATGGTGAGGAAAGGTAAAAAAGTATCACGAATTAAAAAGTTTGTAGAATTGTCCAAAATATAACGTCATAGTGTTTTCACATCAAATTTTTTACTAGAGCCACAAAATAATTTCGTCAATACTCAATTTTCGGCAAAAATCCGTACTTTCTTTTTTTTTTAAAGTGTATATATTAAAAACAGCGAGTTTTAGTAAAAATTGCCATGAGGAAAAAACACTTAGAATCGTCCTAAATAAAATTTCTAATTTCTTTCAATTTAAATTTTTGACCAGAGACAAGTGGAAGTTATACGAGTTGTCAGCGAAAAGTCACATTTTTGTTTTTTCAAATGCTTATATCTCGAAAACGTTGACGTTAGGTAAAAAATGTCAAAGACAAAAAAATGTTGAGAATTGCAAAAAATATAAAATCCAATAATGTTTTTAAATGTTCAATAAAGAGAATGTGGTGTCCGGAAGTAGGGTCCTTCTGTCCCACTCTATGGGAAAAAGTACAAGTACACATGTATATGATTTTTTGAGTACACTTAGATAAACATTTCCCACCGCTTCCCATTAAAATAAACTGACGAGGAGTCAATTCCTGGGTTAGACTTTTTTCGTTTTTATTTCATCGATTGTAGTGTAAATGTTACATTAAATTAAAAACTGATTCAAAATACAAGTACGTATCATTCTATATTCCTAATACTCTACAGCTACGCATTTATCATAGACTTGTCGATTACTAGGTTTCATAACTAGGCTCTTGTTTATTACTGGGTGTCTTAATTTATTTCGTCGTATTTATTTCCACTTATGTTATCTAAATTCAATATTTTCAATAAATATTTCGATTTCAACGCAAACTGCGTCTTTAGCTAAATTTATTCATATGACACATTACAAACATTATTTAAGTAAGAAATAAATTTGTAAAACATTCCAAAAAATTATAGTAACATTTACTAAAATAAATCAAAAAATAGTTTTAAAAAAATTTTCGGACAGACGAAACGGAAATGGCGATTTGAGAAGAGGAACATATGAAATTATTTATTTCACATGTTTTTTCGAACTTTTCAACTATTGCATTCTTATGCATTCTACAAATTGTAGTTACATACCAAAGTTGGCTCAAACTTAATCTGATTAACGATTAAAAATTAATGATTTAAAATCATAATCAAATTTAAAATTATTAAGATTATCAATCATAATCAATAATCGTTAATTTGATTGTTTCATTAAATATTTATTTGTGATATTGTTTCACTCAGTGATTAACTTAAAAACAAACTTAATTTGTGATGATGACTTAATTGACTCTAATAGTAGTGGTGTTTCAAATAATTCATTGGTGTCGTCAAACGGGAATTTTTTCGGGAATTCCGGGAATTCAACAGTATTATTGCAATCGGAATAGGAACTTTCTTCTTCTGCTTTATTTGATGGTACCTAGTATAAGCTTCTACTAGACAAATGCACAGACAAGAACAGAGTAGCAATTTGTATGAACTGTTCGAACCAGCAAAGTAAAGTAGTTAAGGGCTATGGTAAAACGACATCTAAGTTTTTGGAACACTTAAAACGGAACTATGGCGTTGACACAGAAAAGGAATGTAGAAAATATATGAAAGACAATAAGAAAAATAATACACTTCGGACTAATCGCACTTCAAGGCAAAGTGAAATATTTGTGCACCGCCGGTGATATATGGTCAGGGAAAAAAGAAGTTTTTGTAGGTGTTACAGTGCACTGGATTGATAAAAACTATAAGAGGCATTCCGCAGCTATGGTTTATCGCCGGTTTAAAGGGGCACACACCTTCGATCGCATAAAAGATTTTCTTTTGGAAAAATATTCAGATTTTGTTGACCCCACTTAAATAGTATGTTCTGTAACTGACAATGTGTTATGTTCGGGACGTGTTGTCTGAGCAACTGTTCTTTATTGAATGATTATCATTACAAAAACAAGTAATATTTATTAGGTAAATAACAAATAGATAATTCTAGAATAATTATATAATACTTAACACAACATCTTCCTTTTTTAATTAACCTTTTTTTTTTTGACTCTTCATGAAATTTGAAAATCTAATTGAAATTCCAAATTCCTCTTTTTTATTTATTCATTCACTTATTCTATTTTACAAATTAATTAATTCATTCATTCACTTAATCTATTTTTAATATTAACACAACAATTACTTTCAAAAGATTATACAAAACTTTTGCTTGTTTGTTTGTTTGCTTGTTAAATTCAAAATTAAAAATATCTCTTTCTTTTTTTTCTTTCTTTTTTTTTTTTTAAATAAACATTTCAATTCAATAATCAATTGAATTAATAAATGGAGCTATTTTCGAAATATTAATACAAAAATTATTTTCAAAATATTACAAAACAAAATAAAATAAATTCTTTCTTTTCTTTCCTTCTTTTTTTTTGCAAACAACAAGAAATTGTAATCATAAATAACAAAACAAATAATTTATTCGCGATAGGTTAATGGTTTCGAGGTTTCACGGCCTCTCATGGTGTGATATGGCACTCTATTTGTTGTGTGATCATCAGTGGACAATTGATACTCATTATCACTTGGCAAGTTAAACTCATTACCACTCGCTCTTAAATGATATGAATTTCGGCGTAATATATTATTGTATTCATTCAAAATTGCATACGATCTTTTGTCTATTTGTTTAACAATTTTAGCAGGTTTCCATTCTTTATTATATTTATACAACACATTATCATTTAAATTAAAATCGGGTCTACATTTAGTTCTCTTATCGTAATATTTTTTAGTTTTAAATTTTCTATCAAGTAAATATTTTTTATAACCTGTTACAATTTTAGGTTTTAGTTTTTCATGTGTAACGGGTAGTTTAGTTCGGATAAGTCTGCTTTGCAATAATTGAGCTGGGGTCCAGTTGCTACCCAATACTGGAGTAGTTCTGTATAATAACAACGCATACTTTATGTCGTCATTGTTTATGCTACATTTTTTTAAGATATTCTTTGCAATTTTAACGCCCATTTCGGCCATGCCATTTGATTGCGGATATCTGGGGCTAGAGTGCACGAAATCAAAATTCCAGTTTCGAGCAAATTCTTTACATTCCACAGAAGAGAACGGATTATTATCAGCAACCACTATTTTCGGAATGCCAAAATGTGAAAATATTGATTTTAGTTTTTAAATTATATTTTCGGATGTACCTGCTTTTAAAGGCATTAACTCTAACCATTTAGAAAAGTAATCATAAGCTACTAAGTACAGCTTGTTTTTAAAATCCAATATGTCTATACCCACTTTAAAGAATGGAATATTGAGAATCTCGTGTGGTATTAATGGTTCTTTAATATTGTTATTTTTAAATCTTTCGCAAGATTGACATTTAGAGACAAATTTTTCAATATCGCTAGAAATACCTGTCCAATAAACATGTTGTCTTGTTAGCCTTTTTGTTTTATCTATCCCAAGATGGCCTTCGTGAAGTTTATTTAACATGTCAGGTCTAAGTTTTTTAGGAACCAATAATCTACAATTGAAATAAGCTAATCCACTTTTTACCACAATTGCATCTCTAATTTTATACAAAGTTAATAATTCTCCATGCAATTTATTTTTTGGCCACCCTTTAACATTGTATTCTAACACCTGTTTTAACACCTCATCTGTTTTTGTAGTTTCTATAAACAATTTATTTTTTTCATCTGATAATTGAATATCAGTGTTTATCTCAACAATATGAACTAATTCATTATTTACAAAATCGTCGTCTTCATCATCTTTTATTGGACTGAATCGCGAAAGCACATCAGCCACATGCATTTTTTTTCCGGGTATATATGTTAGTTTTATTCGATATTTTAGTAACCTTAAACGCATTCGTTGTAAACGGGGTGAGGGTATTGCCGCTATCGGCTTCTCGAATAAAGTCACCAAGGGCTTATGATCTGTTAAGATTTCTATGTCACGAGCGTAATAATGGAAATATCTGCTCCCGTATCTTATTTTGCATGTTATATTATATTATTATTATTATTAAATTCTAATTTTTGTGTCCACTGACGTTCACCCAAAAAATTTTTTGTACCTATCTCGTCAATGATCAATCCACCATCAGAGCTCGTGCAATCTCTAATATGTTTAGTACTACTGCACCTAATTGAAAAATGGTTTCTTCCACCACACTTTCCACAAATTCGTCCATACGCGGGACAACTTGCTATTTTATGCATTTTACCACATTTTTTACACAAATAATTTCCCGAACGACTAGTGTTTTTGGTTTTAGCTTTGTCACCATAATTATTTCTTCCATCTTTTTTCTCCATTTTGTTGTGTATCGCCGCCATGTCCTTTTTATACTTCTTCTTATCGTCAGTTGAGGTTATTTTTATGCGATCAACAGTTTCTGGAGCATTCATGACACTAGCTTGTTCTCTGCTCAATACTGATGTTCGGCCAATTTCAATAGCTTTAACCAAAGTTAATTTCTTCTTTCGTAATAATAATTCTCTAAGACGTACATCTCGCACACCTTGAATGATTCTATCCATTACCATTCTTTCTTCTTCTTTATATTCACAATCCTTAACAAGATTTTTTAATTCTGTGACGAATGATTCAAAAGTTTCCCCATCTTTTTGATTTCTACTGTTAAACAGAAAACTACTGAGCACGAGGTTTTTTTGAGGTTGTACATAGTTTTCAAACTTTTGTAAAACGACATCAAATTTTTCTTTTTCACCTTCATCCAACTCGAATGTGTTATACAGATGTTTACCCTTAGATCCAGTAAAATTTAATAAAACTGCTGTTTTTCTTCCACTCGACGTTTTGGTGTCGGAAATATCAGCTGCTTTTATGAAAATTTCTAAATCTCTCCTGAATATTTTCCAATTTTCAGCCAAATTGCCTTCAACTTTTAATTCACTCGGACGAGAATAGAATTCCATTTTCCCACTTATTATTTATTAATTTAATTTCAATTATTATGTCTTTAAGAAATTTATTAAATTGCATTAAGCACTGTTATACATTGTTAAGTTTTAAGTAATTACTACTTAATTAAACGAGCACGTGGTTCAAAAATCCGTCTGCGCCATGTTATGTTCGGGACCTGTTGTCTGAGCAACTGTTCTTTATTGAATGATTATTATTACAAAAACAAGTAATATTTATTAGGTAAATAACAAATAGATAATTCTAGAATAATTATATAATACTTAACACAACACAATGGGTAAAATTTTGAGAAAGCCTTCAAGATATTCGGAGTAAATACAACATTCTTAATCGAATATGATGAAGATAATGAACATTCAAGTCCAAGTAGCAGCGAGAACGAGTTGAGTGAAAAAGATCTTGAAGTGAGTGAAGAAGAATTCGACACAAGACAGGAACACGAATATGACGATCTACTGTTAGAAGAAAACATAGTATACGACCATTCACAAAAGACTTTTTTACCATTTCACTTCAGGTGTAACCTCAAAATTGATAAAATAAAACTATTAAAAATTAAATCATCAAACAATTCTCTTAAGTCATATAAATTTTAATCCAACTCATAGATATAAATTACGGTCCATCAAATAACACAGGTCTGCAAAAAAAAATTTTTTGTCAGCTGCATGAGATATTTTTACTAAATTATATGTTTTAGAATGCGCTGATTTCAGAAATTATGGTCATTTTTTTCTATCACGTAAGTTTTCTTTGCAAATTCATAAACAAAAAATTGATAAAAGCACTCGTTAATTAAAAATTATACAGTAGCCTGCAAGCATAGTCACATCCCATCTTTCTCCCCGAAACCGCTCCCCCTGTTTTCGCTGACAGCTCCCAGCTTTTCTGGAAAAAAGTCTATGTATGAGTGCAAAAAATGGACCTTCAGGCTTATCTTGCAGCCTTGAGCTGCAAGTTGAACAATGTTGCTAGTTGAGCAATGGTTTTGTAGTCAGGAAACTTAGTATTTCCCAAAAACCTTCACACTACATCCTTGACGATACATAAGCTTATTTTTCCTTCTCATTCATACTTTCCGCAAAGAGGGTGTCGGTTAAAAGCCTTCTGATGTCGGTGCCAGTGAAAACTCCCTCTTTCAACTTTGCTTCTGACAGCTTCGGGAATTTTGTACATAGATATTTAAAACAGTCTCCACCCTCTTGCAGGGGTTTTACAAATTGTTTCATCAACGCCAAATTGATATAGAGAGGTGGTAACAAAACTTTTTCTGGTGGCACCAAAGTGGTATTGATAACATTTTTCTCTCCAGGTTTTAAAGTTTCTCGGGGTGGCCAATCACTTTTAGTCCAATGCTGTTATCTGGCTCTACTATCCCATAAGCATAAGAAGCAAGGATATTTAGTATAGCCTGCCTGCTGACCCAAAAGCATCGTCAGCTGCCTGCTGGCCCAAAAGTGCCCACAAACCATCCATTAATGGTCCTAATATTTGATTTTTTCCAGGATAATGGCCAAATTATTACAGTTAGTTTTCTTCCATATGCACAGAATACCCCATTAGAAGCGAAGCTAATTTAATTTCATCGTGCAATAATAATACTTTAAGACTAGTTTAATATAATATTACTAAAAATACTATATAATACTACTTAAAGACTAGTTTATGTTGTTACTAATATCTATAAAAACCTATGTGATAGAATGTTTTGAATATTGTTCCTGTTTTTAGGAGGTCAAAATCTATAAGAAAATGTAAAAAAATCCTATGCAGTTTTTTAGTCGCAGAGCTGTGTAATTTTTCAAATCCACTAAATTTGTTGAAAGCTGTTACAAATAGTTTGGTGGTTTTAAAAAATTAATTTTTTCGATTTGGTGCTAATTTTTTGAAGAATGTTCGTAAAAATATGAATAAAACTACTGACAATGATTGCGTTGCAAAAGTTAAATTATATTTTTTAAATTAAATTTCTTAATATACCATTTTATTTCGAGAATCGATGCATTTATTTCAAAAAATATGTCTCAACTTGAAGTCAACAAAAAATCATTCTTATACGTCCATAAGTAGATTTTGACTGACACGCCTATAAAGTTGTTTTAAAGCTAACAAGTGAAACCAAACAATTAACTAAGTTAATGGTTGAAATAAAATGTATAGACAGCTTTATGTGGATAGATAACTACTCTTACATACAAAGTAATAAGAGTGTCTTTCCTCTCACTTTCTCAGTGGATTTAGCAATAAACATAACAGACCCAGTTACCACGCCCGACCTTCCTTCAGATCACAACCAAGTGCTGTTCAACATCCTATCAACTGGGCAGAGTTTAGACACACTCTGAATGACAAAATAAAATTAAACAATTGGAAACAAACAATTGACTGATTTAACTATTGAAATACCATATATACACAGTTTTGATTACGGAATCGTTTGTTTTTTTCGTCATGTAAGTAAAGAAAAATAGCCACTCTTACACACAAAGTAATAAGAGTACCTTTCCTCTCACTTTTTCAGTGGATATATGCTATAATACACAAATATAATATATGCAACGACTAAATTTGGAGTATATACAATAAGTACCTTTATACATACTATATTATGATTCTAACTAAATTAGCGCTCACACGGATAAACAGTGATGTTTACGATAAATTTTTGAAACTAAAGTTGTTTATTTTCTTATAAGAAATATTCTTTACATTTAAACTTTTTTTATATCTCTAATGGTTTACAAGACCCGATTGGCTATGTTACTCATTTACGAACTCGGCCTCACTTTTTACGTCCTGAACACGCTATACAAATTTCAGCTTGATATTATTAACAAAAAATGGATTAATTTTCTTGCGTTCATTTTTGTTTATAGAGCATTCTAGAAAGAAAACTAGGCAAAAATAGGAAATACAAATTTAATCCAATTTTATTTTGATGCTTTTATCGCACAATATGCGTACTTTATGAATAAAGTGGAATAAACGAATTTTTCGTCGACACTATTCTGTTTTTATGAGAAAAATCCACTGAAAAATATATTATTTGTTCAAGTTCTAGTATTATCAACAATAATAATTTTGTGTGTGCAATACAACTTGGTGTTTGTAATTATACGAGATATACATACTTATGTTGCACCCTCTAGTGGCAAAAATTATAAACAATACATACAAATCGATTGAAAATTTTACACTAGATATCTCCTTTACAACTCTAGAATTCAATGTTTTTCCCTCAAAAGCAGTGTCTTTTTCAAACGTAAAAGTGTTGAATAAAACTATTTCGTTTAACTTCCTTATCGTCGACTCATAATAAAAACCTCGTATCTCAAAAACAAGACAAAAAAAATTTTTTTGTAATACTTTTTTTTTATAGAAATACAAGGTTTTCTAAACAATAATGCATCAAAAAAATTTTCAAGATGTAGAGATTTCGTTTTACGCTTACTTGAATTGTTGTAAGGAACACATTATTAGATTAAGATACGAAGTTTTCCATTTAAAAATAAAATTAAAATTTCTTGAAATACGAAGTCCAGTGCAATTGTGTTTTTAGATCGGAACCCAGTTATAATGAATGGATTTTGATTTTTCTGGATTTTTTGAATTTATTATACTATAAGTAAGAAGTTTACCTATTGAAACCCTCCGCTGAAATATTGATCAAGGTATACTAATTTTAGGCCCAAGTTTGTAAAGCGTACAATTTTGGATTAGATCTTCATAAAATCACCTAATTAGTCTATTTCTGGTTTTCCGCCCGTCCTTTTATCCGTCCGTGGCCACGAGAACTCAAAAACGAAAGGGGATACCAAGCTGAAATTTTTATAGCGTGCTCAGAACGTAAAAAGTTAGTTTATAAATCAAAGAAATGAGCAACATAGGACCCGTAGATTCATCTTGTAAAGCGTACAAGATAAAAGAAAAGTTGAAACGTAAAAAATGTTCCTTACAATAAACAGCTTTTTGTTTTAAACATTTTTTCGTAAAGATCATTTTTTACCCGTGGCGGCGCACTGACATTCAACACTTTCTATACAGAGTATTTCAACAATTAACTCAGTCAATTGTTTGTTTTTACTTGTTTTTTTAAGACCTGTGCATGAAAATGATGCTATTTCTAGTATAGTACATTTCTTTTATGATTTATTTTTTCTTAATTAAAGAGAATTAAAATCAGGATCCGAACCCGGATCTATTGGATTCATGCCAAAGTCCTTAGGTAATTTGGCGGTTCGAACTCTAGACACAGAGTGTAATGTTTACACTCTAAAATTTTAGTAGGTTTATCGAAATATAAAAGAAGAAACTAGTAGATAATAATATTTTGTCGTATCAAGCAGAAAACGATGCTGATACCATTAATTATACAAACAGTAATTAATATTATGTTAAATCATAAAATGCTGTAGTTGTTGCTGAAGATATTGTGTTTTAGTTTTACTAACAGCTTTAACACCTGCTCATAGAGAAATATTTTTTCTTTTAAACCCGGAAAGGTTAGGTATCCACAAAACTTTATTCTAATGAAAGCCCAGAACAAACTACTAATGTGTAAAATGCTGCCATTTTCTTAACTGATGAAAATACTGACGGCGCTGATGTTTTGCAATCGGGCATTTAATGCAATTTAACATTATATGGTTCTCCAAAAAAAAAATAATAATAATTAAATTTCGATGCCAAACGTTTCTTAAAGCTACAAGTAAAAATACCTCTGTCAACTTGGCTTCATTGATTACTGTATGGGATAACTTTAGAACATATAAAAAAAGTGTTTTTACAAAAACAGTTGTGGGTGGGACATCAAAAGTTTCCAAAAATGGAAACACAATTCATTAACGCCAGTTATGGTGAACTAACCACTAGATTCTAAAAATTTATTATAATTTAAAATATGATTTTTTATTCATGTAAAACTGAATGTGGCTCTGCTGGTGATTGTAGAAAAATAAACGTAAATTGTTCTGCAGCATGTTTACATACTAAATGAGTTAGCTGTTTAAATACTCCGCAATTGATATTTATGAATGATATCCAAAATGAAAACGTAGACAGTTAATTAAAGTGGTCACCATTTTTACATAAATTTCGAATTATTTTTATAATTTAATTGATTATATTGTTATTTAAAAACATTAAAATTGTTAATAAACTATTTTTTATTAAAAACACTGCAAAAAAAAAAATTTAAAGCACTTTTTGAGCGACATGGCATACGTTGTAGGTTTTGATGAGTAATCATGAAAATGTCTTTCAAAATTGTCGAACACCCCCAAATTTAGTAGTTATTGTGGAAAAATCGTTTTCCGTGTGCTCTGCACACTTATACAGTTGTAACTCCGTCAATTTTTAACCGATTTTCTATTACTTCACGGTTTGGAAAACTAGAAACACTACGAAACACACAACTCACTTTCTTTGGTGTAGTCGAGTAAAAACAAGTGGCAGTGCGACATATTTGTCGCGGAGTATTTCACTATTTAAACTTTTTTTTGTTTAACTGAAGAAAACAATTACCATGTAATGAATAATAATTTACATTGTTTTATTATAATCGTTTGTGATTTTATGTTACTGTTGAGGCCGCAGTTAGCCGTTATATAGAGTTTCCAAATTTATTATTTTATTTTATGGCGTCGCATCATGTTTTGTGTAGACAAACTATATTTTATTTTTTTGTACATAAATGTTACATACAAGCCGTAAACATTTATGTAATAATAAGATATTTTTTTTGGTAGTGATCAGTAGTAGTTTTTTTTGAAAGCGTGACGACCAAGTCCCTTTTTTTTTGCTAATATTTAATATCGTTCCGTAACGTGACCGCAAAAGCAAAGTTATTTAGATCTATAATAAAATCATTGTAAAAGTTGGTGTTTATTGAACTGTCTTATAATTCTCTCGTTAAAACGGGTCCTTATTGCAAAGTTGTGAAGTGCGATTCCTTATCCTGGTATCCCAAAATTTTTCCTCCGATCCAGGACTCGTACCACATGGGATCCAGTTTCAACGGGTAAGTTCCACTAACTTATTTAATGAATTTGTATTAACATTTAATTACATCAACCAAACCTATTTATTTATGTTGGACAATCGTCATCTATTTAAAATAATAGTAATAATTCAGTCCACTCAATTCCAGAAGTTGGCGGAAAATCCAACATATATTTGTTCCATACGAACCGGATGGAAAACCTTTTCAATTTTGTTTTGTTAGTTTAGTAGTAACCGCCATAAATTTTGTTATTGTAGTTTTGAAATCGCCATTGATATTTTGTTTTTTTTTTTTTAGTTTTGAAATCGCTTTAAATAGTTTTATTTACTTTTCTAATTAAATTCGAGATAATAATTAAAACCATTTTGCGAATCAAGATTATTTAATTAACTTATTAATTTCGAAAATAGAAAATAAAATTTAAAAATTATTTCGTACTTTATTATAGTTTGTCTCAAACAAAATTGCTGCTCCGCCATAGCAATCATTTATTGAAATAGTTTGAATTTAATTTAGCTTTCTAAACTCATTTGAATTTGCTTCGCTACATTTATTGAACATTCAATAAACATCTATTGAACATTCAAGAATTGTTTAAACAATACTTAAATTCATTTGTTGGGATTTTTTTTGGAACATTTTAGAAATTTTTTTTGTATCTTTATTCATTGTTTGTTATTAAAAATTAATTGTTAACGGCTATCATAATGGCAACTGAACAACAGTTGAGAGTTTTAACGGCAAAAAAGGAGAATCTTTTTCGTCGAATTCAAGGTATCTACGATGCAAGCAATAATATTGCAACTTCAGAAAATCTTCGTATTTTCAAAATTAAATACGAGGGGTTCGAGCAAACCAGTTTATTATTTACGGAAACAATCGATTCCATAAACCTCCTTGAATTAAAACTAGACAAAACTTTTGTTCCTGATTACCATTCTTTAAACAGTTTCGAGGACCTACGTGATCATATTCGCTTTGTAGCTAGGCAAGTAGCTGATAGAGAAAAGGCAGCCTCATCGACAATACAAAATTCACAACCCGATAGATCTTTACCGCGACTTCCTAAATTAGAATTGCCTACATTTTCAGGGGATATTTCTCAGTGGCCCATCTTTTACCAGTGTTTCAAAAGCATGATTCATGATAATTGTGAATTAAATGACACGGATAGAATACATTATTTAATTGGACAGCTAAAAGGAAACGCCTTAAATATTTGTTCTGGAATACCTCCAATTTCCGAAAATTATCCAATAATTTGGAAATCACTTACTGATAAATACCAGGATAAACGCGTACTAGCTAGCTCTTATCTGAAACAAATTTTTGAATTTAAATCATTAAACTCTGAGTCCCAGCTCAATTCATTCGTCGAAAAATTTGATACCGCTGTAGTTGCCCTACAAAAATTAGATATCCCTAATTTATCAAATTTCATTTTTCTTATTTAGCTTTATCTAAACTTGATCCCGAAACATCACGTTTGTTCGAAAATTATAAAAGAAAAGATTCTATCCCAAATTACGAAGATATTATTGAGTTTGTGAAAGAACAAACTAAAATTTTATCGCGCTCACGTCCTCATGTTACTTATGCTAATAGCATTAAATCCAGCCAAATTAATAACGCTAGCCACAATAAGTCCAAAACCATGTCTTCATTTATGATTAAAAATGGCTCATCAAATAACAAATGCCCAATGTGCCATCAGACTGACCACAATATAGTTTACCGTTGTAGCCAATTTACAAGGCTTTCCCCAAAGGAAAGATACACTTGCGCCATTCAAAAACATTTATGTTTGAATTGCTTAAGCGATCGTCACCTTATAGCAAATTGTAATTCAAAATCAACTTGTTCAACTTGCAACTTGAAACATCATTCATTATTGCATTTTGACCAAACTAGGGTTACAATACCGCAAACTGGACCTATTGCCGTTGAGTCAAAATCACCGCGGAAAGAAAACCATAGTTTAGAAAGTATTTCGCCCTCGCATAGTTTGTGCTCAACGACATCGTGTAATAGTCCTCAACAAAACTCAACAGTGCTCTTAGCTACCGCTATTGTGTATATTCAAGATTGTAATGGAGAAAAGCAACAAGCTCGTTTTATTTTGGATAGTGCATCTCAAGCTCATTTATTAACCGCAAATTGTCGCAAACGCCTTGGACTACCAATGTCCAAAGTTTACAATTCAATTAGTGGAATCGGATCAAATTCCAACCCAGCCCATGGACAATCAAACTTAACATTTTTCTCGCGATATGATCCCTTAAAATCATACAATATAAATGTCGTAGTAGTCAACAAAATAACGAATCAATTACCAACGTCACCAATAAACACGGAATCCATGTCCTGTTTTAAAAATTTACCCCTTGCAGATGAAAAATACCATCAACCGGGTCCTATAGAAGGAATAATTGGTGCTCAATTATTCCCGCATTTGTTTTACACTGGTAGAGTAACCACCTCCAAATCATCACCTATTGCAGTTGAGAGTAGCTTAGGCTATGTGGTTATGGGTTGCGCACCTCTTTTGTCTTCAACCGATCAAACTCAGATCTTTTGCACTACAATGGATGAACCACCCATAGAAAATATTTTAAAACGTTTTTGGGAATTAGAAGAGGTCTCAGTATCTGTGGCAATGGACCCTGAAGATGAATATTGCGAAAATTTATTCGTTTCAACGGTTGATAGAGATCCTACTGGGAGATATATTGTATCATTGCCCTTTAAAAATCACCCTTCAAATTTAGGTGATTCATATTCATTTGCCTATAAACGATATCTTTCATTGGAACGGAGACTAAAGGCTTCTCCTGAGTTAAAACTTGAATACGACAAAATTATTCAAGATTATTTAAATCAAGGTCACATGAGTATAGTCGAAGAAAACGATTCCGACTCAACGACCTATTATATACCTCATCATCCCATATTCAAAGCTAGTTCATCAACACCAGTTCGCGCAGTTTTCGATGCCAGTATGAAAAGTACTTCTTCATTATCTTTAAATGACATTTTATATGCGGGACCAAAATTGCAGATAGATATTCGCACTATATTATTGAATTTTCGCTTATTTTCCATTGCTATGTGTGCAGACATACGACAAATGTACAGACAAATTATTGTTGATGAATCGCATAGACGTTATCAAAGACTACTATGGCGTTTCTCACCTGAGAGACTAGTTACAAAACTTCAATTGAACACAGTTTCATTTGGAATCAAATCATCTCCTTATTTAACTCTAAGAGTTGTCCAACAATTGGCTAAAGATGAATCCAAAACATATCCGAATGCTGCACAAGTTGTTTTAAGAGATCTATACATAGACGACCTTGTCTCTAGTGTCGATAGTATTGATGATGCCAAATTGTTGTATGAGGAATCGGTGGGTTTGTTTAAATCAGGAGGATTTGAATTGGTCAAGTGGTCCTCTAATAGTAAACAACTTCTCGACATTATTCCACCGGAAATTCATCTTGTTGACCTGCTACAATTTGAAAGTGATACATTGAAGGTGCTTGGCCTTCAATGGAACCCGCATGCAGATATTTTATCATTTCAGGTTAACTCAACTAGACAAACCTGTTCAAAACGCATAATTTTATCCACCATTGCACGCTGTTATGATCCTTTAGGTCTTTTATCTCCCGTTATTCTTTACGCTAAATTAATTATTAAAGATTTATGGAGTCTTGCACTTCAATGGGATGATACGCCACCGCCTAACACATTAAAAAAATGGTTATTATTCATTGATGAACTATCGTTGTTGAATAATTTTCAAGTTCGGCGACATGTGTCTGTTTTCAAAAATAGTCCCACAATTTTAGTAGCTTTCGCTGATGCCAGTGAAAAGGCCTATGGGGGAGTAGTTTACCTCCAAACCTTAACTCCAAACAAACAAATCAAAGTCACATTGCTGTGTTCTAAATCGAAAGTCTCGCCAACAAAAACAATTTCTATTCCCAGACTAGAATTATGCGCCGCACATTTAGTTTCAAAATTAGTTCATTTTGTATTAGATACATATGGATCCCGGATTCCTATAATCGACCTACTTGCATTTTCTGATAGCACCGTAGTTTTAAGTTGGCTAAATTCTTCTCCTTCAAGATGGGCAACATTTGTGGCAAATCGCGTTACAAAGGTCACGCAGTTGGTTTCCAAAGAAAATTGGTTCCATATTGATAGCCAATCTAACCCCGCTGATTGCATTTCACGTGGTTTAACTCCTTCCGAATTATTAGAACACCCGCTCTGGTTAACTGGGCCCTCTTGGTTATCTAATTACAGAGATCAATGGCCTATTCAACCATTTGATAGTGGTGTAAGTTCGACCACTATTGAACAAAAGTTAATAGCGCTTCCGCTTGTTGATAAAGGAGCAAATTCACTATATCTATTACTGACCCGAATTTCAACATGGTGGAAACTAATTCGGGCTACTATATACGTATTGCGATTTCTTCGTATTTTACCGCGACAAAATTATATACTCGCTGAACAATTGGAAAAGGCTGAGCTAACAATGATTAGAGTAGTACAAAGGGTACATTTCGAGAAAGATATGTCACTTTTAGCTTCTAATAAGGAATGTTCTCCTTATTTACGAAAACTCAGACCTTTTTTGAGGGATGGCCTTCTCAGGGTGGGGGGTCGTTTGTCAAACTCAGCTGAACTCACTTATGATCAGCAGCATCCCTTGCTTTTACCAAAGAAGGATCCGCTAGTAAACCTCTTAATAGATTACTATCATCGTAAGAATTTACATACTGGACCATACTTAGTTTCTGCACTTATCCGCCAAAAATATTGGATCATGGCGGGTCGTGGAGTGATTCGTAATCGTATCCAATCTTGCAACTATTGTTATAAATTTAAACCCAAACCTACATTTCCTTTGATGGCCGACCTGCCTGCTTATAGAATTCAGCAAGCTAAACCCTTTCTTCACACTGGAGTTGACTATTTAGGACCTGTAAGTATCACTCTTCACCGTAAACGTGGTACACTGTCGCAAAAGGCTTATATTTGCCTTTTCGTTTGCCTAAGCGTTAAAGCTGTGCATTTAGAGCTAGTAAGTTCATTGTCAACGCAACATTTTTTACAAGCCTTCAAAAGGTTTTTATCTCGCCGTGGTTTATGCGCCTGCCTTTATTCCGATCAAGGTACGAATTTCGTGGGAGCTAAATCGAATTTAGACGAGCTGTACAAACTTGTAATATCCAAAGAGTATAATGAACTTATTGGAGATGAGCTCGCCTCAAGGAAAATAGCTTGGAAATTTAACGTACCAAACGCTCCGCACTTCGGAGGTATTTGGGAGCGCAACGTGCGCTCCGTAAAAACCCATTTATATAAAGGTCTCAATTCCCAACTATTGTCTTATGAAGAATTAACAACGTTGTTAGCTCAAATTGAAGCATTACTTAACTCACGTCCGCTATGCGTTCTTAGTTCTGATCCAACCGCACCCACCGCGTTGACTCCGGCACATTTTTTGACGCTAACTCCGCTCCAAAATATTGCCGCACCAGATTTAAGTGCTGAACCAATCAATCGGCTGGATCGTTTTCAATTGATTGATAGAATGGTTCAAGACTATTGGCATCGCTGGAGATTGGAATATCTAACAACCTTGCAAGTCAGGGAAAAATGGAACACCCCCTCTGTTCCAATCGTACCTGGTATGATTGTCATTTTAAAGCAAGATGGCATTCCGCCTTTAAGGTGGTCTCTTGGTGTTATCGAAGAAATCTTCCCTAGTAAAGACGGTGTAATTAGAGTTGTCTCCGTTCGAACCAAACAAGGGCTGTTCAAAAGGCCCACGGTTTAAGTTTGCCCGCTTCCCTCACAATAACCTTTATAGACCCTTTTTTTTACGTATTTTAGTAGAGTAGCATTATTTTAGTTTAATATAATATTCACTTAATTAGAATTTGATTTTTTTGATTTTAGAACCTTATGGTGTAGCATTTTAGTTTCCTATATATGTCCCTTTATGTCCCCTTTACATTAAAATTTGGTAAACTTGGTTTGCTTGATTTCTGAAACAATATTTCAGGGTGGGGGGGATGTTGAGGCCGCAGTTAGCCGTTATATAGAGTTTCCAAATTTATTATTTTATTTTATGGCGTCGCATCATGTTTTGTGTAGACAAACTATATTTTATTTTTTTTGTACATAAATGTTACATACAAGCCGTAAACATTTATGTAATAATAAGATATTTTTTTTGGTAGTGATAAGTAGTAGTTTTTTTTGAAAGCGTGACGATCAAGTCCCTTTTTTTTGCTAATATTTAATATCGTTCCGTAACGTGACCGCAAAAGCAAAGTTATTTAGATCTATAATAAAATCATTGTAAAAGTTGGTGTTTATTGAACTGTCTTATAATTCTCTCGTTAAAACGGGTCCTTATTGCAAAGTTGTGAAGTGCGATTCCTTATCCTGGTATCCCAAAATTTTTCCTCCGATCCAGGACTCGTACCACATGGGATCCAGTTTCAACGGGTAAGTTCCACTAACTTATTTAATGAATTTGTATTAACATTTAATTACATCAACCAAACCTATTTATTTATGTTGGACAATCGTCATCTATTTAAAATAATAGTAGATTCAGTCCACTCAATTCCAGAAGTTGGCGGAAAATCCAACAGTTACTGTTTCTATTTTTTCCAATGTGTTTCCGTTTGTTATGTTGAAATAAATTGCTTCTATCACCAAAAGTTTGATTACAAATATCACATAAAAATGGTTTTTCTCCGGTATTAATACGTTTATGATTAATTAACCTATCTTATCTAGTAAATGTTTTATTAAAAATATTACATGAAAATGGCTTTTCTCCTGTGTGAATACGATTATGTCTAGCCAAATCACTTTGTGAATAAAAATGTATAAACACGTTTATGTTTAATTAAATTGCTTTTGCCGGTAAAGGTTTTATTACAAATATCACATGAAAATCGTTTTTCTCCACTATGAATCCGCTTATGAAGAACTAAATAACTTTGTGTATTAAATGCTTTATGACAAACATCACATGAGAATGGTTTTTCTCCAGTGTGAGTCCGTTTATGTCTAGCTAAACTTCTTCGGATATTAAATGTTTTATTACATATATCACACATAAACCCTTGTCTCCTTTATATACAGTGCGAACTCGTTATAGTTTTTAAACACTTTCATCTAATATTTCATCTTTAATTATTAATTCTGTGTTTAATTCTTTTTCAAGTTTAATATTTTCGTCACTAACTGTAGGCAAATGTTCGTCATTTTCACGTATCGCACATTTTAAACGAACACTACCATCTCCTTGTAAATCGTTTTTAATTCGTCCATCTTCTTTTATAAAATTTACGTCTAGTATTTCACTTTTAATAAATCTTATTTCTGTTTTTAATGGTTTTTCAATTTTAATATTTTCTTTAATGATTAATAACTGATTATTATAGTCACCAGATGATTTTTTTTCCATTTCAAATATGATTTATAATTTTTTTGACTTTTTATTTTTTTTATATTATGACAATGGTGTTTTCTGTATGAAACAAACAAACTTTTACTATACAAATTGACTGATGGCAATTTCTCCAAGTATATCTCTGTATAGACAGCAATAAACCCTTTGACAATTTTTGCTATTTTTGGTGATATTGGTTTGCAGAAGTTGAAATAGAAAATAAATAACGAGTTCGTGTATAAATTTTATTTAATATAAGTTTAACCAAAATTACATGTTTAACACTAATGTACTCTGATCATATATAAAATATTGACTCTGCTTTATACGCGCTACCGCTAACTTGGTTATCAACAAACTTAATAAAAAAATAATCAACTAAGATACATATGTTGCCAACTGTTATTCTAAGAAGTATTGTTACTAATTACTATTAATAAGGTACTATAAAGGAGAATACACTCGACCGCCATTTTAGTGCCAACATATGCAGAGCTGCCATAGCAATTATTCGCTCCATGCGTGAGTTTCGTTTCCATGGTAACGATACACTACTTTAATTATAGAATTGTATGGATGCATATATAATTGTATGGATTGCATTTAAGACTTACATTTAAAATTTAATATTATTGTCTCACAAATTTAAATAAATAATTATGATAATTTACATTTGAAAAATAATATTTGTGCAATTTGATTTCTTATTTTCACAATTTTTAATGCATTAAGTTTAATTAATTCGTGTTTTTCAATAATTTTAATTTGACATTTCTATAACATTAACATGTAAAGAACTGCAAATTAGTCATAACAGCCTCCTTTAACGCCAAAATTTTTCACTGGAAGCACTGGCATCGATTTTATTGTCCCTACCATGACTACGCACACAACGAATAAGTATTTTGGTGCTAATATAAAATCATTTTTATTATATGTTTCGGCTTTTTTAACATTCGATTTTTGTTTCGAGAAGGCTCGATTTTTAACTTGAAATTGTTTGTATATGGAAAAAATGGTCTAGCTCGTTTAAGGTAATGTATAACGTATAACAAAATACAAATGTACGTAATAATATCCAGTTGATATAAAAATATTTATTGCTATCTGTTATTTATTTAGGCATATTTTTCTTCGAGTTTTACGCTGTTACAGAAAAGGGTTATTAACACTTCAAATTCATTATTAAACGTTATTTATAAAATATTTATTTTAATATATATTTATAGGTTAATTAACAAAACCTATAAATCAACTTAAAAAATAGGTATAATTATACATTCCCAAACTCTGAAACCGTGTTTATCGTAATTTCCAAATGATTTTCTTTCGAATAACATAAAAATTAAGTGGATTTAATTTCCTACCTGCTAACTATACGCAAAAAACAGAATCATTAATTACAGGAAAACTAATAATTCCTGAATTCTAAAATTATATTCCCAAATCCTCCCAAACGATTCCCAACTGAATGGAAATAGTTTGAGTGAAAAATAACAATTTTATCTGCTAAGTATACGGAGCTCATTAAATTACCTGTCCCTGAAAATTTGTAGAATTTATAGTTCAGTTTTCAGCCACAAGCCGCGCTGTCGTCGGTAAGTAGTGTCTGTGAAATTAGCTGTTTATGAGTACAAGTAGATGAAGTTAGTACCATTCAAATTTATATAGTAGTATAGATAAATTTATAAAGTAGAATAGATAATTTATAATTTATTCATTAGTAAATAATAATAATAATTAATAATAATTTCATTATTTGCTTTTTTTTCCTTTGAATGATATTATTTACACGTATATTAAACGTTGATAGATCATTTGAAATTAGCGCACAACAGCCCACTTTTAATGAGACAACTTAGCGATCCCAGCGCCTCACTTATTTTGTCCATATTTTGGGGACAATATTTTTTATTGCGATCGTTCTCGTTCTTTATAACCTCCATGGTACTCTAGTTAAACAGCGAATATATAGAGCCCCGTGAAAATAGCACCCCCAAATGCGAATTATCACTAAGTAAAAATGCCATTTGTTAGGCAAGGGTTTGTCCACGTTTGTTCACCCAAAAATTTTTTTCGCTAAGCTTCCAATCTTAAATGTTTAGGAAATTAAAATTTGACATCAGCACCCCCAAATGCGATATTTTACAAAATACAGATGTCATTCATTTGGCAATGATTTGTCCACGTTTGTCCACCGAAAATTTTTGTTTGTCAACCCAAATTATGTCGAAAATAAAAATTTTCTCCATTTATAAAAAAATCACAATTCCATCACAATTTATAAAAAATATGAATGGTAAGCTTTGTAATATCATTGGTAGTTTTTTTTTTAATTGTCAGGATTTTCAATTAACTCTAAGGTGACAACTATTCAAAAGCCGGTCATAATACTCAGACTCGCTTACAGAAGGTTCAGTACCATCTTATAAAATATAATAACGCTATGTATTTTTTATGTTTTGAAAATTTGTCACATTAGTGAATTGTTTAAATTTAGCTTGAATTTCAGCAATAAAAAATCCTACCAATAATGTTACAACAGCTTATCATTCACATTTTTTATTAATTGTCTAGTAAGTTTTTACGTTTTAATCAATTTAAATATAAAAAATCGAATGTAATAATAATCAAATTTTTAATTGATAAATGTCCAATATTAAAATGTGCCAATAATCTTACAAAAACTTACCATTCACATTTTTTGTAAATTGTGATGGAATTTTTTATAAATGGAGTAAAATTTTATATCTGTCATAACCTTATTTTGACGAGTTGGCAAACAAAAATATTGGATGGACAAATCGTTGCCAAGCGAATAAAATTTGTATTTTGTAAAAATTCGAATTTGGGGGTACTGATGTAAAATTTTATTTTTCTCAAAATTTAAGATTGAAGAGTTAGCGAACAAAAATTTGCGTAAACAAACCGTTGCCTAACGAATGGCAACGGTTGCGGAATTTCAGGTGCTGAAGAAAATTTTAATTTCCTCATAGCTTAAAATTGAAGGGTGGACAAAAAAAATGTGAATGAACAAACGTGAACAAATAATTTTCAAACGAATGATATCTACATTTTATGAAAAATTGCATCTGGGGGTGTTGATGTAAAAATTTTTAATTATATCATAACTTCCAATTAGATGAAAAGGGGGCTATTTTCACGGGGATATATATCGGTAGAGTCTAGTTTACTGATATTGGATTTTAATGCTAAGGAAGACTCTATCTAGCGATAGAAAAAATAACTTTTGTCAGAACGCCGATGATACATAAATCTAACGGAAATGTTTGTTTACAATCTTGAAACTATACACATATAACAAAGGTTATTGCAACAATTTTTACTAAAACAAATTCTGTTAAAGAATTATATAAAACATTAAAATAATTGCTTTTATTTAAAAAAATGCATTTGAAAATACACACAACTATGAAATTAAAAGTCAAAAAGTATACAGATTTAAAAGTTCAAAATGTAAATCAAAAACAAAAAATTATAAATTAGGTTCAAAATTTGCATTAAAAAATTTGTACAACAACACAAACTACAAAGTTTATATAAAAAAGTAGGAAAATTATCGTAATTATAAAAGACTCGGGGAGCAATTATAGCACAGCATATTAAAATGTATAATAAAGCATATACCCTACCTCGTTTTAATCATTGAAATAATCAGCTGATTGTAACGAGAATGGTTTACATTTTTTTTACTCGTGGCGCTGACATCTTAGCCTTAAAATTCAATAGTCTCTCAGTTAAATGGCTTGTATATATTATTCATAGAATATTATACATATTATTGTTTAATATTTCTATGATATTATTGTTTAATATTCTATGATATTATATGACTGTGGTTTGTAGCAGACATGAAATTTCGTTTTTAGGTAGTTGGTGCTCCTTATTCACTTACTGTCAATATTTATTAATTTACGCGCTTTAAATTTTTTTAAACCTTAAGCTTGAGTGAAATAAGATCATTTTAATTTAGAATATATCCTTGTAAAGTCGAAAAATTTAGAAAAAATGATTCGAAAAAAATGTAAATATAGTAATTTATCGATCCGATTTAACCCATCGGTAAAGCCTTCCACAAAAGAATACTATCCTATTTATTTGACTCGAATTATTGAAGTGAAAAATATATTGTTGGAGAGAGTTGAGAAAAAATGGGGTAAGTGATAAAATTTAAATTAATACATCTATTACAATTTTAAAATCTCTCTTTTGCTAATAATGTATATCGTAATTTTCTTATAACAATATTGTCAACTATTCGAGCGGTTATCGAGATAAAGGGTCAAATTATATGGTAATGCATAGGAAGTTACCTTGCAAAAAAACTTAATTTTTACCTTTAAAAAATTATTTTTCATATTCATTCAATTCGATATTTTTTTTTTCTAGGTAAAAAATATTCAGTTTGGGAACCCTCAAATGCTGGCAAGCAACCTGGTTTATGTGTAGTTTTAGGGACTATTTTCAAAGATCAGAAATTAAAACCATCAATTTTAAAAGAAATTACAAAAGAAAATCAACTAATTCCACAACAAATTCGAACACATTTCAAAGATGATTTCGATGTTTTAATTTTAGAAAACGAACTACGTTTAAAATTACATGAAGATTTGAGTGTTCATGATATTGTAACGGGTATTCCATGTGCCATTTTAGGTAGTGAAATTAGCTTAAGACAATTTAAGGTTGAAGAATACGTGTTTGTCGGTTGCTCTGAACAAATTGAAAGGCCAATATTCACGGATGATCAATTGGTTGTGTTTATTTCTGGCATCGATATGGCAAATCCAACTGTTAGTTTAATGGCGTTACAGTTATTTATTGATTGGGTCGTTGGGTTAGCTGCGAATAAGAATGATTTGGACCAAGTGTCGAAAATTTGTCGTGTGGTAATTGTAGGAAATTCAATTCGTGCATCTCCATATATTAAAATGAAAAAATCATTATTCGTTAAAGTAAATGAAACCGATGAAACTATATTAAGGCTGTTAAATTATTCGAGATGCAATAGTCGAAATTATCCAGTAAATTTACAACGTTTCATGGAGTTACAAATCCATATCAATTCGAGCTAGATGGGTTTAATTTTTTGGGTAATGTTTTATTTATAAAAGTAAAAATATTTTGTAGTGGAAGATGTAAAATTTTTCAGGGAAGTGGGAAAACGTGAGACACAATCAAAAATATAAAGAATGGACTGAGCATACCCGCACAAAATTGTTCGCTCTGTAGAAAGAGACAAACCGAATGTGCGGCCAATACCTGTCTCTTTTCTAAAGGTTTGTAGAAACTCTAGAAGGAGACAATTGCTGGCCGTACATGCGCTTTATCTTTCTCATAGTTTCTTGCCCGTATTTACTATACAGCTGAATATGGACACTGAGTCCATTCTCTATATCTTAAGACACAGTACTCATATTTAATAAAATATTATAGTGATATTGGTTAAAAACAATATTGTTTTTAACAAAATAGTCGTGTCATTTTAGCATTTCATAGAGAATTTTGTTTTGTACCTCAATCTATCGAGGCAGTTTTTTTTTTTTTTAATGATCAGGAAGGTCCATATATCGGAATCTACATCTAACTTTTTGCCACTAGAAAGTTTTGGTTTTTGCTATGGGTCAATCATTAGAATCCCTTTATGAGATGATTTTTGAAAATTTTAAAACCTTGAAAATATGGGCCAAAAAATTTCGATGTAATCTCCCCCTCTTGGGGTAATTTACCTCGCTGGTCCAAAATTGCAATATTCTGTAAATATTCAACATAATGGATCAAAGAAGTATACTCAGGGGGTTTTTGGGGTCACTGAAGAAGTATACGATTCCGAAGTATACTTCTTGAAGATGAATGAAGATGTACTCCCCTCTTCTGGGGTTATTTGCCCCCGCCGGTCCAAAACAACAGGATTCTGTGAATATTCGACAAAATGGATAAAAAAAGTATACTATAGGGTTTTTGGGGTCACTGATCACGATTCCGAAGTTAGAAGGAGGATATACTCCCCCTTTCTTGGGATTTTTCGCCCTTCGTTGACCTAACACTTCAATTTTCTGTAAATATTCAATTTGGACCAGCAGAGTGAATTACCCCAGGAGGGGGAGTATATCAAAATTCCGACTTAAGAATAGTGATCAGCGATACCAAAAACCCATATATATACGTTTCTGGTCCATTTTGTTTGCATATTTTCAAGGTTTTGAAATTTTCAAAAATCACTCATTATAATAATGGACTTTTTGGCTCATAGCAATGGCCAAACTTTCTAGCGGCAAGAAGTTAGATGTAGATTTTGATATATGGGCTTTCCTGAACATTTAAAAAAAAAACTGATCCGATAGGTTGAGGTCTATACAAATTTTTCATTTTAGCCTTTTTTGATCTAAAATGATTCGTCTAAAACTAAAAGCCCGCCCGCCATTTTCTTACTTCCATGGCTTATTTCTTCAACTAAAAGATAAATCATATTTATTTTTTTGCAGGCACTTCAGGCCAACCAATAAAATCAATATTAAGTTACAGTAATATTGAAGATCCTTTAGAAGCTTTACAATGATGTGGTCATTTATGTCCAACAGAACCAGATACCTTAAGTTGTTATCCTTATTATTCAAAAGATCCATTCATAATAAGGGATTGTCCGCATACAAAATATGAAAATAAAATTTATAAAGGTAATTAGATGTTATGGTTATCGTATGATAACTTTAATTAATTAAATATAACTAATGCTAATGATTATTCTTTTGTCTGATATAGGACCAGAAAATCAAGAAATTCAACGTATATGCAAACCAGAATTTGCAAAAACCCAAACAGTTGCTGTACTCAATTTAAAAACATTTTCCACTTATCCAGTATCATTTCAAGTTGGTTTATAATTAATAATTATGTATATCGATTTTATATTTTCATACTCAATTAACAAAAATAAGAAAACTACTAAAATCCTCTAACCCCAATTTTATTTTCAAACTACCTTCTTCATTCCTCATTAATATAAGCTAAAAGTTATTTTGCCCTTAGCTGGCGTAAATTGGATTTTCTAATATAGCACATTGTAATTTATGCACGCGATTCAACACCATTTGGGATTTATGAAAACAAAATAATTTGACTCTCATGTGCGATGACAAATTTTTTACAATTTGAATCGTAATATTAAAAAAAAAAAAAAATAAATAAAAATTCAAAATATCCATCTAGCCATCTACACAACTTTTATTTCATCATAGCGTTCGTTTAGAGTCATTAAAATTAAATTTTACAATTTTTATTTTAAATATGACGTATTTGTTTAGAAAAGTCATTAGTAATGCTGCCAATTCGTTCCGTAGCAACTAAAATAAAGAAAATATGATGATATTACTCACTTTTTGTTAAAGTATGATTCCTGTGCGGCTGGCGTAAGCGTCATTTGTGTGCAATCCTTCAATAAAATGAGTGATTGCAACATTATATTACGCCTATTAATGCTTGAAGAACAAATGATGCTTGCGGGTAATGCTTAGTCCATACTTATATAAAACAAGAAAAATGAAGGTTTCTTTGCAAAACTTATCAATCAGCGTTTACTGCAGGATAACAAAAAATTTCGGGAATTTTAACGATACACTATTTTATTATATTAATATAATTATATTGTTTGGATACATATATAAACTTTCATCCCCTATTTCAACCACTTACAGCCTCAATCAGTCAACCTTAGCATATGTCCTTTCTCGGGCTCTAGACTATCTCTATACCAAGTTCATTTAAATCGCTCGAGTTTTAGGCGTGATTGAGAGGACAGAGTTATTTTAGAATTTATAATATTAGTAAGGATTTTATAAGATGGCAATGCTGCGATCGATATTCAATTATAACTAAGATTTCTGATAACTTGTTTAATTCACTCACAGATGGCGAGACTTTGGATCGCAAAATACCTTAAATACTTTCTTTTGATATAATAAGCCCCCGCAGAGTTATATTGAATGTAGTCTGATTATGAATAATATCTTAACGTGGCCGTGTTAGCATGTACCCATAAATTTATAATAGATGAAGACAGAGGGAGGCAATAATACAACCTAATATAAATTTGCGAACGTTAATTTGCGCAAATGAAGACGAATTTGTACTAAGGAATATATACGCGTAAATGACATTTGAAATAATTGCCACACAGCATGATTGAAAAATCAAAAATCATGATTTTATACATTTTATTGGACATTTCACTATAACCGAACAAGTATCTATTATATATGCTTGATCGTTTGTACTAGAGATTTAATAATTAATTTTAATTTAGTATCCGACCGAACTCCGGATGATAAAATTCAAAAAATTCGCATAATTTTACACAAGTTTATTTTAATAACCACACGTCAAAAAGGTTTGTTATATTAATTATTTTAGTTCTCAAAATTAACCAGTGGCAAATTGTGGTGAATTAATATCAAATTTTCGCATTTGTTGGTAAGAGGCAACTTCGCTTGGCTTCGTATACCAGATCAGCTTGTGAAAATAGATTTTTAAAAGCTACTGCCAGGTGCAGAAAGATAAATTTTATCAAATCTTGACAACTGAGGGTACTGATTCAAATTAACTGACCACCAAATGTATGGGTCGTGATTGTGATCGATTCGAAATGTCTTTGAAAAATGAGGAAATCTCGTTAGCAATTGGATTTTGTTTTTCTTGATCGTGACAATCAGTGCTATTATCCTTTGCCACTTCATTGAAACAGTCCCAAAAAGTGTCATGAGCTTCACGTGTGTAGTTGGATCCAATTTTATCCTGCTCCATTCCTTTAGGAGGTGATGAATACGGCGATGATTTGTTACTGCCAGAAGAAGATTCGTCTTAAGAGTTTTTTATATACTCTATCATGATTTTCTGTCGGGTTTTTTCAGTTTCAGTATTTATCACGGAGAAAAATCTTTAAAATATTTTTTTCGCGAAGACCGGCTACATTTATAAAAATGTGACGGAGCTATTGTGGTCGAGTATAACTAGGGATGCGATTTCACCGGTAGAATGTTAAATATATATTTTACTTAATTTACCAATATACTAGAGGTAAATTAACCGGACAATTTACCAATAAGTTTTAAAGCCATTGTATGAGGTTGCTCATACATTTTGATGCTGAAATATGGAGAAAAAATAACAAGAACCATTTGACGTCTTTAAATCCACTTTCTGAGGGCAATTGGTTATTTGTGTAACCAAAGTAATATGTACGAGATGGTAACCATGGATCTCATTGATCTTGCATACGATCAATAAGAAAAAAAATTTCCAGCCCGCTACACCATCTAGCATATCTACAACGTATTACCGGAGCTATTAAGCATAACGCGGGATATATAAATTATAAATATTAAATGAAATTTTGTTTTACTTATTTAGTTTTATTATTCAAAATTGAATTGAATAAATAATTTCAATAATCACTTGTAAGTTAGTTAAAAGGTTCACTATGCATTTGTGACATATTTAATGCCACAATAATTACATTTTCCATGTATTATATTCTTTTCCTTTAACACTTCAGTGAAATGATTCCCACATTGAAGATTTAAGCTTTGGTATATTTTAATTTTTCACAAGTTTATTGTCTTCAACTTTAAACGTTTTGGAAAGAATGGGTATTAGCCATTTGCATTTTGCGTTTAAAGAATTTGAAAAAAAAACAAAAAAAAAATTAATCAGCCTGCTGATAATGCTGATTTATCAACTGTATAAAAATTTTTGGTTCATTTCCGGATAATTGTCCTCTCGAATAACTAAGTATAATTTATCCACAATCTCTCCATAGACGTCAGACGTGTAAGCTCCACCGTAGGCGCAGCGACTCTACAGAGAATATGTCGGTAAAGAAGAAGCGAAACTCAATGTTAATTTTTATCGCTTGAAATTTAATGTCACCTCTGAATGTAATCGCAAACTAAATTGGTATAATCGACTATATAAATCTCTTTATTACCTTTTACAAAAGGTTCTTATCTTGAATAATAAGGTTATTGTTTTGCATAAAAATTGTATTTATCCCATATAACTATTCATTTAATCTATTTTCTATGAATTCCTAGATCATTTTTAATTCCACCCCCACCAAACTCCCTTATTCACAATGCACCCCCACCAAACTCCCTTATTCACAATGGGAGCCTAAGGGCTACCCAATGACATAATCCCCTACCGAAGGTCAATGGTTAGTTTTAGGGAAAATCGGGGACATACAAACAAACACTCTCTTTTTATATATATAGATTTTATAAATATGTTTTCAAAGTTAATTAAATATTATATAGTTAATTATATAATTAAATATAAAAAGTTTTCTAATGTTAATGCATATAGAATAAATACCATTTTTATGCAAGACAATAAGCTTACTATTCAAGATAAGAACCTTATTATATAAGATAATAATGAGATCCATTTTGACGATTATACTAATTTAGTTTGTGTTGATCCTCAGAGATGGCATTAAATGGCATGCGATAAAAATTAGCATTGACTTTCGCTTCTGTTTTACCGATATATTCTCTGCATACAGTTCATACATACACTCCGCTACATGAGCACCATTATAGCCCATTTATTTAATCCTATTTTGTGGACACTTTTTGATTCAAACAGCCCTATCAGATTATGCAAGATTATGCACTTTCCCTCTATCTTCCATAGTTGCGATATAAAATTTGCACAAGGTTCTTTATCAAACAAGTCATGGACATTATACAAGGATACTTAATTTAGAGAGAATTGACAAAATTTATCATCGAAATGGCAGAAATTATAGCGTCGCAGATGTTCCTTTTGCGCCGAAGTGAATATGTAATATAATAAATAGGAGTGAATTAATTACAATATTATATTTGCTTTTTTGTTAGATTATTTTTTTTATAAATAAAAATAATATTTGATTCAATAATCTTCTAAATTAGCTCTTTTCTTCTAAAGATAAAAAAATATCCACTAGGCGGCGGCACTTGGGGGAGGTACAAATATTTGGTTTTCTTATGACAACAATGTTAAATATACTTTGTAAAAATGAAATTAACGAAAGATGATGTGCCTGGAACAAAATTGAAATATGCAAAAAATTTCATTACAAATAAAACGAACTATCAACGACAACTCACCTCTCTACGAGTATATTTTTATTATCTGAAACAGGAAAAGCACGACATGCAAGCCATCGTTTTAAGTCCCGAACATGGTGATCTTGAATTTTTACATAATTCAATTTTTCTCCAGGCACATCATCTTTCGTTAATTTCATTTTACAAAATATGTTTAACATTGTTGTCATAAAGAAATCAATATATTTGTACCTCTTATAGTGCTGCCATCTAGCGGATCATTTTTTAATTTTCAGAGGACAAAGGCTAGATTTGCAATGCAAAAGGAACACTGCTGCCATCTTTTTTTTGGTAGATCTTTGATTATATGCGGTTGAGACCACAATATAGTTAGCGTGGAATATTAATAAAATTTATTAAATCATATGTCAAAAAATTGCTCTCTAAATGCTCCATCAGATTCCACAATTGCTCCAATTATTAAATTATCATTTAAAATATTTGCACTTAAATATACAAAATTTTATTTTCTAATATCTCAGTAAATTGATAGTTTTTCCTAACATTTTTGATAACAATAAATTGCTCCCGTTTATTTCTTTCGGGATATATCGATAACGATTTATAAATATCTATTATTTTTGCATAATTAATTAAAATTAATAATTGCAATTCAAACAGGTATGTGTTAATAAAGATTTATTAGATGTCTGAATATAAAAATTTCGATTCGAATCAAAAGAATCAAATTTATTAATTTTAAAGTCTAACCGACAGCTTTTAAAAAAAATTTGCGATATCGTTGTTCATTAACCTTCATTATTCTTAATAAAAAGATAGTAGATAATAGTTTCAAAGTACCTTTAATATTTACTGCAAAACGTTACTAAGTCCTGTGGATTAACAATTAGTAATGATGTGCATGAGGCCGCACTTCCGCATCAGCCACAGTGAACGGCAAATGTGGGTGACTTTCAATAACCTCATCTTCGTCTCGACGATTACCATCTTCAATATTATTATTTCTAGATTATTTGGATAAGAGCTCTAATATTAATTCTTACATAATTTTTTAGAACAGAAAAAAACATGTTATTTACACATTTCATTTCTAAGTAAGTTTTTAGATGATAATAAGATGATAAGATGAAAGTTTTTTTCTGTTCTAAATAACATTTTTTTTTTGGTTTTGTGAACGTTCTCAACACTTAACGAAATTAATATGAACGAATTGAACACAATGCCATATTTTAATTTTATACCAAATATATTAATTTTAATGTGTCAATGTTTATAAAATAATTCAAAATTAATATATGATACTTAAATTGATATATGATATATAACCTCTTGGAATTAAATTTTTCATAGTCAGTTGTTAGTTAGAAACTTTTTTTCCAACTAAAATATTTCAGTATTACCAACTAAAATTTTTTTTGTTTTTATTTATAATTTACTAGCTTGTTACACCATCTATCATCGTCAGTTTGAAATAAAAATCGCCGCGAATTTAAGATATTCATCTGTTTACTGATATAGTCTCTGCTGTATGTATATATTAACTATATTAATATGTATGAATGGTCCTCTGGAAAGCCAATGCCATCTTAATTTAATGAAATTTTAGAGTCACTTCTTTAACACAGAGATTATTCTCCTTCCCTCTACCCTCCATAATCGCTCCTAACTTATTAATTAGGGTGCGTTCCGATATACACGACGATCACTGTGGTGTATGGCGATTATTCAGTATAGGGATTGAGAAAGATGACTTTGACACCACTTGGCAAAGCAAGTGTGAAACAAAGTGATGGCAAGTGGTATAAAAAACAATTACAAAGTTGTTAAATTAATAAATTTCTTAATTGAATCCAAATAAATTTTCGTTATGCCTTCTTCAAAAGTATCTTGTTATATTCGTGGATGTTCTAATATGCCATACAAGAACAAAAAACAATATACGAGTGTGAAATTTTATCGTTTTCTTGCAAGTACTCCGAACTCGGAGTGGATAAACTTGAAACATCAACAATGGATAAATGCAGTAAAAAATTATGTGTTCGTAAATTATTTTAACATAAAAATTAAGTTAATTACGATAAAATTTCCAAATGTAACTAGTATAAAATAGAATATAAGATAATATCATAGTTTTAATGAAATAGATTAAATAACAGTAAGGAAAAATAGAACTTATAAAATTTGTGTTTTAGGAAAAATTCAAAGAATTGGGAACCTAGCAAAAATACACGCATTTGCAGTGCTCATTTTGCCAACAATTCTCATTATCCGAACAATCAGAACATCCTCATTATCCGTTATACAAGCCAACGATTTTTCCTGGCAAAGGAAATAGCAAAATATCAACTCAATCAGTGGAACGATTTGAAAGATTAAGACAACGTAATTTACAAAGTGAACTTAATACAATAAATAGTAACTATAATTATAACAATACTAATACTAATATGAAAGAAGTTGAGATTCAAGTGGATAATAATCATGAAGAAATTGAAATGCAGGCCGTAGAGGATCATCGTGATTTTCATGCTATTCCAAAAAAAGTCATAGTATTATCTGTCAAACTGATGAGACCTTCAATGTTTTAGATAATCATACATATTTTTTCTGTAATATAAATTTCCGTGATGGTGTATCGACTGCAGAAGTACAAGTAAACATTTGTATTAAAAAGACAGCCGACAAAAAGTGTGATGCTAATTTGCCGCCTTTAAGACAAAACTTTAAAGATACAGGATGTGATCTAATTGCTCCTGATCCTCTAAAATCGGATTGCCAAGGTTTCCATGGAATTTCGTCATGATGAGCAATCCTTAAGCAGTTTAAAGGGTGTTAATTTTTCAATATTTGCACTTCTGTTAAATATGCTTCCTGACGTAAAATCTTCGAAAATTGATAAAAAAACAAAATTAGTCATCACTCTAACAAAATTGAAAACTGGTCTGACTTTTGCAGCACTAGGAGTACTATTTTCCATCCACAGAACATCAGCACAAAAAATATTTACCAGTTACTTACAGCAACTAAATATTTTATTAAAAAAACTTCTTAATTTGGCCTTCGAGAGCTACTATAAGCATCTCTACCAGAAGCCTTTAAAAAAAAAATTAACCTGCAACACGCGTGATTATCGATTGTACTGAAGTGTTTACAGAGCAACCACCGGAAGTGAAACAGAGAGTTTTAATGTACTCAGACTATAAACACCATCAAACAGTGAAATTCTTGGTTGGTTGTGCTCCTAATGGATTGGTGACATTTGTATCCAAGTGCTACAGTGGTCGTTCTAGTGATTGTTTCGTTCCGAACGATTGTGGATAGTTGATTTAATAAAACCTGGCGACGTTGTTCTAGCTGATAAAGGTTTCCCTCAAATTAAAACTGTAGTTGAAAAAAAATGCTGCCTTCATTATGCCTCCTTTTGCATATGATGGTGGACAATTTACAGCTGGTGAAATTAATGAAACATATAATATTGTTTGTGTTAGAATTCCTATTGAAAGAGTGAATAAAAGAATCAAAGATCTCAATATTTTTTCAAAAATACCAATATCTTTACTTCCTCATATTAATGAGATGTTATTTAGTGAATATTTCTAACCCGATAATTAAACAATAACTGAAATAGTAATAATGTAATATCATGTATATGAATTAAAACTATATTTTAAAAATATTATATAATTAATGTATTTATTTATCACATTTATATTTACATTTTTATTTTTATATCATTTATAGAAAATTTCAAGTCTCATAGCTTTCATTTTTTTTTAAATTAATAAGTTAAATTTTTAAGTAAAAGGTAACTTAAATTATTAAAATTATTTTAATAATAACAATAATAATAATCTTAAATAATTTATAGATAATGCATCTAATTTTTTGAGAATACACAGAAAATAATTTATGCAGGTAATGATGAAAATAAAATTTTTACAGTGTAGGTATGATTTTAATGAGAAATACTTCATCTTGTCCAACTGTTAGTAAAACACTACCTCTAGGAGAGTAAATGAACAAATCATAGAACGCAATATTCGTTACGTACATCTGAATTTGTATTTGAGTGTAAATAGAATGTGTTTTACTCAAGTGCAATCCATTTTCATCGAATTTTAAATATTGAATATTAGCTTGCATTGATTCTTGGTCAAAAATAGGTACATTGCGGCATGCATATGGGCATTTAACCTCAACCAGCCTTTTCTCCCGAATATTTGGCCCATACAGCAGAATAATATCTGGAATACACGATTTCCATGGCTGAGGAATATTAATAATGAGACCAACTCTGACCAATTCTCAATTTGGTTGTAATAATTTTTTGTATTCCTTAAGAGCGACTTCTTCAGTTTTTGTTCCGTAACTCATAGCTGATGTTTCAATTTTACTAGGATGTACAAACTCATTCATAACTTTTTCAATATCAAAACGATTACCTTTAACTTTATGTCCATTGCTAGCAGTAATACGTAACTTTCTTTCCTCAAACCACTCCGACTTTTTGGATTGATCAATCGTCCCTAGGTTTATTGATATAATGCCTTATCTACACCACAGCAGACTTTGCTTAAAGAAAAATCATAGGATTGCTTTAGCGTTTCACAGTCTACGCCATTTAAATTGTTTACTAGTTGAAGCGAGAAAATTTCTAAAGTGGCTTTTTTTGCTTTTTGGAACAAAATTTTTTTCTCGGTCATTTGTCTTATTACGACCAAGGTCTCAGCAGCAATAACTTCAACTTGATTTCGTTCTTCTAATTGGAGAATTTGAAATAAAGATGACGATGGAACAAACTCTTTCAAGTAGCCAGTTGTCACTTTAAATGGAGTCAATTTTGCCGCTTGAGTTCATAACGAAGGAGGTGGAAATAAACTTGTCATCCCAGCACTCTTGTCGTAACCCAACATCTGACGGTGCGAAGGTTTACCCCATCCAAAAATCTGCCAAGTTTTTTTTTCTATTAAAAATTGAAAATTCTATTTCCAGGCTTCAAACTCTTTACCATATTTATACTAAATTATGAATTTCATCATTTTATGAAAATAAAAATAATTTTGAAAAAGCTCTGGCGTAATCAGATTTATCATATTTTTTATATAATATTAAATAATAAGTAACTTACATCAATTTTTACAGAATAAATATTAGAAACTTTAGTTTCAGCAACAACCGAACAGGTTATGGTTGATTGTTTATTTGAGTCTTCTGTTTCTACAACATTAAAAACGTGTCCAGACTCAAATAATTTTTTCTGTTTGGGATCATTTTGACTCCGTGATTCAGTATATTTGACGGGCAAGAATCCGAATTAAATTATTTTTTGCATTTTTTATTACTACCAACATTATTTATTGCACTGTTTACATCACTTTCTTTGACATTTTTAACACTAGGGCGCTCTATTTTCAGCAGTAGTGCAATATACTGTCAACCCGTTTTTTTGACAACGTTGTCAAATGAGAATTGATATACTTGATTAAAAAGTTTGCTGTTCAACGAAATAAATTGTTTGGATAATGTTATAATTAAATATTTATAATATATTTAAGAAAAATTATTTTTCTATTAATCTTGAATATATTATAAATATTTATCAAATATTTAATTATAACAATATTCAAACATACAATAAATTATACGAAATTTGTACCTTACCTCTAACACGCCAGTACTTGCAGTAGTAAAATAGGGGTGATTTATGATTTTTATCAAAGAGCATAGGGTAGAGGAGAAGCAGCCCATATGAGCTAATGTAAAATCGTAGTATACGAGTTTCAGCGCCTCTACCGAGTCAGGCTTTCAAACTTAATAGTTAATAGTCACCCCCGCAAAGTAGTTAAACTTAATAGTCATACCCGCAAAGGCCTACAAACTTAATAGTTGATCGCCTCAGACTCCAGATGTCACTTATAATTATACTTCTGCTTCTTGTCTATCCTATAGTCTTTGATTTTTATAACGTCAGTAATTCCCTGCAGTACTGTGGCAGTGTACTGGAAGCCTTTAACGGAACGAATTTCTCTCTGTTTCATGAGTGTCTCTACGTTATCATCTTGTGGCCACAAACCAAGTATACCAAATGTTACATAATCAAAAGTTACAAGATATAAATTTTATATTATTTAACTATACTTTAAATTTAATAATATTAAATATTAAATATTTCTTTTTTCTGTAATAGTGTCCCATTTTTGAACGCAAGGGCTAAAAACTTCAGAACCCGATCAACTCCTCTATAGCCAGCAAACTCAACCCAACCAACTCGTAGGTACAACAATACAAAGTTAACAAAAATAAAATAAGAAATGTTCAAGACAACAAAAATGAAATAGATAAAAAATCCAATAGAGTTATATTTGATAATAAATTTTTTTTAAATTGAGACTGTCGCTGGATTCAAAATAGGTTAGGTTAGGTTTTCTTATATTGGCTGTCCGTGAGTCACACTTAGGCCATAGGCCTATTGTGATACCATATATGTGTTTTACGACCTTTTCCGTAGATAATTTCATTGATCAGATTCTCAATTATTTTTAAAGACTGAATGCACCTCCTTCATGTATATACACTACATTAGCCAATCACGACCATTAATTAAATTAATTTTTTGTTGTGACGGCGGGAATCGAATCCGCTACCCTCGGAATACCGCGTACAGAATTGGTTACGCTTTAAATAAACTTAGCTACTAGGGTTGACTATATTCGTACTAAGTAATCACTAAAATAATTAATTATTTAAATATAGAGCCACTCCTCTACTGCCTTAGCTATCCGTATTTCAAAGTAGTGCCTATAATATAACATACATAGTGCTAAAATACATGTCTTAGTATGTGTCATAGCCGGCAATCATGAGATGATACTGTGGCGAGACACTCTAGTAACAGCGCTGCACAGCGTTCGTATAAAGGCACGCACCCTAAATATGTGTTTATTTAGTGCCTTCTAATGGCGTTACGTATATACCACTCTGACAGCAATATATAAATAGTACAATAAACGAACCTAGGATTTTTGATTCCTACACTGAAATGTAGAGAGAGTGGAACGCTCACTGCTTATAACGCCTAACGAGCGGTAAGCGAAGACGATCCATCATGATTCGGGCGGGTGTAAATTTTTAACTCTTTTTAGCTCTTCAGCTCATGCTTATCTGTTTACAGATCTGCACAATCATACAATTTTATAGTCAGTCACTTTCAACGACAACTGTTGTACGAGAAAGACATGAATACCCGTCATTTTCTGTCTCTGTCTCCTTTTTTCTATATGCTTAAAAGCGGAACTTTTTAGTTTTAACCGCCGGAACATTGGGTTGACGGGTGGTTAAATCGTAAAGTAAATCAGATAGAATAAAATAATTTAAAAAAATATTTAAAAAAATTTTAAATGCTAAAGTAACACGAAATTTAAAATATTTTATTAGTAAACGTCTTTATGCACCTCATCCCCACCTTTCGGGCGGTCTGAAAGACTCTCAAAATTAAAGAGGCCATTTTTTGCATATTCGCCTTTTAATGACGTATAAGGGGTTTTTTGGGGTCGCTGATCTCAACTTTTCAATCAAAATGTTTAATTTGTTACACCCTCCCTTCTTTTAATCCACATAAGTAGACTTCCGAAATAAATAAAATCATTTTTTTGAAAATTAGGCTTTTTAAGGCTAGTTAGGGGGTTTTTTAAAGTCGCTGCCCTCTTTCTTCTCCATATTAGAAGTCTCTCGAATTGAAAATCTCCAATTTTTTGCCATTTAATTCTTTATAAGGTTTTTATAAAGGTTTTTTTTTTGTATCTGTGATATCGAATTTAGAAAGAATACATTTATTTTTAAAAAGTCCCTTACATGCTTTAAAAAGACTTAAATTTTCAAAGAAATGGTTTTTCGATTCAAATTGAAACAATTTGACTATAAATTCATGATCAGCAATTTATTTTTTATTCCGAGAACTACTAATGTGGGCTAATAGAGGGGAAGGGGTAAAAAATGAAACATTTTGACGGAAAATTTGAGATTAGCGACCCTAAAAACCCTTTTATACGTCAATAAGCGTCTGACTACCCTAATTAAAATGGCCGGAGGGCTTAAGGATGTTCCAGCATGGTATTTGCAGTTTCTATGTTAAAGCAATGGTACAATTTTTTTTTCGACAGAATTTAACGAAATATTAAATTTAAGAATTTAATAATGCTTACTATTAATTCCCAAAGTTTCAGAAATTTTGACCGTTTAAAATGGGAAATAATTATGCCAACGTCCCAATTTCGATCAATTTACGTCAAAATTAATATCTCGAAAGTGAAAATTAATTTCTAAATTTTTTTTTTAGAATTTTATTGTATAAACATTTTTTTCTACTTTTTCTTCAATATATAATAATATCATAAAAATTGTTGGAGAGACCGGACATTTTACATGCTTTAAATGGGACATGATCAAAATCGCGAACTTTGTCTTTAAATATCTCGCGATCTAAACGGTCAAAAATTATGAAATTTTAGGAATTCATAAATAAAGCTATTATAAACCCGAGAAAAAAAATTCGGCCAAATCTGTCGAAAAGTGATTTCATGCTGGTACTACCTTAAAGCTAAAAAGTTCCGCTTTAAACAATATAGACTTTTTAAACCAAGTATATATGAAATATACATAGTATATTAAGT
Organism: Chrysoperla carnea; assembly: GCF_905475395.1. Classification (NCBI taxonomy): domain Eukaryota; kingdom Metazoa; phylum Arthropoda; class Insecta; order Neuroptera; family Chrysopidae; genus Chrysoperla; species Chrysoperla carnea. The sequence goes on along the minus strand of NC_058342.1, from coordinate 7,520,589 downwards.
TTAGTCCCAAGTTTGTAACGCTTAAGAATATTGATGCTACGAAAAAAATTTTGGTATAGGTGTTCATAGAATCACCTAATTAGTCCATTTTCGGTTGTCCGCCCGTTCGTCTGTCTGTCAACACGATAACTCAAAATCGAAAAAAGATATTAAGCTGAAATTTTTGCAGCGCACTCAGGACGTAAAAAGTGAGGTCGAGTTCATAAATGAACAACATAGACATAAATGAAAAAATATTCCTTATCAAAAAATAAACAACTTTTTTACTGTAGAAAATGCATTGCATTTGACTCAGGAATTCTCTCCTCGACAGTAGATTTTTATGGGAGCCGGTGGAAAATGTTTGTCTGAATGTACTCAAAAATGTCATGTTTTTTTGTGGTTCTGGTTAAAAATTGGATTTGGAAACTATATGACATTTTATTTTGAACTATTCTAAACAGTTTTTGAATCTTGACAGTTTTTGCCTAAACTCGCCGTTTTCGATATATTAGTCTTCGAAAAAAAAACGTTTATTTTGGTCTCAATTTTAGCTATATATAAAAATATATATTTTTAAGCTTATTATATATATAACAAATAAGCTTAAAAAAAATATATTTATATATATATATATATATATATATATATATATATAGATATTTTAGGTAAAACAAGTGAAAACAAACACTGAATTAATTGTTTGAAATACCATGCATAGTCAGTGTTGATTTCTTTATCACATAACACATACATACATGTGACACATACATAACTGATATTCAAGTATGGTATATACTATAAAATTACCGCCTAATTGGCGCCCTCACGGGTAAACAGTGATGTTTACGAAAAAATGTTTAAAGCAAAAGTTATTTATTTTTCTATAAGGAACATTTTTTACATTTAAACTTTTGTTTTATCTCTTACGGTTTACAAGATGGATCCTACGGACCCAAGACCCAATTGACCTATGATGCTCATTTACGAACGACCTATTTTTACGTCCTAAGTGCGCTGTAAAAATTTCAGCTCGATATCTTTTTTCGTTTTTGAGTTATCGTGTCCACAGACGGACGGACGGACAACCGGAAATGGACTAATTAGGTGATTCTATGAACACCTATAGCAAAATTTTGTGCGTGGCATCAATATTTTTAAGCGTTACAAACTTGGGACTAAACTTGCATATTACAAATATGCATGGTATAAAAATTACGTCAGTCTAATATAAATAACACGTGCAACATTCGGTAAAAGAATGAAGAAAACATATAAATGTAGCTGCACTCGGATAATATATATATATATATATATATATATATATATATATATATATAATATATATATATATATATAATATATATATATATATATATAATTTTTTCTTTTTTACAATTGTTGTTTAAAAAATTGTTTTATACATTGTTTATGAGTAAATATTTGAAAAAATTATTTTTATGTAGCTTTTAACTAAAAAAAATTAATCAATTAAAAAATTTTTAAAAAATAATAATATTTCTTAACATTAATAATTAGTAGCTAAAAAAGATTGTTAATTAACAAACGCATTTTTAAGCAACAAATAAATTTTTTTAAGAAACCGTTTTTTTATTTTAAATCATATATTGTATTAATGAACATATTGCTAAAAAAAAAAATTTCGATTTACTCATAAACAATGTATTTGTTTATAACAATTTTTTAAACAAGAATTGTAAAAAATTTGAAAAAATTATTTTTATGTAGCTTTTAACTATAAAAAATTAAAACAATTAAAAATGTTAATAACAATTGAACAATCAAAATTTTAACATTTTAAAAACGGTAATTTCTGGGGTTTTAATTTAATAATTATCGGAGATATATATTCTGTATAGAAAAAATTGTTAGTTAATGTTGGAGAAGACTTTACGTTTTCTCATACTTGAGTAAGTGCGCTTGGCAGTGCGCACTATGTCATGGCGGCTTTGCACCCCTCCACTCGCTTTTTGGGACATATCCAACTCTGACTCGAGAAAGCAGACGAGCAACAAGTTCAATAGATATATGTATTTTTTGAATACACATAATTATTAAATAATAATTAATAAAGATATAGAAGACTATAATAATAAGTCAAGTGTTTAATTAATTAACGGAACCTATAATCTCCTCTCCTCAACAAAATTAAATATAAAGTCTAAAAGGTTATGGGACCAACACGCTGTGTGTGAGAGAGGAGACTTTTGTGATTACAAAAAGAAGTGAACAAATTTTTTTTGATAATAATTAGAAATCTGGTAAGTGGCCACATAAAATTTTTTATTAATTGTCGACATAATAAATCAAGCGCTTGAATGAATGTTACACGTGAGATTGAAATTAGAATGTGCACATAGTTTAAGATTTATTAAGAATTTACCCTTACAGGAAAATATAAATAAATATTAGATCAATTAAAGAAGTGTTAAAATAAAAAAAAAAAAAAAATTTTTTTTAGAATTATTAAAGTTTCAAAATGGATGACACAAAATTAATTTTCTTTGTTTTCAAAGGAAAAATATATAAAACGAATAATATTTGTGTATGTGCTGCATACAACAACCGGCAAAAGCCGGTATGTCTGAGCAGGCATAAACAAGCATGAGAGATAGAGACGGAGATATGCGTACGACAGTAACGGACGCTTGAAAAGTAAACAAGAAAGCTGTCTGTCTTTCTCTTTGCTTCTTGTCAAACGAAGCATTCTTAGCTTATAGATGTACATATATACATATAATACAGATAAAAGTGTTTTGAAAACATTTTTATTCTAAGTTTTTTTAATATATATTTTTTTTCTTCTCTTTGTCTCTAAACTCTCGGAATTTTTTTATTTTAGAAAAGTGAAAATTAATCATTTAATAATATTTATATAATATTTATATGATTATTGATTAATAATATTTTTATAATAATAATCAGTACAAAACAACGTTGCTTAGACTAAAGTATTAGATAAATTAGATATAAAATCGAGTTTTATTATTTTCGTATAATAAAACAAAAATAAGAATAAAATTAAATTATATAATTCGCTAGCTCAAATCATAAACAAATAAAAAGTAATAACTGCTGTGCAGGGAACGCTTTTGTTTAAATTAAGCAATCATTATGAACACGCTCTTGAGCATCACACGTGTGCGATCGGCTCTTCCCGGTAATTTCGAGTGCTGTGCCTTGAAACGAGAGGAAGAGAGCGCGTGTGGTGTATCGGTGTGTGGGAGGATGACAGCTGATTTCGAACAGTTTTGACTTGCTGTGCAGTCAAGATAGGGCGAAATCATTCAAGTGAAGAGAGATTTATTGAACTCTCAATTGTTAAATAAAAAAAAAAAAAATGTTTGGTATTTTATTACAAAAATCTAAATCTGTAAATATTTTATTACAGAATTGTCGCTTGAATAAAAAAAAAAAAGGAAAAATAGAGCTAGTATGTCGACTGATAATCAAGACGAAATTTTTGAACAGCAAAAGGAAATTTTAGATGATTCATCATTAGAAAATGAATTATTGGAGGGTGACGGAGAAAATGGAGAAAATACACAAAATAAAGGTAATTTTTTTTTTGTTTGATTTGTCCTAGATGGTAAACAATGTTATTAGAAATTAGAAAAAGGATCCAATTTTTTTTAGTATTAGAAATAGATGTGATAAAATGAATTAAATTTATTTTATCATAAAAATCCAAACATTATAGAAAATATTGTTTACAGAAAATCAATCAGAAGAAGAAGAAACAAGGGATAATCCCCCTAATATTGAATCTGATATTCATAATTGTAAGTTGGTCACATGTATGCGAGATCAGCAATATTTGGTTAAGTCCATGAAACAAGTCATGGAAAAACACCTCAACATGCTGGGTGAAGTCGAAAGTATAACAAGAAATTTAGCTACAGCAGAAAGAACACGACTAGAAACAATACGAGAACAACGTTTAGCAACTGAAGAAGTGAGAAAGGTCTTGGTAGAAGCACAAAAAATCTCATCAACAATACAACAAACACCAGCGGATTCAGAACGACAATTTAGACGATTAGATGGAAATGTATTCAATTCTACCACAATAGACGCAACATTAGAAGCAAGTCACATACAACAACCCAATGCTAGTATTGGCCAAAATGTAAGTTTAGAAATAGCACAAGCATTAAATAATACGGCACTAGAAATTAGAAAAACTTTAGAATCAAAAGGGTCAGATAATAAAAAAGATTATAAATTAACTAGAAAAAGCAATATGGATGTTTGGATGGATCATTTGAGAAGTGAATTAACAGAAAAAGATTTAATTGATGTAATAAATGATCAAATTAATCCACCAAACAACCTTACTGCTGATACCATATCAAAAAGACGTAATAAAGTTAGACGCATAATAATATCACATTTAGAAGAATATTATCATGCAGAAGTTTTAAATATTTCTGATCCTAAGTTAGTCCTACAAAGAATTAGAGAATTTAGAAGAACAGAAAACAATTTAACTCATTCAGCTGTTAGAACTCAATTATATAACTTAAAGCTAAATAAAAATGAATCAGCTCATAATTTTATTACTAGATTTAATGAGTTAATTAGAAGTTATGAAAATTGTGAAGAAGCAATTCCTTTGACAAATGAGGAAAAACGATCTGCATTTTATCAAGCAGTATCGGACACAGAACCCGATATTAGATCTGCTGATTTAATGAAAAGGCAAATGGGTGAACAAATGACTTTAGATCAATTAAAATCATATTTATTACAGTTAGAAGCAGAGAGGAAAGCAGCTAAACCCCAAAAAGCTACAACAACAACAGCAAACTCAGCTCAGGTTAAACCAGCCTGGCAGAGTGGTCCTCACCGTAATTGCCATAGATGTAATAAAACAGGGCATAATGAGAGTGATTGTCCTCTAATTAAATACGATTTGTATTTTTGCTATGTGTGCCGACAAGTATCTAGCCACATAGGTACAAATTGTCCTAAACGTGGTAATGAAAATTACAGAGGAGGAAATTCATCTAGAGGAAGAGGGTATGTAAACAAATTAGATAATAAACAAAAATGGTCAAGCACATCAAAAACAGATAATCAAACTAGAGGTAGAGGTAGAATTGTATACAAAGGGGGTCAAACGTCGTTCAACCGCAATAATAAAAAGCCCTACAGTCGTCCACAAAAATCAAATGCTAAAGCTAATCTAACAGGTGAGATTTTAAATGATAATACAAGTACAAAAGAAATAAAGTTCGTAGCAGATTCGGGTGCTACAGAACATATAGTTAAGAAAAGCATAATTCTAAGTAATTTTAAATATTGCTCAAATGAGGTTATTAAAAGTGCTAATAAAAATAGAATAGCTGATATAAAAATAGATGGAAAAGGTGATTTGTATTTATACAAAGTAAATACAAATCAGTCTATAAAATTAACAAATGTATTAGCTGCTGAAAACATCGCGAAAAATTTAATATCATTAAGACGCTTTGTAGATGCTGGACTAGGAATATATTTAGACGATAAAACTTTAACAATCTTCGATAAAATTACGGGAGATGAATTTTTATCAGGAAAATATGAAAAACCAAATTGGATTGTAACATTAAAAGTTAATACAAATGATTCAGAAAATTGCGAAGTAAAATCATATCAATGTAATGGGCAAATAATATCAGATTTTGACCATCTTGATCAATCTCAGACAAATGATGTTTTGGGTTTATCAGTTTCGGAGGGAGAAACTACCCAAAACATCAGATGCGATTCGTCAGGGATTGGGAGGGAGAAGTGTCGGGATGAACAAAATCTGAATGAAAACGAAAATAATACGGGCATAGAAAAATTAGAATCAGATTTTAAATTAGATGAGCAAACTTTGAATAGAAAAATATTAGATTTAAATTCGGTGAAAGAATTAGAAAAGTTCAATAAAATGAAAGAGTTAGAGTCAAATAAAACGGTAATTAAAAATAACAAATTAGATGAAGCCATGTTATGGCATTGTAGACTAGGTCATCCGTCGTTTAAATACTTAAAAGAAATACAAAAATCAAATGAAATATTAAAGAAAATAAATTTTACAAAAGAAATTCAAAATTGTGAAACGTGTATTTTAGCAAAAATGGAAAAATTACCATTCAAAGAGACTAGAACTAGATCGGTTAGACCTCTACACACGATTCATGTTGATACCATGGGACCAATAACACCCTTATCGTTCCCTGGTGAAAATAGATTCATCATTGTTTTTATAGATGATTTTTCTAGATATGCTCAAGTATATCCAGTGCAAAACAAGAGTGAAGCAGGTAATGTTCTTAGAAAATTCTTGATTAGAATGCGAAATCTGATAGGAAAAGATAGTAAAGTATGTTACATTAGAACAGATAATGGTACAGAATTTTGTGGAGGGGAATTTCTAGAAATAATGAAAGAAGAGAAAATAGAAGAAAACTTTGCACCACCTTACACTCCAGAACACAATGGTACAGCTGAAAAATTTAACAAAACGTTACAGCAGAAAATTAGAGCGTTGCTAATTGGTTCTGGGGTACCAAAAAGGTTCTGGTCTTTGGCAGCTGAAACAGCAGTTAATGTTTATAATAGAACACCGCACAAATCAAATAATTTTGAAACTCCATTATATAGAATAAATTCAAGTCTGAAAAATCATTTAGATTCACTTAGAAGGTTTGGTTGTTTAGCTTATGTGAGAATACCAATCACAGAAACCAAGTTCTCCGAAAGAGCGTTAAAAACAATATTGGTAGGTTATTCAAGCACAGGATATGTTTTGTGGCATTATTCAACGAATAGATTTATAAATTCAAGACATGTTAAATTCAATGAAAAACAAGTATATAAAGACTTGTTAGATGTTGATAGATTAGAAGAACATGGAAAACTAGATGAAAATAATATAGACTGGTTTAACGTAGAAGAAAATAACTCCATTCCCATTATTAATAATGAGTTAGTATTAGAGGAACAAATAGATAAGAAAAACCTGAAGCGGGGTAGACCAAAGAAAAAATCATTAGAAGAACAGGAAATAAAAGAAAAAGAGGTTAAAATACCAAAGTTATCCAAAAGAATTCCAAAACCAAAATTAGATGAAAATTTTGTTTATAGAGCAAAAACTCAACTGATAGAAGATACTAGTTTTGCATTCTTTACAGCAAAAGATATTGAAATAGACAAATTTCAATTCGGTCAAAATTTAGATGGGCAGGAAAACAAAGCAATAGAAATAGATGAACTAAAACATGCTATGTTTGCAAATATTAATAAAGATCCTACTAATTGCGATGAAGCTAGAAAAAGAGCGGATTGGCCGAAGTGGAAAAAGGCCATGGAAGAAGAAATTAAATCAATGGATGATAATCAGGTATGGGATATCGTTGACAGGCCAACTACAACCATTAGAGGAGAGAAATCAAATATTATAGACTCTAGATGGATATTTAAAACAAAAGAAGATAAAAATGGAGAAATAATTTATAAAGCTAGACTAGTAATCAGGGGTTTTAAAGATAGACATGTGTATGAATTGAGAGAAACATATGCTCCTGTATCTAGATTATCAGTAGTCAGAACAGTTCTAGCTGTGATAAATAAATATAACCTAGATGCAGAACAGATGGATGTAAAAACAGCATTTTTATATGGAAAATTAGATGAATTAATTTATATGGAAATACCTGAGGGAATAGAAAATGGAGATAAAATTAAAAGAACTAAGGTATGTAAATTAAATAAATCATTATACGGTCTTAAAATTAGCCCTAAAAAGTGGAACAATAGATTTTCAGAAGTTGCTCGAAAACTAGGATTAGAAAATGATGTGAATGAACCTTGTTTGTACACATGGAGAAAAGAAGGTAAAATGGCTGTGCTAGCGCTGTATGTAGATGATATGATAGCAGCTAGTAATTATCCTGAAAAATTAGAAGAAATTAAAACAGTGTTAAAATCTGAGTTTGAAATGAAAATGTTGGGTGAGCCCAAAATGTTTCTTGGTATGAAAATAGAAAGAGATAGATCAAATCAAGAAATGTTAATTTCACAACCAGATTATATTGAAAAGATTCTAGAACGTTTCAATATGAAGGAATGCAAGCCACAAAACACTCCCATGGTCACTAGACAAGTGAAACATAGAAGTGAAAAAGGAAAAATAAAACAAAATGAAAATCAAGTCAGTTCCAAAGTAGATGCAAAACTCAAAGTACCTTATCGAGAAGCTATTGGGAGTCTATTATATTTAGCTGGCACCACTAGACCAGATATATCGTATGCGGTCAACTATTTATCTAGAAGACAATTAAATACTACTGAAGAAGACTGGGTAGAAGTCAAAAGAATTTTTAGATACCTTAGAGGAACTTCGAACGTAGGTTTAAGATTTAGAGGTCTTACAAATAATTTAGAAGCGGTAACAGATGAAGTTTTAGAGACTGTGAAGAATCAACCTCAACCAGTGGGTATGTGATTCATCTATACGGTGATACGGTGGCTTGGAGAAGCCACAAGCAGAATTATCCATCCCTGTCAACTTGTCAAGCTGAATACTTGGCAATGAGCGAAGTATGTCAGGAAGTTATTTCATTAGATAAGGCAATTAGGGACATGGTAGGTAAAACAAATTATCCTGTTACAATTAGATGCGATAATAAATCGGCAGGAGCGTGTACTCAAAAAGAAGGTCATCATAAACTAAAAAGTTTTGATGATGATTTAGATGTAATTAAATCTAATTTAAATATTAGAGAAATTAAGGGTCAAAAGGTTCCTATGGCGGAAACACACGGTGATTTCGTTAAGTCGTGTGTATCTAGAGGTCAGATAAAGGTAGAATGGGTACCTACAGATGAAAATATCGCTGATATAATGACAAAACCTCTACCTTCTAGTTCTCATGAAAAACATAGAGATAAAATTATGAATTTAATTTAATTTAATAAGATAGATTTAATTAAAATCTCTAATTTGTTTATTATATTTCAGAAAAACCCGCTAAACCAGAAGAAAAGAAATAGATGCTGCTGATTAGAAGAGTGCGCAGTGAAAAAAAAAAAAAAAAAAAAAAAAAAAAAAAAAAAAAAAATTATTATTATTATCACTAGAAAATAAGTTTATCATAGTTTATCACAGTATTTTCAAAAAGGGTTCGATATTGTTTTTTTTCTAAAAAGGTACAGAGTAATTAAGAAGTACCAAAGAACCTAAACTAATAAGTTTTTTTTTTATGTTTAAGCTATCACACCAAATAGATAGTGTCTTATAAAATTAGAAGTAAATTTATAAGGAGATATTATTATTTTTTATTATTAGATGTAATCTTTAAGTACAAAATAAGATATTTTTGTTAAGAATAACTTAGATTTAAGAAAACGCAAAGGGAGGGAGTGTTGGAGAAGACTTTACGTTTTCTCATACTTGAGTAAGTGCGCTTGGCAGTGCGCACTATGTCATGGCGGCTTTGCACCCCTCCACTCGCTTTTTGGGACATATCCAACTCTGACTCGAGAAAGCAGACGAGCAACAAGTTCAATAGATATATGTATTTTTTGAATACACATAATTATTAAATAATAATTAATAAAGATATAGAAGACTATAATAATAAGTCAAGTGTTTAATTAATTAACGGAACCTATAATCTCCTCTCCTCAACAAAATTAAATATAAAGTCTAAAAGTTAACAATTACATAACTAATGGAAAAATTGGGAAAACAATTTTTAAACCACGGATTATTGTTTATTCATGTATTTCAAAACTACATTAATTTTTTTATTTATTAATATTCATATTTTATATGTTTCAATAATTTTTTTTGTTAGTAGGTCTCAGAGACAGAACGCGCGCGAGAGCCAGATTTGCCGTATTTTGCGCTATTTTCAAGGCTCTCTAAAAATTATAAATATTAGAGATACAATTTCGGCAGTCGGAACTTTATTTTACGAAATTTCTTCTTCTTTTTGGATCTTTTTTCAGATTTTGAAAATTTTCAATATTTTTTTAGTTAAGAAAAAAAAAAACTGAGCCCCCTATTTTATTTTTCACATAATTGTTTATAACTTTTGCAATTTTTTTCAGCACCATTTCGGATTTTTCCGTAAACTTTCTACATAAAATTGCGAATCGAATGACACCTGTTTCGTAATTTTCGAAGAATATACAAAAAAGTTAGAAAAAACTGTACATGTTAACTAGCAGAAGCTGAAATTGAGGCCAAAATATACGTTTTTTTTTTTTTCGAAGGCTTATATATTGAAAACGGTGAGGTTAGGCAAAAAATGTCATAAATTAAAAACTGTTAAGAATAGTTCAAAATAAAATGTCATATAGTTTCCAAATCCAATTTTTAACCAGAACCACAAAAGAATCTTCGTTTTCAACAATTACGAATTTTTGGCAATATTACGTCAAACAAACACACAAATACAAAAGGATGAAGTTTGGTGAAAATTGTCAAGAGTACAAAAATTTTTTGAGTAGTCCAATATATAATATCCTATGACTGTCAAATTAAGTCTTTGACCGAAACGACAAAATAATCTTTATTTTCCTCAACAACGATTTTTCGGAAAAAATTTGGAAATTTTTTTTTTCAAATGCTTATATTTTGAAAACGGTGAGGTTAAGTATATACAAAATATACATTCTAATAGTTTTTTTTTAATGTTTAATAAAGAGAATATGGTGCCCGGGGGTAGGGAACTTTTGCCCCGACGCATGGTCGTACATCGAAAAAGAACAAGCACTCATGTATATGACATTTTTGAGTACACTCAGACAAACATTTCCCACCGGCTTCCATAAAAATCTACTGACGAAGAGAGAATTCCTCAGTTAGACGGTGTTTTTGGTTTTATTTCCTCGATTATTAATAGTATGTATTAATATGGGATTATCAGTTATGTATGTGTAACGTGTATAGGTAACATATATGTATAATGTGATAGAGTAATAAACACTGTCTATACATAGTATTTCAACAATTAACTCAGTCAATTTTTTGGTTTCACTTGTTTCAGGATAATTTTCTGAAGCCAATGCAAAAAATCGCAAGTTGATACACCCAAAAAATAATTTTTTCGAAGGAAAAAGTTTAGTTTGCTGTACTAAAAATATATTTTTGATACTAACCTTATCTGCCACAACCACTGATCTCAGTGATTTCTGTTATATGGAGATCAGTGGCGACAACAGACGCCCATTGATTAAATATATGCATACGCCTTTTGTTTTACAGTTTATAATCTATTTATTTTTTCACATAATGCTAGCAACGCGTATTAAGTTGCGGTGTAAGTTACAGAGCATCTAATTTCTGACTGGTAATTAATTACCACCTAAAAAGCACCTAATTTTGGCATTTTTTAAATGCGATTTCCGTACTTTGCGTAGTTGGCATAACAGAGTTCGTTGTTGGAGTTAGCCCATCAGAACATTTAGTTCAAATAAATTACAAAATTCCACTAATCATTGTCCAAAACGAGGTAATAATAACGTGGTAAAACAAAACATTAATAATTATGATGAACTTGTAAATATTTAATAAATATTTTTTCATAAATAAATTATACATTGTAAAATTTATAACATTTTTCAAATAATTTAAATAATAAACAAACATAGTTCTATTGTATATAACACGAATAAATTTTTTATGATTAAAATTTTATGTTTTAAAAACTATCAAACACGTGTCGATGTGTATGAACTAGTACAAACAATTCAGTTGAAAATTCACCTTGATTTAAAAAAATTTTTTGAATTCGACAAAAACTTGGTTAGCTTGGACAGGTTGATAGTATATTCAATAGATTTTTACCTCAAAACACAGCTATCGATTTAAAGAAAAATTATTGTAGTTTTGTTCCAAAAACAATAGTTACAGATAAACGAAAACTTGTGTAGATCAAGCCAAAATTTGCGAAATCAACAAGTTAATCTTGTTTGTGGAACAACGAGAACCTAAAAAGAGTGGGCATTGCACTAACACTAAATAATTTTTGTATTCGGAGTTCATTTTTTTAGGATGTATGAGTGTGTATGATCAAGTAATTTCAGGTAAGCAAAAAAATATTTTTTCAATTTTGACTGTGAATTATGTTATAACTTGACAATATAAGATGAAAAGTAAGAATAAAACTTTTCGATATCTGCCGTAATTTTCAAAATATTGAAAATTCAAAATTTTCTTTAATTATTCAACTTTCGATATTTCGTAAACCAAGATAGATATCGAAAAATTTTATAATTATTTTCCGTTTTCATTTATGAATTTATAATAATAATTCATCATCAAAGTAAAAAATAAGATACAAATAATTTCAACCCTAAATCTACCCTGCTCGTACATTCCTTATATGGATGTAGACACTCGTTTTTTTCTTTTCTACTATGTCATTGCTAATATGTTATGCTAGGGCCCAAAACTTACGATATGATCAATGAGAGGGAAGACTGCCAGTGACTTCCCTGTGTCCTTGTCTAATAGTCTCTATGTCATTGGCTACATATTTTTTACATTATTTCTACTAATCAAATAGTTAAAAAAAACTATTTATATAATATTATTTAATTCATAAAAGTTATTCAAAAATTATAAACGCCAAAAGAAACTTTATTTACATAACAAACACAATATAAACAGTTTAATTTTTAATAAAATTAACTAACAGTTTTATTGAGTTTAATTATTATTTAAATTTAGGAGTCCTTTCATCTACCAATATTTCAATTACAATATTTCTGAAAAAACAAATTGTGTACTTAATATAAACTGCGGCCACTTATTGGAGAATATGCAAATCTCTGCATATTAAACACTTTTTTATTTTCAGAAAAAATAATTCAAAACTGTATATAACGTCTTTACGTAACGTCGTACAAAACAAATATAATAACAGACACAAAATCTCTATGCAACATATGATTATGGCATATGACTATGACAAGGACACAGGGGAACTCACTAGGAGTCTTCTCTCTCATTCATCATATCGTATCCACTTACTTCTCTATGTATATAAACTGTTTGGATTCAAAATCATTCATAAAAGATGTTTATATTACCTTGCAAAAAATTGAATTTTTACCTAGCAAAAATTTTAACTTTAACATTAAATTTTTAATTAACTGAACGATTAAAAAACGGATTCGATAGCTTAGATGACATTTTTTTGGTGATGAAAAAAAAGGGAAACAAATTTTTTTGTAAGTATCTATTCGTTTGTGACGATATTCTGTACCGCCCTTATGGAAAAATTAAACTGTTACAAAGTCATACAAAGTTTAAATAAGAGTTCTTAAAGTTTTACTTTCTCTTACAAACTCTGAAAAAGTCTTATAAACTCTGAATAAGATCTAATAAGACGTAAAAAGTAGGAATTATTCCATCTTTTCGGTCTCTGCCAGAAGAGTTATTCAGAGTTAATAAAACTTACTAAAAGAGTTAGTAAGACTTTTTCAGAGTTTTTAATACTTAAAAAAAGTTTTTAATAATTTTTTGAGGCTGTAAAAAGAATTATTCCGACTTTTTAAAACTTTCAATAGTAAATTTATAGGCTATAAAAAGAATTAGTAAGAGTTTTTAATACTTAAAAAAAGTATTTCATAAAAATGTCAAAAGAATTATTCAGAGTTTTTCTGACTTATTTTCTATATTTATTAAAATTTTTTGCGAATTACATTATAATTATTATTTCAGTTATCGTTGTCATTATAAATTCGTCAAGTGAAACTTAAATATCCAGTAACAAATTATTTTGCAACACAGGCAAAATAATTTGTTACTGGATATTTAAGTTTCACATGACGAATTTATAATGACAACGATAACTGAAATATTTTCAAATATAAATATAATCAATCGCAGTTCAAACGTTTAAGGTAATAAATTTGAAGAAATAATTAAAAACAAATTTTTATTTTTTCTATTTATTTTTACAAAGTTTTTTTTTACATTTTTTAAATTATAAAATCTTTTTTTAGGAGCGCTTATTGTGCGCTGTTTTTGAATATTAATTTTTTTGTTTGGTTTTACAAACTTTTGAAGCTTATATTAATATTTTTTAAATCTATTTACTATCGCTTTAATTTTATTCATTCCTAATTATCATAAATAAATAAATTATTAATTAGAACATAAAAGTTACATAATACTTTACGAGCAATTATTGCACGCTGTTCAATGGACGATATTACTTTTTTGTTTGATTATGACAAAAACTTGCAACTTATATTAACTTTTTTTAAAACAATAAATTAAAAATTATTAACATAAAAACATAAATAATATCTTACGAGCAGTAATTGCACTCTTTATATCCCTTTTATCAAATTGGTCATTTTCAAACACTGTGACAAAATGACCAATTTGGTACAAAACATATGTCACCAAAAAAAATTACATTTTTAAATAAGTAGTTAAAAATACAGTGATGTCTTTTAATTGTTTAAAAAATATATATTTTAATAAATCGGTGGAATAATAAAATAATTAATTAAAACATGTTCCACAAAATAGAGTTTTTTAGAGAAAATACAATTTTATAGAAAAATTGATCAAAAATAATTGACTGGATAATTTTTAAAATTCAATAAAATTTGAAAGCAAATTTTCAAAAAAATCAATTATATAATTTTTATTATTATCACTGTTCAATTTAGATACTACAAAATCACAAAAAAAATTATAAATTTAAGAGAATTCGTACCTTTCGGATTTCAGATCCGAACTAATTTTCTTTTGTTGGTTTGTTTCTTCAGTAGATTTCGTTTTGATAGAGACGATTTTCTTCTGTCGTGTATCTCTTCTTCTCGGCTTTCGTAAACTGTTTTAACGAAAAAATTGTACTAAAATTTTTAAAATATGTTAGCAATGCAAATTTTACAGAAAAAATTTTCGAGCTTTTTATATAAAAATGCCACCAGGTTACCTTGATATTTGTTTAGTTTTGTATTTTATTTTATTTAGAACCAATATATTATAACACTTAATGACCAGCATACGTACGCTCTGTAACAGCCTCTGTACACAAATGTTTTTACCAATATATTCTCTGCAAGTGTTGTGTCTTGTTGTGTACCACCACTTCACCCCCATAATAACCATTCAATCTATTGTACAGTTGAATATAAATTAAAAAATTAAGTACGTTCCTTCCTATAACCTATTGTAAAATAAAGTATGTTCTGTCAGATAAATATTACTAAAATTAAGCAATTCAAATTATATACAATAAGTAAACGCATGCGCGTTATCACCATTATATTATGTATCACCTTTTGTATGTTTTTTAGTTGTTCTAATAAAATCGTTCATGTTAACACATCTGTCATATTCTCTATATATACCGAATTTATCTTAATAGGTTATGGGCTATAAAAATTTCGGTAATATGTAAAAAGTAAAGTTTTATAAGTGACATAAAACATTAGAAAAACATTAGTTTTATAAGTGATATAAAACATTAGAAAAACATTGGTTTTATAAGTGACATAAACATTAGAGTGTGTGATAAAAAAAATGGCGATGTCAACTGTACCTTTGCCGGTATTAAAACCTGATAATTTTTCTACTTGGAAGTATAGGCTTCGTTTACTGTTAGAAAAGGTAAAAGAAGGAAAAGGTAATCCTTCCAGTTGATATTTCAAACGAAGAAAGAGAAAAATTGAAAGATGACGAATTAATTAAATTTAATACCATGGACAATAAAGCCAAATACATTATTGCACAAACGGTTTCTGATTCATATATTGAGTATATAGAAAACGCGAAATCTGCTCAAGAAATGTTTACAAATCTTGAAGATGTTTTTCATCGAAAAAGTGCTTTGTCAAAGATGTTTATAATGCGTAAAATTCTAAAGTTGAAGTTTGTAGATGGCGAATTACAAGATCATTTCCTGGTATTTGAGCGGCTTATCAAAGAATTGGATGGTGTAAGCAAAACACCCACAGATGATACGGACAAAACGTGTTATTTGCTTTTAACCATGCCCGAAAAATTTGAAAATGTAATTACCTCCATAGAGACTATCATGAACAAAGACAAGACAGTGTATTCTTATGCAGATGTAAAAACAAGGTTATTAGATCAAGAGCTGAAAGAAAAAGAAACATCGTGTACCTCAAGTACAAAAGAATCACATTCTTTTTACACATCTTCCAGCAATAGTGATTATAGAAAAAATTTAGTTTGCCATGGATGTGGTGGTAGAGGTCATTTTAAAAATGAGTGCCCATCATTTAAAAATGACACAATGAAGCGAAACACAACACAAGGAAATCATGGACGAAGTTCTCGCCGTTCTCGTGGTCGACGTGGTGGACGAGGTAGGGGACATACGACACCTACTGAACATAGTGAAAAATCAAACGTCGCAAAAGATGGAAACGCGAATAATGAAGAATTTGACTTCATTGCTTCATGTGACTCGATATTGAATGAAGCTTTAACGTCGAAGCTACAATGCAAGCAGATCAAATTTATTTTAGATAGTGGTGCTACTAACCACTGGATCAGTGGTGACTTCGAGAAATATGTCGAGCGTTTGGAAACTTTACAAAATAAAATGGACATTCTTATTGCTAATGGTGTTGTGATAACAGGTACGCATAGAGGTTATTTGAATGTAAAAGCTCACAATTCTAAGGAAAATAAAAAAGTGGACATAAAGTTGCCTGTTATTGTAGTGCCTAAACTTAAATACAATCTGTTATCTGTTAAAAAGTTAGCAATGAAAGGTTATAATGTAAATTTCAATGTTGGTGGTGAAAGTGCAACCATTTCTAAAAACAACCTAAACATAAAGTGTCAAACTTTAGGAAATTTGTACGTTGCTCACTTTGATTTAAAATCAGATGATTCTTGTTTTATATCTTCAAATAAAGATATCTTATGGCACCAGCGCCTTGGACATTTAAATGCACAAAGTTTAAGACTTTTAAATTTTCCAAATGACTTTGGAGCATGTAGCCCATGCAAACAAGGGAAAGCAAAGAGAAAACCCTTTAATAATGTTCCTTTGCCAAGATCTAAACGTATTGGCGAGCTTACGCATAGTGATATTGCTGGACCCTTTAAAACATTGACATTGAGTGGAGAAAAATACTATCAAACAATTATTGACGATTATTCACACTACTGTCAAGTATTTCTTCTGAAACAGAAAAATGAAGCAGAAACAAATTTGATGAGTTACATTAGGCAATTAAAAGCTCGTGGTTATTATTCTGCTAGGATACGCTCAGATTGTGGAGGTGAATTTTCCTCGCATGTTTATAAAAACTTTTGTAAACAAAAGGGCATAGAGAACGAGTACACATTGCCATATACTCAGCAACAAAATGGGGTCAGCGAAAGAATCAATTTCACTCTAATGAGTAAGGTGAGAACTATGCTTATTGAGACACAGTTACCAAAGCACCTTTGGGGTGAAGCAGTGTGTTGTGCTGCCTACCAGTTAAATCGCTCGCCAACAGTTGCATTACAGAGCAAAAAGGTTCCTGCAGAGATATTTCTGGGTAAAGTCAATTACGAGAAGCTGAAAGTTTTTGGCTCGAAGGCTTGGGCACATATATTGCCTGTACCAGCAGACAAGTTGGAAAGGAGAGCTGTTGAGTGTGTAATGGTTGGATATGCCAGAAACGGTTACAGATTGTGGAAACCCAAAACAAATGAGATAATTATTTCTAGGGACGTTACCTTTGATGAAGAAGATTTTGTTTACCACAACCAACCTGAAAATCAGACTTTTACTGAGAATGTACCTCAGTTATATATAGATAATACAGAGACAGCAAAAAGAAATGAAATACCTCAAGAAGAAAAAACGAACGAAGAATGTCAAGTTCAAGATGAGCCACTTCGAAGAAGTACAAGAGAAAAAACTATTCCTAGTAGATTCGAGGATTATGTTGTGTACAATAATAATGAGCCTGCAGATGAGAGCTTTCATAGTAATGAAGAGGAAGTACACTTAGCTTATTGCTTGATCACAGGTATACCTACATCCTACGAAGATGCTGTCAACTCTGGTGAAGAGTGGAAAGAAGCCATCCAGAAGGAGATAAAAGCTTTAAATGATCATGATACCTGGAAACCAGTCAATCTACCTACGAATGTTAAAGCTATTGATACTCGCTGGGTATTCACTATCAAGTCAGATGGCCTTAAGAAAGCTCGCTTAGTGGCGAAAGGCTTTCAAGAAGAGGTATCTTCAAATATATATGCGCCAGTAGTCCAGATTTCAACGATTAGAATCTTGCTGTCAGTTTCCATGCAGAAAGGATGGAATATTTTCCAATTAGATATACCTTCAGCTTTTTTAAACGGTAAGCTCGATGATGAAGTTTATATCAAGATACCAGAAGGAGTCAAATGCTCATCGAATGCTTTGAAACTAAACAAGAGTTTGTATGGCCTACGTTCTGCTCCAAGGAAGTGGAATGAAGTATTTAATGATGCTGTGAGGAGATATGGTTTATCCAGATCACAAAATGACTTCTGTTTGTACACTGGAAAAGACACTTACCTATTAATTTGGGTTGATGACATCATCGTCACTGGAAACTCAAATGAGTGTAAAAAGATTATTACTTTCTTAAAAAATGAATTTCAAGCTAAGTATATGGGAGAAATTAAAAACTTTCTAGGTACAGAAATCAACTTTACAACTGAGTTCATCGGTATTTCACAGAAAGAATTCATTCACAAGGTTATTGCCAAGTTCAACATGACTGATTGCAAACCTGCAGAGACACCGATGGAACATAATTTCCAGGTCAATTTATCTTTGCCAATAGACAAAGGTTTACCATATAGAGAACTTGTTGGATCTCTTATTTACATTAGCATCATAAGTAGGCCAGATATCACATATGCTACGTCGATTCTAAGTAGATATCTAGATAAACCCACCCAGCAACTATGGTTGGCGGCCAAAAGAGTACTCAGGTATCTACAAGGTACTAAAGAATACCAATTGAAGTTTTACAAGAGTCAAGATACTGGTGTTACTGCATACTCTGATGCTGATTGGGCAGGGGATGTAAATTCTAGAAAAAGCACCAGTGGTTGTATTGTGTTCCATTGTGGCAATCCAGTTTCCTGGTTTACGAGAAAGCAAAACTGTATTGCACAATCTACAGCTGAATCGGAATACATTGCTTGTGCTACTACGGCAATGGATGTCATATATTTTCAACGAGTGATTGAAGACCTAAAGTGCGTTAATCCTACACCAATATTATTAGTTGATAACCAAAGTGCAATAAATATGTGCGAAAGTTATGAAAACAGTAGACGTGCCAGACATATTGACATTAAATATCATTTCATTAAAGACTTGTTACATAAAAATCTTATTCAGTTACAATACGTGCAGTCAAATAATAATATTGCAGATATTTTTACTAAATCTCTAAATTCAGTGAAATTTAAATTCTTTGTTAACAAACTTAATTTGTTTAAATAATATTTTTTTTTTTGGAAACTAATTCTGTAACATGATTTAAATTGAGAAGGAGTGTCAGATAAATATTACTAAAATTAAGCAATTCAAATTATGTACAATAAGTAAACGCATGCGCGTTATCACCATTATATTATGTATCACCTTTTGTATGTTTTTTAGTTGTTCTAATAAAATCGTTCATGTTAACACATCTGTCATATTCTCTATATATACCGAATTTATCTTAATATGTTCAGCATGGATTAATCATATCTACCAATTTTTTTTAAACAAGTGACTATTTTTTCATGTTTAGTTTTATAAAATTGCCCACAACCTCTTAAAACCAAAATTTAAATAAAAAAAAGCAAGTGAAAACAAACAAATGACTGAATCAATTTTTGAAATACCATGTACAAACTATATAATTTGCGCCCTCAAGGGTAAACAGTGAAGTTTACGAAAAAATGTTTCAAACAAAAGTTGTTAATTTTTTTATAAGGAATATTTTTTACACTTTTCTTCAATCTATAACGACTTAAAATATTGATCTCTGGACTCAAGACCCAATTTTTACACCTCACTTTTTACGTCCTTAAAACAATATTGTTGTCATTCGCAGCCCATAACTGAAAAATTCTAGGAGTTATTAGAAATGTGCAGTAAATACTGTTATTTACAACATATTTGCAAAATAATGTTTTTACTTTTGGGCAGTAAATTTTATATTATATTGGCAATTGTTGTTGCTTAAGTGATAATTAGTTTCTCCTTATTTGTCGATTACAGTGTTCTCGATTTAATTATAAAACTTACAGTGATTGTTAAAATTTATTATGCATTGATATGAAAATTTTTGAGAATTTGTACTTTAAGATTTCTCTAACATATTTTATTTTATCAACAATATAAAAAAAGATGTGTCGTGAGCACCCGGTAGGAACTATGCCACTTTCTTTTTAAATTATGCTATATTGAAAAACAAGCTAAATGAAGGGAGGATGGTAATAAAATTGTATTTAATAATTTTTTTAATACAATTTTCATAGGGTCTGAAAATCGATTCTCTTATATATTTTGAAACTGGAATAAAATTTTTTGTTTTCTGAAAATTTGTAGTCATTTGAAGCCAACTGAGCCGATTTTGAAGTTCATCGCCAATTTTTTAGTTTTTTTTTTTTTTTTTTTTTTGTGTTCGGAATTCTAAACTCGCATTTGAAATATAGCTAAGGACACTCTCCATTTAACAACCTTTCAAGTCATTAGAAGCCAAACTTTCCGAGTAATAGACAATAGTCTCCGGACGCTTTTTTAATCTTTATTTTATTAATGTATTTTTACATGTATTTTTTTTCAGTTTTATCTGTGTATCAAACTTTAATTAAGTTTTTCTCAAAACTTTTTCGGTTGTCAAATCGGTAGTCGAAAATATTCGGACCGATTTCTCCTATACTTTGTACATTTCATTTACATACTAAATAATAATTTCTGAACTTAATTTTTTTTTTCAATTACTTATTTTTTAAATAAACAAAAATAATAATTTTGGCAAAAACCAAAATCTAAATCAGAGTTTTTTGAGTGCACTTTGTTGAATATGTATTATCAATCCTCAAAAATAAAATTTATGTTTTATTTATTTTAAATAATAATATCTTGTAAAATAAAACATGAATCATATTTGTTAAAGTAACCACATGTGTGTATGTTTAAGTTTGACCAGAATAATCTTGTAAAAATATTATTGTATTAGCCACCATTATATCATATGTACATTTACTTTATGAAGTGAAATAACTAATTTCACTTCAAAACTTTTGTGAAATATATTTAACAGTAAATATAATTATTTTCGAATATTAATAAACCATATTCTATGATATTTGTATTCATAAAGAAGACGTTTGTTATTTAAATTTTTCAAAAAATATTTTTTTTCAAACATATAAATTTTCAGACCCTATGAAAATTATTAAATACAATTTTATTACCATCCTCCCTTCATTTAGCTTGTTTTTCAATATAGCATAATTTAAAAAGAAAGTGGCATAGTTCCTACCGGGTGCTCACGACACATCTTTTTTTATATTGTTGATAAAATAAAATATGTTAGAGAAATCTTAAAATACAAATTCTCAAAAATTTTCATATCAATGCATAAAAAATTTTACCAATCACTGTAAGTTTTATAATTAAATCGAGAACACTGTAATCGACAAATAAGGAGAAACTAATTATCACTTAAGCAACAACAATTGCCAATATAATATAAAATTTACTGCCCAAAAGTAAAAACATTATTTTGCAAATATGTTGTAAATAACAGTATTTACTGCACATTTCTAATAACTCCTAGAATTTTTCAGTTATGGGCTGCGAATGACAACAATATTGTTTTTAGGACGTAAAAAGTGAGGTGTAAAAATTGGGTCTTGAGTCCAGAGATCAATATCAACACTTGCAGAGAATATATTGGTAAAAACATTTGTGTACAGAGCGTACGTATGCTGGTCATTAAGTGTTATAATATATTGGTTCTAAATAAAATAAAATACAAAACTAAACAAATATCAAGGTAACCTGGTGGCAATTTTATATAAAAAGCTCGAAATTTTTTTCTGTAAAATTTGCATTGCTAACATATTTTAAAAATTTTAGTACAATTTTTTCGTTAAAACAGTTTACGAAAGCCGAGAAGAAGAGATACACGACAAAAGAAAATCGTCTCTATCAAAACGAAATCTACTGAAGAAACAAACCAACAAAAGAAAATTAGTTCGGATCTGAAATCCGAAAGGTACGAATTCTCTTAAATTTATAATTTTTTTTTGTGATTTTGTAGTATCTAAATTGAACAGTAAATTTTAGACGTTGATTTCAATCCGTTTTTGAATGATTGATTTTAAAAATTTTCATCTAAAAAAGATTGACAAAAACAATTGATAGTTAATAATTATTGATAATAATAAAAATTATATAATTGATTTTTTTGAAAATTTGCTTTCAAATTTTATTGAATTTTAAAAATTATCCAGTCAATTATTTTTGATCAATTTTTCTATAAAATTGTATTTTCTCTAAAAAACTCTATTTTGTGGAACATGTTTTAATTAATTATTTTATTATTCCACCGATTTATTAAAATATATATTTTTTAAACAATTAAAAGACATCACTGTATTTTTAACTACTTATTTAAAAATGTAATTTTTTTTTGGTGACATATGTTTTGTACCAAATTGGTCATTTTGTCACAGTGTTTGAAAATGACCAATTTGATAAAAGGGATATAAAGAGTGCAATTACTGCTCGTAAGATATTATTTATGTTTTTATGTTAATAATTTTTAATTTATTGTTTTAAAAAAAGTTAATATAAGTTGCAAGTTTTTGTCATAATCAAACAAAAAAGTAATATCGTCCATTGAACAGCGTGCAATAATTGCTCGTAAAGTATTATGTAACTTTTATGTTCTAATTAATAATTTATTTATTTATGATAATTAGGAATGAATAAAATTAAAGCGATAGTAAATAGATTTAAAAAATATTAATATAAGCTTCAAAAGTTTGTAAAACCAAACAAAAAAATTAATATTCAAAAACAGCGCACAATAAGCGCTCCTAAAAAAAGATTTTATAATTTAAAAAATGTAAAAAAAAACTTTGTAAAAATAAATAGAAAAAATAAAAATTTGTTTTTAATTATTTCTTCAAATTTATTACCTTAAACGTTTGAACTGCGATTGATTATATTTATATTTGAAAATATTTCAGTTATCGTTGTCATTATAAATTCGTCATGTGAAACTTAAATATCCAGTAACAAATTATTTTGCCTGTGTTGCAAAATAATTTGTTACTGGATATTTAAGTTTCACTTGACGAATTTATAATGACAACGATAACTGAAATAATAATTATAATGTAATTCGCAAAAAATTTTAATAAATATAGAAAATAAGTCAGAAAAACTCTGAATAATTCTTTTGACATTTTTATGAAATACTTTTTTTAAGTATTAAAAACTCTTACTAATTCTTTTTATAGCCTATAAATTTACTATTGAAAGTTTTAAAAAGTCGGAATAATTCTTTTTACAGCCTCAAAAAATTATTAAAAACTTTTTTTAAGTATTAAAAACTCTGAAAAAGTCTTACTAACTCTTTTAGTAAGTTTTATTAACTCTGAATAACTCTTCTGGCAGAGACCGAAAAGATGGAATAATTCCTACTTTTTACGTCTTATTAGATCTTATTCAGAGTTTATAAGACTTTTTCAGAGTTTGTAAGAGAAAGTAAAACTTTAAGAACTCTTATTTAAACTTTGTATGACTTTGTAACAGTTTATTTTTTCCATAAGGGCGGTGATCATATAAGTCAAAATATTAATAAAAAATCTCTAAAAATATTACTGAAGAGTTTTTAAGAAATTAAATTAAATGCTTCAAGAGAAAAAGACAAAAATTATAAACTAATTGTTCATAATCAAGTATTTAGGTGTTTAGTAATAAAAACAAAAGAATATTTAAATAAAAAAAGATTTGGGAAACTTAAAACAAATGAACATATAAGTCAAACATTATTATAAAAACTCTCTAAAAATTAATGAAGTATTTTTAACATAGTGGAGTAAATCTACCGGATTTTGATAATCAATTCGGAATATTTTGGATGTAGGCTAATTTTTTTAAAAAGGTTTCTTTTGTTTTAAAAAACAGATAAAAAGAGTTTTCCGGTTCCACAACGTTACGCACGAGTTTCTGCACGCGCTTGTGGGACAATTTATCTCTACATTGTTCTCTTTGGTGGCGTTTTCTTGAATATCGCTACTTATATTGATTGGATTGAGGCGAATAAACAAAATAATTGTTTTCGATGGATTCGATCCCAAAAAGTAATTTTTTGGGATCGAATCCTGAACATAGTAAAATAACCTCATATTTTCAACCTGCTTGGATAACTTTTCGGCATTGAGTTGTAATTCTGAAAGATTGAAAACTTCCAATCGTTTTTCTCAAGATGGAGATTATGTATCGGACTATAATTTACCACACTTTTTATGAGCAGAAGTTACATCTTCTTCTAGAATTTCAATTCAATTCCTTCATTTTTCGAAAATTTATCAGAGAAAATTGAAAATATGATATTACTGTGGTTTTCTTGAGATTTTGAGGTTATTTTGCTATGTTTAGGGCTCGATAGCAGGTAAGGTCGATGCAAAAATTTATAACAAACAATTCCTTTTTATTCGCTTCAATTCGATCAATCGAAGCAGAATATTCAAGAAAACGTCACCAAAGAAAACAATGTAAAAATCCTTTTCTTTGTTTTTTACAACGAAAAAAAAAATTTTTTTGTTTTTAATTAGCCTTCTCCAAGTTTTCCGAATTGATTATCAAAATCCGGTTCGTTTACCCCACTAAAGAAGTTAAATTAATGATTTCCTAAAATTATGTACAAATAATTCAGATTCTAGCATTCAAATTTTCAATGAATAAAACAAAATACTAATTATATAAAACAATCCTGTCAAAATATATTTTAAATCTAATCTTATCGTATAATTATTAGAACGGTTTAAATATTTTGCGAAATGACTTTTCTTAAAAATACTTTTAGAATGTCAGGAAAAAACAAAATTAAAACATTTTTAACGTAGATTAAAAATCCTGTTGCGGTTGAAATAGTGAAATATAATAAATAGTGTTGCGGAAACAGTGAAAAACTTTAAGTTTTTCTTTAATTAAGAAAAAACAGTTTCAATTTTCATTGGCACTTAAGGATGTACGAGCGCCAGGGCAATTTTGAATAAAAGGCTTAATTTTTTTAAGGGGGGGAGGGTGTCCGATTATGGCAATAAAGGATAAAACGCTTGATTTTTTTTTTATATGAAGTTGAAAATTTTAGGGGAGAGAGTTTCCCGATTATTAAAATAAATAAATGACTTCAAAAGTAGGCATATTTAACATTGGTCTTATGGAAAAACGACAGATGGAAGATATGTTTTCATAGATTTCTTTAAAAAGTCAATAAATTATTTAAAACAAAAAAATCCGTTGTGCCCTACTAATTTAGGATGTATGAGCACAGTAATGGGGACAAAAATTTTAAAAAATATACATTTTAAATTTTGTTGGTGAATTATATTATTACTTGATAATATAAGACGAAAAGTAGGAATACCGAAAATTGAAAATTTTGTTTAATTATTTAGTATCGATATTTCGAAAATCAAGGCAGATATCGAATAATTTTATTCTTATTTTTCGTTTACATTAATGAGGTTATAATAAAATTCATCATCAAAGTTGAAAATAAATTACAAATAATTTCAACCGCAAGTCTAAATTTACCTTTTCACTCGTACTACCTTTAAACTACTTTACCGACTTGAGTCTTATTTGTGTATATTTAACAGAATGTTAATTTTAACAATTTAATTATGTATATTACATGGGGTGTACATTATCAGGGTGAATGGGATTACAGGAGGGACACAAGGGACAACAAACTTCCTGATTGTTGCGTTTATTCTGTGATTACATCCACCTTATGATCCACGGGTTAGCCATGCCTTTAATGTAAACGAGTTACCCCGGCCTGCAGGTTTTTTGTCCCTGGCGTCCACCCTTTGATGGCATCGACCATGTGATCCATGGATTGGTCATACCTTTAATGGGGTTGAGTTAGTGAGTTTTTTGGTTCTGGGAATTTCAGAATCCAGGAATTATGGTGCGAATTTATTTGATAATGCAAAAGCACTACAAGAAAATAAGTAAATATAATAATGCATTTCTTTAGTATATTTCTTTAGATTTTTTTTAAATACGCGTTCATTCTGTAAAAGTATTCAATCATACACAAACAAGATTCAAGTTGGTAAAGTAGTTTTCAGATATAATGCGTATGCCATATTTTTAAATATTAGTACAGTGCAACCTCGATATAAAAAATCGGAAGGGAAAAAGTAAAACATACTCGTTATAACAAGTAATTCGTTAAACTGAGCCTTGTTATATTGAGGTTAGGTTGGTCTAAAGTTTGTTATAAAGAGGTAATTAATGATATTTCGTTTTTCTGCGACGGATAAGGAACACTTGTTACGTTTCTGAGCCATTATTATTAAATTGAGAAATTAGTTATATTGAGGTTCGTTATATTAAGGTTGCACTTTACTTAAAAACATAATTATATTGAGTATATTTTTGTAATTTTTAGCATATTTATTAATATACCTTATTTATTAAATTTGAAAATAGGTGTTTTTGCATCATTTTTAGATTGCTGTTATATCGTCAAAAATAAATATCTCTCACTAAATAATTTTTTTTTAAATATAAAAGATTAATTTAAAAATTTGAAAAAACATGGGTGTATATTTCGATCACAACAAAATTTATTATCGTTGGAAATTTATCTTAAAGTTAATTTTTCAACAAGTTAGACAATTGTTTATTCAGAAAATTTTCTGGAATTTTCGTTTTCATTGTAAGCTAAAAAAATGCTAAAAAAATGTATTAGAAAGTATTCAAATTTTTAGCGAATACAGCGAGCTATCACACGTATTTTTACGACCATTATTTCGATAATTTACCAATTTGAACTAGTTAATTAGACTAATTTGTTAATATTTCTTTCAGGTTTTAACTCTAAATTTGATAATAAGAGTTATGATTTAACACAATTGCAAAATATTTTTTATTCTAATACGCATACAACCACTGGAAGAATAAATAAGGTTAAGCTTATAAATTATGAAAATAACAACTGAAGGCATGGCCAAAATAATATAATCTACAAGCCCATACGCATATTTTTATCGAAATTGAAAAATTGTTTGGCTAAAAAACTGAATTGTTTGTGCTAAACTATCAGAATATTAATGTATCAGAAACCAGAAAATTGGTAATTCATAAATTTAAAGTTGTTAATAATTGTTGTCCCGTTGCAATAATAAACTGTTGAATTTGGTTTGCGTGTCCAGAATTCTTGCAAAGTTCAATATAACGTGAATATTTCTTCTTTAATATTCGTTTATCTTTGTTAATAAAATGGCAATCATCTTTACTTATTTCTTCATCGCTTTGTGAATCTAAATCACTTAAATTATCATCTAAATCATCTAAATCTTGGTAACTTTTTACTGAATCACTCTTCTTATCGTGTTTATCTTCAATTTCGTTGAGATAATCTTCTTTCATTGAATTTTCTAACGGTAAAACTTTCAGGAAACGATCGAATGTATAATTTGTTGCAAGATAAAGAAGTATATCTAAAAAAAATGTTGCGTAATTATTTATATTTAAACGTTCATGTATTTTAGTGACGTATTAAGTAAGCAAGCTCAAGAAGAAAAATTTTTGTTTGACAAAAATCAAGAGCATTTAAAAAGATATCAGTTTCATTACAAACTACAGAAAGAAGACGCATTCGGAATCACAGAATAAATATGACAATTTTCGCAAAAAAATAGGGTAAATAATAAATCAAACAAGTGAAAACAAACAATTGTTTGAGTTAATTGTTGAAATACTATTTATAGACAATGTTGATTACGCAATCGTTTGTTTTTTAACGTCATGTAAATAGAGAGCCACATGCATGTCACACACGCATAGCTGATATTCTCACATAATATATACTATATATTTTGCGCTTTCAGGGGAAAACAATGATGTTTACGAAAAAATGTTTCAAACAAAAGTTGTTTATTTTTTTATAAAGAACAGTTTTTACATTTATTTTATTTTTCTTCTATTTCTAACGGTTTATAAGATGGGTCCTATGGACCCATTGACCCAAGACAAAATTGACATATGTTGCTCATTTACCAACTCAACCTCACTTTTTACGTCTTGAGCACGATATAAAAAATTCAGCTTGATAACTTGTTTCGTTTTTGAGTTTTCTTGTTATCGGACGGACCGAGATTCAAACAGACAACCGGAAATGGATTTTATGAACACCTATACCAAAATTTTGCTCGTAGTATCAATCTCTTTAAGCATTATAAACTTGGGACTAAACTTATTATTACTTGATATATTTGGACATGTGCATGGTATAAAATTTACTAGATAAAGGAAGTATTATACTAATACATTTGCACGCCATCTTCTAAGCCGTATTTATAAAACTAGTTCAATACTTTAGCTGAACTGGTTTTGAGATGTCGTGTGAAGATCCCTATGATGGTTGATTGTGACGTACCCATCATTTAAATCTAACAGACAACAATTTAATTATTAAAATTCAAAAAATTTATTGACAGCTATAAATTCATTTTGAACAATTATTATCTTTTTTTAGATTTAAAAAAATAAAAACAATCATCGACTCATGGCTACCACCAGTGGCGAATTAAGGTTCTATGCCATCCTAGGCCCCATCCAATATGGCTGCTTTTTTGCTTTTTCACTTAAGTCTTATGCTCAGGATGCTCCATGTTATGCCGAATCTGAGAGTGGCTACAACAAGTCCACGTCGATTGTTGAGATTTCAAGCAGGGCATGCGAAAGGTTTTAATGTGCTTGATTACAACTAGGTCATTTAACTGTGTCCAGTGGACTTTTAATTGAGACTTCATACAACATGGATGTGTTTATTCTCAATATAAATTTTGTTATCAATTGTTACATTCATTATATTAAATTGCATAACAATGAAAACAAAAAACAACTCATCATATTTTAACTAAATTGTGTTTTCCATCTGTTTTCAAATTCCTACACGCTTTACGTAAGTTATTTATTATTATTGCATTAGTAAACTTAGTTTGAAATACATTTATTAACTGAATATCAATTTTTATTTACTTTATCGTCTTAAATTTGATTGATTTATTCTTTCTATATTTTGTTTAAATTCGAAATACAAAAATAACTCGTTCTGAGCGCCGTGTCTAGCTCTAATGATCCTACAGGTCCAGATCTACCTCCTATAGATATGGACCCACCGGTCCTAACACCCCTAACTCCCTTTGACGCCATTCCCATAAACTCAAATCCCGATGTACCAATAAATATTACCCCAGCCCAAACACCTGATTCAACAAAAAACAATGTAAAAGAACCCACCAAACTTATAAAACATACATATACTTCTACTTCACGAGGCCCTTTTAAAGTTTTTATAGAACCCCTATCAGACTAAAAAAAAGTATTGTGTCCCATTTCTTTCGGAAACATATTAGCTAAAAATAAAATCCCGGATATTCTAAAAATAGATTCTTTAGGCAGAAGCCGTCTTTTTGTCATTTTAAAAATTCAAACTCTGCTAACTCATTTATTACCCAAACCCTCCTTGCTCAAAATGACCTAAAAGCGTTTATATTCCTATCCATTGCGTGACCAGAATCGGACTCATACGAAACATTGGCCTAGACATTGACGAAGATACTCTTTTACAAAATCTCAAGTCCCCATTCAAAATCCCTAAAGTTCACCGTATTTCCAGACGTACCAAACCAGAAGCAAACAAAATAAACGAATCGGACGCAGCTGAATACCAAAAAACAACCACAGTTATTGTCACCTTTGAAGGAAATACACTTCCAAGAGAAGTATCAATATTTTAGTGCCTAAGAGCTGTGGAAATATATACATTTCTCGTTACACAGTGCTTCAATTGCCTTCGATTCACTAAACTACTATCAAACGTTTAATGGCTACAGAAGGCCTCACATTTCACGAAGCCGCAAGTCAAGTATTCGATCCCAAAAAATTTTTCTCTCCACTTCTCATTCCAAACGCCTTCGCTATTGTCAATAGAATCATTACTACCGCAACACCACAAACCCAAATACCGGCTCTAGGCTATTCACATGTAGCGAAAACCTCAATTACAAAAAAACGGAAGCCTCTCTCTCCATCACCTCCACAATCCCCCACTTACACCCGTGAGCATCAATCCTTTCTTATCAATTCAAATGGTCGATCTCCTTCCACGTCATCTAACTTACCCATTTTTAATAATAGCTACACGAATAAAAATAAAACTACCCAACCTAATTCCAAAACATTAGAATCATACTTTCAAAATGCCCTTCAACTTACAATAACAGACCCAACTACAATGAAAAAGTGACCCAACTCTTTAAATTCATAATCGGAAATGGCAGCATCTCGTCACCTCCAAATCCTTTAATGGAACATTCACAGTCTTTCTAATAACAAACCAAACCTACGCCACTACTTACCACGAACAGAATACACGTAGCCCTCCAATCGGAAACTCGGCTTCAAGCCAACTCGTCTGTTCGTATTAGGGAATATCACACATATCGCTCCGATAGGGCAGATGGATATGGAGGTGCTGCAATCCTTGTACATTCATCCACCCCCTACCAACCCATGCCTTTACAATCTCCTTATCTGAATATCCAAGTGGTTGGAATAAAAATTGATAACATTGCTTTTATCTCAATCTACAACGCCCCCAATAATTCCATCTCCGAAATCCAACTAACCAATCTAATATCCAACGTCCATTCTCCATTACTCCTAGCAGGAGATTTTAATTTCCACCACCCCACTTGAGGCAACCACTTAAGCGACGGTGGAAAAATATTTACCGATTTTCTTACGCATTCCGACCTTGTCATGTTAAACGATGGATCTCCTACTCTATGCTGTCCCCCTCCCAGAAAATGTGCCGCTGTTGATCTCAGCATTTGGAATCCGGAATTAAGTACCATGTCCCAGTGGAGAACCTTGGATTGCACTCATGGTAGTGACCACTAGCGCCAATCATCATTTCAATTGGCAAATCATTAGTTACTAACAAGCGATCATTTAGACCACGTTGGTTGGTGAGCAAAGCCGATTAGTCGCTTTATAGTAACACCTTCCGGGAGCAATACTCGGAGCCTACACCTCCATCTGATCCCACTATAGCATACAATACATTCATCAATACAATTAATTCCGCTGCCGATACAGCAATCCCTAAAACCAAGCCACCCCATTCATTGCACCCCCCCCTGCTCCTTGGTGGTATGAAGAGTGTAATCAATTAATATAAGAACGTAGAACCATAACAAAAAACCTAAAACAGAATCTTACAATGGACAATTACCTACATTATCGATTGACCTGTGCAAAAGTAAAGAGAATTTTTAAACAAAAAAAGAAACACTCATGGAAGAAATTCTGTGAGAGTTTAACTCCTACCAGCGAAATATGCTTGAATATTAAAATATTTCGCGAAGCTTCCTTCCCTTGTGCCCAACTTTTTTCGAATCAGGTTTGGAAGGGGGAATTTATGGACAATCTAGCCCCTGAAACGGTTGCACCGGAATCATTGTATATCCTACCTGTGGAATCGAATAATTTATTGGATGCTCCTTTCTCGGTTCACGAATACAGATCTATCATATGCCGACTAAAAGATTCTTCTCCTGGTTCAGATGGCATTTACTATTCTATGATAAAAAATCTTCGTGGCGAATCGGATATTCTTTTACTGAATATTATGAACGATTTGTTTTTGCAAAATATAGTACCTGATGAATGGAGAAGTTCTATTATTCTACCCATATTAAAATGCAATAAAAATCCTGATTCTGCCTCGTCCTACCGTCCCACTACCATGAGTTCTTGCCTTTCAAAAATCATAGAACATGTGATTAAAATTAGACTAGAGTGGTGGTGTGAACACAACTCCATTCTACCTAATTTCCAATTCCGTTTTAGAAGGTGGATGGGTACAACGGACAACCTCTCCTTACTTTACACCGACATACTAGACTGCTTTACAGACAATAACTATATTGTAGCGATATTCATTGACATAAAAGGAGCATTTGACAATTTACTAACAGACGTACTGATCAACAAACTTCTGCAGCTAAATGTCACGCGCAGAATCACACGCTACGTTCAAAATCTTTACACCATCGAAATATCACTCTTCTACGCCATCATCCTTAAATCCACAGAACAGCCACCTTGGGTCTTCCCCTCTTTAATATATATACATCAGGTATTCAACAACTCCGTCAGTACAATATTAAAATCCTGCAATTTGCTGACGATATAGTTGTATATTCATCCAATAAATCCTTAGATTCAGCTAAAAGTAACGTTGCGAATGGTTTAGTTCGGCTAAAAGACATTTTGGATGAACTAAACTTAAGTATTTCAGTCACTAAAACTACCGCAGTCCTATCTTCCAGGCATAGGGAATGTTCCTCAACCTATCCCATTTTTAGATTCAAGTATCCAATTCCAAAACTTTGTAAAATTCCTCGGAATTACCCTTGATCGGAAGCTCTCTTGGCGTGAACACATAATGACGTTGACCAACCGTGTCAAAAGTGGACTGAATGCTATGAAAGCGATTAGATCTACGTGGTGGGGTGCAGACCCTTCCACTTTATTAACTTTCCATAACACCTTCATCCAGAGAGTTTTCGACTATGGCAGTTTCCTTCTCTCACCCATAACGCAATCCAAATAATCTACCTTAGATCGAGCCCAATACCAATCCCTCGAATATCATTAGGCCAAATGCGATCCTGCCCAACAAATGTACTTCTAGTTGAAGCAGGTATTCCTCCTCTCCATCTCAGGAGAATCTATTTAGCTAAAAAATTTATCCTAAAAAAACTGTCCTTTTCTCGACACCCCTTAATACCACTTTTAGGTCAACTAAATATAAAAATGCAGAACTCTTGCTACTGGCGACTTAAACCAATCCCAGCCTTAATAATAGCATATCGTTTCTTTTTTGAAATCCCTATACACCTTAGCCCTTCCCTTCTACACTTCACATTTCCCCTTTCTGCCGGATTTATTTCGAACACTGTAAATTTCAACTGTGGCTTGGAGAAGGGAGATGTGAATAGACCTGTACTCTCCAATCTCATTTTCCAAAACTTCCTGTCATTGATTTATTCAAATAAACATTATATATGCATTGACGCATCCAAGACCGGCACTCAGACGGTTGGAGCAACTTTCTATCACAGCAACGCAAAGATATCAAGCAAATTTAAACTTAATAACAAATTTTCTATTTTCTCTGCTGAATGCGTTGCTGTGTTAGAGGCTTTAAAATATATACTTCAATCCCATATAGCTGATGCAATAATGATATCTGACTCGAAAAGTCTCCTTTCGACCCTACCCAATCCAATTTCCAATCCTAATAATTCCTATATTATAATTCCCTTATAAAGTACGAGCTCTATAAAATTTCTAATCAAAATTATTTTGTTTCTTTAATATGGTGTCCATCCCATATTGGCGTACGAAGAAACGATACTGTGGATTTATTAGCTAAATAAGAGGCACTCAATGGAGAAAACAGCATGTATCTACCACCATACAGCGATCTCTATGTAGAATGTCGATCTCAGATTATTGAGGAATGGCAAATAGAATGGGATTATAGCAGTTAAATAAAAGGCTCTGCAATAGCTGCATTACAACCGATACCTATTCTTAAGCCATGGTTCGACGGCCTACAGCTCGACCGTCACACAATTGTGACCATTGGTAGACTTCGAACTGGATACAACTGTTTACCAAGACATTTAAATAAAATCAAAATAAAAAATAATGCCCATTGCGCTTGCGGCCACGATTGTTGTGATGAAAATCACGTTGTCCTTGAGTGTCATCTTCTTTCCCACCAAAGAGCCATACTTAATAGAAATATCAAATCCCAAAATGTCGCACTTCTTATTAATATATCATACCTCCTGTCCCTAAAAAATAAAAATATCCTTAAATATATAGCCCATTTCTTTAAATCTTCAAACAGCTGTCTAAATCCCCCTCAAAATACACTGTGCTGTCTTTTAAATGTCACACTAATTTTTCTCTACTGTCTAACAATCCATGACCCTCAACATTTATGTTTGTAATCTTTTCCCAGCTCCGATGGGTCTCGGTAGCGCCTTCCTCAATCCTGCGTATTACATCCTAGCGTCTATGTCCCCACTTGTTTTTGAAGTTTTTCTCTGTTTTTTTTTTAAATTTTTGTTATTTATTAAGGATGTATGAGCATGACAACAATGTTTGATTTAAAGGCTCAAAATTTGTTTGTAGGTAGTCTTTTACTCAAAGAATATGTGGTTAAAATTTCAGTTTAGGTATCCGTGCAAATTTTTAAGAAAAAAGTCATTAAATATCGATATAAAATACATTGGCTCTTATGGAGGAATCTCAAAAAACGACATATTTTGGAAGTTTTTGATAATTTTCATTTGGAATGAATGAAAACAAATTTTAAAAAAAACTTTTTAATAGAAAGTAAACATATTAGCAATGAATTAGAAAAGAAAAAAACTAAGTGTCACCGTCCATATAAGGGATGTAAGAGCAGGGTAGATTAAGGGTTAAAATTATTTTTATCTTATTTTCAACTTTGATGATGAATTTTGTTATAACTTCATGAATGTAGACGAAAAATAAGAATAAAATTTTTCGATATGTGTCTTCGTTTTCGAAATATCGAAAGCTAAATAATTAAACAAAATTTTCAATTTTCGATATTTTGAAATTTAAGCCAGATATCGAAAAATTTTATTCTTACTTTTCGTCTTATATCGTCAAGTAATAATATAAATTTATCATCAAAATTGAAAATATCTATTTTTAAATTTGTGTCCCCACTACCATGCTCATACATCCTTAAGAAGCTTTTTATACCATGTATATATGAAATATACATAGTATATTAAGTTTAGTCCCAAGTTTGTAACGCTTAAAAATAATGATGCTAGGAAAAAAATTTTGTCATAGGTGTTCATAAAATCACCTAATTAGTCCATTTCCGGTTGTCCGTCCGTCTGTGGGCACGATAACTCAAAAACGAAAAAAGATATCGAGCTGAAATTTTTACAGCGTACTCAAGACTTGAGGTCAAGTGAGGTCAAAAAGTGAGGTCAAGTTCGTAAATGAGCATCATAGGTCAATTGGGTCTTGGGTCCGTAGGACCCATCTTGTAAACCGTTATAAATAGAACAAAAGTTTAAATGTAAAAAAAAGTTCCTTATCAAAAATTAAACATCTTTTGTTTGAAACATTTTTTCGTAAACATCACTGTTTACCCGTGAGGGCGCCAATCAGGCGGAAATTTTATAATATGTACTATACTTGATTATCAATTATGTATGTGTCACATGTTTGTATGTGTAATGTGATAAAGAAATCAACACTGACTATGCATGGTATTTCAACAATTAACTTAGTCAATTGTTTGTTTTCACTTGTTTTTATTATTATTATTTGTTATTTTTATTTTTATTATTATTTTTTAAGTTTTATCTAATGTTTACTCAATGCAATGAATATTTTTTATTTTTTGTAAAAAAAAACTGTCCAATTGAATTTGACTAGGGTACAGTTGAGAAGGACAGTGGGTCTTTTGACACACAGGGCTTTGAATTTCAAGGGATCTCACACATAGAGCATGCATGAAAGATGATGAAACCAACTTTAATGTTATTTGCACATTTAAAAGCTTGCAGAGAATCAGGTATAAAATGTTTAAGTGCGAAGTGTTGGTCTCATCTATCCTGGGAGTATTACGGGTAGAGGAGCTGTGACATTCCTGCGTTGCCTCTGATTTCGACAGAATCTTATAGCTTCATTTGCTTATAACAACACCAGAAGATGTCTCTACATCCAGATAATGGTTGGTTCTCAAAGAGTGCACACGCAATACACGGTGTATTGCCACAAAATAATCCACGATTTCCCACAGATTAAGCAATTAATTGTCATTAAACCCACGTTCTTTAGCTGCTCAAACTTAAATTTCCTTTAGAGAGAGACACCCTTATCGTTTGAAGCAAAAAGTTTTATATAAAAATTTTATCTCTTAATGAATTGTTAAGAATGAATATTTCGCACGCAAAATAACATTATTGAATTTTTTTTTTTTGCATAAATCGGAATACCGAAAATATTTATTAATTCTTGTTTTTTTTCATGTCGTCGTATCTTTATAACTTTATGAACAACCAAATCATTATATCAAAGCAGGGCCCGATCTAGCTATTTTGCCGCTCCGGGAAATTTAATATTTGCAGCCCTTTACACTCATACCATATAATGGATGTTATTTTTTACTTGACATATATTTGAAACTCGATAAATAAATTTAATCGAGGAAAATTCTTCAAACGAAAAATATTAGTTTCAAAAGGACATATCTTATGCCGGAACATCAAATTCGATCTAAGTTTTCAGGTTCAATTAAATCCTCAATGAACACTTTCAATTAGAAAGTTGTTCTTTATAAATACTTTATATATACATGTTTTGTTTGAAACATTTTTTTGTAAACCGAATAATTTAGACAGTAATTGATAGCAAAAATCTAGCTTTTTGGGGGTTTGTTAATTCATTCAATTTGAACTAAAATGGTCTTTATAGAAAAACAAACCGCTTTTCTGTTACTTTTTTAATCAACAAAAACTTTCTAATTTAAAGTGTTCATTTATCAATTATCAATTATGAAGTATGGTGGGCTTGAAAACCTAGGTCACGTTTTTTACTTTAAGCTTTTTTTCGAGTTTAAAGCATATGTCAACTTACAAAAGGGACACTCTGTATACGGAGTATATGCATTTTATGTACAGTTTCGCTTAAGTACGCAGATTATTCCAATGGTGTTTTTTAATTTTTTTTTTATTTATAAATTATAATGAAATTTTTCATACAATCCCAGTTTTCGGAATAGCCCTGGTCCTATTAAGCACCGATTATCGAGCTTACTGTATATAATATTTTAAGGATTTGCCGCCCCACATTTTTTCCGGTCCTAATGAGATCAAGAGAATTTATAATTTTTTCTACTGAACGAATTTTTTTTGTTGTACAGAGCATTATTCGTGCTGCATGTCTTCAATTTTCACACAAATTTTACAAAAAAAAAGTGAAAACAAACAATTGACTGAGTTAATTGTTGAAATATCATGCAAAGACAGTGTTGATTACTCTATCACATTACACATTCATATATGTCACACATACATAACTGATATCCCCATATAATACATA
The DNA here is from genome assembly GCF_905475395.1 of Chrysoperla carnea. Lineage (NCBI taxonomy): Eukaryota > Metazoa > Arthropoda > Insecta > Neuroptera > Chrysopidae > Chrysoperla > Chrysoperla carnea. The sequence goes on along the minus strand of NC_058342.1, from coordinate 7,483,112 downwards.
CTATACAATTTACGCCTAATTTGCGCCCTCACGGGTAAACAGTGATGTTTACGAAAAAAAGTTTCAAACAAAAATTGATTATTATTTTATAAGGAATATTTTTTATATTTAATTTTTGTTCAATCTCTAACGGTTTACAAGTTGAGTCCTACGGACCCAATACCTGATATACCTATGTTGCTCTTATGTTGTTATGAAATTTACCTAACTTTAAACGCCCTGAGTACGCTGTGAAAATTTCAGTTTGATATCTTTTTTCGTTTTTGAGTTATCGTGTTGACAGACAGATTACTCCATTTTCGGTTGTCTGTCCGTTTGTCCATCTGTCTGCCAACACGATAACTCAAAAACAAAAAAAGATATCAAGCTGAAATTTTACAGCGTACACAGGACGTAAAAAGTGACGTCAAGTTCGTAAATGAGCAACATAGGCCAATTGGGTCTCGACCAATGGGTCCGTATTACCCATCTTGTAAACCGATAGATAGAACAAAAGTTTAAATATAAAAAAATGTTCCTTATCAAAGAATTGAACTTTTGTTTGAAACATTTTTTCGTAAACAACACTGTTTACCCGTGAGGGCGCTAATTAGACGTAAATTGTATAGTATGTATTATATAGGAATATCAGTTACGTATGTGAGACATGTATGTATGTGTAATGTGATAGAGTAATCAAGACTGTCTATGCATGGTATTTCAACAATTAACTCAATCAATTGTTTGTTTTCACTTGTTTTTTATTATTTTGAAAAAAACTTATGTTTTGTAATTAATTTTACAAGATACATTAATTACAGTGGTTACAACTCTTTGGATTTTTTGATTGTATTTAATTATTGCAAAATTTTTACGCTACGAGCTACGTGATAAAATTGTGTTAAAATCAAATAAATCATGTTTGCTATAATGCAAATTGAAAACGTAGATCGTGGTATGGAGTTCAGACGTAAAGTGCGTGCTAAATGTGAATTTATTTGTAAATATTGGCAACGACGTTTTACAAAACCATATAATTTAATTATACATAAACGTAGGCATAAATAACCAGATTAACATTAACTCAATTTATTTATTATTTATGTTTTTGCTCACTTGTCTGCATACAATTTTAAACGTCAAGTCTTTCGATTATATAATTGATATTTATTTATGATACAATGGCGTAAACTATAAAGATGTAACTTTCCGAATAATCTTAATGAAAAGAAAATTGAAAAATAGGACTCGAACGCGAATATCTTGGATTAATGGCAAGCATCTTACCGAATGTATTTATACAATTCTTGTTTCATTAAAATTACTCTTAGAAAGTGTGCATCAACCGCTAATATGTTAGAAATTGATAGATACATTATTTTCATGAAATCACAATACCTGACTTGATTTAGTGATATTGAAACGTTATTGTTTGAACTGAAAAAACATACCCCTTCGAGTCATTTGAAGTAGTTTAAGTTTTTGATGTCCTCTTGCACCTTTTGTTTTTAACATTAATATTTCTTTTTCTACTGCTGCAATTAATTGTTGCCAATGAGATTCTTCGAAATATTTGTCCTAAAAAGTAAAACATTTATATTTAAATATTTACATATGTCAACATTAAAAAATGTGCAAAATCTAACAGGATGAAATAACTTGCGAATGGTTATCTTAAAATATCTATTCCGTCGAAATTCATATCTGCAAATCACAAGTCGGTATTTCGTTCGGATTCAGTTATATTTGGATCATTCTACGATAAAAGGTAACATGTGCGGCAATCATTATATAATAGATGTTTTATTTTAATTGTTGTGATTTTTTGTCATCGTAGCTTCTTTATAGAACACATTGCGATTAAATGACCAATTAAAACAAATTTTCTCGAAATTAGAAATTTAAGTCTGAAAATGTCTCTACCCTAGTCTTCCCTCTTGACGTTTTTAGTAAAATATGTAGACAGGGATCGATGATAAAGACAGGGAATACGGGCTCTTTTAATAAAATTACATCATCTATCCTAAAGATTTTTTCTTTTAAACCGTGATAAAAAGTCAGTTGAAATTACGGGTGTACGAGCATCAAGGTAATTTTAAATAAAAGGCTTGATTTTTTTATATGAAATTGGACTAAGTCTAAATCAATTCTGAAAATTTTAGGAAGGTTGTCCGATTATTTAAATAAATAAATGACTTTATATGTGGGGATACTTAACATTCGTCTTATAGGAAAACGATAGATGGATGATATTTTTTCATAGATTTTCCAAAACTAATCGTTGTAAATTAAAAAAAAAGTTAATTAAAGTTAAAATCTTAATAAAGTATTGAAAATAAACCGTTGTGCGCGACTTATTAAGAGTGTATGAGCACGGTAGTGGGGACACAAACAAACCTAAAAAATATTATTTTCAATTTTATTGATGAATTATGTTATTACCTAACAACATGAGACGAAAAGTATAAATAAAATTTTACGACACCTGGAGTAATTTTAAAAATATTGAAAATTGTATTCTTATTTTTCATCTACATACATGAAGTTAAAACAAAATTCATCAAAGTTGAAAATAAGGTACAAATAATTTCAACCGTAAATCTAAAATTGTCTTGGCACTTGTGCTACCTTAACATATTACCTTAAGATATTTGTTATAATAACGAGAAATAACATCCAGTGAACAAGAGTTTTTAGCCAATTGAAGGTCCCAGGTCCAAGTTGAATCAGGGTCTCAAAATATAGACCTCATAAGATAATTCCATTTTCAAGTCTTGTGAAAACTTTATGGTAACGAGTCTATACGATAGATTGGTCATTTAAATATACCATCTAAAATTTTGGGGAGTGGATCAAACACGTTCATAAAATATTCTGCTAACTATTCAAAATCTGTTTTCTTTTCTTTGGGCATGAAGAAAAAGCATCCTCATAATTTTTCATCAAATCAAATTTTTGGACGCCACTTTGAAAATACAACAATTTTGTTAAAAATCAGGTTTTTTACGAGGCCAATACCTGTATATACAATGAGGCAGAAATCATGTTTCTGATAAATTTTTTGATATCGTTAAGGTACGTTTACATAATACAATGAAAGATATTAATTTAGGTTTTGGATGGTTTTGAGAATATTTTATGAACTCATTTGATCTACGCCCCAAAATCGGGACTTGATCACCAATTGATTTAAAATTTAAGATGGTATTTCTCAATTACTAAATCTATGGCATGGGCTATTTCTCATAAAGTTTTCATGAGAGATGCAAATCGTGCTTAGTTTTCTGTCTATTAGGCATATAATAAACTTATCAAGGTTTGTTATGATAAGACAACCAAGAGTTTTTCGTTTTAAAAATATTAATTTTTGCACATAACATGATTTAAGAAATCTTTGCACATAACATGATTTAAAAAGTTCCCCGCAATCACAATCATTCACAATAATGTTGCATGTCAGTGTTATTATTTTATTATTTTTTATAAATTATAAAAGATTAAAGCCTATCGGCCGTCATATATTTGATTTTCGAAAATTTTCAAAAGTAAATTTTATAATTTATTTTGCATTTTTCGAGAATGATTCACAAGACCACCAGTTGATGTAATGAGTAAACAGTGATGTATACAAAAAAAAAATTCACACAAAAGTTGTTTATTTTTTTATAAGGGAATACTAAGTTTAGTTCCCAGTTTGTAACGCTTAAAAATATTAATGCTACGAACAAAATTATGGTATAGGTGGTCATAAAGTCACCTAATTAGTCCATTTCCGGTTGTCTGTCCGTCCGTGAGCACGATAACTCAAAAAGGAAAAGAGATATCAAGCTAAAATTTTTATAGCGTGCTCTGGACGCAAAAAGTGAGTTTGAGTTCGTAAATGAGCAACATAAGCCAACGGGTCTTGGGTCCGTAGAACCCATTTTGTAAATCTTTAGAGATAGAACAAAAGTTTAAATGTAAGAAATATTTCTTATAAACAAATAAACAATTTTTGTTATTAGCATTTTTTTGTAAACATCACTCTTTACCCGTGATGGTACAAATTATATAGTATGTATTAAATGGGAATATCAGTTATGCGTGTGTGACATGTATGTATGTGTAATGTGCCAGTATAATCAACACTGTCTATACATGGTATTTCAACAATTAACTCAGTCAATTGTTTGTTTTCACTTGTTTTATTAATAAATTTAAATAAAGTTTTAATGTGTTTTATGTTTTATTTAAACCAGCGCTCAAGGAAACGTACAAATATAACAGGACCCCTCTCTATGTACCTGCACGAAACATGATGACAAAAATATTAATGATAATAATTAAATTTACCTGTCCAAATAATTTCAAACAAATCGGATATCGATCAATTAATATCTTTGTTGCATCCGTTAATGGTAAAATAATTGATTGTAAACGAATTTTCCCAACAAAGTGTGGATGATTTTGTAAAAATAAATCAATCTCATTAATAATAGACGTTGGTAAAACATTACTACATAATATTGCCTCTAATTTTATCAAAATTTTATAAATAAATTGCTTCTTAGATAATTCAACAACATTTTCAGCTGGGCAAAATATATCAAAGACTGGTATCTTATCCAAATATTTAAAACGGAACATTTTAAAAAGAAAATCTTCATTAAGATGTGTCTCATACGCATGCATATTTTCCATTTGTATCGTTGAGTCATTTAACAACGCATTTACTTGCATGGTTTTTCCTTGAACTGCTTGACATAAATTAGTGGCTGTTAACAATTTGGATATATAACATCGGCATAATAATTTTAAGCTTTCTTTGATAACATCGTTTATAATTGACCAACTGAATTCTGTATATTGATTAAAGTAGTATGCTAAGTACTTTTCTAATGTCAGATGAAATACGTTGATTGCATTTGATGATGATTCGCCAACATGACTTGGTAAATATTCAACAAATATCTGAAGAAAAAAAAAACAATTTAAGAATACAATGGATTATCCAAAATATAATTTTAAATAGACACTTCCAAAAAAAATATTTTCCCGTTTTTTGTCACAAAAGTTAGTTAAAGTCCCAAAAAAATGTCATCTAAGCTTTCGAAAGCGTTTTACAATCGTTCATTTAATTAAAAATTTAATGTTCAAGTTCAAATTTTAGCAAGGTAATATAAACATTTTTATGAATAGTTTTGAATCCAAGAGTTTATATACATTGAGAACGCGAAGGATCTGCTAGAAGACTGCCAGTGAGTTCCCCTGTGTCATAGTCATATCTCATAATCATATGATGCATAGAAAATTTGTGTCTATTATTATATTTGATTTGTACAAAGAGTTTTGTATTATTTTTTCTGAAAAATGAAAAAGTCTTTAATATGCAAATTTGCATATTCTCTTTTGCAGAAATATTGTAATTGAAATATTGGTAGATGAAAGTGCACATAAATTTAAATAATAATTAAACTCAATAAAACTTTTAGTTAATTTTATTAAAAATTAAACTGTTTATATTGTGTTTGTTAGGTAAATAAAGTTTCTTTAGACGTTTCTACTTTTTGAATAACTTTTAATGCATTAAATAATATTCCATAAATCGTTTTTTTTTTTTTCTTAATAGCAATAATGCAACTATTTACTTAATAGCAATAATGTAAACAATATGTAGCCAATGACATAGAGACTATTAGACAAGGATACAGGAAACTCACTGGCAGTCCTCTCTCATTCATCATATCGCAAGTTTTATGCCCTGGCGCTCTCTATTTGTACAAACTCTTTGGTATTTTATGAATTGTCATAACAGATGACGTCATGATTCATGGTGCATGATTCTGAAGTGTTTTAATGCCACAATTTTTTTAAGCGAGTAAATTTATTGCAAAACACTTTAAAATGTAAATATTTTATTAAAGGAATCATTATTTTGGTCCCTACAATCGATTCGACGTGTTTTTGGTACATCGAAAAATTTACTGGAAGTGTCTATTCTTTTTTCAATCTACTATATAATCTTTCTTAAACCCCCTAAGCGAAAAAATCATTCAAAACAAGTGAAAACAAACAATTAATTGAGTTAATTGTTGAAATACCATGTAAAAACAATGTTGATTACGCAATCGTTTGGTTTCTTTACGTGTAAGTAAAGAAAGATAGTCACACATAGAAGCCACTTATATATAAATGTTACGTACATATAATTGATATTCCCATATAACACGTACTATTTAATATGCGTCTAATTTGCATCCTCACCTATAAACAGTGTTGTTTACGAAAAAATCTTTCAAACAAAAGTTGCTAATTTTTTTAAGAGGGACATTTTTTACATTTGAACTTTTGTTCTATCTCGAACAGTTTATATGATGGGTACTACAGACTCAAAACCCAAGAGCGCGCTATTATTAAGCTTCATATATATTTTCGTTCTTGAGTTATCGTGCTTCCACGATAGACGGACAGACTGGCAACTGGAAATGAACTAATTAAGTAATTTTATGAAAGCAAAATTTTTTTTGTGGAATCAATATTGTTAAGCGTTACAAACTTGGGGCTAAACTTAGTGTACCTTGATATATTTCATATAAAAAATGGGTATAATGGCCCATATCTGATATATGACCTATCGTTGGCGGCAATTGATGCGTATGTACTCTAGCTACAAATTTTGGCTGAAAAGTTTTTTCATCTGTTCAAAGCTAGACTCAAGAAAACCGAAATTTACATGTTCAATTCAAATTTCGCTTTAAAAATGGTCATTTCTTTTTGTCCTCCCTTCGGGGAGCAAAATGGTAAAAATTCGCGATCAGTGCATAAAATAACACATTAGAAAAGTACTTTCAGCCATTCGCAAAAAAAAAAAAATCAACAAAACTTACCAGGGGACTGAGCAGTCAGATAAAAAAATATATCAACATCGTAATAGGGTTTCAAGTAAAAATTATAACGATGATTGTACTAGACGGTGTTATCTGAATTTCCCTTTTCTTAAATAGTCTCTGGTAGAAAATTAGTAAACTAAACTTAAATAAATACAAAAATACAAAAAAGAAAACTTACCCTAATAATTTCACGAAGTGTAATTGATTTATTAGTAGATGTAAGTATTTTGTAAAATAATTCAGACAAGAATTCCGATTTTTTTGATATAAGTAAAGTTGTAAGTTCAGAGAACCCAATATTTTTGCGTGTTTTTCCAGCCAACGTTGAATCAAACAATAAATTCGAATTTTTCAATAAAATGTACATTAGAGTATCGTCCGAACATTGTTCTAAAACGTCACTTGCATTTTCAATTTCATTCTTTTGCAAATATAATAATGTTAATGCAAAATTATCTGCATCATTTCTGTAATTAAACAACAATTTATTTATTATAAGAAAGTGCGAACAGAATAGCAACTTTCAGATAAAGGTTAGACTTTTTTATACTTCGTTTAAATACATTTAAATTAATTATGAAAATTTGAGGAATTTCGAACAATTATTTAAATAAATAATGGACTTCAAAAGTAGGCATTGGTCTTATGAGAAGCAGTTAACAGACGGGTTATTTTGATAATTTTCACTCAGATTTGAAGGTAGAAAATGAAAAAAAAAAACTATTTAATTAAAAGTTAAGGATATACGTCCGCCAAGGCAATTTTCAATAAAGAGCTTGATTTTTTTATATGAAGTTGGACTACGTCAAAATCAATTCTGAAAATTTTACGAGGGGGGTTGCCCGATTGTTTAAATAAATAAATGACTTCAAAAGTAGGCATATTTAACATTGGGTGTTATGGTAAAACGGTTGATGGATGATATGTTTTCATAGATTTCTGCAAGACTAGTCGGTGAAGATTAAGAAAAAACTATTTAAATTAAAGATAAAACCTTGAGAAACATATTTTTTCAATTTTGATGGTGAATTCTGCTATAACTTGACAATATAAGACGAAAAGTATAAATTAATATCTGGAGTAATTTTCAAAATATCGAAAATTTTGTTTAATTATTTAGCTTTCGATATTTAGAAAACCAAGGCAGATATCGAAAAATTTTATTCTTATTTTTCGTCTACATTCATGAAGTTATAGCAAAATGCATCATCAAAGTTGAAAATAAGGTACAAATAATTTCAACCCTAAATTTAAAATTGCCTTAGTGCTCGTACTACATTAACAGCTTAATAAAGGAAAAAATTAAAAATCGGATCGACCGGCTCCACTAAGTTAATTGTTGAATACACTGTATAGAATGTCAGTGATTGCTTGTATTACTTTTAATAAATTATAAAAGTTTTAAAAACCAACATAATTATGATGCCCTTTCAAGAATCAAAAGTTTTGGAAAGTTCTTTCACCACTAGTTGAAGCTACCTGCAAATTTTCAACTTCCTATCTTTTAAAGTTTTGGAGAAAATGGGCACTAAAGTTTTAAGAAATATTTTTCACAATTAAACTTTTGTAAAATTGACCTGCGTTGCTCATTTACGAACTCTAATTCACATTTTACGTCCTGAGTACGTTAAAAAAATTTCAGCTCGATATCTCTTTTCGTTTTTGAATTATCATGTTGACAGACAGACGGACAGGCGGACGGATAAACGGAAATGGACTAATTAGGTGATTTTATGAACACCTATACCAAAATTTTGATTGTATCACCAAGAAAGTAAGTATTAAGAAACTGAGGCGTTCTACCTACCACCTAGCTATAATAAACTAACGTTTACTCACTCGCGGTTACAGAGAGTAAAAATAAAGAGATTTTACAATAAATTGGCGCTAATCATGAGTGCAGACTTTGAAAATACACTTCTGGAATTGTTTACAGAGTGAGAACCACGTCTCAAAGTAGATTGAAAAGGATAATAAATGCCGAAGCATGGTCATAATACGCATGTCTTAATATACAACATAATATCCTGGCGCGTATTTAAAATAAGATTATACCACTTTTAAATAAAGTTAAAACAGTATATTTTGAATAAATGACCATTTTACAATTTTTTAAATTTTTTTTCATAGAATTAACACAAAATTATCTAACAATATTACTCGTTTGAACGTTAAAACAAAATAAATTTTTATGCAGTTGTGGATGTGAAATATAAACAGATCATTGATGCAGCTGATTCCTGTCATACGATCATGCGCATTGAATACCATCCTTCAATATTACGTGTTTCTCCGTCAGCTGTTTCAATATTGTATTTTTATCTTTGTTAATCTACTCTGTGAAGCCAAAATATAAAAATTTGGTATACGCTGGGCACATCTATTTAAAATATATGATCTAAGATTGCAGAAAACACGTCCTGGTAAAATCTGTGTTCATGATCGGTATTGGTAAAATAAATGAGGCTTACTATTTACACTCAAAGGTAGCACAGGATTGCCGTATGTTCTTAAACGAGCTGGCGGAACAACTGAATGTAATCCTTATATGGGTACCGCGATTCAGAGACATTCCAGGAAATTGTGAATTCGACGAGCTTGAAGGGAGGAACTTACTTGTGGCACTACAAGACAGAAATGGTCCGAAAATCTTATATCTCTTCCAAGGGCCTCTATTAGCAAATTTGTTGCGGGTATTACAGGACACTGGCTGGGCGGCCTTCATGCTGAACGCCTGAGCCTGATAGTGTTTCACGACTACTGCAAGAGCTGCCACAGTAGGGAGGAGGAGAAGATAATGTGTCACCTTCTCTGCCAGCCTCTTTGACGACCTCTCCGAACTAATACCCGTCGACGTTTAAGCTCTCCTGCTGTTCTCAAACAGCTCCAAATGGATCATGGAATACTGGCAGGGGATGGGCCAACTCTTTTCGGTATCATCCTATGGTCTAATTGTGTCCTACCCCAGCACAGCCACTCTAACCTAACCTAACCTAGCCAATTAACACTAGTATAAAATATATGTCAAATTACCTGTGATTTTTTTGGGTTAAAATATTAATTATTTTATTAGTTGCATATTCTCTAATAACGATATTTTTAATAACAAAATTTGCGATATCCGACGGATGAAACACATTAAATACATCTAAAATTAAATCCGCGAAAGTTTGTCCAAAATTTGACTCAGATAATGATGTATTATATAAATCGACGGAAGATGACTGACTTCCTTGTTTAAAATCATTGTTAACATTATCCGCATCAGTTACATCGGATTGTAAACTTTCTGGTAAAAATAACGAAGGTGGACCATTTATTTCTTGGTCAGATAATAAGTTTTTCGATGAACAAAACGGACTGTTATCCGATGAAAATTGTGGAATACTTGTATTATCTATGGAATCAGAGTCAACTGCTGAATTTGAATTGGAATTGACTTTGTAGTAATTGATAATGCCTTGAACATATTGACTAGAATCTGGTATTGGTGTAAACATGTCATCTGCTTCTTGTCCAAATTTTACGTCCATAAGTACACTCTTCAAATAATATAGCAGACCTTGTAATTCCTAAAAAAAAAAAAAAATAAATAAGCAGAATTACATAACTAAGGTCATATTTTCCCCATCATTAAATGTTTTTATTATTAGCTGTTTTTATTGAAATGAGACTTTTGTTTTTTCATGTTATTAAACAGATGAAATATCTACAAAAAAGAAGAGAGGCTGAGAAGTTTGCACTACCAATGGGTGTTGCCTTAAGATTAATTCAATTCACAAACAAATTTTCAACTCACTAAATAAATTTTGAGGGTTAGTACAGGGTTAGTTGTGCAAAACCTTAAAACCGAGAAAAAACCATGATATTTCGGTATAGAAATGAGGGTTGGAAAATTACCACATCCTTCACTCTATTTCAACTTAGATATTTATATTTCCAAACCTCTAAACCATATGAAGGGACTGTAAAAGTACGCAAAACCTTAAAAATATTGAAAATAATACTATTCCGAGATAAAAAAGGAGAAGAGAGTCGGGTAAGTTGACACCTCCCAAAAGGCACCTTCTTAACACTAAGTCAACCACCAGTTAAATTTAGACGGGCGGTAAAGCTGTGCAATTATATAAAAACTTCGATAAAGCAGTTTTTCACCTGAAAATCTTCTTCATTTTGCTGTAACCAATCCTGCTTTTATAAAATTGTTCCGTCTAGTATACAGCCAAGAACATATGGAATATTTCTGTTTTTGACATATTTTAAAGCAAAAAGTGAGAGAGTGATAAGAGTTTTTACATAACAGTATGCCAGGGCTTAAAAGAAGATTTAATTTAAGATATCGAATGAATACAATTTCAGTACGATGATTATTTCAAAACATACAGAATTTTAAATCCAGAGGTGTCAATTTTGTTGAAAAGCGAATATCTCAGTTCTTGATTTTTTTGTAGCTCTTTTCAAGAAAAATAAACAAGCTTTTGAGCGGTTTTAACAAATTTTTTGTAAACAAATTTTTAAAATTTTGGTACACTTCTAAACTTTATATAAAATTTAGGGATAATATTTCTCACCCTTTCAGTACCCGTGCCAAGAGATTAGGGGGGACACAAATTTTTTAGCAATAGATTCAAAAACTAGAAAGTAGAAGTTTTCTAATAAGCATGAAAAGATTTTAGAAAAATTTTTACAAAACAATATACCAGGGCTTAAAAAAATAGTTTAAGATATGACTGATATGAAAAAAATTTCAGTACAAATTTTATTCAAAAGATACAGGTTTTTCAATCCAGAAGTGTCAATTTTGCTTGAAACTCGAGAATATCTTGGTCCAAGAAGCTCGTACGGGAATTTTTAAAAGCTCATTTAAAGAAAAATAAACACGCTTTTGAGTGGTTTTAACCAATTTGATGTAAAATAATTTTAAAAACTTGTTTACGCTTCTAAACTTCATATAAAATTTAGGCATAACATTTTATATTTCTCATCCTTTCAATCCTCCGTGAAAATTGGCAAGTTCAGATTTTAAAACTAGAAAGAAAAGAAAAGTTCTTGCAAAACAGCTATTATAGTTCCAAATTCGAAAAGTTTTCGCAGAGATAAAGCTGTCCGAAATTTTTTTTAATTTCGCATAAAAAAAAATTATATATTTGCCACAAAGTCATTGGATCAGGTTGATATAAAATTAGGCACAATCTAAATTTCATCTAAGGAGTATTTATATTTCACGTCACAAAATGTCATTCGAAACACAAAACAGGAATATTGAAAGAGGGAGAGCGGAATGTAATTTGGAATTCTTGGGAGTAAAAATGATGACTAGTGTTCATCAGAACTCTAAAGATTTATTGGAAAAAATGATTATAAATTGTACTTACTTTTGAATCGTTTGATGTGCGTTCTAAATCCATAAATCTTTTTAATATATCAGTTGGTTTTAAATTAGCTAATGTGTAATAGAACACTGGTAATTTATTTTCTTCATGATTTTGACTCCTAAAATTTTCAATTTAAATTATTAATACGAAAAATATCTTTGAACAAAAATGCTAAGTAGAAATAGATAAATCGAAACAAAAGGGTGAACAGGAGAGCTCCTTCACTAAGGTCATATTTTCCGTCCATGCTTCTTGTTATTAGCAGGATATGAAAGGTTAGTTTTTCGTTTTTACGTAAAAATTTTATAATTTGCTAAAAAAAAAAATTTTTTCATCAGCTGCAGATTCAGTTACAAAAAACATGAGATATCATGCTAAAACATGATGGGATAAATGGAAGTTTTTGAAAACATGAAATATGTAAAATAAGAAAGGGAAGGAAGCTGAGAATTTGAGACTACTAAAAGACACTTACTTAACATTAACTCAATTTATATATAAAAATTGAATTTTTTTAACTCAATTTGAAGGGCATGTAGAGCATTTTCATAGGCAATAAAACCGAGATGAGTAGACGCAGTGTTTTTAGGTAGCTGATTACGAATATGTGCGTAAATTTTTCGTAAAGTGGTGCAAACAAAAGTTATTAACAATTTAATTGTTTAGATCCCTGTAACTCAGAAACTATCGATTGTAGCGACAAAATTTGTAGACAAAAACTTGCAGTGACTAGATGAAAATGTTAGCGTGGGTTGTAAGTAACATAGTAAAACCTATAAAACTCGAGACTCTTGGAAATGAGGGTTGATTTTTGGGTTTTGAAACCGTTCTCTTGCGATTTAGGGCGAAAAATGACCTCTAGCGAAAAATGTTCTGAAGAAAAGTTTTAGATAATAAAAAATTTAAAAATTTTTGTGCGAGATTATTTTCAATATAGCCTCAAATTTACTGCGAATATCTGTGAACATTCGTTTGAGTTCGTAAATGGACAAAATAAGTCAATATTTTATTATAAGTAACATTTTTTACATTTAAACTTTTGTTCTATCTCTAACGGTTTCAAGATGGGAAGACTGGGCTATTGAGTTATCATGTCCGCACCCGCGAAATTTTTATTCGCTATTTTCTTTTACCTAGGTGGTCATTACAACGCGAAAGTGGAAATTGAAAAGCGAACTTTGCAATTATATCAATGTTTTAAGATTGTTTTTGAACTATGCGCGCATATATAATTCCTTGTAACTACCATCATACAAAGGATATCCCAAAAGGCACTGAAAAATACAATTTGTTTATACAATGTTTCAAATTGCAAAACGATTCTATAGATAACGATCTACAGTTACGTGTCATTTTCGTTTAGTTTATTTATTTTTTGTGTGGCTAAAAGATCAACTTTGTCAGACATTTCCTTAAACCATTCCTGTTACTCCTTAAATACTGAAAATGATATTATATCGAAATAGCATATTGCCTGAAAACGAGAGTAGGAGAACAAAGAAGTTGACAACCTTAAAAGGTACCTTCCTGACACTAAGGATCTCCTCAAAGTTATAGCTAAGTTCGCGATCTTATAAATAGAAATAAATAAATTAAGACGTGTGTGATCAATCTCGTGTCTATGTATCAGTTTATCACAGTCTATTTTCTCCGAATTTAATTGAGGGAAAAATATAACTTATACAAATATAGATTAAGATAGAAAAGATAATGTGACCATTTATGATGGAGCCCTCTAAGCCAAAGTCAGCACCCACTTGAAAGTTGAGCTGTTTTTTTTTAACTTCTATTCCCATTTTCGCAAAAAACGCGGTAAATAGAAGTTATTGTAATAAAGTCAGCAGAAAAAATTTTAACTCCCTCAAATTTTGGTGTTTTACGTTTCAGGTACTTTCTACGAAACTATAATAGATAGAAAGTTGAAAATTGGTATGTAGTTTAGTGTTGTTGGTATATATAAACGAAGAAATTTAACACAAAAACCGTCAAAACCGCGAAAAGTAAGTAAGGTGGATCGAGATGCGGTTTTTTGCATTAGGTTCTAGAAGGTATTTATAAACTTTGTGAACATTGAAACTTATGGCGAGATAATTTTCCTCGTTTGTGCATTAAAAAATGGATTAAATGTGATGCACTATTTTTTATTATTATTCCGTCAAAATGCCAAATGAACTGAAAACTTAGGGGTTTTGAGGTCGCTGAACACGAATCCAATGTTAAATAAATTCCTCGGAGTACCTGGGGACCTGGGTATCCTAATTCCAAAAACAAAACCGTTTTTGAAAAAAAATTGTCCACTAAGGTCTAATTTCATACCAACCCCAACTGAATATGTTAAAGGGGTGAAAATCGATTTTTCAAAAAAACATTATCTCCTTTTTCACCTTTTTAATGTTATCAAATTGGGTTGGTATATAATTAAGCACAATAAATCAGTAACTTGAACTTCCCACCAAACAGGCATCTATATACTATAGACAAAAAAGTCAAAGCTACATATCGAATGGCAACTTTCTATCTTTCATAGTTTCGGAGGAAAGCTCTGAAAACTTCAGGACACTAAATAGCGGTATTTAGTTTCCAGAGGGTTTCTTCCAAACTTTGAAAGATAAAAGGTTGCCAGTCGGTATGTAGCTTTCACTTGTTTGTTTATAATACCTAATTTTATACCAACGCTTTCTGCTGATAGTAAGAGGGTTACATGAGGATGATGATTTTCCCGAATCCCGTTTCTAGAGATTTTTCAAGGAAATATATAAGATAGAATATTGGAAATATATAAGATAGAAAATTGGGTACAGCTTCGAAAAGTAAATTTGTCGATCCTACTAATCTGGATAGTTTTAATGAAGTGGCCAAATTTTTTTTCAATAAAAAATTTTGTATTTTAAATTTCGTTTTAGAAAACGTAGATTAAAAAAATTATTCTTTTAGTTAAATGTTTTTCAAAGGGAACAAAAATCAAATGAGTAAATTTAGCGAATGTTTCTTGAAATACAAGTGCTTTGAAACAAATTTTGGCATGTACCTATTTTGGATAAAAAACAAAATGCTATTACTCTTTTTTTTTTTAAATAAATTGTAATAAAGTGCTGATCTCAAATTATAAATACCCTCAAGATTTAAAATTGAAGAGTGGACAAACAAAAATTTTGGGCAATGCCGAACCAATGGCACTTGTGTTTTGTGAAAATTCGAATTATGTTAAGGATGCTAAAATAAATTACCATTTCTTCAAAATTTAAAATTGAAAGGTAGATAAACAAAATTTTAGGTGGACTAATTGTTGTTAAACGAATGACACTTTCATTTTATGAAAATTTGAATATGGGGGGGCTGATGTCATAATTTTTAATTGTGTCATAACTTTTAATTAGAGGGTTGGACAAACGTAAAATTTGGATGAACAAATGATGGACAAACAAATTCGCATTTAGGGATACTATTTACACGGAGCTATACATTTTTAGCTAATATAACATGCAAAACAACTTTTTGGGACTCCGTTGATGCCGTTTATTGTCCACCATTTGATGATTTGAGGCGTGTATGGTATTTTAAAGGAGTTACTAACTCATTAGATATTAGTATCATTGTTTTGTACAGCACGCCGCTTTTAGTAAAATTTGAAAAAACTAAAGCTAGCAGATTATTAATGTCGCCCTTGGTTTATTGGTAAAATTAAAAAATTTGTTCCAAATAATGTTTAGTGCAGGAGTAACGAACCTTTATTGTATCAAAGTGCCATTTTTTTAAAGAAAGATTTAATGAGTCATAAACCAAACAATCAAATAATAGTAGATTTTTTTTCAAGTTTGGAAAATACATGTAGTCTCTTATAACAAGGAGATCGATCATGACGGTAACAGGGTATTCCACTATTTTTGAAAAAGTACTTCAAAATGTTGATTTTGCTAATAAAAGTCACCAAAAATTTTTTCGGAAAAATACACACGTTTTCTTGCCAAAAACTTAAATTAAATTTTAATCCTTATTTAAACTGTCAAAAACGCGGGCATGCAATTTGATGACGCAATATGGGTATCACTACCTATACGAAATAACACAAATAAGTTTGACAAATATATTCATAAACATTTGATTATAATAAATATAAATACTTATTATCTATGTACATATTATACCCAGCAGTCTACACTGAACTAACTGATAATCTATGACTCATACCGCTATGACATCACAGCAGGGCTACCCGCGTTTTAGGTCACGTGATATACAGTTTAAAAATTACGATTTTATTTTTAAAATTTTAAAAGAAAAATGTGTTTTTATGACTCGAAATCAGAATATTTAAGTATATTTTTACATAAATTTTAACTTTTTTCAAATTTCATGATTTATTTTTGACTAACGATAATACCCTATTGTTTTATTTGTGCCTTGAAGCTTTACGTTCAATGAAACATTGGCATATGTAAAAAAATATCAATTTCGAAAGCCCTAACAACTGTGGGTATTGTTCAATTTTTCCATCATTTTTCAGAAACAACCTGATTTCTTACAAGCAATCAACAAATCTTCAAAGTATGTTCCTGGGGCTCAACTAGCGAACATTATTATATATCAGTAAGCAAGACATTATACAGCGAATTGACTTCATTCAACAAAGCATCAAATTTTCGCTTATTTAAAGCCTGCGAAGAAATGAGATTGTTTGTTTTTGTGAATATCGTCATTACATTAGTCAGAGTTTTTAAACCACTTTTAGCACATACGGCTTGTTCTGATTGCTCCGGTTAGCTTTTTTGCTTAACGGATTTGAGACTTGTTTCAAAATAAACAAAATATAATACTTTATAGTAACCACACTGACTGACTTTATGGTTAGTGGCGTGTACAAAATATTTTCGCATGCCATTGATTCGCTATCCCTATCCAAGTGTAACTTTCTTCAAGGGGGCACCTAATTAACAGACAGCCTGTATATAGAGTACTTACATTAAATAGAAGTCACCTAGAAGCATACATGTTGTTTTAAACTCATTTAGAATATCAGTGTAGGACTCATTGATAGGGGCAGATATACCAATACCATTTTCCCATTTTATTTCAAATTTAATTGCAATTAAACTCAAATGCAGCAAAATGTATGACTTATTTAATAAATGTAAATACGTTTGAATACTATCTTTTCGATGAAATTCTGCTATTTTTAAGATGTCTTTATTTAAATCGATAACTGATGGCATTTCTAAATTGTATAAAGTCCAATTCGATGAGCTAGAACTAAGAAAATGAATAATTAATTAATATTTGAGCAGCTTTTATTTTAAATTACTTAAAGAATATTTATTTAAATATTTAATTATGGAAAAACTGAGTATACAAAGCATCAAAAATATAGTTTAAGACGGTTTATTACATTTTATTATAGGGAAACAACGACAAATATACTAATTTAAGATTCTGAATACGAGACCCAGAAATGAGAGTTTCACGAAAAACTACCACAGTATATATTAAAGACTTATAAATAACTTTGCCCATTTACATGTCTTTATTTTTTTAGAATTACCAAAAATTAACACAAAATGAATGAAATTTTTTATAATTATATTATGCTTGGCAACGTTGTACATGTGTTGAAGATATACCATTGTATTGTCAAACAATAATTTTATTAAATAATGTTATAATTATCACTATTTATTCATTTAAATATAAAATAATTTGACAATAAAATAATTTTGTTTAAAAATATTGATCTTTTCGCGAAATTAAAATTTTCAAATATTTTTTTGGGTTATGATATCATGAACGATCGTAAAATGCCAACATAAACATTTCCACGTTTTTAGACATTATACATAAAAATATAAATTTTTTAAATACATAAAAATATATTTTTATACCATGTGTATGAAATATATCAAGGTATACTAAGTTTAGTCCCAAGTTTGTAACGCTTGAAAATATTGATGCTACCAACAAAATTTTGGTACAGGTGTTCATAAAATCACCTAATTAGTCCGTTTACGATTGTCTGTTCGCCTGTCTATCAACACGATAACTCAAAAACGAAAAGGGATATCAAGTTGAAATTAACGTGCTTAGGGCGTAAAAAGTAAGGTTGAGTTCGTAGATGAGCAACATAGATCAATTGAGTCTTGGGTCCGTGGGCCCCATCTTGTAAATCGTTAGAGGTAAAACAAAAGTTTAAATGTAAAAAAAGTTTCTTTTGAAACATTTTATTTTTTACGTCATGTAACTAAAGAAAGATAAACAAACAAACACATACATATATAGGTACCTGTTTGTGATATAGGTATCTGTATATACATATAATGTTTTATAGCTAATTTGCGCCCTCACTGATAAACAGTGATATTAACGAAAAAATGTTTCAAACAAAAGTTGTTAATTTTTTTATAAGGAACATTTTTGACGTTTTTTACATTTAAACATTTGTTCTATCTCTAAAGGTTTACAAGATAGATCCTACGGAACCAAGACCCAATTAGCCTATGTTGCTCATTTACGAAATCAAACCCACTTTTTGCGTCCAGAGCACGCTATCAAAATTTCAGCTTGATATCTCTTTTCGTTTTGGAGTTATCGTGTTCACAGACGGGCGGACAACCGAAAATTGAATAATTAGGTGATTTTATGAACACCTATAACAAAATTTTATTCGTAGCATCAATATTTTCAAGCGTTACAAACTTGGGACTAAAATTAGTATACCTTGATATATATATTACATATATACATGGTATAAAAATTTAAAGTTGGCATTACATAGATACCTCGTTCTACTCGATTTCGTATTGGACATAGTGAAATAATGCAACCCCCTTCCATTTTCATAACAACCTTAATACGTGACATTAGCAATTATTGATAAAAGTCCATATTAATAATCCAAACTAATCCATATTAAAAGATAATTTTATTAATATTACTGTCTTAAAAAATTATTACTACGTTAAAAATTCTTGCGAGCCCCAACAAAGCTGCACTTATTGATATTACTAAAATTACACGGATAATAAAAATATAATACCTCCCAGAACTATTGCTTGAGCGCACAGGAGAGCCATCATAATTAGCCAATAAAATCAAATTTTGTTCGGTCTTGAGTATTTGCTTAACACCCAAAAACGATTTTAAATCTATTAAGTATATTGGATCACTTTGAGAATGTACCTAAAATTTATTAAAATATTAATTTATTGTTTCAAAAATTATTGCCATCATTTTAAAAACACTTCTTTATTGAGTACTGATGTTACCAAAAATATTTAAAAGATTTATTGTGTCTGGATTCATAGGTAAAAATACAGTACATCATAAAACAGCCTGAATCTCAACTATGAAGCTTTAAACGTACCACAGTGGAGTATTTACATCAAACTGGACAAAATGTAATGAAGAGATTTTTATGCTCAAAATTGATTCAAGACTATTTAGATGCAAAAGTATCTCTTATTTATCAATAATAAAAATTTTTTTAATTCGTATTCGTCGTCGTTACCATATTCGTCTTCAAAAACAATTGATTAATTGTTTTCTTAAATTTTTTTCATTTTTTGTGCTTTTGAGCCACTTTTTGCCTTATCTATGCTTACATTTGTTTCCACGTAACATGATTTTGGAATTTTAAGTTACAAAGATTCACAGGAAAACTGCTACCTCCGTTTTTGACTTTTTCCTTAACCTATCTGTATCCCTATCCTTTTCTTAATCTTAAAAGAAAAGCGCAAGTTCACGCAAAATATTTTTTTCATAAATATATTAAAGAATAATTATACTTTGCCTTGTTAGAAAAAATTTTGCCCGACAAAATCTGACACATAAACAAAAAGTTTTGAGTATGATTAATTTTATGAAAAAAATTATCTTTTTTAACAGCAAATGTAAACCATAAATATTTAATTATTTTAATAGAAACATTAACATTAAATACTAATAAATAAAGCACAAACCTTCGTTTTCAATATTTAAAAAAATCCTTACTTAATTGCACTAACAAGCACAGTAAACGTAAATTGAACGACACAGTAAATAGAGAGCGACAACATTAATAACATACATCCGTAAGAGCAGGGAGATTGCAGCTTACAAAACAGGCGGATACAAGGTCCAGGTAACTCAAGTGACCTGTTTGTGATGGAGTGGTTATCTAACTACACCAAAAACAACTTTGAATGCAAAACAAAAGAGTTGAGTTTTCAGACTTTTGTCCAGAAATTTAATATAAATACTCCACCGCGCATACTTTAATAAAGATATAAGTACTTGCTATAAAATAATTTTAATGCTTAACCATCATAAGCATGCTTCATCGCATGCGTGTGGCGATCAAAAGAATTTTACTATAACCGAAGTTTGCGTGGCCTATCGTACAGCGCTACTTTCTTTAAACGAAAGCTATTTGTAATTTTAAAAGATCCCGCAAAAAGGCTTTCTGTGAAAATTTTTCTAAGCTACCCTAAAATGTTCAGTGAATCATTCTGATCAAAAGCTCTCACGGCCACGAAAATTTGTAACGAATAGTTTTCGAGCTACGGGTGATCAAAACTACGATTATATTATAGTTTTAGTATATTATTATATATTGTAACTTTCTGTCAAACTTTTTCAAACTGCTTCCATAATGTTCTTCGGATCATTATAATCAAAAACTTTCACAGCCACAAATTTTTGTAACGGGTAGTTTTCGAGCTACGGGCTATGTAAATATAATATATATGAAGCTTTGATCGCCCGTAGCTCGAAAACTACTCGTTAAAAAGTTTTGTGGCCGTGAAGATTTTTTGATCAAAACGATCTGAAGAACCTTTTGGAGATGGTTTGATAAAGTTTCACAAAAAGCCATTTTCCTAGTCAAATACTAAAACTATAATATATTCGTAGTTTTGAACGCCCGTAGCTTGAAAACTACTCGTTAAAAATTTTTGTGGCGAGTTACGGGCTTTTGATCAGAATGATCAAAAGAACATTTCAGGGTAGATTTGAAAAAGTTTCACAGAAAGCCATTTTCCCATCTAATATTGTGAGATCTTTTAGTTCATGAGAGACAATAAAACATCCTTAAAATAAAAAAAATTCAAAATTTGTTTAAATTATTTTACCGGGGCTCATTTCGTGATTTTTCTGAAGAAAAATTAAATCAACAGATGGTGAGTGAGCCGAATAGAATGTCTCCAGATTTTCTCACATCAAGTAACTCATTGTAATTCACATTGAAAAGCTTCTTTCTTTCGAATCATCCGATGCTGGCATTGATAGCTCGAATTTCGACAGTAGCATCTTAGCGTGACAATCTTTAGTTTTGGATTACCTTTTAAACGTAGATTCATCACTTTATGTTTATAATATGCACAGAATGAAAAAGTCTTTAAAACAACCCGTGAAAATAGCATCCCCCAAAATGCGAATTTTCATAAACACTTTCAACTAGAGGGTGGATAAATGTGAACAAATGATGGAAAAACGAATTCAATCAACATTTTATGAAAATTCACATTTGGGGGTGCTATTTCCATAGGAATCTTTATAACGTTTGACTCCAAGGGGACCGTAGTATTTCGTGATATTTTCCTTGTAAAAGCAAGTATATATCTTTTAAAGTTCATTTTCACTGATTGGCTTTATTTGTCCACCATTTGTCCACTCAAAATATTCTTTTGTCAATCCTCAAATTGAAAGTTATGGCACAATTAAAAATTTTTACAACAGCAGCCTCAGATTCAAATGTTCATAATATACAGATGTAATTCGTTTAAAAATAATTTGTCCATCCAAAATTTTTATTTTTCCATCCTTCAATTTTAAGTTATGAGGAAGTTAAAATTTATTTCAGCACCTCCAAATTCGAATTTTCACAAATCATTCGCTAGGCAATGGTTTGTCCACTCAAAATTTTTATTTAGCACCCAGTCAAAATAATGTTTTGTGAATGCTGGAGTAAACAAAATTTTACCCCAGCATTCTCAAATGTAAAATTTCTTTCATAACAAATCCATTCAACGTAAAAAATGAGTCCACAATTTATAAAAAAAAAAAGATGGTAAGCTTTTTTGATCTCATTGGCAGATTTTTTGAAATATTGTAATGAATTCAAGTTAAATTTTAAAAGACCCCGCAATATTAGATAGGAAAATCGCTTTCTGTGAAACTTTTTCCAACCGCCCCCAAAATTATCTTCAGATCGTTCAAATTAAAAGCTCTCCCAGCCACAAAATATTTTAACGGGTAGTTTTGGAGCTGTAGGCGATGAAAAGTTTTGTGCCGTGAAATTTTTTTTATCAGAACGATATGAAGAACATTTTTAATATATCTTTTTATTGTTTGTTTTTGAATAGTTCTTACATTTGTTAAAATTTAGCTTGAATTCATTACAACATAATAAAAATCCTGATAATGATGCTATAAAAACTTACCATCATATTTTATAAATTGTGGACTAATCTTTTGCGTTTTAATTATGAAGAAAAATTTACATTTGAGCATGCTGGAGTAAAATTTTATTTTTTACATAACTTTATTTTGACGGTAATCAAAAATTTTGAGTGGAAAAACGTGGACAAAAATAGAAGGGTGGAAAAATGAAAATTTGGGTTGACAAACGTGAAGAAATTCTTGTCAAATGAATTACATTTGCATTTTATGAACATTTAAATCTGGGAGTGCTGCTGTAAAAATTTTTAATTGTGCCATGTCTTTCAATTCAATCAAAAGCCCTCTATCCTTAACTTCTGTCTGTTTTGAAGTGTTTGTTTCCCTCTTTTAGAGAATATCTCTAAGTTCAGAGTGCTTTTTGGCAAAGGCCTCCTTTAAAATTTTCCATTGTGCTCTATCTGTGCCAACCCTTCTCTAATAAGGGCCCGCTATGAGCTTCAATTCATCTTCCCATTTCTTAAATTGTCTTCCCCGTCTCCTTTTCCCATCTCTGGGATACCAGTCGATCACAATTTTACTCCACTTTTCCTGAGTACTCCTTATCATGTGGCCTTTCCATCTTCATTTTAGTTTGTCTATCCTCGTAAGTACATCTATAACTCTATCCCTGGGGTCTTACAAAGGTGTCTCGTTTCCTTTCTTGTTTCTTAATGCCTGTCATGCTCCTCTCCATCGCTCTTTGACAGCATTGCAGCTTATCTTGGTGGTGTTTTGAGAGAGACCATGTTTCACAGCCGTATATGATGCAAGGTAGAATGCAAGTGTTGTAGACTTTCCGTTTTTTAACGATGTTAAGGTCGTTGGCCTTCATGGTTTCTTTGAGTGACCAATATTTTTTCCAGCCGTTTGCTATTCGCCTTTTGATTTCCTTGTCCGTCTGATCCTTGAACGAGATTATCTGTCCCAGGTATATCTACTCTTCCACTTTCAACTAGAGGGTGGATAAATGTGAACAAATGATGGACAAACGGATTCAATTAACATTTTATGAAAATTCACATTTGGGTGTGCTATTTCCATAGGAATTTTTATAACGTTTGACTGTTCCATTTTTCTAATGTGAACTATTTTTCGTAAATACAACTCCAAAACTCTGAATATTATGTAAATTTAAAAAAAATGGGCTTTTAGGCTTGTTAATCTCGAGGTTACCGAGGGGACCGTAGTTTTTCGTGATATTTTCCTTGTAAAAGCAAGTATATATCTTTTAAAGTTCATTTTTTAAACCTCATTAAAATTGGAAAAATTTATTTAAATTTTCTTATATCATGCATATTTTTTATCGATTATAAATACAATTTAAAAAAAATTTCTTTTTGCAGCGCGCATCAGCACTCAATAAATAAATATTTTACACTAAGTTCAACTTACCCTATCCGGCGGTTTTAACGTATAAGATTCTAGACCAGAATATGTTAACGCATGTAAAATAGTGTCTTGTAATGCAATGTCCAAAACGGGTGTTGTAAATGAATATACTCCAACCAAACTGTTATTTTCAAAATCAAAATTATTTTTCTTCGTTCCTGATTAAAACAAACAAAATTAAAAGAAATATTAAAATTGTCTTCTTGCAAAGAATTTTAAGAAAAACTAGGTTTAAGTGGTATCACTTAATTACGGGAGCCAAGGCAAGTTAAGACTTGTGGTTGAAATTTTTTGTACCTTATTTTCAACTTTGATGATGAATTTTTTTTATAATTTCATGAATGTAGGCGCAAAATAAGAATACAATTTTTCGATATCTGCCTTGGTTTTCGAAATATCGAAAGCTAAATCATTAAAAAAAATTTGCAACTTTTGATATTTTGAAAAAACTTCGAAATCGAATAGAAAAATTTTAATTTTCGTCTTTTATATTGTCAAGTTATAACATAATTCATCAATAAAATTGAAAATATTTATTTTTTAAGTTTGTGTCCCCTCCCCACTATCGTACTCATACATCCTCAATTAGTCGGGCACAACAGTTTTTTTTTTTCTTTCTTTCTTTCAATAATTTATTAAGGATTTAACTTTAATTTACGTTTTTTTTTTTTTTTTTTTTAATTTTCCACCGCTTAGTTTTGGAGAAATGTATGAAAACATGTCATCCATCTACTGTTTTCCAATGACCAATGAAGTCATTTATTTAATTAAATAAGCGCCTCCCCTCTAACATTTTCAGAAATGATTTAGACTTAGAATTTTTTTTAAATAAATATTTGTACTCATTATTAGAATTTACGTAGTTTAAACTTGCGCATGTCTGGCGAAAAAAAGAAACAAATTTTGACTGGTGGAGTTCATTTGATCCCAAAAATAAGGATGCATATATTTTTAGTCATATTTTCCCCGAAAATAATGGATTTTTTAAATGTATGAATATAATTGGAGGGGGCGAACTTTATAATAATAAAATCCCTGAACAGTTTCATACAAAAGTTACAGAGATAAATGAGTTTTATAAATTTTGACCTTTTAAGAATTAATAGATTCTCGTCTAAACGTCTCTGAAAAGTAAACTTTTAACTTTTAACTGATAAAAGAAATAAATTTTAAATTAGACAAGTGAAAAAAAAACAATTCACTGAGTTAATTGTTGAAATACCATGTATAGACAGTGTTGATTACTCTGTCACATTACATATACATACATGTCACACATACATAACTGATATTCCCAAATAATACATACTATACAATTTGCGCCCCCAAGGGTAACCAGTGATGTTTCAAACAAAAGTTTATTTTTTATAAGAGACAAGACCCAATTGACCTATAATGCTCATTTACTTGATCTCACTTTTTACGTCTTGAGTACGCTGTAAAAATTTCAGCTGAATATCTTTTTTCGTTTTTCAGGTATCGTGATGAGAGACGGACAGACGACAGACAGGCAGACAACTGGGAATGGACTAATTAGCTGATTTTATGACCACCAATACCAAAATTTTGTTGACAGCATCAATATTTTTAAGCATTACAAACTTGGGCCTAAACTATTTCTTTGTTCTATCTCTAGCGGCTTACAAGACCTAATTGACCTATACTGCTCATTTACGAACTCGGCCTCGCTTTTTACGTTGATATCTCCTTTCGTTTTTGAGTAATAGTGATGACAGAGGGACAGACAGACGAAAATGGGCTAATGAAGTTTATTAACACCTATAGCAAAATTTTGTTAGTAGAATCAATATTTTTAAGCGTTACAAACTTGGGGCTAAACTTAATATACCTTGATATATATTTCATATATACATTGTACAAAAATTGTTTCTCATAAAAAGAACAACAACTTTTGTTCAAAATATTTTATTGAGAATTTGGTAGATTCGACAAAAATTGAATTCGAAATTCTATCTTTTCTTGTATAAAAATAAGTTTTTACATTGACATACTAGAAAGAGATTTTTAAAAATACAAAGTTGGTCTATACAAAAGGAAAAATTCTTTGTTGAATACATTTTCCGAAAACTAATTAAACCTTACAAAATTATCTCGTAAGGCAACATTTTAGAGTTCATTTTCAAGAAACATTTGAGTGATTTTTAAAATTTTTGTACGTTTTTGTATTTGTTAGAATAAAGGGGCGGGGGATGGTAAAAATTTTTGAGGAATAGATTCCAAAAGAGACAAGATTTTAAATAAAGCATGATAAGATTTTAGATAACGGCTTTTTTTTATAAAATGACAGACAGATGAAAAATGGTCTACGCTATGGAAAAATTATGTTTTTTGCAATGTTTTAAAAACGAAAAGTGGGCGAATGGTAAAATTTTTGACAAAACAGTATGCAAGGACTTGGAGTGGTTTTAACAGATTTGTTGTAAAACAATTTTAAAATTTTGGTACGCTTCTAAATTTCAAAGAAAATTTAGTGATAACATTCCTCACTCTTTCAACCCTCCGTGCAAAATGAGAAAGTCTGAAAATATTTTTGAGCAAAAGATTTTAAAAGTAGAAAGTACAATTTTTCAAATGAGATTTTATGGTTCCAAATACGATGATTTTTCGCAGATACAGCTGTTTGAAATTTTGTGTTAAAAAAATGTTTTTTTAATACTTTGGTTGAGTATTTATATTCCCCGGTACACTCAGTTATTCCTTTTTTTACTTCCTTTAGATTAAATTTTGAGGGTGGCAATTGTTTTTCATATCATCTCTTTTGGATAATTTTGAATTTTCCTTCAATATATCTCAGTTGAACGTATCGCGTCAGCAAAGTGATATTCGTATAAAATTTTATAATTTAAATTCCTCATTCTTTTAAAAAAGGTGACTAACGACTAATTTGAACGGTTTTGTGTTCAGCACTCCCTCTATGATATCCCCCACTACTTTAACCCCTTAGCAAGGATGTGGTTGTAAATTGCTATTTTCATATACAGTGGAACCTCGATAACTCGAACCTCAAGGGAAATGCAATAAATTCGAATTAATGCATTTTCGACTTAGCAAGTAATTGGAAATACAAGGGATTTAAATTCTAAATTTTCGACTTGTAGAGGCGCGATTTTAATAAAATATACAGTTTTATGATCTAATCTCTATTTATTATAAATGTGAAAGAAAACATGTTTGTTTGTTACTCTCTCACGCTAAAACTAGCGAATGGTTTTTAATGAAACTGTACAGCAATATAGCTGATATATCAGAATAGCACATGAACTAGAATTTATAAAAATATATTAAAAAACGTTAAAAAAATAAAAAAATTTAATTTAATTTGACATTTACCATTTTTAAATTTTTACAGAAATATTTAATTTATGGTTCAAAATGATGATTATAGATGGAGCAAATCTCTGATTATCATTTTGAGTCATAAATTAAAGAATTCTGTAAAAATTTAAAATATTAAATGTCAAAACAATCATGACTAACTATTCTGATATAGTCAATGAATTATGACTATTTTACATTTAACAAAATTGAAAACTGTGTATATCAAACGAGGGTGGAGGCTATAAAGCGGTGGTTTGTCCTTTTAATTCCAGTAACGCGGGCGGGTATAAATCTTGTATAATATAGTCGTATGGTAAATATTTATTGAAACAAATTACGTATTAGTCGAGTAAAAATATTTACATACTAGCTTGATATCCGCCCGTTTCACTGGGATTAAAAATAAAAAACACCGCTTTATAGCCTCCACCTCTCTTGATGTGCACAGTTTTCGATTTTGTTAAATGCAAAATAGTCATAATTCATTGAGTATATCAGAAAAGTTTGCAATGAATTGTTTGACATTTACTATTTTAAGTTTTTACAGAATACTTTAATTTATTCAAAATGATGATTATAGATCTGCTCCATCTATAATCATCATTTTGAACCATAAATTAAGGATTTCGGTAACAATTTATAATAGTAAATGTCAGATAAAAATTTTATTAGTTTATTTTTTTTTAAATATATCTTTATAAATTATAATGAAAGCGTAAATAACAAACCAACATCCTTACTTTCGCATTTATAATATATAGAGATTTGTGTGTCCCAGTGATTTTGATAATTCTTCCGCTTTTTCGTATAAGACCCTGATACACTAATGTTTTTATCCGTATCTTAACAATAGTTCGGATTTTTCTTAATTATTGTAGACAGAGTGCTTGCTGGTATTCCGTATAGATCAAAGAGATTGACCGCTAAAAAAGAGACCGCCTTGCCTCTTTGTCTTGCAGCCTGACAAAGTACGAATATTAATATTTTGAGTTATTGTGTAAACAAATTTCACAAAGCTTCTTAAAAAGTATTGTGTTTAATATCGTGTGTTATTATATGTTATTATGTGTTATTATCTTGAAAAAATGTATATCATAGAAGTGATGTTATTATCTCTATGTTGTATATACTGGTCTAGAGATGAAGACAGCTATACGGTCACTTTTTTTGGTCTCTCATTATAACGATCAATCGTTTGGACGGTCACTTTACCCCTCTATATTATACAACCTCTTTGGTATGGATCGGCCTCGGTTTTTTTTTTCATGCCACTTTTTACGGAATTGATAATATCGAATTTTGCACGAACAGTTAAAGTAGTTAGCTTTCTTTGGATACTCATGTTGTTACTAGTTAATTGCCAAGTAAGTACTGTTCAATAATTTTAATTTAAACAATTGACTGACTTAATTGTTGAAATACCTTGTACAGAAAGTGTTCAAAATCAGTGCTTGGATTATTAGTTTATAATTTAGAAGGGTTTAAAAACATAATTATCAAAATTCGAGAGAATGTTTCACAAGACCACTAGTTGCAGCTACCTGCAAATTTTCAACTGTCTATCATTTATAGTTTTGGAGAAAATGGACACCAAAATTTTGTCCTAATTTGGGTCCTCACGGATAAACAGTGA
This sequence comes from Chrysoperla carnea, assembly GCF_905475395.1. Classification (NCBI taxonomy): domain Eukaryota; kingdom Metazoa; phylum Arthropoda; class Insecta; order Neuroptera; family Chrysopidae; genus Chrysoperla; species Chrysoperla carnea. The sequence continues at coordinate 7,454,124 of NC_058342.1, read as the reverse complement.
CGAAAAAATGTTTCAAACGAAAGTTGTTTATTTTTTTATAAGGCACATTTTTTACATTTAAACTTATGTTCTATCTCTAACGGTTTACAAGATGGGTTCTACGAACCCAAGACCCAATTGACCTATGTTGCTTATTTACGAACTCGACCTCACTTTTTACGCCCTGAGTACGCTATAAAAATTTCAGCCTGATATCTCATATCGTTTTTGAGTTATCGTGTCCACAGACAGACGGACAGACGGACGGACAGCCGGAAATGGGCTAATTAGGTGATTTTATGAACACCTATACCAAAATTTTGATCGTATTTTGAGGCGTTAAAAACTTGGGACTAAATTTAGTATACCGTTATATATATTACATATATACAAGGTATACCAACAAGTTTAACGAATGTTTTCATTCATTTTACGTGTACAAGGTATAAACAAGAGAGTTGAACAAGTAAGTGTTCACAAGTAAGACTATATTTTGTAATATAATTTACTAACCTCAACTTACAGAGTGTGCTTTTTAAATTAGAGTTACAGAGTATTTAGAATTTCAGGGGAAGGAAATGGAATTTTTTTCAACTTACTGAGAATTACTGAATTTCGAGATATTAATGGCATTGTTTATTAGAAGTCTGTGAAAATAATTTGATAATACTTATGTTTAAAATAAATCATTTAAAATAAACAAACCGTTATTTTCAGAAGTATCGATGTGAAATAGATATCCTTCTTGTGAAGTTGCAACCAAAAACACCAAAGTTTTTAAATTTTTACAGTATTTACTTTCTAAGAACGTAGGCTTTTCTGGTTGAGTCTTCTTATCTGCATCTCCTTTATTTCTAAAATACAAAAAAGTTAATTTCATTAGAATATCTTAATTAGCTTTTAATTCTTATTCTTATTTCATTAGAATATCTTAACTAGTTCTAATATTTCAGTATGTTTAAGGATGCATGAGCATGGCAACAATAATTGACTTAGAGGCTCAAAATTTTTTAATAGGACTTTAACTCAAAGAATATGTGGTTAAAATTTCAGCTTAGGTATCAGTGCAAATTTTAAAAAGATAAATGTCATTGAAAATCGATATAAAATACATTGCTTTTACGGAGAAATCTCAAAAAACGACTTATTTTAAAGTTTTTGATAATTTTCACTTGGAACGAATTTTAATAGAAAGTAAATATATAAGCAATGACTTAGAAAAGAAAAAAACCAAGTGTTTCCATAAGTACGAACATGGTAGATTTACGGTTGAAATTATTTTTATCTTATATTCAACTTTGATGATGAATTTTAGTATATATTTATGAATGTAGACGAAAATAGGAATAAAATTTTTCGACCCCTGCCTTGGTTTACCAAATATTGAAAGATGAATAATTTTAATATTTTGAAAAATACGCCAGATATCGAAAAATTGTATTCTTACTTTTCGTCTTATATCGTCAAGATATAACATAATTCACAATCAAAATTGAAAATATCAATTTTTAAAATTTTTATACCCACCGTGCTTATACATCCTTAAAAGAATATTTTCCCACCATATTTAAAAAAATTATCATTCTTGAGAAAAATGACTCGACAATTTTTATTTGGTAATTTGAGTATATGTTTAAACTTTGATACTTCATACCTCACCTCTAAAGCCCCCTACTTTTAAAAAACTATCAGAATTAACAGTTTCTAAAATTTTAAGTGAAACTCAATTTTCATATAAAAGTTGTAGGGTCCTTTAATTGAAGCCGTGGGAATTTCAGCTGGTTTATTAATAAAATAAAGTCCGTGAATAAAGATAAGAAATTTGGTCAATTTGTTGACATATAATGTGTAGGTTGATGGATTTGGCAGCAAAATTTAAAATCGGTTTTGATCCTGAAGTCTGAACCTTTACCTGTCGTGCAATGATGCATTTCACACACACACAACCAGTGCAATAAAATGTGTTAAGAATTGTCCGAATGCAGGAATTTTGATCAAAGAAATTTAATCTATTTAACCTATAAAAATGAATATTAAATCGATTTATATATATTTAAAAATTTAGATTGAGTTTCAATAAGGCCATGGTTTCGACCGAGTCCAAAATATATTAAGATTTGTTATCATTATTTTGAATTAGACACGTCGATAAACCCGATAAAATGACACTTCTTTTATATTTTTAGCAAGTTAAATTTTATAAAAAAAATGATAGTGTACACATTTGCCGTATCTCTTGTAGAAACCAGGTTACAACACTCTACAGAAAATTTAACCACTTTTTCACTTTGTGTTTCTCTAAATTGGTCCTAATTGAAAATACCAAAAACATGGCTATTATTTAGATGTAAGACAATAATATAATCCGGCTGCTGAGCCGGTTTTCGTGGCTGATTGACTTCCACGAAAACGACCTATGGTTTTCGACGTAGTTTTTTTTGCTGGATCCGAAAATCAAGGTCGTTTTTTAAAAATATTGTGCAGTAACTTTTGACAGGCAATTTAATTGTTTTTACCTGTGAAAACGGTAATATTATTCTCTAAAATTAAACCCTCGAAATAATTTTTCAGAAATATTAATTAGAATAAAAATTATACAAATATTTCAGGAGAAAAGCGAGAAAATAGCAGATAAGAATATTATCCGTTTTCACATCAAAAAAAAAAAAAATCCTAGCATGTTTGGTAGCGTTATAAACAATTAAATTGCCTATAAAAAGTTACTGTAACATATTTAGAAAAAACGACCTTGATTTTCGGATTCAGCAAAAGAAAAAAAAAATACGTCGAAAACTTTATTTCGTTTTCGTGGATTTTTTTTTCGCCGGATTAATTGTGGCAGGTTTAAGTTCTTTGGTATCGAAAGCTGAAACCGAAACTTGGATCGGAAAATACTTTTTAAATTATCTATGATTGCGCTGGTTTTTCAATGAAAGTAGACGTATTTTTAAGACATTTCTATGTATTTCTTAATGGTACGTTATATGGCGTAATAGCGTATTTTTAAGAAACAGTTTATAAATAGGAATTCGTATCTTTATCCAGGGCGTAAATAATACCTGTTATGTGTAGACAAAAGATTATTTTCACCAATATAAATAGGTTTGACTGCATAACAATGGAATTCTTCAGACACTTGATGTATAACACCTTCGACATTTATATCAGACCTAATTTTTAATTGTAATATATTCATTATTTCATAAGTTTGTGTTGTTGTCTAAAATTTAAAAAAAAAAATATATATATTGTATATAATAATGATACTTCTATTTAAAAAAAAAAAAGACCAATACAATGGTTATTTGGTCAAAAAGATTAAAAATAATTCAAAATTATTCAGATAATACAATGATAAGTCTGTTAAAAAATCTTTAAAGTTATTTTTAAATTTAAAGGTACTTTCTGCACCCTTTATATAATTGGGTTTTTCAATAAAAATAATATAGCTCATACCCTCAATTCGGAGGCCAAATTTTTTGAGGGTATTCGGAGGCCAACACACTTCGTGACAATGGGGGATGGATGACCAAAACCAGTAGTTTTTGGTGAAACTACTGATTTTCGCTGATAACATTACATAGGAAAGTTGAAGATATTTCAAAACTACGTTCAAAAATGCATTAAAATGCATTCAATTTCGTTTCGCTCCGACGCTAGGAGGCGCTATCAGTTTCGGTTTTGGCAGAAAATGTGCCGAACTTTTGGCCGCGTCGAAACTCTGCGTTCGTGAATTATCGCGCGTCGTTCGGCTAACTTTGAGTGAGTTCGTGTCTGCTGAGTTTGCCGGACACAGTGTAATGTTGCTGTGGCTTTATGTGTTGTGTTGTGTATGCGTTCTTGGATTTGATTTTATTAATTTTAACCACCCAAATATTAAAACAACTGCCTGCCTATGATTTGATTGTGTGTGATCTTCTGATACTGGAGTAAATCTAAGCAAAAAAAGGCTGTTATATGGATTAAAAGTTCGAGCAGCGAAACTCTGGGGTTTTTCTTTTCACATCAAAAGAAGTATTTTTTGAATTTTTTTACTTTCCCGGAGTGGTGCAACATGTTTAAAAAACAAAATGGCGTCAAAAATGGAATTTTTTTCAGAAATTTTATCATTTTTATTTTATATTCGCATAAGGGGACATCGGTGCATATCCAAATTTGGTAGGTTTGTAGTCAATGTTAAGAACTACTCCTCATATTTTTTTGGGAAGGTTTCGTCCCTTCCCCTCCCAGTTATATATATATATGTATACATACATATGGTAAAACAGTTCATTTGACTGTAACTTGGAAAATATTTGATTGATTTTAATGAAACTAATATCAATAGTAGCTTTCATAACTTACAACTTTCGGTTAAAATTTTAGCGAAATCCGTTACATAGTTCGGCCAAAATTTCCAATTAAGTAAATTGTTTAAAATGGCTGCCATTTTATGCCATTTTGTCCTACGAGGTTAAATTTTTTTTTAAATTGTAGCATTTTTTATTATCTTTCGATTTTATAATAAGTGGCTTACCCGTCAAATGACTCCTTGATCCATATTTTTGCGAAAAACGGAAAATTTAACACTTTCTGGAAATAATTGTTTGGGGGGTGTATGGACTGGCTTTGGGGGGTGTTTTTTGCTTTGGCTTCAGAAAACTATTTTTAAAAGAGGTCTATATGGTTTAAAGCAAAATTTTTAAGTTTTAACCCCCGCGCTGTTAGGGGGAAGGGGTGTATGGAATAAATGTATCTTAAAAGATTTTAAAAAGAGGTCAAAATAGTTTAAAATGCTAAAGTAACCCAAAACTTTAGATGTTTTTATTAATATAGCCCTTTTTACAACATCCACCCCTCCCCGTCCCGCTTTCATATTTTTGCAAATTCAAAATTTTTATGACGTATAAAGGGGTTTTTGGGGTCGCTGATCTCGAATAAGCCAAATAAGCCAAATTTCAGTAAACAATCAATTTTTAACATGTCTAAAAAGTTTCAGTTTCGGCCGAAACTGAGAAAGATACCGAAGATTCGCTTTCGGTAGAAATTCCAGTTTCGTTCGGACACTAATTATTATCACTGCCCCCGCCATTTCCGAGAAAATAATTTGTCAATTTCAAAACTTCAATTGCTTATAACTAGAGTAAAGATACAGGGTCGAGTCTAAAAATACGTATTTTTGAATTATGTTCAACTTTCTCATTTAATGTTATCAGCAAAAATCAATAGTTTTCAATCAATAATTAAAAAATTTTTTTTTAAAAGAACCTATTCCCCATGTAGTCTAGTGTAATTAAAATTTTATTTCTAGTCCTAATTTAATAAATTTTTAACAGGCGACTTGGTGAAAATGTGAGTTTGGGGTGTAAATAACATAGTAAACAACAATTAAACTCGAGACCTTTGGAAATTACGAAATGGGGGTCCATTTTAGGGGTTGAAAAAGTTTTTTTTCGATTTAGGGCAAAAAATGACCTCGTAACGGAAAATGTTCAACAGGAATGTTCTTGATAATAATTAATTGTAAAACTTTTTTAAGGAACTTTTTTCAACATAACCTCAAATTCCATGAGAAAATCGCAAAAAACTGTTTGTATTTTTTTTTTCAGTCAAAACAAATTTAAATTTATGAATCTTGTTAAAAATGTGTTTCTTCTTAACTACAGAAAAATCATGAGTTTTTATGAAACCGAAAAACAATTTTATCTTTGCGATTTTTCAAATTTTCCGTTAAAATTGCTCATTTTTCAACGACAAACTCTCTTGATGTTTTTTTCGATTTTCATATTCTGCTTGGGCTTATTTAAGCTGTTGAAATGTCTATTTTAAAATGGTCAATCTATGTGTATGGTTTACTTTTCATTCAACCGCTTAAAATCCTGAAAAACCGAAAAAAACTATTTTTCGTCTGTAAACACGATTATTGCAAAACGAAAAGAGAAATCAAGCTAAAATTTTTATGACGTGCTCAGGACGTAGAAAGTGAGTTAAAGTTCGTAAATGAGCAACATAGTCAATTGGGTCTTGGATGCGTAGAACCCATCTTAGAAATCGTTAGAGATATAAAAGAAGTTTAAAAGAAAAAGGATTCTTTATGAAAAAATAAACAACTTTTGTTTGAAACATTTTTTCGCAAACATAACTGTTTACCCGTGAGGGTGAAAATTACATTAGAAACATTAAATAGTATGCATACATTAGTTGAATCGTATCGAGTATACATGTATGTGTGTAAGAATGTTTTTCTTTCTTTACTTATTTATTTTTTTCTTTATTTATTTTCCGTTTGCTTTTTATGCAAACCGAAAAGCTAAACCTTGGTCAATTTGAACATTTTAAAATGTAAAATGTGAAAATTTGTACATTTAAAAATTTATTTCAAAAATTTTAATAAAATTTAAATTCCTACGGGCATGCAGCGTTTATACGGCTGAAGCTACGGCAATCTTCGAAGCTGTAAAATATCTTGCTAAAAAACCAGAAAGAAAGTACATAGTTTTTACAGACTCTCGCAGTACAATTAATGCATTAACATCTAATTAGAACTCAAGAGACCCTATAATTCATAACACAAAAAAACCAACTGAACAGCTCTCGAAAGAGGGCTATGAATTGATTTTTGTTTGGATACCAGGCCATGCTGGTATACGTGGAAATGAGGAAGTCGACAGGCAAACAAGAGGAGAGGAGGTAGTGTTGGCTCGATTGAGAACCGGGCATACCTGCTTGACTCACAAATTTATCTTCGAACATCAAAACAGACCTCTTTGCGACAAGTGTCAAGTGAGTCTCACTGTTAAACATCTTCTTGTGGAGTGCAAATCAGTTAATGATTTCTTATCCCAACAGGGAATCGATGATTGTAATTTGAAAGATTTTATAGGTGACAGTGTGACTAATGTTAGTGTTGTGATGAAAGTTCTAAAAAAAATTAGTTGTAATTCGACTAATTTAACCTGATTCATATTGTACCTAATAAAACTGTTTTTATGAAGTTTACATAACTCCACACTAATATCAAAAAAACAAGAGACAAACATTATACAAATTAATACAAATTACGCAAAATTTGAATTGACCAAGAAACAAATTTAATATGTTAATTTTAAAACACGCAAATAGCCTTAGTAGCTGACGCGAGAAAAAAAAAAATTTTAAATGCCCAACACCTTGGATGATGATGCATTTTACAACATTTTCGAAGACTTACATTTTCTAATTTCCTTGATTTTAAATAAGCGTTAAAAATCAGTTTCGTCTTCGGTTAAATTGCACATTAAAAACTGATTTGGAAGACCAATGGTTTACTCATGTATTGGGTCAATGTCTTTACGCAAATACCATATACAGGATGTCTTTTTTAAGTTGACATATGCTTGAAACTCGATAAATAAATTTAATCGAGGAAAATACTTCAAACGAAAACAATTAGTTAAGTTTTCAGGTTCAATTAAAACCTCACTCTACTACTTAACTGACAAATATTAGATGAACGCTTTAAATTAGAAAGTTTTTCTTTATAAATACGCAAACGTTTTTTTGTAAACCAAATAGTTTAGACAGTAATTGATAGCAAAAATCTACCTTTCGTGCATTTGTTCATTCAATTTGAACTAAAATGGTCTTTATAGAAAAACGAACCACTTTTATTGGATTTATTAGAACTTTTTTTTTCGAAGATTGCCTAGACCTCGCAGAAACAATTATGGGAAATAACAATTTTGATACGAAAAAACAATTTTAAGTAAAACTTTTCAGTCCGTTTTTGCCTAAACTGTACGGTTTGCGGAAAAGTGTTTCGAACAAAAAATGTTATTAACCAATAAAAACTTCATCTATAGTGTTCATCTATCGATTACCAGTTATGGAGTAGAGTGAGCTTGAAAACCAAGGTCACGTTTAATGACTGCGTAAACACATCCAACATTTTTCGTTTGAAGCATTTTTATCAATAAAAGTTATTTATGGAGTTTCAAGCATATTTCAACTTAAAAAAGAAAGACACCCTTTATACAGAGTATATGCATTATAAATGCAGTTTCACTTAAATACATAGATTCCAAAGGTATTTCTTCAGTGTTTTATTTTATTTATAAATCGCATAATGGACTTTTCCATAACATCCCAGTTTTCGGAAGCCCTGGTCTTACTGAGTAGCAAATTATCGTACTGTACCTGTTTAATTTAATTTTTTTTTTTTTTTTTTGTACAAAATGTTAAATAATAAGCTGAAATTTGATACAAAAATCGAGGTTTATAGTAAATAATTTAAAAAAAAAAGACTTACTTCAATCGGTGAACTAGATTTGATTGTAACTGAAATATTTGCTGAATTCATAAATGGTAAATTTTTATACATAAGAACATTCTCTCTGGTGATCATGGGTAATTTTATAACAAATGAATCATTATCACATAATTTAGTATAGTCAATGCATGAATCGTTGTTTAATGCTACAAAAAATAAACAAAATATTAATTTTTATTTATCATATACCTACATTCGTGAGCAAAAATCGACTCAAAATTTAAACGTTTGAATATTTGTATAGAGAAACCCTAAGCGAACTGTTTACATTGGACCAACATTTTCCTCTATCCTGCTCTATTAACAGCTGTTTAGAACTCCCCCTAGAGTAAATCTACGCAGATCTCTCTAAATATGCATGTACACAAGAGTAAATATGTATGGACACACTCTATGTATATGATTAAGATCGTTCGCCATTTTAAGACAACGATGTGGCAGCACATGGTCGCAGTGGTTCCTCAATTATTGGAACGGTATTACGTTTCATGTAACACAAATGGTACTGGACCCACACGCTTGCCACAACTATGAGATCGAGATGTCAGTTTATGAACAATTGATTAGACGAAATTATTTATCATTATTCAATTCATATTCAATTAGAGCCTAAATGGCCGAGCGGTCTAAGGCGTTAGTCATAGAACGTTGGACTATTAAGAATTTCAGATTTTTCATAGAGAAAGGATTGAATTTACTGCTAAGTTTAAATAAATTTTCAATAGATAGCAGTGAGATTTATACAATTTCCTTCAAATAATCGTATTTTTATTTTATGTACGTATTTAATAAATGGCGCGTGTTTCAAATAAAATATAGAATTGAAAATCTTATGTTAATTTATGCTCTTATTTATAAATATTACAAAATATATTCCTCTTATTTATGTATGTTGTACTACTAGCAGCGCTAGTTTCTCTTGCACCGAAGTGAAAATAGTATTGACAAATGGCAAATAACCTGTTAGTCTAAATTGGAACTCCTAAAAACAATTACTGATAAGTCCTAAGGATAAAATAAGCAACGAACAACAATCGGGAATTTATTGAATTGGGTGTCAAAATTTTTGAAAGAAATATGTGGGCAAAAGCAGACGAAAAATTGTTATAAGATTTAAAGAACATATAGGATACTTAAAACATGGTAGAATCGAAAAATCTTGTTTAGCCGCTCACGTTATCAAAAACGATCATAAAAGCGACAAATCTAATTGAAAACTTTTAAAATCAGTACCCAAGCATAGCGAATTAGACGCATATGAAAGCATTTAATTCAAAAACTGGTCTATAAATCAATGAACTTAGATAATGAACCTATTCCAAATTTAGATTGAATAAGAATTGGAAAGTTAAAATAAAAAAATTAATTAATTTTTTCGATTCTTAATTTGTGAAAATCTATTTTTATGTTGAAATATTTAAATGAATTAATAATAGATTTTTAAATTGAAAAATTATTTAATTTCATAATTTATTTTTTATTTGAAATTTTAGTTTTGACTTTTTATATCATGTATATATAAAATATATATAGTAATTAATTAGCGCCCTCATGAATGGCATAAAAATATTGATGGTACGAAAAAAATTTTGGTATAAGTGTTCAAAAACGAAAAAAGATATCAAACCGAAATTATTACAGCTCACTCAAGACGTAAAAAGTGAGGTCGAGTTTGTAAATGAGCAACATAGGGCAATTGGGTCTTGGGTCCGTAGGACCCATCTTGTAAACCGTTAGAGATAGAACAAAAGTTTAAATGTTAGAAATGTTCCTTATAAAAAAATAAACAACTTTTGTTTGAAACATTTTTTTGTAAACATCACTATTTACTTACGAGGGCACACATTAGATGCAAATTTTATAGCATGTATTAGTATGGGATTATCAGTTATGTATGTGTGACAGGTATATGTGTAATGTGGTTGAGTAACCAACACTGTTTATACATGATATTTCAACAATTAACTCAGTCAATTGTTTGTTTTCACTTGTTATTTTTTATTTTAACTATTAAAATCAGGTGATAAAACCTATAAGGATCATGCTCATAGGGCTTTTCATTTTAAAATCACGATTCACATTTGTTTCGTACTAAATGATTTATAACCAATGTGATAAAATGAATAACAAATATCTTCTATCTTAGTCCTACTTATTGCTGTCAGTACGAAAAAAATAAACTCTGCACTTGCGCGTATGACATGATGAAAAGGCCTATTGGAAAAATACTAGTAACCTGATCGAAGCTGATTGGCCGATGTCAAAATTTATAAGTTACTTAGAACATGATAAAAAGAACACACGACACACCAGCAGGGTGTATACCGTCGCCAAATTAGCAAGAAGTATTAAACAATATAAGAGTAATTACGATTGGTTAATTCATACTGATGATGACTACTTCGTAGTCGAAATAGGAATGTATATAATACAAAAAATGATCTAAGAAATTGGGACAAAAATCGGAATTTATTTTTGATCAGCTTCCTGTTTAAATTTATACGAATTACTACCGTCAGGAGACGGGCTTACATCTCCCAGTTATCAATAATTAGTAGGAGGGAACTAAGCGAATAACCAATTTTAATTTGAAGTGAAAAAATATACAAACTACTACTTACCGAAATAAATACGAACACATGCGATCAAATGAATGAAATACTATACAAATGCGAAATATTTTTTTAAAATCAAACTCGCGCCTTAGACTCTCCTCACTATCCTGATGCAACTATTTACAAAGAATTCGGCCCCCCTCTCGTCTCCACGCATGTAAATATGGAATTTTCATTTTAAGATGTTATCAATACGAGTAAAACAAAATGTGAACCAATATTAAAACAAATCATAAATTTTGGTGTGAAATGCATTTCTTGAGTGTATTTCTTGATTTTTTTAAAATACTTTAGCGCATTATGTAGCCGGTAAAGTCAATTTCTATTTTAACCATAGAAGTAATAACAGAACCGTAAAGTTACCATCCAAACGGTTGATCGTTATAGAGAGAGACCTAAACAAAGTTCGCGTATAGTATAGTATATATAAACATGTGTTGTCAATGATGTGACAATTTATTTTGGCTTTGTGATATTTTAGGTTAGGAATATTAATACTTTGAAAATTTTCTTGTTTGGAAGAACAAAAACATTCGAAACAGCGTTATTCTAATTAATTGCTTCAGATTTCAATGAAAATCATATGCAGTAAATTGATTTCGGTAGATTTTTGTATGTACGTGTTTATACATTAATTCAAAATATTCGCGCGTAAATTATATATTCTCTGTTAGTTATATTTTTGTAGCTACTTAAAACCATAATATAATGCAACATGTGCATGTTACGCATTTGTTTATTAGTTAACATAAATTAGAATAGTTATTTTAGAACGTTTATTTTAAATATTTCTATACTCAAATAGTTTCTCAGAAAACTGACCTTTAAATATTAAGAGAAATATCTTATAATAATATTAATGTTAAAACATCTGGACGGTCTAAAGTGATGTACAAAAGATCATATACAAAAAGGATCTTTTAAAACACATCCCTTAATTACTAAGCAGTATTTTAAAAGCATATATAAAGTGAACTATCTAATGTACAAATCATACTTATTATTACAATCGTTTGACATACGTTCGGATTGTTAGATAATTTGTTTCATTATAATATTTATTTTTAATTGTTGTTACTTAACGCTTTATACAATTGTAAATTGAATTAAATAAATAAATTTTTATTTAAATATCTAGTCTACGAGATATTATTCGTTGCCAAGCTACGAGACAAAGAGAGAAGAACGGACTTTTTTCGGTCTCTTTTTTAGCAGTCAATAATTCACTTATTGCGTTTCCTATGTATTTAAACCTCTATGTTATTACCTCTATGATTTAAAACATATAAGTGCAAAATCCGCCATTTTTATTAATAGTTAGAAAGTTACTGAAAGAAATTAATTTACTGACTATATTTTTATAATTTTTTGTACATTTTAAGCATATTTACTAATAAATAAGGTAATTAACAACCTATTTTTAATTAAATTAATCCATTTTTCATCTTTAGGCAATAAACATACATTAACATTAACAATGAAATTTTGTAATTAATTTCGTTAATTAAAGAAAAACTTATAATTTTTCAAAATTTCGCAAACGGATTCATAATCTACGTAAAAAATGATTAATTTGGGTTTTTCTCGACGCTCTAGTAACTTCTTCTAAGAAAAGTCGCTAAACTGAAGTTTTACCCCTACATTTCAATTTTTAAATTGTAATTAATTACACTGGTCACCACAAATTCTGCCACACAAGCATGACTTTACTTTTTGACGTGCTGAATATGAATATGAGCGCAAAATTGCTTCAGCACGTCACGTTATCGAGAAATTCGCCCCTTAACATGGAAAAACTTGTTTTTCATTTTATTTCGAGGTCATATTTCACCGGTGCATAATTTTTTCTCACGAAAAAATTTACGTCATCAGAAAATATCATTAATTCCCCTTAAAAGCCATTTTGAATTTTTCCCAGAAATAGAATAGGTAATATATAAATATATTATAAGTTTAGAATTAATTAATTATACATAAATACTTATATTAGTAATAATACAATGTATTTTAACTATAATAAATGTCATATGTTTTCTCGTAGAGCAAAAAGGATATCGGAATGTTACAAAAAATTATTTTAAAGGAAGAGAGAAGGAAAAAGAAATCTTCCAATTTTTCATATGAAAAAAGATTTACATACTGGTGTTACGGAATTTCGAATATAACTAAAAAACGAATTTTTCCCTATTAGAGCTAAAAATATTTCGAAAACCTTATGTATTAGAGAAATTCTGAATTCGAATTCAGAACCCTCAAAAACTATAAGAAAAGTCTATCGGATCAATGTGGCAAAAAAAAAAAATCAAATTTTGTTGACCAGTTATTTATATAAATTGTCAGGACAACCTTAAAAAATGATATGCCCACACATGATTAGACGAATCAACAAAAGATAAAAGACAAACTGCTTTATTTTCGTAAAATATGAAATGCCGTTGTTTTATAATGAATAAGCATTTCATGACATAACGAATTTTGCGACTTGATTTCGACAAATGGACTGGGGTACAAGAAAACGCACTTGATAATTAAAAAAATGACAACCTATAATATTGAAAGCTCTCTTAGTAATAATCTGCAATGATTTATTTCTCCATTCAACTGGATGAATACACTTTGCTTAACAATGAGACATTACTGGCGAAAGACCATTTTGTAATGAAGTCCGGTATCCAAGGGAAATTTTGTCCGACAAAGTTGAAAAAGTCTGTAAAAAATGTATTTTATGCAAAATTTCGTCAGGAATTCGGAAAATTTAGGACCATTTAAAAGTTCCAAAAAAATTATACTATAAATAAAGGTTTGAATTAATTTTTTAATAAATTAATTAGAAAAAAAAAGTAGTTATTATCATGAAACGGAACTACTGATGCAGACGCAACCACATACAAAATTTGTTTAAACAACATAAAAAAATTAATTAATTAGTTAACAAAAATGACTTCAAAAGTAGTGGTTTCAAGTGTTGGTGACGAAAAACTTCTTCACGGGTGATAGGGTATACTGATATCTGTGTGAAGAATCTGTTCTAATATCATCCTTTATAAGATTCAAAACATAATTAAACTGAAGGACATTTAGCCTAAAATATATCCGGAACTTTTTATCATTCTGCGGTAAATGCTGATTGATAAGTTTTGTAAAGAAACCTTCATCTTGTTGTTCTTCCTTGTTTTATATAAGTACTAGTTTGATACCCGCCCGCTTCACTGGGATTAAAAGTAAAAACCACCGCTTTATAGCCTCCACCTCTCTTGACCTCAATTACCCCCTTTTCATAACACTTCAAGTGATTTGTTTTACGCAGCTCAAAGATATGCACAGTTTTCAATATTTTTAAATTGTAAAATAGTCATAATTCATTGAGTAGATCAGAAACGGTGGCCATGAACATTTACTATTTTAATTTTTACATAAATCTTTAATTTATGGTTCAAAATGATTAATCTGCTCCATCTGTGATCATCATTTTGAACCATAAATTAAAGATGTCTGTAAAAATTTAAAATAGTAAATGTCAGATTAAATTAAATTTTTTTTTTTTTTTTAATATCTATATCTTTATAATTTATAGCTCATGTGTTATTCTGATGTATGGGCTATATTGCTGTACAGTTTCATTAAAAACCATTCGCTAGTTTTTGCGTGAAGCGTAACAAACAAACGAACATCCTTAGTTAACTTCATCAGTTTAGTTAACTTCACTTTGAGGGACCACAGCTGACGCTTCAGAAGAAACAGTCAAGCACGCACCAGAGGGTTGCGTCAGCCGCAGCATAAAAATTATACCTTTAGCCCTCCAAAGTACTCTCATTTCCCATTATTTCATTATGATTTATACAGTAAAAAGAGTTTATTTGAGTATTCTATGATCTCTAGAAGCGGAGCTATAAGCGAAAATTTGAATAAAAATGTTTAATTCTTTTATAAATTCTTAAATAAACAAATGAAGTCGATGTCTGATCGAACAAAAATTATTTTTTTTGAACTCCTAACAAAATTTTTCTTAAAATAAATTTTGTCTAGATTTTTCAAACTTTGAAAAATTTTAATTATATGAGCTATGGATACCGCCTAAGAAGCCAAAAAATCCACGAAGACTTGAATATGTTGAGAATTTCAACAAAAAACGTTACAGGCGAACCCAAATTTAATGTTTTTTACTGGAAAAAATAACTCCTTAAATATAATATTAGCGATAGCAGCTGCCATGTTTGGGCGTTATTGTGGGTTACTAACACATTTAAAAAGAATGCCCCCGGGGTTTGAAACATGGTAAACAATTTTTAAATTAACAGAATACATAAAATACAGTAAATTTTCGGATTTTTTCTAAATAATAAGTAGTTTTTGATAAATTATTGAGTCGATTTTTATGCTCGTAACTGTAGCATGGATTTACATACAAATATTTTGTTTATGATTGATTTTGTTGCTTTGTTTTTTAGACATTACTTTGGATTGAAAAACTTTAAATACAAAGAATGTACTTGGATTGAACACTGATATATAGTTTTCGGTTAGTGAAATTTTCGTGGGTATAAAATTTAATTCAAAATATTGTGGTATTGCATCAAAGTCTAAAAATATTTGCTTTGATGTTTCATGAACTTTTATCACACATTTATATATTGTTAAACGTCGTTCGGAAGCAATTAATAAATTTCCAGAAACCTAGGAAAAAATTATATAAATCATTTTTTAAAATTTTCTCTGCGCAGCAGAATGAAAAATTATGCCACGGGACGGAAATAATAAAAAAATTCTTGCTGTCGGCGGAAAACTGCCTGGCGTTGGCAGACGCGCGATAAGGGAATATAGTCTTTGCGCGTTAATCATGGCTGCAGAACCGCTCAATGTATAGAACCGAGATGGAGCTCAAATTATTCCAATTTTAATTTTCTCTAATTTTACTCATTTTATACTAAAAAATGTGAGAAAAGTTATACAAGTTTAGCTTATCTCTACAAAAAGTTTCAAAATCCGTTTTGCAGGAAGAGATGTAACTTAAGGATACGAAAGTAAGAGGAGTAAAGGATGTCGTTAGATCCACTAAGATAGTAAAAATTCTGGCGAACTGTTAACGAACGTTACTGTTGCCGAGGGAAGAGAAGCTAAATGTATCAGTTTTAGCTTGGAAATTGACGACAATTTTTCTTGCCCTCTTCCGCTAGCATCACATTAGCATCGGCCGGCCACATGGGTTCTTTCCTGGATAAGAACTTAAAAAGAAACGTAGCATAATTTATCATTCGTGGATGCCCTCTACTGTCTATAATATTCAGTAAAATTAAGAATGTAGTCCAGTTAACTTCAAATTTTTTTAGATTAAATCGATTTCCCTAAAATATGGACAGACATTAAAAAATGACACAAGAAACAACGTTATACATTAACGATTTGCGCATTTACTCTGAATGTACAGCCGCAGTGCTAGGCTGCACTGAAAATTATTACATTCAAAATAATTACAGAAATGGACAGAGGAATGTAAAAAAAATGTCTATCTACATTTACTACAAGCGAATTAGAAATTTGGTTACGTAAATTCCGAAACGAGTAGTTTATAAACTTAAAATTGTAGCTTTTTAATTTTTAAAATTATTTTCGGGACCCCTATTCTCACAGCACCTGGAAAATTATGTATACTTTTATATATTTATTGATTTTCACTGTTTTATTTTTATTTTGTTGGTTATATCTTAAATATCGAATACAAAAATTTTAAGATAATATAAATATGTAGTTCAAGTATTATTTTAACGATAAAATGCCTGCAAAATTCTCAACAAGGCCTATAAATTTTGTATATATAGAGAATTTTTGCATTCAAAATATTATTTGTAAATGGAAATTTTATCGATTAGTCTAGTTAACAAGTTCAAATTGATGAAATATAGAAATAATTGTCGTACGTGTGATAGCTCTTTGGATTCGGAATGATGTCTAGAAAAATGTGCCAAAAGCGTTTTTCAGAAAAATGGCGTAAAATTTTTTGGCTTCGTTCTGAATAAACATTTTCTGAAAAAACAATTGGCTTACTTGTTGAAAAATTCACTTTAAGATAAATTTCGAATGATAATAAAGATAAAAAATGCTCTTATAGCGTGTTAAGAATACACGATAATTTTTCCAAATTTTTAAATTAAGATTTAATACTTTAAAAAAATTATTTACTGTGAGATACTCGTCTAAAACGATATATCAACAATTTAAAAATGACGCAAAAAGACCTGTTTTCATCGTTAAATTAAAATAATGGAGACTTCCGGGAGCGAGAGTTTTCATTTGAAATTTCTTCTTCTTTAAGAATCGTTTTTTTAAGTTTATTAAATATTTATATCTTATGAAATATTGGCGAAAAACGAAAGCCCTTTTTTATTTTTAATTGTTTATAACTTTTGCAATTTTTGTGTGTGCTGAAAAATGCTTCTGGCACATTTTTTAGACATCATTCCGAATACAATGAGCTATCGCATGTATTTTTACGACCATTATTTCTATATTTCACCAATTTGAACTTGTTAACTAGACTAGATTAAAAAAATGAAATTATAGAAAGAAAATGATACTAATAAGTAAATCAAATATTATTTTCACCTCAAATACCAGTAAACCTCCAACATGGTTTTTAAGTTCTTATAGGTTTGTAAAAGTATCTGAATCGTTCGTTATTTTTAGACAACTTTAAACATATTTGTGTAAAAAAATTGCCTGTTAGTAAAAAATTTTTGTAAAAAAGTATCTGTATATACAAAATTTATAGGCCTTGTGGAATTTTGTCGTTAAAATAAAACTTGTACTACATATGGACCTGGATAAGTGAGAAACCTTTATAGCTGGAACTCATGCTGAGGTCCCAACTCTTTGGCACTGAATTACTTCTGTTAGTGAGACGAAACAATTTTGTCGGCATAGTTACCTTTATAACTTAGACAGCGAGTGAATTTTATATGCATTAACCTCTGCAACTGAGAACTAAGATAACATCGTTTTGTTTGTTTACTTATTCTTATTCTATTCGCAAATTCCGCACTTAACTAATTTTGAGCCTCAATGACCTTTAGTTTTAGTTTTGCTTTACTATCATACGGATGTTTATTTGAAAAATGTCGTAACGAAGGCTCAAATCGTTATCAGTATGAAAGTGGGAAGACACGCGATGAAGTCTGTGTCGAATTTAATGTGGCAAAATCTACTCTTTGTAGAATAATTCAGAGTAAAGATTAAATTAAATCACAATGTTGTGAAGGACAAGGTAAACTAAAACGTGTATGTTTATCAAAATATCCTGAACTTGAACAGTGTGTTGGCTCACATGGATCAAGCAACTTCGTAACATAAAAGTTTCGGTCTGTAAAATTTTCCAGTATTATAATATTTAATTTGATAATACGTTATTTTATTTAATAATGGCACCTATAAAACTGAAATAAGCTGTATTCTGACCTCTATTAATGAAATCCTCTGTAAATGAGACGGATATGTATTTATACCTATACCTGATACACTGGGTAAGTATATATAAGTGAGACAATTTGCAGGTCCGTTGATGTCCCACTTAACCAGGTTTCACTGTATATATATTTTACCAGATGTTGTGAGTAAATATATTTTTTGAGCAATTCATAACTGAAAAAGTTAATTTTTCATAAAAAGTATAAAATTTTGAACGATTTTTCATTAATAACTCGAAAATCTCCCTTTTTATTGAAAAGTTATGGCTAGCAAAATAATATGAAAAGCAAAAAATTTTTTCTTCTTGTAGACACAATATGGAAATTCAAAAATTTAAAAAAAATTTAAATTGAACTTCTCTTTCAAGAGTGGCCATTAATAAAGTAAATTTAAATGTCATTGTTTTTTTTTTTTTTTCATCGAATAAATAATTTATCCTAACGGTTTCTACAACAGTCATTTGGTATGTCTTTTTAATTACTTAATTTTACGGTTTTGCGTTATATAACGTTGAATACACTTTCAATCATCCACAACTTGGTTCGTATTGTATCTACAGAAACAAAACGAAATTTTGAAAAAAAAATCGTTCAAAACATTTTTTAAGGCAAATCAATTTTTTCAATCTCGAATTATTCGAATTTTAAATCATTAATCGAAAAAATTTAATTATTTGTTTAGAATTTTTTCCTTCACCAATTTTTCTAATTTATTAGAATGTCATATTTGTCACTGTCAAAAAAGTGCACATCGTTATCGTATAAAAAATGTAAAACATCAATGATTGAATTATTTTTTAAATGAGCGCGATTAAAATTTAATTATAAAAAAAATCATACTTGACAACAGGCTATTAAATTAGGAGACATTTTTACGGGTATTTCAATCATTTCTAAACTGCTAACATCTCCCGATTGGGTAACAGATGGTGTTACTCGTCCTGCAATTCTTGCTCTCATTGGTTGAACCATACCTAAAACATATGTAAATTTAAAATCTCAAAATTTCGACGCAAGCATTTTTTGAACTAAAGTATGGGTAATAAAATATTAAGTCAGGATTCGAACCGCAGATTTACGCTATACAGTATACACTCTAGTATTTAGAAGCATAACGTCGTTAATAGAAAGCTAACATATCTATAATTTAATTGAGTTTAGAGTGGTGGTCGAATTGGTCATTTGAATTCCTTAAATTTTTTCATCATTATAGAAAAAATCCCTTGATCATTTGAGATATCGTAATTTGAAATTCTCTGATAATCTGATAAAAAATATAAGGTAAAATCAAAATCAGAACAAAAAAAAAAAAAAAAAAAGACACAAAATTTCAAACAGCTGTATCTCTGTGAAAAATAATCGAATATGGACTCGAAATACCTCATTTGAAACTTCTTCTTTCTACTTTTAGAATCCATGGCTTAAAAATGCTTATGCATCTCTTGCCACTTTGAACGGAGGGTTGAAAGAATGAGAAATGCTATCCCTAAATTTTATACAAAGTTTAGAAGCGTACCGAAATTAAAAAAATTATCTTGAAACAAATTTGTTAAGAACACTTTAAAACTTTGTATTTCTTTTGAAAATGAGCTATAAAAACCCACCGTACGAGCTGTTTGGACCAACATATTCGCTTTCCAAGCAAAATTGACCCGCCTGGATTTTAAATCTTGTTTTAAATCGCCTGGATGTATTTTTTTAAATAATAATCTCATTGAAATTTTTTTTTATCATTATAAAAATGAAACTTTGTTTTAAATGCCTGGCATATTGTTTTGTAAAAACTTTTATCACTCCCTCACTTTCGTCTTTAAAACAAGTCAAAAAACAAATCATTTCCATATTTGTAACATTTCCACGCTTAGTAAGTTGAATAAACATTTTAATAAAAATTTATTGCTGTCTAATTTGCTTGGAATGCGAATATCTTAGTCCAAAAACCTCGTACGGGAACTTTGTGTAGCTAATTTTCAATAAAAATAAATAAACTTTCGGCAGGGGCTGATAAATGTTTTTGAACAATAGATTCCAAAACTAGAAAGTACAAGGTTTCTAATGAGCATGATCAGATTTAAGATAACGCCTTTTTCATAAAATGGCGGTCAGGTGAAAAAACGCCTATGGAAAAATCGGTTTTTTGGCATGTTTTCAAAACGAAGAGTGGGAGAGTGATAAGAGTTCTTACAAATCAATATTAGGGCTTAAAAGAAGGCAGTTTATGATTTCGTACGATATGAGAAAAATTGCAATGATTATTTCAGAACGATTTTAAATCAGGAAGGGTCAATTTTGAAAGCGAATATCTCGGTTCAAAAAGCTCGTACGGCAATTTTTTATAGCTCATTTTCAAGAACAATAAACAAGCCCTCGAGTAGTCTTAACTTTGTCATAAACATTTTTTTTTTCGCTTCCAAACTAGATGATTTTTCTTAGAGATACAGCTGTTTGAAATTTAGATAAACTTGTGTGCAAAAATTTTATATAAAATTGTGTTACTTTAAATATTTGGTTTTATTTTTATATCCAAGATATCGTTAAATCCATACCCTGGCCTACAAAAAGTCTTCCCTGATATTTCTTGGTTTTTCAGGTCGATTGCTACCCCGGAAATCTAGGCATTAAAATATTTCGTTACGATCGGATCATTTTTGGAGAAAGTGTCTTTACTACTTTCCTTCTCTTTCTATTGTCAGATGGAAAGTTGGTATGAAAATAAGTACGATAAACCAAGAACTCGGAGCTACCTTCAAATTTGCAACACTAGCCTTTATAGTCATGAAGAAAATCATGACTATAAAGAAAATCCTGACAAATATAATTAACTTATGTTTTTTCATCCATTTAAAATTATTGAATAGAGTTAGTATGAAAATAACAACAATAAACAAAAACTATTTAACAATTCTATTCGACTGTTGTTTTGGTAAATTTTCAATTGTTTAGGAGCTATGGCCGTATAAATCATTAATTTGTTTATAACAAATTTCCCTTCACTCTAATCGATGAGCAAGTTTTTGTTTATTGTTGTTATTTTCATACTAACTCTATTCAATAATTTTAAATGGATGAAAAAAACATAAGTTAATTATATTTGTCATGATTTTCTTTATAGTCATGATTTTCTTCATGACTATAAAGGCTAGTGTTGCAAATTTGAAGGTAGCTCCGAGTTCTTGGTTTATCGTACTTATTTTCATACCAACTTTCAATCTGACAATAGAAAGAGAAGGAAAGTAGTAAAGACACTTTAGAATTTAACAATTCTATTCGACATCCCTATTATTTCTTTATAAATATCATCAAATCAGAGAATATCAAATCATTCAGCTTCATTGATTCTTTACTTTATGTTTCTTTAAATATTTTTTACATACTCTAGAAACAACCTTCAATCAAAATTTTAATTATTGTTGCTTGGTTTCCACAATTTTTTGTTCGATCACGAAGTATATTCCATAATTCAGAAATGAATTATTTAAAAAAAGGTCTCTTTGTTTCAATTTTTTATTTTCAGGTTCATCACAAAATAAAGTGATCAATCAAGTTTGTATGAAAATTGTAATTATTCTATTTGCATCATATTAGAAAACGTGTAATATTTAATTAACTTTGAAAAATTATCTAAAAAATTCAATTTTAACAAGTGAAAACAAACAATTGACTGAGTTAATTGTTGAAATACCATGCATAGTCAGTGTTGATTTCTTTATCACATTACACATACAAACATGTGACACATACATAACTGATAATCAAGTATAGTACATATTATAAAATTTCCGCCTAATTGGCGCCCTCACGGATAAACAGTGATTTTTACGAAAAAATGTTTCAAACAAAAGATGTTTAATTTTTGATAACGAACATTTTTTACATTTAAACTTTTGTTCTATCTATAACGGTTTACAAGATGGGTCTTACGGACCCAAGACCCAATTGACCTATGATGCTCATTTACGAACTTGACTTCACTTTTTACGTCCTGAGTACGCTGTAAAAATTTCAACTCGATATCTTTTTTCGTTTTTGAGTTATCGTGTCCACAGACGGACGGACGGACAACCGGAAATGGATTAATTAGGTGATTTTATGAACACCTATACCAATTTTTTTTTTGTAGCATCATTATTTTTAAGCGTTACAAACTTGGGACTAAACTTAATATACTATGTATATTTCATATATACATGGTATAAAACTTAATATACTATGTATATTTCATATTTACATGGTATAAAAATAACATACAACTTAATTATTATAATTGAATTTTATAAATAAGTTTTCAAAGTAAATTAAATGCTATAAGTTTTCTAATGCGATGCAAATAGAATAATGGGTAATCATTTTTATGCAAGAAAACAACCTTACTATTCAAGATAAGAACATTATTATATAAGATAATAACGAGATCTATTTTGTCGATTATACTAATTTATTTTTGTGTACATTCAGAGATGACATTAAATCCCATGCCATAAAAGTTATCATAGACTTTCGCTCCTGTTTTACCGATATATTCTCTGTTAGCAACAAGTAACATAAACGATAAGGTAATTACGATTAGCTAATTCATACTGATGATGAGTACTTTGTAGTCGAAATACGTATTTATATAAAATAAAAATTGATATAGTAAATTGGAACAAAAATCGAAATTATTACAAGTAAAAATATTTAAATCTTTTTTAACGTAATTTTAAATGTAATACAAAAAAATGATCAATATAAAAATATTTATGGTATAACAACTTACCACATTCTGATTGACCTAAACTAACACCGCTACGATTCATTTTCGATTGCTGAAGAGTAGCAACTGAATCCCAATTGGCGTATACTCTTACATAGCTAGTTGTGCGATTTTGGCGAGTATTTGATTTGGCTTCAATAGTTGCAATGTAATTTCCTATTTCAAATTAAGCATATTTTTAAATTTAATATTAAAAATTTTCTCTACGCCTTAATTTTGTTTATTTTATTTTAAGGAAAGTTTTATCAACTCTGATAAGCCCTTATCATAAAGTTTGTCTTGATTTTATACAGTGTGTGGCATTTTAGATGAAGACATCCTTATATTTTCTTTATTTTTAAGAATATCGATTTGAAATTTTGTCCAGTTATACAGGCTGATGGGTCACATTTTTTAAGATACTTAACCGAAATCAGAATTTTAAACTCAGCCTACAACAAATTTTCAAATACACTAGTAAAGTATATTTGACCAATGATCTTTGTGCAATCTCGTGTTTTGTAATCAGTGGTTTAGCAGAAATAGTAAGAAAGCTGGTAGACATTTTTGGATAGGTGTGATACCTATCCTATAATACGCTATTACAAAAATGCAGACCTGGCTGGAGGGTAGCGGTATCTTTAAAATATACTCTAGCCAGGTCTGCATTTTTGTTTTAGGATATTATGGGAGAGGTATCTACCCTAAAATGTCTACCAGGTCTCTGGCCAAAACGTCATTTGACAAATGGAATTAAATAATGATTTAATATTCAATAAAATGAGTAAAAAACGATCGAATCGAAAGTCTTGTGTTGTTAATTGTGAAAACAAACCCAATAATAGCATCGAAATCTAATTTTAGAATTTTTACCAGAGAAAAAAAGAGTTAATGGCAGTACGTAAGGGTAAGTAAAGTTAATTTTTACGTCTGTAATCATCATTAAGAAAATAAGAAAAACCACTGTTTACAAAATAAAATACGAGATGGCGTTATACTTTACTAGCGAATAGGCCCGATTCTAAATATTTTGTCTAGCATCAGAGATGGTTAGAGATATCAAAAAAAAACTATTGGAAAAAGTTGCTTAGAATATTTTTTATACCTTTATACCGATTTTCATGACAAAATTCGAATTTTCAATTTTTCAATATTTTATTCCTTACTGAAATTTATAACTAGTTGATTGAAATATTTGATTATATTATCAATTTGTCTAGTTTTTAAATTCCATAGCACATTAGTCATAATAGCTAATTTTTAAATTTTATAACTAGTATGTTATGGAATGCAAAATCTGGAAAAATTGAAAATTTAATATTTTCATGTATTCAAATCTTTCAAAAAATTGCGTTCGGTTAAGTACCCTGTATGACTGTGCAAAATTTCAAATCGGTATTCCTATAAATAACAAAGATATGAGGGTGTCTTCATCTTAAATGCGACACATTGTATATTACATATTAAATTAGAAAATTATTTTAAGTACGTGAAACCCAAAATAGTTAGGAGAGTAATATGAATCACTTTTTATCCCGAAAACATATCTCATTCTTACGTGATACTCATTTGATTTTGTAAAAGTAAACAGGTTTATGAATAATAACATTATTAATATTCACGATGCCAGAATGTTTGTTTGTCCTTTCAAGCCAAATCAAACTTCAGGTCGATGTGATTTTTTTTACACAGAGACCCGTACACGTTTTTTTAGACAGATCTCATGATTTTTAATCATAACCCTATGATCTGACAACACTTCTATCCCTCATTTTAGCGTATGTTTTATATTGTTGTTCGTGTGTGCATTCGCATGGCGAATTTGTCGATACACATCGAATACAGCTAGTATATATAACGAAATTTTAATGCTAAGAAAGGGTCTATCTAGCGATAGAACAAAGAACTATATGTGTTAGCTCTAATTATTTAACGAAAAATGCGTTTACAATATTGAATTTTGTTAATGAATTATATAAAACTTTATGATAATTATTTATATTTTAATTTAGGTCACTTAGTCTAGTCAATAAGCTAAAATTGGTGAAATATAGAGATAACGGTCGAAAAAACACTTTATAGAATTTATTTCCGTCGGAAATTTATATTTAAGTTAATTTTTCAACAAGTTGGACAATTGTTAATTAACAAAACACTCTCGAATTTTCGTCTTCATTGTAAACTAAAAAAAAAAAAGTTTAAATAACTGGCGTAAAATTTTTTCGTTTCTTGAAGCCTTTTTTATACATATATGCTTAACAAGATCACGTCAAAAAAGTTTAAAAAATCATTATAAACAAAGTTTTGAAGAAAATAAATTTTTCAAAAATTAAAAAATGCTGCGAATTGTCCAAAATATAAAATACAATAGTTTTTTATATTTTAAAATAAAGAGAATGAGGTATCAAGAAGTAGGGTACTTCTTTTCCACCCAATGGGCGTAAATTGAAAAAGCACAAGTTCGCATGGATATGACTTTGTTAAGTACATTCAGACAAACATTTTCCGTCAGCTCCCATAGAAATCTACTAACGAGGAGTCAATTCCTGGGCCAAATGCTTTATTTCCTTCAGTATCTGTTTATGATACTGTTTATAGAAAATAAATTTAGCATTTCTCTCTATAACCAGACGAAAAAGCGCGCAAACGATTGTTACTACACTTTTCGATTACACTTTAATAATCAATAACTTAAATAAATACACTCAAACCAATAGCATTAATAAATAAACTTTACCATTAATACAATGTATAATTTGTTTAACAGAATCGACAGTTGGGAATGAAAACGTTGGACATTGTATAAAAGTTGGGTTGTCTTCATCAAAATCACAGATATCTTCAATATTAACGTTGTTGACTTCGATGCAATGCGTTGAAGATGAGGCCACCAATAATTTATTAGGTAATGCTACACAACATGTTGACACAGAACGTTCGATTGAATTAACATTCTGTTTTTTAAACAAAGGTATTGATAATACTCGAACCATTATAATCACCTGAAATAGTTGAATCAACGAATTATTATATGTCAATCCTATGTAAGAAAATAAAAAGACGATATAAATTATTCAACTGAAACTTGTATCCTCAGAAGC
This sequence comes from Chrysoperla carnea, assembly GCF_905475395.1. Lineage (NCBI taxonomy): Eukaryota > Metazoa > Arthropoda > Insecta > Neuroptera > Chrysopidae > Chrysoperla > Chrysoperla carnea. Next base: position 7,427,953 of record NC_058342.1, on the reverse strand, counting down.
GGATTATCCACAAGGCAAAGTACGCACGTGTCTACAGGCGCGTGGTTACAAAAAGGCGCGCGTTTGGAATTTTTTAAACAAAAATATAATACTATTTGAAAAAAACTATTTTAAAGTACACACTTTGTGACCATGGGAGATAGGTTCGAAATGTTATCAAAAACAAAAATCCAAAAAAGGTTGAACAAAATTTTATTTTTATTTTTTTTTTTATAAATGCATCCATCTACGTTCTTATATAACGCCGATAGCTCGAGTCGGAGAAATGCCTCGAATAATCAACGCGATTTTACAGATTCTACGAAATAAAGAATTAGAATCTAAAAACTTAAAAAAATATCTTTATTGATCCATCCGCTTCGCTGAGTCTGGTAATGTTACAAACAGTTTGCCAAAACAACAACCAGCCAGAAAGCCAGCCAACCGGGGACCGCAAGTCATAATGGCGAATGAAACATGCAAAAAAATTTTTGCAACGAATAGATACGTGGCTGATGTTTTGTCAGAATGTTAAAAACCGTTTGCTAAAACATCAGCCAGCCAACCGGGGACCGCAGGTATGAGTGTGAGAACTTGGGAATAAACATAGTATACCTTGATATATTTCATACACATGGTATAAAAAATGTTTGCCAAAACATCAGCCAGCAAACCGAGGACCGCAGGTCTAAGTGGAGACCCAAACATACAATAAATAATTGTTTTTGCAACGATCACGCACGTGTCAGAATGTTAAAATTGTTGTTAAAAACAGTTTGCCAAAACATCAGTCAGCATTTGTTGTTAGAGAAGAGAGCTTGAATCTTTATTTTCCGCTATAGAAAACTTTTGAATAATTTGGATAATTTAGGGATCATATATTTAGGGTTGCCACCTCAAAGTTCCGGGAAGTCGAATGATAGTGAAATTAATCGAATTATATCAACGAATTATAATACTGTTCGATATTTTTGATGTTTTGTGCTCTCAGTTTTTCTACAATAAAAATTTAAATAAATTTCCTTCAAGAAGTTTAAAATAAAAGATGCACAAAATTCTTGACTTTATCTGAATATGTAAAAAAATAATCAAAAAATATCTACTCCGGTCGCTAAACCAATTTTCATCTCGTTCCACGAGGACGACCTTCGATTTTTGGTTTATTTTTTTCTGCTGAATCTGAAAATCAAGTTGTTTTTTTTTTTTTTTTTGAAATATGATTTTTTTATTTTATTAATTTTAAAACGGATTAAATTATTCTCGAAAAAACCCATCCGAAAGATTTTTCAAAAATATAAATTAGAATGACAGAAAATAAAATATAAATTATTCAAAAATTTCGGGAGAAAACGGGAAAATAGCACTTTCTTAGACATTTTCGCTTATATCTCGGATTTTAATGAAAATAGGAAAATTTTACGGCATTTCACTTTCAAGATAAAGGTCTGAACATTTAATTTAAGTATCATGCAATACCCAAATATTGTTTAAAAGGAAGTTAATGTTCAAAATACCGAAATTTTACAAATTATATTTAGTCTGTTTAAACGTTTTTACGTGCAGTTAAAAATAAAATACCAATACTATGAATATGCCATTTTATTGTCCTATAAAACACAAATGTTTTCCAATTTAGTAGATATCTCTAACTTGATTTTTCCCGGAAATATGATCATTTGAAGTTAGATGTCGGTATTTGAATTAGTCGCATTTACTGTAGCAGACTAGGGGCCATTTATTAATTACGTTAAAAAATCTCTACATGCCCTTATCTTGGGAGGAGGGAGTAAAGCCCAGTCTTACGCAATATTTTGTAAGTCGAAATTAATATTAAAAATCTAGTTCCATTTCGGATAACGAATGATTTTTTTTTCCATTCTATAATAATACACTTCGATTTACGTCTTATTTTACAAAATAATTCTTGTTTAATAAAATTTTAAAATCTTAAAATTATTTTCTTCTTTAAATTATTTAGAAAATAAAAAATGATTATTTTGTTTTCAAGCAACAAAATCATTAAATTATGAAAAAAAATTTTATACGAGATAGATTCTTTCGTAAGAAGGAGAAGAGGGTTCGAGAAATCTTATATACCTTTATATGGGAGTAGGGAAGGGGGTCAAAAATCGCCAAAATTATCCTTTCGTAACTACTGAATTTAAACAAATGCAATACATTGTTGTGCATTTTTTGCAAGTGCAACAGGGCACCAGCTCAACAATCGCTGATATTAATACAGATAATTTTTCAGGCGGATGCATATTATTATCATTTTTTACCCATCCAAAATCTTTGGGATTAATACTATTTAACTCCACATTAGAAAAATTAGTTTGCCAATAGACAATGTAAATTTCCCTCAAAATACGCAGGTTTATAGACGCTGATGAAACACGGAATATTGTCTATGGAGCGTTTTACCGAATGACAATAAATTTGGTATCGTAATTCGTTAAATGTCTTGAATTCAGCATTGCCTTTTAAAACTTGAATAAGAAATTCCTCTTATCTTCTTAAATCGATTCGATAGAATCTTTCGAAAGAACTACAAAATTTATCGTATTAAATAACTTTTAATATTATTTCATGCTCTAATTCAAATAATTTATGTAAAAGATTACCTTGACCATAATTATTAAAGCATTTTTCTGGAAATGAACATTCATACACTTATTATAAACATGATGAAACTCGAATATAACTGGATTAGAGATAGTCTACTACAATACATGCGAACTTCAAATGAAACATATTTTCGGAAAAAATCAAGTCAGAGATGTCTATTGAAGTGGAAAATATTTGTCATTTATAGGAAAATAACATGACATATATTATATTATTGGTATTTTATTTTCAACTATACGTAAAGAACGTTTAAACAAATTACATATAATTTTTTCCGTAAAATTTCACGATTTCTAACCGATGTAACTGCCTTTTAAACAATTTTTGAGTTTTAAAAGAAACTTATATGTTTAGATCTTAAGCTTGAAAATGGGACGCCGTACAGTTTCCTTTATTTATTAGATCCCGAGATACAAGCGAAGATGCCTAACAAAGTTTTCCCGATTTTCTCCCGAAATTTTTGAATAAATTTTATTCTAATTAATATTTTTGAAAAATTTTTGACTTTCATAATCAAATCTTACATACATTTTCAATTTATTAGTTTAATAGGGTGTTTTGCCTGATACTACATTTTACATTAACTAAAAACATTTTATAAATAATGTGTAAAAACATCTGACATAATATAGTTGAAAAATTTGATCTAACAACAAATTATTTACAATTAAAGTAGATTGTGACAATTAATAATATACATGCAAGTGTATATTTTAAGACGATACCTTTTTTTTTTAACAGCAATATCAAAAACTGCTGTTTGTTAAATGAACATCACAAATAGCACAAATTTTAAGTATATCACATTTAAATATTGATTATTTTACTGAAATTTAAATAATATGCATGTTTATGTCATAATCTTAAATTAAGTTGACGTTTATCATAGATAATGAATGACAGTTTAGCATTGCAAGGAACAGTGGCTGCGTTCCAATATACACTACGAGCACTGTTCAGTGCTCTTACTGGAGAGAAATTCGTTCTGTTATAGACTACCAGTATATTATGGCAGAGATCTAAGGAATTAATGACGTCATAAATCAACACCATTTTTGTACTGCAAGCATTGGTGTTTTAGAGGTATGATACTCTTAGAGCTTTGGCCACGTGATCAAAATCGAACAGCGTCAGTTTTCTAATAGTTCATGTCAATTATTAAAATAAATTAATTATTCATCATAATTGGGTATTTGCATGAAATTAATTTTTCGAATTTTTTTACAAAATATGAAAAAAAAACCATAAGCGAGATGACAAAAAGTGAAATTAAAATTAAAATCGGCCAAGAAATACGGATGATACAATCATTTTAAAGACAGGTATTAAACAGAGAAGTCTGAAAAGAGCAATGACGTTAGTGTGTGTATTGCTACATATGGTATACCATAGGTAATCCATGTTAAATTCTGTTTTGCTAGAATGAGTAAAAACAAAACTTGATGGCTTTTATCTTGGTTATTTTTATAGTTATTCGAAAAAAAAAATTTAATTTCTCGACTGTTTATTACATGAATAAGTTTGTGTACAACCATGTTAAATGAAAGAATAACATTTTAATTAAATAAAAATTTATTTATTTTTATTAAAATTAACAAAAAATTTAATTTTTTTTAACTAAGCTTGAATATATTATAAATATTCATAAAATATTTAATTATAACAATATTCAAACAATAATTTTTTCGTTGAACAGGAAACTTCTTAATGAAAATTATTTTCGTTTGACGGTGTCAAAATACGGGATAACAGATACCTGACTATGTTCCGTTTTAACCAGTATAGCTGGTTAAAAAAGAACGGCTTACAGTAGTCCATCGGAAGGTCAGTGTATATCGGAACATATCCAGTGTCTCACAATGCGCACACATTAAAGCAAGCTACACTTATTTAGCCGCTCATTAAAACCTGATCCCATTCTTTCTTACTCCAATCGTTTGATGGTTAAGGCTATTGTCTTGCTACAATATTGTAAAAATTTGTTGTTTATAAGTAAGGTAGTTGTATACACATTTGTTAGGAAATTAAGTACATTAAAATTTAACGAACTGTGCCAGCTGATGCACACATACACATTATTCATATTCACATATACACAAAACTATTAAGGATGAATACCCAATATTAAATTTGAAGTCATTTTATTCAATTTAAAGTATGTTGAAGAATAAACTCCACTCTTTCGATTACATGGAAAAAAATAGTACTTTTCCGTGGGTTTAAGAGAAATAATCGAAATTGAAAGCGTCATTAACTCCGGGTTATTTTTGCCGGAAGTAGTTTAAATTAGAACAAAATTAAAAAATTTGATACGTAAAATTGAACTCAAGTAAAAAAAAAACTAATTTTTGAAAACTATGCACTTTTTAGAATTATTTTATGCAAAAAAAATTGGTCCTTACCGTGGTTTTTGCAGAAATATTTGAGTTCAATTTTGGGAAAGTCATACTTTTATGCCATTTAAATGTCATTATGACATTATTTTATGAAAATTTCAAGTCAAATTACATACTTGTTTTATGATAAATAATTAATTAAAGATACAATATTAATTATTTCATACTTATAATTACTTATAATTACTAAAAAAAATATTAGTATGTATGATTCTCTATAAAAATTAATTAAAAAATTAATTAGATGTACTACCCGAATTTGACATGGTATTCATCCTTAAACATTTTCCTACTTTACAACCCGACAACGTCGCATATGTCAGTATTTTTATATTCTCTTAAGTGTAAAATTGAAAACATGTCTAATGAATTACGATATAAAGGAAAATTTACTAAAAACAAAGTTTAAAATAAATATTTAAGATTTCTTGCCTCCACAAAAGATGCAAAAAATTGAAAATAAAACAAGTGAAAACAAACAATTACACTAGTATAATCGTCAAAATAGATCTCATTATTATCTTATTATATAATAAGGTTCTTATCTTGAATAGTAAGCTTATTGTCTTGCCTAAAAATAGTATTTATCCTATATGCATTAACATTAGAAAACTTATAATATTAAATATTATAAGTTTTCTAATGTCATGCAAATAGGATGAATACCATTTTCATACAAGCTCATATATATTTTTTAAATATTAAATTTTTATCTTTTATTTTGTGTGTTCAATTTTCAATAACTCAAATTATATAGTCTTTGCAGTCTCTGCTCAAATTATGTATAGAAATACATATAAAATTAAATATAATTTTATTTTGTGATGAACCTGAAAATAATAAATTGAAACAAAGAGACTCTTTTTAAATAATTTATTTCCGTATTATTCCGTACTTCGCGGTCGAAGAAAAAATCGTAGAAACCAACCAAGATTAATTAAAATTTTGATTGAAGGTTGTTTCTAGAGTGAATAAAAAATATTTAAATTATAAGAAACATAAAGAAAAGAAATAATGATTACTCTTAGTTAGAAAAAACCACGTAAAAAACTTCAATCATATAGATTAAAATAAAATGAAGATAAATGAAAACGAAACGTAAACATAGCAAAAAGAACGAAAAATATTAAAAATTGATATCTAGAAAAGAAATATTGATATGAAAATATCTAAAATTTTTAAATCATTTGACATAGTTTCCTAAATTTAAAAATAAAATACAATAACAACAATAATAACAATAACTGCCTTAAAGATCACTAAACCACTCACTTAAATTGAGTCACTAAAACACTCATTGAAGTTGAGTAACTAAAACCCTCACTAAAATTTAGAAGAATGAAAAACGACTCCAGGTCGATTTGATGATATTTAAAAATTGATGTTCGTCTAGTGGCATGTTGATATTGTTGATACATCAAACCAAAAAAATAATTTAGGTTAGTAACAGACTCTAAAAGACCTAGAATAGACTAAAAATATAGAAGTCTATTTTTAAGGGAAAGATTATATTCGCTATTTAATTTATAATCTTGTTACTTTCTTCAATAGCAAATGCATATTGGTCAAGAAAATTTAAATAAACAAGTACACGATCTAAAAAATTTGCATCTTTAGAACGGATGACTTTTAATAAAGATTTATTAGATGTCTGAATATAAAAATTTCGATTCGAATCAAAAGAATGAAATTTATTAATTTTAAAGTCTAACCAACAGCTTTTAAAAAAAATTTGCGATATCGTTGTTCATTAACCTTCATTATTCTTAATTAAAAGATAGTAGATAATAGTTTCCAAGTACCTTTAATATTTACTGCAAAACGTTACTAAGTCCTGTGGATTAACAATTAGTAATGATGTGCATGGGGCCGCAGTTCCGCATCAGCCACAGTGAACGGCAAATGTGGGTGACTTTTAATAACCTCATCTTCGTCTCGACGATTACCATCTTCAATATTATTATTTCTAGATTATTTGGATAAGAGCTCTAATATTAATTCTTACATAATTTCGTTTTGAAATATATATATATATATATATATATATATATATATATATATATATATATATATATATATATATATATATATATATATATATATATATATATCCCAGCGCCTCACTTATTTTGTCCATATTTTGGGGACAATATTTTCTATAGCGATCGTTCTCCTTCTTTATAACTTCCATGGTCAATGTTGTCAACTTAGTAGTTTTACCACTAAAACTAGTTGTTAGTTAGAAACCATGGACAGAGTTGCCAACTTTCAACTCTAAGGCCTACTAAACAGGCGATAGAAAACCACTAAAAAACAACTAGAGAGCAATAATATTGCCAGAAATGATATTGAAATATTAAATTATTTAAATTATTTTCCCACTAAAGGTAGAAAAATAGTAGAAAAAACCACTAGTTTTAGTGGTAAAATTACTAAGTTGACAACATTGACCATGTAAGTTATAAAGAAGGAGAACGATCGCTATAGAAAATATTTTCCCCAAAATATGGACAAAATAAGTGAGGCGCTGGGATTGCTAAGTTGTCTCATTAAAAGCGGGTTGTTGTGCGCTAATTTCGAATGATCTATCAACGTTTAATATACGTGTATATAATATCATTCAAAGGAAAAAAAAGCAAATAATGAAATTATTATTAATTATTATTATTATTTACTAATGAATAAATTATAAATTATCTATTCTACTTTATAAAATTATATATACTACTTTATAAACTTGAATGGTACTAACTTTATCTACTTGTACTCATAAACAGCTAACTTCGCAGATACTACTTACCGACGACAGCGCGGCTGGTGGCTAAAAAATGAATTATAAATTCTACAAGTTTTCAGGGACAGACGCGCTAATGCTTTAGCGTGTAGCGATCGTTCTCCTTCTCTCTAACCTCCATGTTAGAAACTTTAATATTTTCTAACTAAAATATTTCAGTATTAGCAACTAAAATTTTGTTTGCTTTTATTTATAAATTACTAGCTTGTTACACCATCTACCATCGTCAGTTTGAAATAAAAATCGCCTAAAACTTGCGCATTTATTATTCATCTGTTTACTGATATAGTCTCTGCACATGACTGATATTTCCATAGTCGCGATTAACAAATCTCGTGGCGCCCCCAAGTGGACTACTTCTGTAGAAACAGTAAGAGTGATTGTTTACAATTGATCTGACGTTTTGTTTACATTTTGGAAAAATGAATAAATTTAAACAAATCAAATATTGCTGTGTAAGTGATTGTCCAAAAACAAATTTGGATAGTGTATGCATTCACCTTTTTCCATCGGACGAAAATTTTAAGCAATCTTGGCTCTTTAATTTGAAAATTAAATAGTACAAGCCGAGCATGCGAGTATGCAGTGAGCCTTTCAAAAAAGAGGATTTTCACTTTATAGGTAAGAATAACTGTTATAAATGAACAAAAAATGGTTGATAACAACATCTACAATGGTACGATAAATTTTAAAATGAAAACACAGTGTTGAAACGACTGAAAGCCATTGCGATTCCAACTGTTAATTTTCCCTGTAATCTTTTACCGAGAAAAAACGGAATAAGCGCGAATCTAATGAAAAAGCTGAACGAGCTGCAAAAAGAACGAAAGTAATCGAAAAGTATGTGTGAAATTAAAATTCCAAAATTTTATTTAAAAAATTTCAATAGATTTTTCAACTTAGTTTCATAGCCGCCTCACATTATAATTATTTTTGTGAAGTTCTAAATTACGCAATGAACGCGTTATTCGATTTGGTATACCTTCGATTTATTAATTATTGTTTAAAATTTTACTTGTTCAAATAAAACAAAGTGGTGTAGGAACGTTTGCATTGATTTTCCGCCCCGGCCACACAAGAGCAAAAAGAAGCAATTTTTTTTCACATGAATCGTATGCGTTTCTGATGTATATTTTTTTAGACGCGCAAGAAGCTTGGATTTTTACATTTTCGTTCGCAAAACAAAATCCCACAGTGAAATATTTTGTCGGCGAAAAACAAGGCCTTTCTTTCATCGACAGGCCGCGCCGTCAAACGTTACAATGACAAAATGTCTTCAGAACTTATATTAAATTTTGAATACATTTACCAATTGTTTTTATAATTTTAACCACTGTTTGAATCACTTGCTTGTTTAAAAACATTTAAATGAGAATCACTCCTATCGGCCATATTGAAAGGCTGGAAGTGCCATCTATAGGTAAAGTTAATCGCAAATACACATACTATATGCTTGGCAAGTAACTCGAGTAGAGCCACATAGCGGCTTGCAGCGGTATTAGTAGGGTGACAGTCGTTGTATTGAAAACATTGGTTAATATAGTAAAGTCCACAAAATATTTATTAAAAACGCGAAAAAAGCAGTCATTCGAAATTGTTGCGTAGTGAATTGTTATAATACGGAAACAAAAAATCTTCAAATCCATTACATTTAAAATTAACTACTGGAATTAGGTTAGGAAAAGTGTAAAAATGAAGATCGAGATTTTTTGTTTCCGTATTATATATATATATATATATGTAGCTTAGAATATTATACATTGTCTTCATAATATAACAAGTGAAAACAAAGAATTGACTGAGTTAATTATTGAAATACCCTGTATAGAGAGTGTTGAATGCCAGTGCTTGTATTATTTTTGGGCCGTTATTTATTTGGTTTTCGAAAACTTCGCAAATTTTCGAAAGAATTTTCTAGAATGTTTTTTTTGTTTTTCAAGAACGTTTCACAAGATCACTAGTTGAAGCAACCTGCAAATTTTCAACTCTATCTTTTAGAGTTTTGGAGAAAAGGGACACAACAGTTTTGTCCTAATAGGCACCTTCGCGGATAAACAGTAAAAAAAAAAAATATATGTTTTTAAAAAAATTGTGGAAAGTATTTTCTAGAATTTTTTTTCGTTTTTCTAGATGTTTCACAAGACCTCTAGTTGAAGTTGAATATCTTTTATAATTTTGGAGAAAATGGACATCAAAGTTTTGCAATAAATTTCGCTCTCACGGCTAAGTGACGATTACGAAAAAATGTTTCAAACAAATGTTGTTAATTTTTTTATAAAGCACATTTTTTACATCTCAACTTTTGTTCTATCTCTAATAGTTTACAAGATAGGTCCTACTTATATCCTGAACACGCTATAAAAATTTCAGCTTGATATCTCTTTTAGTTTTTGAGTAATCGTGTCCGGAGACGGATAGACAGACAACCGGAAATGGACTAGTTAGATGAATTTATGAACACCTATTCCAAAATTTTGTTCGTACCATCAATATTTTTAGGCATTACAAACTTGGGACTAAACTTAGTATACCTTGATATATATTACATATATACAAATATAAAAACAAACATAACTTTAAAAGATTAGAAAAACAAATGTTCAAATGAATATATGCCAGAATCTCCAATTTTATCATTTTTTGTTAAAATTACTCCAATTTTACCATTTTTGTTAAAAATTACTCCAATTTTACCATTTTTGATAAAAATTACTCCAATTTTACCATTTTTTGTTAAAAATTACTCCTGTTTTACTATACTATGCATCATCTGATCCCTTAAAGTGTCTTATTAGTAAGGTGTTAAAAACAAAAATTTTCAAAAAAAGTTAAATTTTAAAAGTTATTGATTTTATCGAAAAAAAATATAATAAAAATAAATAATTAAAATTAAAATTCTCCATTATCCGATCTTATATCATAGTATACAAATACTATCTAAATTTATTAAAATTTACTAGACCTTAAGAAAATTTTTATACGTAATAGAATCCATATATTACTAAAATACTACTTTTAGAAGTACAGATTTTTAAAATAGTTGAAACATTTTGAGAATATTTGGTTTAATCAAAAACAAACAAAAAAAATAAATTAAAATTAACCCTCTAAACTCCTGCTGTCTGATCTCATATCATAGTATAACAATTCTATCAAAATTTTATCAACTTTACTCAACCTCAAAAGAAATTTTTTTTATACGTATTAAAATATATACATTAAAATATATACATTACTATAATACATTTAGAAAATTTTCATAAAAATAAAAATCTCTAGAATATATTGGTTTTATTGAAAACTAAACTAAAATTCTTCGCCATACTCCTCCGTAATCGCTCTCATATCATAATGTACGAAAACTATCAAAATTTATCATAATTTGTGGGAATCATGAAAATATTTATACGTATTAGAATCCATATATTAATAAAATACTGTTTTTAGATGCAAACATTTTCAAAATAGTCTAAATATTTTGAGAATTTTTGATTGTATAAAAAACAAACAAAAAATAAATTAAAATTAATCATCTGAACTCCTGCTGTCTGGTCCTATATCGTAGTATAAAAATGCTATCAAAATTTTATCAAACTTGACTCAATCTCAAGAGTATTTGTCAGTTCTTAGTACGAAAATAACATTTGAAGATTATGTTGAATGTTTGGAGAACTTTAAAGAGATATCAGTTAATCAAAACCTTATAAAATCTGAAAAACTTAAACTTTATACCCAAACTCAAACAAAAATTGCTCTAAGCTCTTATGATGACAAGCGATTTCTCGTACCTGGTTCCTATAATACACTACCTTAGGGTCACTATTCTTTGAAAACTACTTATAAACGAAAAGTTGAAGAGATAGATGGACCTTGCATCAAAAAGAAAAAGGTATAGTTAATTCGTGAGCATGACAATATCACTTATTCATTGAAGAGATCGATGTTAATATCATTTATAGTGAAATTCTTGTATTCATAAGTTAATATAAGTTATCTCAATAATCTCAATATTGTTAAAAAATCAGTGTAAACTTTAATTAATTAATTAATTAATTATTACCTATTTAATATTATGTCAAAATGTTTTTTTGTTGATTTTTAAAATATCATCTCATTAAAGGTTGATTATGTGTGTAACGTAAAATTAATTTTTATAACATCTAAAACAAATTGAATATGTGCCCATATATACAAAAAAATCTTATGTTTTAAAATTTGTCATAGGACTTGTAGAATCTTATAAATTAAATTATTTACTAATAATTAAACCAATTAATTAGAGTTTTCTTTTAGCAAATAGAATTGTTATCTTATAAATTAATTATCTATTTATAATTTAGTATTAATATTATTGTATTGTATATCCTTTAAATAAAAAATATATAATACATACATACATTTGGATGTGAGAAAAAGTTAAGAAATGGGAATCAAATTAATGATTTCTACTAAAATGTTTAAATATATACGTAACAAACAATTAAATATAAAATTACATTCAAAAAGATTATATTGAAAACTATGTATAAATAATATACTTGAATATTAATTAATAACAGTTGTTGACCTTCATGAATATAATATTTTAAATTATCTTTGTAAAAACGTTTTTAAGTTATTAACTTTTTTTGTCTATGTTGTAACAAGGTCTTGTAAGGGAGTGATTAGCATAGTAGACTTCCACTTATACACACCTGCGTTCGAATCTTGCTTCAGTCATAAAACTTTTTTTTCAACAAACGTGTTTATACATCATCAAGAAATTATAATAATCATCCCACTATTACGTCAGTACCAAAAGATTATGAGTTGATATTTGTATTCAGTAGTATGGTTGTACTTTGAATACTATATAAATGAAGGGAGAATAGTATGTTACCATTAAATCATGAGTTAACATGTGCATCAGCTATAGGTTGTAATTGAATACAATATACATTAATAATAAGTATGCGTTAAGGTTAGGCAACCAGCATTACATAAAAGGAACAAAAAAGTGCAAAATGGACCTTAAAATTCATTATGGGAAATAACATGTAAAAATGACCCAAAGTAGGCTAGAAACGGTATAGCTTATCTACTGATTTAGTTAGATCGTATGTTAAATTTTCTAATCCATCAGCAATACACGATAACGACCGATTCGTTTTTGTAGAAGAAGAAGATACTTCATAATGATATGGCAAATAATCTTTTAATTTTAGTGCATGGTCCTTGCCTATCCCATCTGAAATTATAAGGGCTTTCGGCGAAATTAGCCCTGATGTATTTACCTCTTTAACGGAATTAGAGATAGTGTTTTTATGCTTTTTATGAGATAGATGACAATTGCTATGTCTTTTCTGTAAGACTGTAGCATAGACATAAAGAAAGGTCAACTGGCCGCACGATAGCTTTGCCTCTCTAAATTTCTGTTTTTGTTTACTGTTCAGTTAAACGGGAACGTTTAGTTAATTCTCTATGAAAGTGCTAAATATCAGTGCTTGCATTGCGAGCTAAGCTTAATATAGCTATTAATTGATTGGGTTGCAGGTTAATTAAGATTTATAATCGCTACCCAGTGAAGACATGACCTTAATATGACGTCATACATAGGTCATAAAGAGATCATAGGTCATTAGTCATATTTTACGTAAACATGACATAATGATGACTCAATTTATGATGTTAATATGATGTCATACCTATTGAATGACCTCACCATTATGTCATACTGACATTAAATTTGATTTTGATATGATGTAATTTTTATGACTTTAATGTTACGTAAAACTGATGTCATATTTTAATTACATTGTGACGTCATATCAAAGTCAAAAGTTTACGAAATATTTACGTAATATGTGAATTATATTCTTACCTCAGAAACAGGTCATACTCTTACGTAAAACTGATGTCATATTTTAGTCACATTGTGACGTCATATCAAAGTCATAAGTTTAGTTCATATTTATGTAATATGTGAATCATATTCTTACCTCAGAAACAGGTGATACTCTAACGTAAAACTGATGGCATATTTTAGTCACATTGTGACGTCATATCAAAGTCATAAGATTACGTAATATTTACGTAGTATGTGAATCATATTCTTACCTCAGAAACAGGTCATACTGTTACGTAAAACTGATGTCATATTTTAATTACATTGTGACGTCATATCAAATTCAAAAGTTTACGAAATATTTACGTAATATGTGAATCATATTCTAACCTCAGAAACAGGTGATACTCTAACGTAAAACTGATGGCATATTTTAGTCACATTGTGACGTCATATCAAAGTCATAAGATTACGTATTATTTACGTAATGTGGGAATCATATTCTTACCTCAGAAACAGGTCATACTGTTACGTAAAACTGATGTCATATTTTTATTACATTGTGACGTCATATCAAAGTCATAATTTTACCTATTATTTACGTAATATGGGAATCATATTCTTACCTCAGAAACATGTCATACTGTTACGTAAAACTGATATCATATTTGAGGTACATTGTGACGTCATATCAAAGTCATAAGTTTACCTAATATTTACGTAATATGTGCATCATATTCTTACCTCAGAAACAGGTCATACTCTTACGTAAAACTGATGCCATATTTTAGTCACATTGTGACGTCATATCAAAGTCATAGTTTACGTATTATTTACGTAATGTGGGAATCATATTCTACCTCAAAAACATGCTTATACGCTTGTATATATATATATATATATATATATATATATATATATATATATATATATATATATATATATATATATATATATATATATATATATATGCCTGCCTATCTCAACTAGAATATCACTGCTTCTTTCTACAAGTTAGAACTTTGTGTATTATTCGCGGAGTAGTTTTATGTAATTTAGGGTATATAATCATGTTCCTTACCAGCAGTAGGTATTGTTTTGATTTCCCGGCTGTACAGCTAAGATGAAACCCACAATGAGTAAAGACATCATTCTGATTCAATATATAAATTTTTATTATTGTCTAACAGGAATGAATAGATCAATCAACTCATTACATATCGATGACATTTTAATCTCGTGACATCGAGCAACGGAAAAATTAGGTAAACCTTACGTAAAGATAAGTCATATTTAAGGAAGGTTTTTGACATAATTATGACATCATTTCCAGATCATTTTAATTACAATATCGTGACATATAGTAACGTAAGAATTATGTAAACCTTACGTAAGGATAAATCATATTTAAGTCAGATATTTGATATAAACGTGACGTCACTGTGATATCATTGTTAGATCATTATAATGTCAATTAGGTCATATAGATGTCAAATTTACGTCATTTATATTACGTAAAAATTTTACGTCAGGAAGGCGGAAATAATGATTCAAACCTGACTCATCTGCGACTCATATTTTACGTAAATTATGACATTGCATGACGTCATTCTGACGCCATATTTACGTCATTGTGTTCACTGAGTAGTCAATAGTTATAATTAAAGAAATTGTAGGTGAAACGAAGTACACCGTGTTATATACAATCCAAAAAAAGTATTCCATTTTTTTTTTATTAAAGTACACTCAAAAGTACCATAATTTTTGTCATAATGTCATTCAACTTCAATCATTTTACACCTTTTAAGAAATAAAAACAAAATTTCATAACTAATGTGGCAAGTTTAAATGTAAATAGATCTATGCTATGATAAAAAAAATTTACTAAGCATCAAAAGTTAAAACTTAAAAAAACTGAAACTTTGCGAAAAATTTTAAAATTTAAAATTTTGGGAGGGAATTTATAGATATATGTTTACATACATATGGTAAAACTGTTCATTTGACTGTAACTTGAAAAACATTTGACTAATTTTAATGAAACTAATACCAAAAGTAGGTTTTAATACTACCAAAAGTAGGTTTTAATACTGACAACTTTAAGTAAAAATTTTAGTCAAATCCGCCAAATAGTTCAGCCAAAATTTCATTTTATATTGAATTTTATGCCATTTTGTCCTTCGGAATTGAATTTTTTTTAAATTGAATCATGTACCTCCGTGAACTTGGCATACGACTTGCGAATATCATGAAAATTTTAACATGAAAAAATTGTACCAAAATAGTACCTAATTGTACCACCAAGCAAAAAAAATTGTCCCTTTCAAATAACCCCGAAAATAGAGTTCGAAAAAATGAGCCGCACCCCACTTTTTCGGAGGTGAAATTCGAATGTGCCAACAAATTGTACGCACAATGAAAATATTTGTACCACAAAAAAAAATTTCCGACTCTCCGAATAACCTAGAAAATTGATATCGAAAATTTTTATATCATATTCACAATCGTAGAGATTATTCTGGGGGGCATATGTAAGGTCAATATATAACACTCATACAGTATTTTTGATTGATATACACATAGCAAATTAAAAATCTCAAATTATCACGAAAATCGACTTCGAAAAAGGAGCCCCAAGCACTTGTTCGGAAGTTCAATTCGAAAGTGCCAAAAAATTGTAACCAAAACAAAAATAATTGTCAAAATATTACACCCGACACAAAAAGAATATAAACAACAAACATTGTACCCCTCAAATAAGGCAGAAAATAAGTTTTTCTATTGCTGACACTGCCATTCTCGACTTTCCCCATGCGGTGGGAATATTCTGTTAAAGCCAAAATATTATGTCTATAGAGTTCTATTAATTGGTTTCAATAACAAAAATTGTACCTCTTAAATAAGGGAGAAAACAAAGATTTTCTATTACTGACACTACACTTCTCGACTTTCCCAAGGCTCCGGGAAAATGCTGTTATGGCTTAAATATTGCGTCTATAGAGAACTATTGCTTGGTATCAATAATAAAAATTGAACCTCTTAAATAAGGGAGGAAACTAAGATTTTCTATTCCTGACACTACACTTCTCGACTTTCCCAAGGCTTCGGGAAAATTCTGTTGTAGCCAAAATATTGCATCTAAAGAGTACTTTTGATTGGTATCAATAACAAAAATTGTACCTCTTAAATAAGGGAGAAAACTAAGATTTTCTATTTCTGACACTACACTTTTGACTTTCCCAAGGCTCCGGAACTCCGGAAAATTCTGTTATGGCCAAAATATTGCGTCTATAGAGTACTATTGCTTGGTATCAATAACAAAAATTGTACCTCTCAAATAAGGAGGAAAACTAAGTTTTTCTATTTCTGACACTACACTTCTCAACTTTCCTAAGGCTCCGGGAAAATTCTGTTGAAGCCAAAATATTGCGTCTAAAGAGTACTTTTGATTGGTATCAATAACAAAAATTGTACCTCTTAAATAAGGGAGAAAACTAAGATTTTCTATTTCTGACACTACACTTTTCGACTTTCCAAGGCTCCGGAAAAATTCTGTTATGGCCAAAATATTGCGTCTAAAGAGTACTATTGATTGGTATCAATAACAAAAATTGTACCTCTTAAATAAGGGAGAAAACTAAGATTTTCTATTCCTGACACTACACTTCTGGACTTTCCCAAGGCTCCGGAAAAATTTTGTTGTGGCCAAAATATTGCATCTATAGAGTACTATTGCTTGGTATCAATAACCAAAATTGTACCTCTCAAATAAGGGAGAAAACGAAGTTTTTCTATTTCTGAGACTACACTTCTCAACTTTCCCAAGGCTCCGGGAAAATTCTGTTGTAGCCAAAATATTGCGTCTCTAGAGTACTATTGCTTGGTATCAATAACAAAAATTGTACCTCTTAAATAAGGGAGAAAACTAAGATTTTCTATTTCTTACACTACACTTCTCGACTTTCCCAACGATCTGGGAAAATTCTGTTCTAGTCAGAATATAATGTCTATAGAATACTTTTGCAAAATATTATGTCTATAGTGAACTATTGTTTGGCATAAATAACGAAAATTGTACTTCGCAAATAAGGCAGAAAACTCAAGTTTTTCTATTTCTGACAATACCACTTTCGACTTTCCCAAGGCTCAAGGATAATTCTGTTATAGTCAGAATATAATGTCTATAGAATACTTTTGCTTGGTATCAATAACAAAAATTGTACCTCTCAAATAAGGAGAAAACTAAGTTTTTCAATTCCTGACACTGCAATACTTGACTTTCGCAGGGCTTCGAGAAAATTCTGTTATTGCCAAAATATTACGTCTATAAAGGACTACTTCTTGGTATCAGTAACAAAAATTCTACCTCTCAAATATGGGAGAAAACGTAAGTTTTAATATTTCTGACAATGCCATTTTTGACTTTCTCAAGGATCCAGGAAAATTTTGATTCAGCCAAAACATTATGTCTTAGAGTTATATTGCTTGGTATACATTACAAAATTTTTACCTCTCATTCGATAATGAATTTAAATTTCAAATAAAAACGCAAATGCGCAGTTATGGACAATGCTTCTTTCCGAAAAATGCTACAGTTCCTTTACGCGCAGATATATTTTTCCTTACCTTAGAGGAGTAATAAAATATGATGATTTTAGTTCTTTAGGACTAATTGTGAGCCAAGGATGCCTCAAGAAAAAGGAAACTGCCCTTAACTACCTATGCCATGTAAAGTACTCTAAATAACATCACCGAAATGAACATTTCTCGGAGTGCCGGGAAAGTCGTAAGTTTCAGTGTCCGAAAATGAAAGCCTTAGTTTTCTCCCATATGTGAAAGGTGCAATTTTCATTATTTATACCAAGCAATAGTACTCTATGGACATAACATTTTGGCAAAAACAGAATTTTCCCGGAGCCTTGGGAAATTCGAAAGTGGTATTGTCAGAAATAGAAAAACTTAGTTTCCTTCCTTATTTGAGAGGTCCAATTTTTGTTATTGATACCAAGCAATAGTACTCTATGGACGCAATATTTTGGCTATAACAAAATTTTCCCGAAGCTTTGAGAAAGTCGAGAAGTGTAGTGTCAGGAATAGAAAATCTTAGTTTTCTCCCTTATTTAAGAGGTACAATTTTTGTTATTGATACCAAGCAATAGTTCTCTATAGACGCAATATGTAAGCCATAACAGAATTTTCCCGGAGCCTTGGGAAAATCGAGAAGTGTAGTGTCAGAAATAGAAAATCTTAGTTTTCTCCCTTATTTAAGAGGTACAATTTTTGTTATTGATACCAAGCAATAGTTCTCTATAGACACAATATGTAAGCCATGACAGAATTCTCCCGGAGCCTTGGGAAATTCGAAAGTGGTATTGTCAGAAAAAGAAAAACTTAGTTTTCTTCCTTATTTGAGAGGTACAATTTTTGTTATTGATACCAAGCAATAGTACTCTATAGACGCAATATTTTGGCCATAACAGAATTTTTTCGGAGCCTTGGGAAAGTCGAGAAGTGTAGTGTCAGAAATAGAAAATCTCAGTTTTCTCCCTTATTTGAGAGGAACAATTTTTGATATTGATACCAAGCAATAGTACTCTGTAGACATAATATTTTGGCTATAACAGAATTTTCCCAGATCTTTGGGAAAGTCGAGAAGTGTAGTGTCAGGAATAGAAAATCTTAGTTTTCTCCCTTGTTAAGGAGGTTCAATTTTTGTTATTGATACCAAGCAATAGTACTCTATAGATGCAATAAATTGGCTGTAACATAATTTTCCCTTAGCCTTGGGAAAGTCGAGAAGTGTGGTGTCAGAAATAGAAAATATTAGTTTCCTTCCTTATTTGAGAGGTCCAATTTTTGTTATTGATACCAAGCAATAGTACTTTATAGACGCAATAATTAGGGTATAACAAAATTTTCCTAGAGCCTTGGGAAAGTCGAGAAGTGTAGTGTCAGAAATAGAAAATCTTAGTTTTCTCCCATATGTGAGAGGTGCAATTTTTATTATTTATACCAAGCAATAATACTCTTTAGACATAACATTTTGGCATAAACAGAATTCTCCCGGAGCCTTGGGAAATTCGAAAGTGGCATTGCCAGAAATAGAGAAACTTAGTTTTCTTCCTTATTTGAGAGGTACAATTTTTGTTATTGATACCAAGCAATAGTACTCTATGGACGCAATATTTTGGCTACAACAGAATTTTCCCGGAACCTTGGGAAAGTCGATAAGTGTAGTGTCAGAATTAGAAAATTTTAGTTTTCTCTCTTATTTAAGAGGTACAACTTTTGTTATTGATATCAAGCAATAGTACTCTATAGACGCGATATTTTGGCTAAAACAGAATTTTCCCGGAGCCTTGGGAAAGTCGATAAGTGTAGTGTCAGGAATAGAAAATCTTACTTTTCTCCCTTATTTATGAGGTACAATTTTTTTTATTGACACCCAGCAATAGAACTCTACAGACATTATATTTTGGCTACAAGTAAATTTTTCCGGAGCCTTGGGAAAGTCGAGAAGTGTAGTGTCAGGAATAGAAAATCTTAGTTTTCTCCCTTATTTAAGAGGTACAATTTTTGTTATTGATACCAAGCAATAGTACTCTATAGACGCAATATTTTGGCCATAACAGAATTTTTCCGGAGCCTTGGGAAAGTCGAGAAGTGTAGTGTCAGAAATAGAAAATCTTAGTTTTCTTCCTTATTTAACAGGTACAATTTTTGTTATTGATACCAATCAATAGTACTCTTTAGACGCAATATTTTGGCTACAAGCGAATTTTCCCGGAGCCTTGGGAAAGTTGAGAAGTGTAGTGTCAGGAATAGAAAATCTTAGTTTTCTCCCTTATTAAGGAGGTACAATTTTTGTTATTGATACCCAGCAATAGTACTTTATAGACGCAATATTTTGGCCATAACAGAATTTTTTCGGAGCCTTGGGAAAGTCGAGAAGTGTAGTGTCAGGAATAGAAAATCTTAGTTTCCTCCCTTATTTAAGAGGTTCAATTTTTATTATAGATACTGTAATGGAATCAAGTTATCCTCTAAAAAACAATTTATATGGAAACCAAGTTTACATCAACAAGATTCTAAATTCAATAATCAGTTCGACCATTTATGTCGACAAGCTAACGTCTCCTTCAAATACATAAACATTATGTAACTTTTTTATATACAATAATAAATAATTTATATATACATCTTCGGTGTTATAAAATGGTTCCGATACCGGGAATCGAACCCGAGCCTCCTGGGTGAGAGAAAGCAATAGTTCTCAATAGACGCAATATTTAAGTCATAACAGAATTTTCCCGGAGCCTTGGGAAAGTCGAGAAGTGTAGTGTCAGAAATAGAAAATCGTAGTTTTCTCCCTTATTTAAGGGGTACAATTTTTGTTATTGATACCAATTAATAGAACTCTATAGACATAATATTTTGGCTATAACAGAATATTCCCACCGCATGGAGAAAGTCGAGAATGGCAGTGTCAGCAATAGAAAAACTTAGTTTTCTGCCTTATTTGAGGGGTACAATGTTTGTTGTTTATATTCTTTTTGTTTAGGGTGTAATATTTTGACCCTTTAAAAAAACAATGAAAAGTGTCAGCAATTTTTAATATTATATTAAAAGTTTCGATATGTGGTACAATTATTTTTGTTTTGGTTAAAATTTTTTGGCACATTCGAATTGAACTTCCGAACAAGTGCTTGGGGCTCATTTTTCGAAGTCGATTTTCGGGATAATTTGAGATGTTTAATTTGCTATGTGTATATCAATCAAAAATACTGTATGAGTGTTTTATATTGACATTACATATGCCCTCCAGAATAATCTTTACGATTGTGAATATGATATAAAAATTTTCGATATCAATTTTCTAGGTTATTCGGAGAGTCGGAAAATTTTTTTTTGTGGTACAATTATTTTCATTGTGGGTACAATTTGTTGGCACATTCGAATTTCACCTCCGAAAAAGTGGGGTGCGGCTCATTTTTTCGAACTCAATTTTCGGGGTTATTTGAAAGGTACATTTTTTTTGCTTGGTGGTACAATTAGGTACTATTTTGGTACATTTTTTTCATGTTAAAATTTTCATGATATTCGCAAGTCGTATGCAAGTTCACGGAGGTCATGTTTTATTATCTTTCGATTTTATAATAGGTTGTAATATTATAATTTATTATTATTATTTATTAATTGGCATATTACAAAATCAAAAACAATATAATCATTATTTGTATACAACAAAAAAAAATACTATTAAATTTAAAAAAAAAAAAAAAAATCAATTAATTCAAAATGGGCAAAGAAAGAAAAAAAGTAATAAATAAATAAACATTAAGACATAGAAATAGAAATAGAATAGAACAATTTAAAATAATTGTTAATTAAAGAAGCTGATTCATACGTGAACACAAGAACATGTCACAACATTTGTTTTCTTTTTTCTAAAATATAATTTAAATACTTGACAATATGTTTAATTAATGAAGTATCGTATGTATTGAGTATATCAGTAGCAGATTTAATGTTCAAGTTGCTTAGCACATTTCGATAGTCGCCAGCGGTGCCTGGGCACTCCTCTAGCAAATGCTCTATCGACTCAATCGCTCTACACAACATACATACTCTTTCGCCATTAGTTTTTTGGATTTCCAACCTAAAGGTATAAAATCTAAAACTCGCAAGTAATCTCCTCTCATCCCGTCCACATTTATTCAAATAAAATGCACCCTATTCATAGTGATGTAGTTTACTGAACATTGCCAAGCTTTCCATTGAGTATATATCACTGAGTGATGACCGTAGCGAAAATTCCTTAATTTTAAAAAATACTGTTTTACTCGAATCATCTCTCAGTCCAAGGTTATAAATCTGTTCAGCAAACCAATCACTACGACTTTCCATGCATAATACTTGTAAACATTTTTCGCTACTTAATACTGGAATCTGATAACCGATTGCTTTTTGCAAGCAAATGTTGTACATAGGTTGGATACCTAGTTCAATGTGTACTGCTGAATTGGGAGTTGATTTGGCAATGCATAGAATTTCCTTATAAAAATTGTTCGCGATCGTTTCAATGGTTTTTATTTGTCCCTTACTTGCGTCGCATGTCCATATTTCGGACCCGTAAGTCAAGATTGGTACAACCAAGGCATTGAACAAATTCAGTATTACTTTCACAGGAAATTTTTGATATTTATATATATGCCTTCGAACATATAATAAAACACGTTTGGACCTGTCTCTCAAGCACTCAAGATATTTAAAATTTTTAACAATTTCAATAACTCTATCGCCATACACCCATTTCTCGTTCGCAGATGCCTTGCAAACATTGCTTACAATCATTATCTTCGATTTATCAACGTTCGTACTCAGTTGCCATTTATCGCAATAATCTTGCAATCCTCGTAGAGCACGCCTCATGCTCCCAGTTGTCCTTGACAAAATTACTACATCATCAGCATATGAAAGTAATTTGATTTCTTTGCCCGTGTATCCTGGCGAAGTGGTCGTTCTTTCTTCCATCCATGCGTTCAAATCGTTAATGTATAAGAGAAATAGTAAAGCCGACAAATGACAACCTTGCCTAAGTCCTTGGTTCATTTCAAATACTTTTTATACTTGATTTTTGCCCATTCGTACGCAACAAGTTGTGCTTTTGTATATCAACTGTAAAACGAGGATCATATCTTTAGGTACTCCAATTTTATATAGTTTCATCCATAACAAATTTCTATCGACTCTATCAAACGCTTTTTCAAAATCTATGAAGCAACAGTACATTTTGCATCTTTTTACCTTCAAAGTGCTGTCTATCAAGGTTTTAAGTACCAATATGTTGTCCATTGTCTCATATCCAGATCTGAAACCCGCTTGAAATTCGCTTATAATATGATTTTCATTGATCCATTCCGCAATAGTTCGTTGGATCTTGAGTATCTCCTTTTCCTTTATATAGGTTAACTATCACTCCCGTGATCCAAGTTTCTGGAAATGTCCTCGAAGAATACATCGCCTGTAACAGCTCTGATAATATGCAATAGTCTTAGGGCTTACGGTGATATTTTCATCGGAAGCTGCATTTTATGCAGAAAGCAAGCTACTTTACCCAGTGATACTAGGGACCAATATGAATGATTTCATCCGAGGAAACACAAATTTCATCCACTGGAATTCAAGACGGCGGACCTTTTCTAAAATGGCGTCTGCATACTTTAAAAAATTTATAGAATCAAAACGGTTGCACCGATTTAAGTGGTGTCAATCGATTCCTATTAACATCTCTAATCAAAAGAAAAACTTACCATTTAAAAAAACGGCCGAATATTAAGAAAAATGTGTAATTTTTCCATAATTTTTTTCATTCTAGTGAAAATAACAACTAAATATCCTATGATATGATCACCCATTTTTTTATTTAAATAAAACCTGATTATATAAGCTACAAAATAAAAAAAATTGCTTGACAATCCGTCAAGTAGTTTTTGAACTATAAGCATTACAAAAGAAGCGTCTGGTTTTGAAAGCCTTCATTGCACGTAATGTGATGCAATGTACATACTCCAGTAGACATGTACTTTCTACCTGGAAAGTACTTCGAAGTTAATGAAATTTTTACAGCCTATTTGGGGGTACTCTAGGATGTCTATAATAAGTTTTCGACATTGTGAATCCTGTGCTAACTTGAAGGGGAGGGCAAAAACACCAAAATTTTCGGACTTTTTACAGTTTTTCGCTTATATCTCGTTACTTAAGCCAATTTTGTGATCTATAATACATTGATCATTCTTTCGATGCTTATTGTTTTTCCTCAATATTTCCCATACTTGTTTCATATTATTCAATTTTAGTGCATCATTTATCTGCTCTACCTGCTCACATCAGGTTGTAATATAATAAGGCTAACAAATTCAACACTTCGACTAAAAATTCGAGATCAGCAACCCCAAAACCCCCTATATAGCGGGAGGCAGTGGATGGTGTAAAAAGGAGTATAATAATAAAAAATATATTAAGTTTCGGGTTACTTTAGCATTTAAAACTATTTTGACCTTTTTAAAGTCTTTTAAAAGGTATTTATTCTTTACACCCCTTCCCTCCAATGGCGCGGGAGTTAAAACTAAAAAGTTCCACTTTAAACCATTTATAACTTTATTAAAAATAATTTTTTGAAGCCAAAGCAAAAAACCGCCAGTCAATACACCCAGCAAACAATTATTTTCAAAAAATGATAAATTTTCTGTTTTTCGCAAAAATATGGGTCAAGGACTTATTTTACGGGTAAACATCCTATTACGAAATCGAAAGTTAATAAAAAATTTAAAAAAAATTCAATTCCGTAGGAAAAAATGGCATAAAATGGCAGCGATTTAAAAAAAATTTAAATTTTGGCTTAACTATTTGGCTAAAAGTTGCGAGTATTAAAACCTACTTATGGTATTAGTTTCATTAAAATTAGTTACAGTCAAATGAACAGTTTTACCATATGTATGTATACATATATCTATAAATTGGGGAGGAGGGACGAAATCTTCCCAAAAAAAAAAATTAGGTATAGTTTTGAATATTTACTACAAACCCAAACCAAACCTACAAAACTAAATTTGGATATACACAGATGTCTCCTCTTGCGAATATAAAATAAAAATGATAAAATTTCTGAAAAAATGCCATTTTTGATGCCATTTTGTTGGTTAGACATGTTGCACCACCGAGATAGTAAAACATTTCAAAAAAATACTTACATTTATGTGAAAAGCTAAAGTTTCGCTGCCCGAACTTTTAATCCAACACATGTTGTAATTTTACTCAACTATATTATTATGGTGAAGTTTGAGAAAAAAAAATATATATCACCACGTAAAATAAGTTCGTTAAACTACGAAAAACTTTTTGGCAAACCGCGTTCTTTTAAATAAATTACAGCCCAGTTAATTTTAAAATTAATAATAGAAAACAAACTATTGACTGGGATTATTGTTGAAATACAATTTATAGACAGTGATGATTACGCAATCATTGGTTTTTTACGTCATGTAGGTAAGTAAAGAGAGATAATCGCTCTTACACACAAAGTAATAGGAGTATATTTCTTCTCACTCCCTCAGTGGACATATTAATAAAAAAACACAGATTCATATTATATTTTTCTATTTATTACTTTATGATAATTTTACAAAAGGAATAATTTTATTTTTTATGATATTAAATTTATCTCGTGTTATATTATTAATATATTAATATAAACGTGTCAACGTACCCCTCTTTCAACTAAAAAAATCATAACAAATAAATATTTGTTATATAATATTAGTCTATGAGGAATCGGCGCATGAGTACCGAAAACTATTCCACCTCAATTTTTTTATGCGATCCTCTTCAAATTGCTCTCCTAATGATATAAATGCATGTTGCCAGGGCGCAACCCGGTGCCATATTGTTTAAACCGAAATTGTTTAAACAATTGCAAGGAATTGTTATTTTTCAACCGGACAAATTTTTTTTTATATTCTTTATTGAAATACCAATAAAAAAGGTCCTATGACTTTTCACGATAAAGTTAATATTTTTAAAGATATGAATTTTTAAAGGTTCGAAAAATCTCAAATTTGGGTAATTCCGACCCATGAAAAATATATTTAAAAAAAACATTATGTCTAAGTAATATTTTTTTTTAATTCTCTATACAATTGTTAATAATATTGTTAAAAGAGATTTTAAAAAATTTCATTGTTTATATCTTTTTTTTAATTGTTAATTCCGCGCGCTTACAAGTATGCGTTGCGTCGGCCTGAAATTGTCTACAATTTGTTTTTAATAAATTTTTTTCTGAAATCAATTTTTCAAAAGTTATTTAAGCATAAATTGGAACATGTAATTAAAATTACTTTTTTATCAGTTTATATTACTTTTTTGTACGATTGTACGTTATTTTCTGGAATGTCGAAAATCGAAAACCTTGATTCAAAACTATATCAGAAAATTCTGCCAGCTACTTATCTCAAACTTTTCCTTTTGAATTGTATAGCATTTTCACATCGAGAACATTTCAAACATTGTTATAAAAGTAGAAAATTCGAAAAAATTCCATGGGAATGTATAAAAAAATTGTAAAATATTATCAGAATTATATTGTAAAAAAAACATTATAAAAAAAAAATCTGTGAAATTGAAAATCATAAAAGTTCATCTGGATAATAATATAGTACAATAATAATTCTGTAAACTATCATTTAACATTTTAATATAGAAGTTTAAAAAGTAAATTTTCACACACAGTAATTAAAATAATCAAGACTCTATAGAGTGTTGGATGATATATTAAGTTATAATGAAATATTTGTAAAAACTATATCTTGTCAACCAAGTTGAATAATGTGTATAGAGCGCTCTATAAATTAATTGTATATATACACATTTCAATTAAATAAAATTATGTTTGTTTACACTTGGATTATCATTTTTCAAAATTTTTAAATTATTATAATAATTTGCGAGATAATATTATGACTAAAGTTTCAAAGATCATTTTCATTTTTTTTTTTTAGGCTGTGAAGAGGGGCTATGTCAAAGTGGACTTTAAAACTTTGTAGACAGTTTAGTACACACTATTAACCTGTGTAATGAAATCAGATCAATGTTAGATCGTTCTTCAATAAATTCGATTTTATTTATCGTCAGTGTGTTTTATATTTCAATTATTATTTAATATTTTTTTTATATAAATTAATATGGGTTCACGTCAACGAATTTTTAGTTTAATGAAAACAATTTCAAGTGGAAGTGGGTAAGGATAATATACTAATACTTTGTTTTATTTTTAATACATTCGACTATTTTTATTAAACGTCAGTTTTAAACTAATAAGTAAGAGTAAAATTTAGGTGTCCTGTCGAATTACAGACGGTTAAAAATTACCAATGGTTTTAAACATTCATGAATATAAATTATTTTTTAATCAAGTTTAAATTAATGAACGAAAAAGTTTGTATGCGTAATATTAATCAAAATCGCTATCGGCTAGATTCAGAAATCGATTCAAATTGATTTTTAGGTTAGACATAGTCTTGTTGAAATGTGACTGTGTCAAAATTGTAGATGTTTAGCACAAACATCGTGTTAAAAATATTACAGAGAACTTAATTTCGTACATAATTTTTATTTTAAAATTTTTGTAAATCAATGATTGCGGATATGAACGGATGAATTTTATCACATGTTATTGAAGTTCGATTTTTTATGTGTTTACAAAATCATCGCATTAAAATAGCATAGGGTAGAAAGATTCTTCGAAGTTTTTGGATCCGATGTGTCATTAATGAGATAGTGCTGGGAATATTCATAAAATCACCTAGTTAGTCCATTTCTCATTGCTTGTCCGTCTGTGTATCTGTGGACACGATAACTGCAAAACGAAAAAAGGTATCAAGCCGAAATTTTTACAGCGTGCTCAGGACGTAAAAAGTGAGGATAAGTTCGTAAATGAACATAGGTCAATTGGGTCTTGGATCCGTAAGACCCCTCACGGGTAAATAATTATGTTTACGAAAAAATGTTTTAAACAAAAGTTGTTTATTTTTTTAGAAGGAACATTTTTTACATTTAAACTTTTCTTACATCTCAATAGTTTAAAAGTAAAAAATGTACCTTATAAAAAAATAAACAACTTTTGTTTGAAACATTTTTTCGTAAACATAATTATTTACCCGCGAGGGCAGAAATTAGAACAAAACTTTGATGCTCATTTTCTCCAAAACTGTAAAAGATAGAAAGTGGTCTTGTGAAACATTACCGAAAACGAAAAAATACTTTCGAAATCTTCGAAAACTAAATAAATTTTTCAAAAAAAAAAATTGGTTATTTTATTACGAAATTAAAAAAATAATGCAAGCACTGATATTCAACATTTTCTATACTGATTATTTCAACAATTAACTCGGTAATTTGTTTATTTTCACATAATCATACAAAATTTTTTTTAATTCTTCGAATTGCAAGCGGGTGAAGAGGGAGCTACAAAAAACACGGCACTCTGGTTGACACGATTCCAGTCCTTGTAGTGATATGACAGGATATTACTTCCAACAGGGTATTTTAACAATTAACTCAACTGTTTACTTTTTATATTTCATTATAACTTATAACTGTAACTTGTAAATAAAATTTTTATTTTAAATATTTACAAAATTATTAATATGCATTTAGCAAAATAATTTCGTTGACATCCGGTATATTTTTTATCGGATAAAATATTTGGGGGTGTGTCAAGAACCTAGACGTCTAAAATGATAATAACATAATCTGAAATATAATATTCAATGAAGTTCAAAAGGTCAATCTATTTCATATTTGCAAATGATCCAAAAGGAAGTTATTTGTTTTCATTCCGAAAAACGAAACAAAACTTTGGACCATGTTTTTGTGTGTTGAACTGTGTACAATGTGCAACTATAGTTAAAAAACAAGTGAAAACAATTAATTGACTGAATTAATTGTTGAAACACCATGCAAAGACAGTGTTGATTACTCTATCGCATTACACATACATACATGTCACACATACATAACCGATATTCCCATATAATACATACTATACAATTAGCGCATAATTTGCGCTCTCACGGGTAAACAGTGATGTGTAAGAAAAAATGTCAATAAGAAAAAATGTAAGAAAAAATTTCGAACAAAAGTTCGAACATTTTTTATAAGGAATACTTTTTACATTTAAACTTTTGTTATATCTCTAACGGTTTACAAGATAGGTCCTACGGACCCAAGACCCAATTGACGTATGTTGCTCATTTACGAACTTGATCTCACTTTTTACGTCCTAAGTACGCTGTAAAAATTTCAGCTTGATATCTTTTTTCGTTTTTGAATTATCGAGTTGACGGACGGACAACCGAAAATCGACTAATTAGGTGATTTTAAGAACACCTACACCAAAATTTTGTGTGTAGCATCAATATTTTTAGCCGTTACAAACTTGGGACTAACTCCTTAGAACCCATCTTGTAAACCGTTAGAGATAGAACAGAAGTTTAAATGTAAAAAATTTTCCTTATAAAAAATAAACAACTTTTGTTTAAAACATTTTTTCGTAAACATCACCCATGAGAGCACAAATTGTATAGTATTATATGGGAATATCAGTTATGTATGTGTGACATGTATGTATGAGTAATGTGACAGAGTAATCAACACTGACTATATATGGTATTTCAAAAAGTAACTCTATATATGGTATTATTTCAACAAATCAGTCAATTGTTTGTTTTCACTTGTTCTATAGTTAAGTTCTACCATACAGTGACTTATATATATTAAGTATGTAAGCAGAAGCAGGATGTCTACATAATGACTTCAATGAGATAAAAGAAGCAAATATATTACTACATTCAGTTGAACGAAATACTTTTAGTATAATTCGTTAGGTCGCAAAATATTTAACACTTTGAGAAGTTCTTGATCGATGAGTGATATCTGTTTCAGATTATACAGTGCTTTATTTAGCTTACATTTTTTATCCGGTATGTCATAGCCATCAGGGATTTTTTTGCAATTTTTCGTTAAGGAATGTTGATTTAAGTCAGAAGTAATATCTTATAACCTCGTGCCACCAATTTTTCCTTTTATTGTCCATCTTTCTTTATTTTAAATATCTATCGATTGTTGATTGCCTATTCAAATATAATTATTTGTCGACGTATTTCCATGTCTGAGTTATACAGTTTCTGTAGGTTTTTCAATTTAATTTCTATTCAAAGACTTGAAAACGTCTAGTTTTATTTTTTTTTCTTATAATTTTCGGATCAAAATAAGAGCTTTTGCCAATTAAGTAACTTCTGATTTATATAGAATATTTTCTGAGGATTTTAGAAAATGTCAGAAAATAGAAATTCTGTTTCGGCCAGCGAAAATGATAAATATATTTCTGAGTATCTGAGATTTGAAGACCTGATTATTTATGGATATCTCGGAAGTCATTTAACAAAAAAATCTGGATTCTTGGGTTCGATAAATGAGGCAAATAAGATATTTGTATATATTTTAAATAAATATGGGACTTATGTGGTTAAAATTTAAGCATAGGTATCAAAATAGGTCATTGAAAATCGATATAAAAAACATTGGCTCTTATGGAGGAATTTCAAAAAACTACATATTTTGAAAGTTTTTAAAAAAAAAATTTTATTCTTACTTTTCGTCTTATATCGTCAGTTTTCGTCAAAATTGAAAAAATATATTTTTTAAATTTGTTCCTACTACCGTGTTCATAGATCCTTAAACAGTCGGAGGATAATTACTATAATTATGGAATGGCCAGGAAAAAGTCAAGGAATTTTCTTTGCTGCGAATTTCGTGTGAGCCATATATGTTTGTTCTATGAATCGAATCGAAATTTATCGTCGACTTTAACAAATATATTTTTGAAGTACGTGGAACACTTTATATTAATACTGACTATTGTTCATTTTGATTTGACCTTTTGGACTATTCAGTAATTTTTTGACTTTATATGTTAGCCTAGCTCTTTTCTGGTATTATTTGTTCTCAGTTAAAAGTACGTTAACTAGTATTTGAACTTGATTTAGTGCCGATCATACACTGAGAAAAAAGATATTTCGAGTCAAATGATTTTCTGTAGTCTCAACTGCAGACGCAGACCAACTGGTGACGCAGTTGGCAGATCAATATTGACAATTCCGTAAGGAACTCAGATTCGTCATTAGCAGTTCATCCTAATAATTATAAATTTAGTTTGATTACTGTTATTATTATTCATTCAAAAATAAAAAATAAAAAAAATATGTTTGGTTCAATTGAAGAAATGCGTTCAATTAAAACTGTTTGCTTTTGCAACAATATAAAAAATTTATTATATGCAACCGTCGGTAGCTTTGACTTCGACTTGAATATCAACTCTCTAAGTTCTATATTTCATTTCTTTGAACTCAGATAAACTTTTTTTTATTTAATCCTGATTCTGATCTGTTAGTGAAATGTGAGGACATAAGGATGTATCAATTAACTATAATTGCTTACCCATAGGCATATATTTTAAACATATAGGAACATGCCACATTTGAGAGTTACAATAATTCGGTTATTTTTTTCTCTATATTCGGAACTTCTTTTCTAAAAATGCCGATTATATACTGGCCATGCTTACCTTTATACATAATTTCCTTTCCCTATATATTTTAAGTCAAATATACTGCAGGAATTATTGCAATTTTACTTATTTTAAATCAAAATATATTTTCATTTATGTTCATTGATAATGTTTCAAACAATCACTTGTAAAAATTTGTAAAAAATCCTTCAATGTTTTAAATAAATTTTAAAACAAGTTGATTGAATGTAAAAAATTCCAGGTCAATTATTGAAGATTTATTCATTGTACTATGTTATTTTGTTGTATCAAAAACAAATTCATTTATCCAATTCAAATTTAGTGGACTCAACTCTACCTAAAACTTAACTTCAATTCCCTCGCGCAAGTTGGTTTAAAAGAAGCTGCATAGTTACTTTGATTCTGACAGATTTGTGTG
This sequence comes from Chrysoperla carnea, assembly GCF_905475395.1. Classification (NCBI taxonomy): domain Eukaryota; kingdom Metazoa; phylum Arthropoda; class Insecta; order Neuroptera; family Chrysopidae; genus Chrysoperla; species Chrysoperla carnea. The sequence continues at coordinate 7,395,769 of NC_058342.1, read as the reverse complement.
ATTCATAATTCTATTGACTGACTCCATTTCGAATTTGTCAACCTCGCACGGCGTTGTCACGATTTCATAAATTTTTCTCAGTTTATTATGTATCAACTTTGGATTGTAGCCATTAAATGTTAAAATTTTTTCGATGCGTTTTACTTCTTTGTTGAAATAATTTTTGCTGAACAAAGTTAGTTTGAGTAATTTATTTACTAGAAAAAATAATACGGTTAATTTGTGTTGCGGTGGACTGATTCAATCTTATGTGATGTATTGAGAAGGTTTTCTAGAATTATTTATTTTCAATCTAAGACAGTGATGGAACCTTCCTTTTCAATCTCCGTTGTACGTGTATTGATTGATACATTTCATTAAAATTTAAAAGAAATAAAAAATGGCTGTTTCAAAAATTACCTGTTTCAAAAACGGTCAAAATTTTATCGACATATATCTAATCTAATGTTGGAAAATTTTTGATAATGTAATGTACTTAGTCTTTTAACAAGTACGTTAATTTATGTACAGTATGTCTACTTAAGTTGGCTTCATAAGAAAAATTTTTTTATTATAACATTCAGCTATTTACCGACATCGAATGTATATGGTATCCACAAATTGAAAAAGTTCGATAGGAAGATTTTGACCACTTCAATTTTAAAATAAATTTTGCAAATCCTTCTTATACAAATGTTTATTTGCTGATTTGAAACATGTAATGAATAATTAATATAGAACATTTAATTTTCATACATTTCATTAGAAATACAATTAATAATGTTTACGTAAGTAACAACAACTATCTTTAATTAGTTTTTGCCTCAACGTATCCACCTTCGCGTTTCGTACAAGTAATTGTTCTTTTACAAAATTCTTTAAATACACTCCTAATTATCTGGATAGTGATATCTTGAACCGTTTCCCTTATTATCTGTTCTAAATGGTCTCAGGATTTGCAAAATTTAATTTAAAATGGAAGTGGTCAAAACATATCTAACGAACTTTTTCTATTCGATTTCAAAAGTAAATAGCTAAATGTTAATATTTTCGAAAGCAGAGATTTTTTTTTAAATAACTTTTTTTGTAAACCTTATAATAAAAGTTTATTTCATATGGAGCCAACTTAAGTAGACACGTCCTTGTCGCGACAGGAACAATTTGACTTATATTATTTAATTTTACTTTAAATTTAATATTATTTAATATCCTCCGTTTTCTGTAATAGTGTCCCATGTTTGAAAGCAAGACAACAAGAACTTAGGTATATGTGATAATAATGGATTCGAACCAAGCAATGAATGAAATAACACACTAGATAGCCACGTTTCTATTCACGTAGCTATTCGGTCTTTAAAGAAATGTGTATAATATATTATACATAATGTATAATAATATGTGTCATAATCAGCAACCCGCTGTCTAAAGCCTAATCGTTCCTGTCGTGAAGTACTAAAGTAGACACACTATATGTACAAAATTATTATCAGTAGGAATTAAAGTCCAAGAATTTAAAAACAAATTTGTCATTTTTAGAACAATTATTTGTAGACGTTTTTATCAAATGTTTCTATTATTTATTACAATTTATTTTCCTATAATGTTCATATCTTCTAAATAAATGAACTTCTATATTCAGACTAGAAGAGCATTTGTAAATAATGATGCAGAAGTGTAGCTATCGCCATATGAAAGTTTTACTTAGTGATATCGACTAGCTAATGTAAAAGTCGGATAAGAGTCAGTAAGGTAAGCGCAAACCCCTGAAAAAGTGCGTAGAAATGAAAATGACTGACCAATCACTGAAAATGTGCCTGCGACTAAACATGTTTTTACTTTTTGTAAACCTTGGACCAAAAGGGGTCAATTGGTAAAAATTGTTATATATATATATTAATTGTTATAAACAAATTCATTTGTTAACTAATAAACAGTCGTTTTTTTATATTCAAAAATGCTTTCTTAGGGTAAAACGGGAAAAATAAAACACTTTTTGGGTGACCGCTTGAAATCACTGTGTCACTCATCCTAGAACTAAGTGTGCTCAATGTTGCTTAACTTCAGTGATCTGGTGAGAACGAACATTAACATGAATAAAATCTTTATTGAATAAAAATAATATGTGCATAAAATTTACAATGTAAATAATATCTTATTTTTTTTTATTTTTTTTATTTATTTGCTGCACTTTCAACAGCTAGGGTCATTTGCGCAGCTTGTATTACATCATATAGGATAGATTATAAATTTGTATATTAATATAGTATTATATTTTTGTAAGAAGTTGTGTGGTTTTTAGGTATTTGTAAAGTTTTTGTATTGATTCAGTGTCGTTTTCTAGAAGTTCTTCTATGTCGATGGGTAGATGTGTTGTTTGTCTCTGATGATGGTATTTGGGGCAAGTTAGAAGTATATGTTGGATTGTTAAAGGTACTTGACATGTGTGGCAGTGTGGTCGGTCGGTCTTTTTCATTATAAATGAATGCGTGAGCTTAGTGTGACCAATGCGTAGTGGTGCCAAAGCTATTTCGAATATCCGGTCTTGCTGAATACTGGAGTTCCAGAATGTAGTGTCGTGTTTTATTGTCCGTAGTTTATTATTTTGAGTATATTGTCATATCTGATATCTGTCGTTAGTGTGATATATATGGACATGTGCTAGTAGGTCTTGTGTTGTTATTTGTTGCAGTGGTATTCCAGTGGTATGCGCATCATTTGCGGCCAGATCAGCCATTTCGTTTCCAGTTATGCCTATGTGACTGGGAACCCAGAAAAACACTATTTTTTTATTTGTTTTGTATATATTTAGATAAATTTGTTGGATATTTTGTATTATCGGGAAGTTTGGTGTCTTTATTGCTAATTGCACTTAGCACACTCAGAGAGTCTGATATTATTACGTAATTTCTGTGCAAGAGTTCTTGGATGTGTGTTAATGCGTTATAAATTGCAAGTGCTTCTGCTGTAAAATTTGAAGCTGTGGGATTTAATTTGAATTTATATGATTGTTCTTGAATAATGAAAGCACATGCAGTTGATAGATCAGTTTTTGAGTCATCTGTGTACACTTGTATAAAAGTTTGGTATGATGTGTTATTGATTTCTTTGAATTTTTGTTTATATAGTTCATGACATGTTGTAGTTTTATTGTAATTATTTAGTGAAAAGTCTATTAAGATTTTAAATTCTTCCCAGGGTGGAAAACACTTCATTTTTTATTTCAAGTATGTTATTATAGGTTTGTGTATTTATTTCTGTGTTTGGGATTAGTTTTTGTAGACTGTAGGAAATAGATTTTAAGGAAGATTTTTTGGAGTAGGGATGAAAGAAAGTTGTGGAGGATATTAGTGTTTTTAAGATGGAATTCGGCTTTTCTATTGTTTTGATCTCTCTTTTGTTTCGGGGTTGGTTGGCCAGCTTCGCAGTAGATGCTTATTATTGGTGAAGTTCTATATGTACCGGAGATGAGTCTAAAAGCAGAGTAGATTATAACATCAATTTGTTTCAGTATTGATTGATTTGTGTTGTAATATATTTGGCTACCATAATTAATTTTCGATTGAATGAGGGCATACATTTTTTTTATTTTTTGGCGATCAGTACCAGTGTTTTTATTTGTTATGATTTTTAGCAAATTTAATCTACGTATTAGATCACCTTTGAGGGTATTTATGTGACTTTTCCACGAAAGATTTTCATTAAAAATTAAGCCTAAAAATTTGTGGTGGTGTGACATTTTCTATTTGTGTATTTTCCATCATGATATTGATTTCATTTTTGTGTCTCTTATGAAAGGAAATGTATTTTGTTTTTTCAATGGAAAATTGAAGCCCATTTTTATTAGCCCAGTTCGTTAGATTATTGAGTGATATTTGTGAATGTTTCTGTGCGTAGTTCTCATCCCCGGTGGATATGTAGATTACTAAGTCATCGGCATAAAGAAGTTTTTGGATGGGGAAAGGGATTATCTCCACTATATCGTTAATTGCAATGTTAAATAATAAGGCCGATAATATGGATCCTTGTGGAATACCGTTTTTTAATTCATAGAGTTGGGATTGTGCCTGAAGGGTTTTGACTGTAAATTGTCTGTTAGTTAAGACGGACTTGATGAAAAGTGGTAAATTTCCTCGTAAATTGCAATTGTACATTTGTTTAATGATTTTGTATCGCCATATTGAATCAAAGGCCTTAACTATGTCGAAAAATATCGCATATACATTTTCATATAAATGCATTTTTGATATGTGTATCCAATATAGTTAGACAGTCCTGTTTTGATCTGCCAAATCTGAAACCATATTGGTGGTCATTCAATAGATTATTTGTTTCAATGATAAATATTAATCGATTGTAAACTATTTTTTCTAAAATTTTTGAAATATGGGTTGTTAGTGAAATTGGTCTGTAGCTGTTCAAGTCTAGTTTATCTTTGGTGGATTTGTGGATCGGTATTATGATAGTTTCTTTTAGAGTATTTGGTATTTGAGATTTGGTCCAGATGAGGTTAAAGGTTTTATGTAGCAGTATTTGCAAGGATATGTGAGCTCTTTGGATTAGAATTATGGGGATGTTATCAGGTCCTGCTGATTTATTTTTTACGTCATTCATTGCATTGCTAAATTCATGGATCGTGAATGGTTTATTATATTCAAAGTTGATATCGGTCGAGAAATTTAGTTCTATGTTTTCATTAATGGTTTTATAATTTCTAAATTGCTCAGTGTGTTGTGAGCAATTTGTTAAGTGTGCCAAAGTGATTTGCCAGATGTTCTGTTTGATTAAAATCTGTAGTTATTTGGCCATTTACGTTTAATGCATTGATTGAGTCGAATGTTCTTTTTCCGGAGTTGATGCGGGCTACACTATTCCAGATTTGGGATTCTGATGTATCAACATTTATTATACCATGCATATATGAAATATACATAGTATATTAACTTTAGTCCCAAGTTTGTAACGCTTAAAAATAATGATGCTAAGAAAAAAATTTTGTCATAGGTGTTCATAAAATCACCTAATTAGTCCATTTCCGGTTGTCCGTCCGTCCGTCTGTGGACACGATAACTCAAAAACGAAAAAAGATATCGAGCTGAAATTTTTACAGCGTACTCAGGACGTAAAAAGTGAGGTCAAGTTCGTAAATGAGCATCATAGGTCAATTGGGTCTTGGGTCCGTATTACCCATCTTGTAAACCGTTAGAGATAGAACAAAAGTTTAAATGTAAACAAGTGAAAACAAACAAGTGACTGAGTTAATTGTTGAAATACCATGTATAGTCATTGTTGATTTCTTTATCACATTATACATACAAACATGTGACACATACATAACTGATAATCAAGCTCAGTACATAATATAAAATATCCGCCTAATTGGCGCCCTCACGGGTAAACAGTGACGTTTACGAAAAAATGTTTCAAACAAAAGTTGTTTAATTTTTGATAAGGAACATTTTTTACATTTAAACTTTTGTTCTATCTCTAACGGTTTACAAGATGGGTCCTACAGACCCAATTGACCTATGATGCTCATTTACGAACTTGACCTCACTTTTTACGTCCTGAGTACGCTGTAAAAATTCTCAACTCAATATCTTTTTTCGTTTTTGAGTTATCGTGTCCACAGACGGACGGACGGACAACCGGAAATGGACTAATTAGGTGATTTTATGAACACCTATGACAAAATTTTTTCCTAGCATCATTATTTTTAAGCGTTACAAACTCGGGACTAAACTTAATATACTATGTATATTTCATATATACATGGTATAAAAATGTTCCTTATCAAAAATTAAACAACTTTTGTTTGAAACATTTTTTCGTAAACATCACTATTTACCCGTGAGGGCGCCAATTAGGCGGAAATTTTATAATATATACTATACGTGATTATCAGTTATGTATGTGTCACATGTTTGTATGTGTAATGTGATAAAGAAATCAACACTGACTATGCATGGTGTTTCAACAATTAACTCAGTCAATTGTTTGTTTTCACTTGTTGTATTTATAAATTTAGACCATGAAGCTTGTTTTTCTTTAGATATTTCTCGTCTAACTAGCTCGGGCTAATTTGTATGCTTCAAACAGTTTTAAATTTTTTTTCGTTTATACAGATTTAGGGACTTTTTTCGTTGTTTTATTAGCTTTTTTATGTTTTCAGTCCACCATGGTACTTGTCTGGTTTTGCCTATTAAAATTTTTTTTTTGGTTACACATTGTTTTGTGGCGTCATTAATTAATATCTTAATTAATTATAACGTTTGGAGATTAGCAGCTTTGTTTAGCTTTCATCCCCTGTTTTATTATTTTAATTAACAAAGTAATTTTAAGCAGTTAATTATATAAGAAATAATATCTATTACAAATGTTATGTTTACGGGTTTGTGTTTGGGATCAACGTTACAGGAAAACAAGGTGAAAAACCTGTTTATCATATAGAGATTAGTGTGGTAGGTTGTTTTGTGTGGTGTGTTTTGTATATTTTAAGTGGGGTTGGGTGGGGGTGTATTGGTTTTAATTAGATTTCTATTATTATAAAAAAAAATAAAATGTACACTCACTGTCAAAAGTGCCACAGTTAAAACCATTCTAAGCGTACGCATCATATGTTATGTTATAATAGTAACACTTAGAATGTTTTAAAACGAGCATTTTTTGTGACATTGAGTATACATAAGTTTGTGGTAATTTAGTTTTTGATTTTGTCATTGTTAATTGTTTTGTAAATTTTAAGTTAGTTTTTCGAACTTATTTGCTAAATGTTTCGTTAGCTTTCTATTAGCTAAGCTGGTATTTACGAACTTTTCTGTAAGTCGTTCAAAGTATTCTTGGATTGTTGGTAGTTCTGCTAAATCTATATATATAAAAAGAGAGTGTTTGTTTGTATGTCCTCGATTTTCCCTAAAACTAACCATTGACCTTCGGTAGGGGATTATGTCATTGGGTAGCCCTTAGGCTCCCATTGTGAATAAGGGAGTTTGGTGGGGGTGGAATTAAAAATGATCTAGGAATTCATAGAAAATAGATAAAAAATAGTTCTAATAATTTTCAATAGATGGCGCCACTGTCAAGTACAATTTTCACTAGATGGCGCTACTGGCGCAAATGTCTTTCGATTTTTTAGTTATAATAATTTTCAATAGATGGCGCCACTGTCAATAGTACAATTTTCACTAGATGGCGCTACTGGCGCAAATGTCTTTCGATTTTTCTCGAAAATTCTGGAATGTTCCATGGATTTCTATCGAATTTTCTAGAATTTTCTCGCACATTCTGGAATGTTCTATGGATTTCTATCGAATTTTCTAGAACTTTCTCGAATATTCTCGAATGTTGTATGGATTTTTATTGAATTTTATCAATCTGGAATGTTCCATGGGTTTCTGTCGAATTTTCTAGAATTTTCTCGAACATTCTGGAATGTTCTATGGATTTCTATCGAATTTTCTAGAATTTTCTCGAACATTCTTGAATGTTCTATGGATTTCTATCGAATTTTCTAGAACTTTCTCGAATATTCTGGAGTGTTCCATGGGTTTCTATCGATCTTTTCCTTACTTTTCCGTACACACAGAGAGTGTAGACATAATATTGGGATCGGCCAAAAAAATCTTACTGTTCCGTACACACAGAGAAAATTAAAAAAAAAGTCTTTCATTTAACAATTTTGATATTTAAATGTGCAAAAACAACCCAGCGAAGCGGGTTTAACAGCTAGTTATATAATAATAGCAGCATAGCTCTTATTTCCTTTGGAGATGTGTGGATTTTAAATTTTGTTTTGGATTAATAATGATGGATTGTAATTGAATGATTTGAGGATGTGATCTACATTTTGTTAGGTGGGAGATACTAGGAGATTTGATTGGATAGATTCAAGGGAATTGACAATTAAGTTCGCATTGTCTTTGTCCGTAAAATAGGTGTCATTATTGAGCTTAGTACTGGGTTTGGTTTCTTTGGTTTTTTTTTAAGAGTTTATGTCATTAGTCATTATGCCATTAACATGTGTGTTGTCTTTTGGTGTGATTTTGTTGAGTTTTCTTTCCTATTTAAGTTAAGTAGTGTGTAAATTTCGTTTTTATTGTCCGGTTTAATCTGTTGATTTCGTTTTTTAGTCCAGGAATTTTTGTTTTTGATGTTGTTCTCTAAGTGAGTTGCGTTTTTTTATTAGGTTTTTAATTTTCTCATTGAATTCGTCTTTATAAGGGTTTATGATTATTCTTTTGGTATTTGCTTTATTAGTTTGTATCAGTGCGTTCGTCAGTTTTGTTATTTTGTCATCTATTTTTTCAGGGATATCAATGTTTTTGGTAATTTTGATGTCTAATTCTTTTTTGTATTTTAAGATGTCAGTGGATTTGTGTGATGTTATAATGTGTTTCTGAGTTTGGGTGAGAACCGCTGTTTTTAATGTGATATGTGTGGAGCGTGACGATGACGCGAGTTCCTTGATTTTGATCACCCAAAAAGTCCTCAATGTACTAAAGAAGTTTTCTTTACAAAAAAGTAAATAACTTTGTTTGGAAAAAGAAAAGAAAAAAATTAAATAACTTCGTTTCGAATTAATGAATATAATTTATGATTGACACAATCTGTCTGGTGATTCAAAAGATGTGAGTCTCTTTTCCTATATTTATACATCTCCATACGTTCCAAAATATCCAATATTTGACTTTTTGCATTTGTATGAAGTATCTTCATGTTCTTGTCAGGTTTGCGGTCATTTTCCAATAAATGGTTGGCATGGGTCGAGAACGATTTTTTACCATGTAGGAGTCTGAATCATCTTCTTCGAGTAATGAAATTTCTTCCATTCTGTCTCCAATACACGCATGCGCAGTCACCACATGATGGTTTATATACCTCCGATTTGTTTCTTTCTGTAATTAAGTGTTTTTTTTTTTTTAATTTTTTACCAGAAAAATTTCCTGTTTTATTGGTGGTTTAAAGATGAACCTGAAGTTGGCAACTAAAAAATAGCCGCTAACAAAATATTCGAGAAAATAAAGGAGAAAAAAAAACATTAATTGTTAGTTAGAATGGAAAAATTTAGAATGCTATATTATAAGATCAACTCCCAGTACCATTAAGCTACCTATAAAAATTGAATTTTATAAGAAAATCTTGGGAAAATCACCCCTTTGTATCATTATAACCAACAGTTTGTTTTTTGCTTACGCTAGTTTTAAGCTACGTTTAACTTTGATTAATGATAACAAGGTATTAAAACGAAAAAAAATATGGAAAATTCCGGAAAATATGTAAGAAAATTTTCTTATGAAAAATAAATTTTTAGCTTAGAAAAATTTTCTTGAATGTTGAAAGGCATGCGAATGTGTGTGAGTTCAAATTATTTGTGTTCGCGAATTTTCTGAGTGTTTTTTTTTACGTTGCGGGTGTTTTATGGAAAATTGACAAAAATTTTTTTCTACAAAATAAAATTTTTTTTAAAGATAATTTTTTGGAATAACGAAAGCATTTCGAAACAATCTATCCAGAATTGGTCACTGTTTGGCAATTTTTTAGTGGAATTTTAAAATATGTATATGTTTTTTAGAATGGCTTTTTGGAAATTCATCATAATTTTTTGCAGCAAAATAAATTTTTCATTTAAGAAAATATTCTCGATTAACGAAAGGCTATCGAAACAATTTATGTAGAATTGGTCATTGTTTGCCAACTTTTTCAATGATTTACCCTGCCTTAAATGATAGATAATTTATCAAAAAAATATCTATTTGGAAAATCTCTCATAGTTTCTTTTACAAAATAACTTTTATATTTTAGAAAATTTGCATCAATATTGAAAGACTTTCGAAACAATCTATCCAGAATTGCCGGTGTTAGCGAAATTTCTGAGGGTTTATTTTTACTTTATTTAGTTAGAGGGCATCCTATACTATACTTATCGCATAGAAAAATGAACCAGAATTTTTTTCTACAAAATAATTTTTTCATTTTAGAAAATTTTCTAAGATTAGCCTTTCAAAATAATCTTTACTGAATTGGTCGGGGTTCTCCAATTTTCTGAGCTGTTTTTTATTTTCTTTAGTAAGAGGCTTGCGTATAAATTACATGACCATTTAAAAAATGCTTAGTATTTTATTCTGCTTAGTTACCTTTTTTATTTTATAAAGAAGACCAGAAGACCTCTTCAAGCCATTTTGCACGTTACGATAAAATAAAAAAATAAAAACAAATATGTTTGGATTAATCCAAAAGTCTCATACTGTACAAGGAACAAAGCATTGTTTTGTAATGTACGCACACACACGCACTGCACATTTATAAGTTTTGTTTCAATGTTCAATAAAACGGAGCAAGATACGTTTCCTTGGTGTCAGAAACTCGCCAGAAATTAATCTATCAATAAGTTACATTTACATGTTATCTTTGATCCATTAAATCCTGAATTGCACTACAAATATCATTTTTTTCACGATTTCGAAATTTGAATGCATTTTCACTAACACATCATGCATTCTTCAATATTTTTTATCTCACATGAACTTCACACAAACTGAAATTTAAACACTGTAGATATACAGGGTGTTCTGTTATTGACTGCAGATCGTCGGCCTACAGAATAAGCTCATAAAGACGAAGGAAAAAGTCATTTACCAATTTTTTCCAAGAAAACATTAGATTCTTAGTAAAAAACAAATTAAGTCATAAAAGGCGTTGTTTTAATTTATCGTAAACGCCTTTTATGACTTAATTTGTTTTTTTACTAAGAATCTAATGTTTTCTTGGAAAAATATAATAAACATAAAAAAAAGTAGGATTTGACCAAACCAATCAAATACTTTTTTAAAATGTTTTTTCAAAATGATATAATCCAATTGAAGTCATTTCATATCCCTTCTTTAGTTTAAAATTCTTGAATGAAATATACTAATATCTACTGATTATCATTGGCTGCTGGTTATCGAATCATAGTCAGTGAATGAACAAATTTATCAATTTTTGCCATACCTGTAGCGCCCAAACTAGGGCTCAAATCCAAAATTGGTGAATGACTTTTTCCTTCGTCTTTATGAGCTTATTCTGTAGGCCGACGATCTGCAGTCAATAACAGAACACCCTGTATAATTTCTGCACTTCTAAAACTCATGTATACAAACACGTTACAACAAGTTACAAACTGGTAAAATTTCAACAGCAATATAAGCAATTATTCAAATCAATATAAGCATTTCTGTGGGCTGTTTTATGCATTTTGTTAACATATTGTCGTGTACCTGGGTTGGTCCTGAGGAGATGCTGCCACCAAAGGTCTTTGTATTTTAAAAAGGAGAGACCTTATGAATCCTTTGTAGAATAATAACCAACACTTTTGATTCTTTTATAATAAATATTTTATTGCACTAATAATACTGTTTGATTTAATTATTAATATGTTGTTGACTTCGATTCTGCTTGATCAACAAGGTTAAATAATTACTGCATTCTTTTACGATGTTACTTCAAATTGTATAATCACTGTATGATTCTAATTAATTTCCAATGTCTTTAAATACAAAATTTCTAGGTCAGTATATTAAATATTCTGACGTAAAAATGAAAATATTAAATGTTAATTTTTGCTGACAAGAAAATATAATTAAAACCATGCCTCAATTCAATTATTGTGATTGTTAACATACATAACTTAATAATATAAATTAGCTGACTAGCTTAATGAATAAATATTTCAAATTAGGTTATTTAAAATATTATTACTTAATAATAATATGAATGATTTAGTGTGCTAGAGCCACGTTTTTAGGGATAACGCTGTCCAGGGCCTAACACACCTTCCGACTTTTTTTTAGAGGGAAAATAATTGCAAATTATTTTTCATCTAACTCAGAAGTAAAGTTATCCCTTAGAGAAAAAATTAAAAATTTACAAAATAAAAACTTGGAAAACCATAAGGATAACTTCGTTAAATCAATCATAAAAAATAACAAAAATTTGAAATTTACATTTTGATGAATAATGAAATTGTTCGTAAATTAAATGAATTTGGTTTAGGAAGAAAAATTTTAAGTTAATAAATATTACAAACAATTTCATTTTACAAATAGTAAATGATTAGTTGAAACGTGATAAAATGAATGAAATAGTTTTGCAACTATGCAAAAATTAGTTTTACTATGAATGAGTAATAAAATATGAGTAATAAAATATTTGTAAAAATATTTTTGAACTTGAAAAAAAAATTTTGCAGTTGTGCAATTTTGCAAAAAATAAAAAGAAAAAAAAAAATATATATATATACATGATCGTCCTTGAAAAAATTATACTGATTCTTCCATATGTTTCCACATTCGTATAATTTCAACTTGAAATGTGGAATCTCAGTACCGGTTGTGCTGTGGGGGTTTTGTCTACCACTTCTGCTAGTCGTGTTGATGAGGTTTGGGGGGGCGTGTAAGCTACTGATTGTAACTGTGTATTTTGCGGTTGGACTCCATTGTGTTGTTGGACTCTGGATTTGTTTGTACAGCATAGTATTAGTCTGAAGATCGAGGGGTTGAAGAAATGTGAACCATTTTGAATTTTCCATTACTTGTTGTCGTTGTCGAACTGCATTGGTCGGTTTAGGAATACACTCAGAAGTTTTTCTAACATATGGTAGAAGGTTTTGAAGTATTTGGTTTTGAGATGCCATAAATACGTTGCTTCTATCCATAAATGTCGTCATTCAGCAAGACGCCAGGGAGGGTAAATCGAAGATAAGATATAATGTAACGGGGGGGGGGGCGTATGTAGTGTATACGTTGTTTCCATTATAAATTGTGATTCCAGTGACCAATGGCTTAATATCCACTTCCAACTTCGACAAGTTTCTGGGTTCTCCATTTGATGGTTCCGAGAACAATTACACTTCACAGTTTCCTTCAAGAATTTGGTTGGCTATATCCAAATTCAGTAAAACTTCCTGCATAATTTAATGTTCTCGTTTGGGAATTTGGATTAGGGTTTTAAAATAGGATGATGTTTAAGATAGGAGATTGTTTAGAGATAAGATAGAGAAAAAAAATGTGTAGGTTGAGCGTATATTATTTCATGATTTAAGCTACAAGATAAGGGCCGTGATTTGAAAGGGATTTTTTTTTTTTCGTTTGAATTTAGTAGTTTTAAGAAAGTCCATGCTTTGTGTAATGTTAACAAGGTGCGTCGTATTGAGAAAAGTATTTGTTAAATTCGCTGGAAATTTGACTTCATCGAGCGGGTATGGGGCGTTTATCGAGGGGCGTTTATTATAATTCGCGATACAGGGAAGTCGTTCTGTACGAAGAACATGTAGGGGATTATTTGCATTTATCGCGCTATTAGGGGGCCGTTCTGTGAGAAGAACACTTAGGGGAATATTTGCTTGTATGTTATTAACGAGTTGTTCTGTATGAAGAACATATAAGGGGTGGTTTTTTCTTTGAGTTGCTTTATTGGGGAGTCGTTCTGTATTAAGAACATTTTTTCGTGTCGCGTTATTAGGAAGCCGTTTAATTTTATAAGTTTGTTGTTTTAAGATTGACTTGTCTGACGATATTACCAGACAAGTGTAGGGGTAAGTCGTGTCGAAAATGTTACAAAGCATGTTTAAAAAAAAAAATTTAAGTAAAAGTTTAGAAAAAGAGAGAATAGGAAAATGATGCAGGACTATACAACCTTGTTATGGGGAACCGAGTTTTGGGAATTTGAAAACATCAAAGTATATTGAAAATTTTACTGACCTGTAGGTTCGTTATTCAACCAAATCACAAAAGTGAACCGCTTGAAGTCTAAATTGATCTCCTGTCAATTCTTCAACCGTGTTGAATTCCACCGCTGTCCACTAATTATGTTGTGTTCCACTTGTTAATTGTTGCAGCGAAGGTCTTTGTATTTAGAAATAGGAGTGGTGTCATAAATCCTTTGTAGAATAAATAACCAACACTTTTGATTCTTTTATAACAAATATTTTATTGCACTAATAATACTGTTTGATTTAATTATTAATATGTTGTTGACTTCGATTCTGCTTGATCAACAAGGTTAAATAATTACTGCATACCTTTAATAATTTTACATCGACTTTTTATACCGTTGATTGTGGGCCAAAATATTGGTTATCATGACGTATTAATTTTAAAATATTTGACTCGTCAGCAAAATTATTAAATTTATGTCAGTTTAAATAAATATATAAAAAATAATAATATTATTAAACAAAACTTTGTTTATAATTAAGAAATAGTTTTTACTTAAAAATATGATTGATTTAGTGTATTAGAACCACTATTTTAAGGATAACGCCGTCCAGGGCCTAACACAAATTATGTCGTGTACCTGGGTTGGTCCTGAGGAGATGCTGCCACCAAAGGTCTTTGTATTTTAAAAAGGAGAGACCTTATGAATCCTTTGTAGAATAATAACCAACACTTTTGATTCTTTTATAATAAATATTTTATTGCACTAATAATACTGTTTGATTTAATTATTAATATGTTGTTGACTTCGATTCTGCTTGATCAACAAGGTTAAATAATTACTGCATTCTTTTACGATGTTACTTCAAATTGTATAATCACTGTATGATTCTAATTAATTTCCAATGTCTTTAAATACAAAATTTCTAGGTCAGTATATTAAATATTCTGACGTAAAAATGAAAATATTAAATGTTAATTTTTGCTGACAAGAAAATATAATTAAAACCATGCCTCAATTCAATTATTGTGATTGTTAACATACATAACTTAATAATATAAATTAGCTGACTAGCTTAATGAATAAATATTTCAAATTAGGTTATTTAAAATATTATTACTTAATAATAATATGAATGATTTAGTGTGCTAGAGCCACGTTTTTAGGGATAACGCTGTCCAGGGCCTAACAATATATCCTCTTCAGTTCTCACAATAAAAATATCTGGCTAGATTATAAAATTATTATTAATTAGATAGACCGGTTTCGATTGTTTCGATTGCTCTTCAATCCTCTTCAGTAGCATTACTTAAACTTCTTAAAATTAAAAATAAATTATCAAGAAACGAAAAGACCGCAAAAACCTAAAACAAATAATAATAAAATATTACCCTTAAAAATAAAATAAAATTATTTACCAGAATATGATACTAAATATTTATGTTACACCCTCTAAAACAATATAACTGCCTGCCTTCACCTGAAACACAATAATATATTAAGTTAGGATTATCGTTATTAATATATAAAAAAAAAAAAAA
The DNA here is from genome assembly GCF_905475395.1 of Chrysoperla carnea. Taxonomy (NCBI): domain Eukaryota; kingdom Metazoa; phylum Arthropoda; class Insecta; order Neuroptera; family Chrysopidae; genus Chrysoperla; species Chrysoperla carnea. The sequence goes on along the minus strand of NC_058342.1, from coordinate 7,380,560 downwards.
AAAAAAAAAAACTAAAGGATTAAGCCTGAAATTAAAAGATTAATTTAAAATAAATAATTGTAAATATCAAATAAAAACCAGAAATCCAGAAGTTAAAGAGAAAAATAGGTTACCAAAAATTTTTTATTCTTCAGTATACCTAAAACAGAATAAATAAAAATAAAAAAATAATGTAACAGACAAAATAAATTTTTAATTTGATTTTTATTTTGTCTAATCCTAACTTAATATATTATTGTGTTTCAGGTGAAGGCAGGCAGTTATATTGTTTTAGAGGGTGTAACATAAATATTTAGTATCATATTCTGGTAAATAATTTTATTTTATTTTTAAGGGTAATATTTTATTATTATTTGTTTTAGGTTTTTGCGGTCTTTTCGTTTCTTGATAATTTATTTTTAATTTTAAGAAGTTTAAGTAATGCTACTGAAGAGGATTGAAGAGCAATCGAAACCGGTCTATTTAATTAATAATAATTTTATAATCTAGCCAGATATTTTTATTGTGAGAACTGAAGAGGATATATGTTAACAAAATGCATAAAACAGCCCACAGAAATGCTTATATTGATTTGAATAATTGCTTATATTGCTGTTGAAATTTTATCAGTTTGTACCAGTTACATTATTTTTTTATTTTTATTTATTCTGTTTTAGGTATACTGAAGAATAAAAAATTTTTGGTAACCTATTTTTCTCTTTAATTTTTTAATTTTAAGAAGTTTAAGTAATGCTACTGAATAGGATTGCTAAAGCAATCGAAACCGGTCTAGTTAATTAATAATAATTTTATAATCTAGCTAAATATTTTTATTGTGAGAACTGAAGGGGATATTGTTATGTTACTGCCTTGTGTAGGGGGTCCAGGGAAAGATGCTGCCACCAAAGGTCTTTATATTTCGAAAGGAGAGACCTTATGAATCCTTTAGAGATGAATACGACTTCTTTTTAATTATTGAAAATATCTCTTTATTGTTGACTTGTGGTTTACGTTATTAGTTTTTAAACTTTAGGTTATAATAATCACTGTATTATAAAGATGTTATTCCAAGTTGAATAATCACTGTATTATAAAGATGTTATTCCAAGTTGTATAATCACTGTATGAATTTTGAATATTTAGCTTGCCTTTAAAATAAAACATTTAGGTCAAAATATAAAATATTGTGACGTAAATTTTAGATATTACTTATTAATTTTTGCTGACCAGCTAAATAAATAAAACCATGTTAATATATAATTTGGGTTAACATTATAAAAATATAATTATTTAATAATACTAATTTTTGATTGATTTAATGTGTTAGAAACCACGTTTTTAAGGATAACGCCGTCCAGGGCCTAACAATATATATTAACAAAATGCATAAAACAGCCCACAGAAATGCTCATCTTGATTTGAATAATTGCTTATATTGCTGTTGAAATTTTACCAGTTTGTAACTTGTTGTAACGTGTTTGTATACATGAGTTTTAGAAGTGCAGAAATTATATATCTACAGTGTTTAAATTTCAATTTGTGTGAAGTTCATGTGAGATAAAAAATATTGAAGAATGAATGATGTGTAAGTGAAAGTGCATTCAAATTTCGAAATCATGAAAAAAAATGATATTTTTAATGCAATTCAGGATTTAATGGGTCAAAGATAACATGTAAATGTAACTTATTGATAGATTAATTTCTTGCGAGTTTCTGACACCAAGGAGATTTATAAATATGCAGTGCGTGTGTGTGCGTACATTACAAAACAATGCTTTGTTCCTTGTACAGTATGAGACTTTTGGATTAATCCAAACATATTTGTTTTTATTTTTTTATTTTATCGTAACGTGCAAAATGGCTTGAAAGGTCTTCCGTTTGATAATTTTTCAAAATAAAAAAGGTAACTAAACAGAATAAAATACTAAGCATGCGATGTTAAGTATAGTATGCCCTCTAACTAAATAAAGTAAAAATAAACCCTCAGAAATTTCGCAAACACCGGCAATTCTGGATAGATTGTTTCGAAAAGCTTTCATAATACCAGAAAATTGTCTTAAATAAAAATTTTATTTTGAAGAAAAAAATAATTATCTATTTTCCAAAAAACACCCGCAAACTAAACAATATAAATTTAAAAAAATCTCATTAAATTAGCAAACAGCGAAAATTTCTACTTACAGACATTCGCAAGTCTTTCAATATTGACGAAAATTTTCTAAAATATAAAAGTTATTTTGTAAAAGAAACTATGAGAGATTTTCCAAAGAGATATTTTTTTGATAAATTATCTATCATTTAAGGCAGGGTAAATCATTGAAAAAGTTGGCAAACAATGACCAATTCTACATAAATTGTTTCGATAGCCTTTCGTTAATCGAGAATATTTTCTTAAATGAAAAACTGATTTTGCTGCAAAAAATTATGATGAATTTCCAAAAAGCTATTCTAAAAAACATATACCTATTTTAAAATTCCACTAAAATCCACTAGAAAATTGCCAAACAATGACCAATTCTGGATAGATTGTTTCGAAATACTTTCGTTATTCCAAAAATTTATGTTTAAAAAAAATTTTATTTTGTAGAAAAAAATTATTGTCAATTTTTCAAAAAACACCCGCAACGTAAAAAAAAACACCCAGAAAATTCGCGAACACAAATAATTTGTACGCACACACATTCGCATGCCTTTCAACAATCAAGAAAATTTTTTTTTCATACGAAAATTTTGTTACATATTTTCCGGAATTTTCCATATTTTTTTCGTTTTAATACCTTGTTATCATTAACCAAAGTTTAACGTAACTTAAAACTAGCGTAAGCAAAATAAAACTTTTCTTATAAATGTCAATTTTATGGGTAGCTTAATGGTACTGGGAGTTGATCTTATAATATAGCATTTTAAATTTTTCCATTCTAACTCACAGTTAATGATTTTTTCTACTTTATTTTCTCGACTATTTTTTAGTTGCCAACTTCCGGTTCATGTTTAAAGGATACTTTAAGCTTTGAGTTTTTAGTATACAGACTACTTTTTAAAATGATTTTCCAAAATTTGTTATTGATTTGAATCCATTCAATTTTGTAGTTTCCACTCCATTTTATGCTTCTGTGACGTGACGATGTTGTCCATAAGGCAGTCCTTATCATTATTAATTTGTTTCGAGAGTGGAATAGTAAGGGCTTTATTCATCACATATTGGAATACTGAAATTTTTGATTAATTGAAATTAAATCGCTTGTCGATTTTCTTAATTATAAAGTCCAAAATTTCGATTTTTTCATTACTTTTTTTTCCCATGTCGAATTGTAATTTTTGGTGAAAAGAGTTGGCAATATATCTAAGAAGGCTTCCAACTAAATCAAAATTTAACGTGTTGGAAAGCTTCACGGTTGTTAAAATTTTTTGTTCCAGTTTCGACATATATATTTCTGCCAAGAGGTGGCTTAACGGGGAACCCATGGCCAGACCACAAGTTTGCTTGCAGAATTTATTATTAAAAATGAACTAATTATGCTGCAACACTATTCTCAATCAATTGATATAATCCTCATTACTAAGTCGGTTTGTGTATCGTTCTTCGAGGAGGCTTTCGATTATTTTAATATACTCTTTAGGTGAGATATTGCTGAAAGTATAAGAAACATCTATTGATGACAGCTTTTTTCCATTTTTCAATGCAAAAATTTTATTTACAAGATTTATCGAAATTTTTGATACTTAATTCATTAGAAAATCCGAATCCATTTCTGAAAGAGGTGTTCAGTAAATTGACTATTTTATATGCCTGACTTTCAATTCTTTATACGACGAGACGGGCTTTATGGGCTTCGAATCCTTTTGTAATTTGATCAGAACATGCAGTATTGGTGGCTTTTTGCTCATTTCTAATTTTTAATTGTTTTAATTTTCGTTTTAATTTTTTAACTGTTTTATTTTTTCTACATTTTCTACGGTTTTTTGAAACTTGTTAATAGAGTCCTTCGATAAATGAATCTTTTTGAAAAAAATTCATAACTTTATTCATGCATTCTTGTTTTTTGAGGACGATTTTAGCATTTTACTCGACTGGGCAACGCAAAGGAGTGGTAATATGTTTTATTAATAATCAAGTTTTTCGTTTCTATCTTTAGCCCCAATTATTTTAAACGTTTACTGTTCACTTACATATTTTACTGTTTGTTGTTATTGAGTGGCTTGGTATATTGGAAAGAGATTTTTTGACTACTTTTTGGCAACAGGGAGGGAATCTTTATTGTTAGTCCGAGCTACTTCGGCATTATTGAAACTGTTTAAGTGGAAAAAGCAAATAATTTAAATAATAACATTCAAACATAATATTGGTTCCACAAAAGACAGGAAACAATCAATGAATTAAAATATATCATTTTGTAGTTGCGTAAATTAAAGTGATAAATAGGACCAAAAATAATTGAAATTTATAATTAATAAGAGTTTCAGACAAATTCCATCATGACATACACCTGGTTTCTATCTGATTGCACTATTTTTATTTGCTATGGTAATTTTTTTTATGGAATAATGTTTCTACACTATTCTAAGAAATGAAATAAAAACAAAAATTTCAAAATTAGCAGCGAAATTACAAAACTTAAACCAACTCATTAACATCGAAAAAATGCTGAAACTAGTTAAACAATTTAACTGAGCACTAAGAAAATGCAATAGTGAACTTGAAAAATTTATAACATTTAACAACTTGCACAATGCCCATAAACATTGGTTTGTGGAACGTGTGTGGGCTTAGACAAAACGTACAAGAACTTAGACATTACTTAGAAAAATATGACCTACACATAATGACTATAAACGAGACAAAAATGATTCCAGACACTAAAATAAAAATCAAAAACTACGACATGCTTAGAAGAGACCGCACTGCACACGGATGTGGAGTGGCTATTTTCGTAAAAAACAACACCCCATATAAAATAGTGGACGTTAAAAACCTGACAAAAATTGAACACATAACCTAAAATTAACAAACAACATCTTTGTCGTTGCAGCGTACAACAAACCCCGAAATATTCTTACAGAACGTGACTTAAAGACTTAGACAGACATCAGACATGGAAAAACCACAAAACTAACACCACGGACGCACACAACACAAATACATAACATACAATAATCTGGTTTTACAACACACAGAAGAGCCTACGCACTTTCCCCACAATAATGCAACAACATATACATATATTGACATAGTTCTGAATAAAAATGTAAACAAAACATCAAAACTTGTAATACATTAAGAATTATCGTCAGACCACAACCCCAAATTGTATGAACAGCACACTGAAAACACAAAAACAAGGTGTACATTGTACACAAAACAACAGCAATAAAAAACACCAAAAGCATACACACAAAACAAATAAACATAACTTTGTCTAAACTTGACCTTAGTCAAGAAATTAAAAATTTCATAAAAGTGCGTGACGCTCTTCGAAGATTAGACCACAGACGAACGACGTTAATAGTTAAACCAGACATCAACCGACTAAACAGAGAAATTAGACAAAAAATCAGGCAACAATTGAACCAGCAATGGGAAAACACACTAAAAGCCCTCAAGCCTGGGGACAAAGCATTATGGAGGATAATCAAATCCTTCAAACACAAAAAAGAAAATATCTCCACCCTAACAAAAGATAACTTAAGCTATATGAGTTAAAACAACAAGCCTACACTGACATGCCAATTCAAAATAAATACAGTTTTTTTACACTAATTTTTCTGTACCAACAAAACAAATATTAAGAGACACGAAACCTAACCGCCTTCAATTTCAAATAAAGGAAAGTAAAAGTCAAGCAGTATCAACAAGAGCCCCTGGATGAAAGCAACGCAACGCAGAACTCCAGTAGGTCTAAACCTACAAAAAACTAGATGAAATCTCCAACACATATACAATCAACCAAACCCCGTCTCGCACCCCCCCCCCCTCAATCGTTATCTACTGGGACGTCGCAAACTATTATCAAATCGTGCACAACGCACTAGCCTACGTACGATACCCATAACCATAGGGCCATGTACGTACGATTGCCTTCTGGATTCAGGGGCCACTTATAGTTTGTGTGCTAACAAGCTGGCTACAACCGTCAAGCTTGGGTTAGACGAAGTCTCCGCCACAACGCCCCAAACTATATTGGCTGATGGAACCGTTACTAATGTCCAACAGTTACTCACGTGTTCCATCAGAATTGGCGGATTTACTTGGAAGACATCGTTTCACATAATACCAAGCCTAACGTTCAGCTTAATAATGGGTGTAGATATTTTAAAACACATGAAGGCCATTTTAAATTAGTGACCTTCATGTTCAACCTTGAAAAAACCATCCTCCTGTTTCCAGGGACAATCTGTTCCATAAGCAATATCGTCACATCACCCTCGTTGAAGAAAACTCAATCTTCCTGTCTCGAAGCATTATTAAACCGTTTCAGGGATTCGATTACTGACGAAATCGGTTGCGCCCGTGACTATTAGTACACTATACGTCTAAAGGACAATATACCGGTACGGAGCCCACACTATCCACTTTCACCCCCTAAAGCGCTAGAAATGGAACAGCCCGTCAGCGCCTCCTGGGGCAAGGCATTATTGAACCCTGCCGGAGTGAATATTCGCCTCCAGCCTTCTTAATTAAGAAAAAGGGCGGCTCAAACAGGCTCTGCATTGATTATAGGCGTTTGAATGTCAAAGTCATCTTCGACGGCTTCCCCTCCCCTAATATGGAGAGCGTATTTCAGAGCCTGAGTGACTTTTTCTGTGATCGACTTGACAAGCGCGTACTACCAAATAATGCTGTCCCCTGAGTGCTGAAAATACACATCATTCTCCACGCCGACAGAACAATACCTGTTCCGAGCCCTTCCTTTCGGGCTGAGTGTCAGTCCGCAAGCGCTTAACCGCTTGATCTTCGGGTTATTCGCAGACCTCTGCTACAAATGTGTCATCCCATACTTATGACATTTTAATCTACAGCTCGAGTTTCGAGGAACACCTAAAACACCTGGAGATGGTGCTCACTAGGTTAAGAGACACCGGCTTAACAGTACGACCGGATAAAATGCAACTCTGTCGCAAAATTAACTCTTGCGGAGGCCATATATTCTTCTGCATACGAACTGGAAAGCCTCGCCGTCGTCTGGGCCCTGGAGAAATTCAAGCAATATTTACTAGGTACACAAGTTCTACTAAACACAGATAGTGGAGCCCTGAGCTGAGTCATGAATCATTCAAAACAGCTTGGTCGAGTGGGAAGGTGGGTGCTGAAGCTCTCACGGTTCGAGTTTGACGTTGAACACATAAAAGGCCCCACCAACGTAGTAGCTGACGCTCTTTCGAGGCTATTTTAAGTCACATCATCAGACCCCGAAGAATGTCCCATAGACAACCACGATATAAATTTGACAGACGGACAGACTAGCAAAATTACATTACTAGAGAAGAGGAAGATCCGGAGCTACGGCTCATCATCGAGCGCCTATGGGCCGGAGATGATGTGATAGGCTATTAGTTACGGGACTCCCTTCTTGTAAAAATTGTAGAGAAAAATAGGTGGCGACGAATCCCGGTACCTAAAACTATGAGAGGGATACTATTTTATTATCACCATGAAGGAATCGCCTCAAATCACCCCGGAATTACAAAAAGTTATAGGGCCATAGCCCGTCGCCTCTGGTGGCCAGGAGTATTTCAAGAGGTCCGAGGATATTTTAGATCTTGTCCGGAATGTCAGCGGTGCAAGCTTCACAATAAAGCACCTGGGGCCCCTTTAGCTTCGAAAATCCCAGAACACCCGTGGGAGAGGATCCATATAGATCACATTGGCCACCTAGTCATGACTAAGAACGGGTTCCGATACGTGCTCACAATGGCGGATAGCTTCAGCAAATGGCGGGAGGCCATTCCCGTCAAACGAGTTACGGCGGCGAACACCGCTTACAAGCTTAACAAGGTCTGGTTACGCTTCGGCCCACCTCGAAACGTGATTACCGATAACCATAAGGCGTTCACCGCCGAAAAATTCAGGCTCATGTGCCTTCGATGGGGAATAAAACATATTCTGTGCGCACCCTATAGACCATCCAGTAAATCATTTGTCGAGAGAATCCACAAGGACTTAAAGAGTGGAATGACTATTATGCTGCGTCAATACGCTAACACCAATTACCAATTTATTCCATATTTTCAATTCGCACATAACAGTCAATTCCACGAATCGATCCAATGTAGTCCCTCGACTGTATTTTTAGGCCGCACAGTTCCGATTCCATTGGACCTCCGGTGGAAACTTCACGAATTTATGGGTGACGATCCCCCACCCGACCTTGATAAAATCCGAGAATCATTGGCAAAAGCACATGACCGAATGAAACGTTCCCATAACGCCAAACGTCCACCAGAACACCCGTATACAGAAGGCCAAATAGTGCTACAAAGGGACCATGGTGGTCCCCAATTCGACGAGACCAGGAAATTTATCCCCCGGTGGTCACCTAGGAGAATACTCCGTTCGACGACCCTTGTATCATATGATCTCGAAGATCTGAATACTTAAATAAAATACAAAGCCCACGTCGAAGACCTGAAGCCGTACATTGAAAGGGAGGAGGTACATGTGGTATTTTCCGAAACACAATAGTATTTCTCCCTTAAGTGGGGGAGACTGAACCGTTCAATAAAAGGTTCATAGCATTTTGATTGTAGGTTTGGTTAATCGTTATAAATTAATAAAAGTTAGTTAATAAACGCGATTAAAAATATTATACGGATTGGGACAAAAGAGGTAATAAATATTAAAAACGATTAAGAAAAGAAATATTTACAAAAGTTAAAATTAAAAAAAATTAAAAACCTTACGACCTAACAGAAACACACGAAGAGAAACAAAACAAAAAAAGCACACAAAAAGATATAAAACAACCTTATAAACTAATCTAAACCTAACACACACAAAAATAAAACAAAAAAATAAATAATTAAAATCACGTTAGCGTGTGGACGGACGTTAGTACACGCTAACGTGTGAATGGCCTCCGTGCGCAACAATTATTAAATTAACAAAAATTCCAAATCAAGAGCGTCGTAACCATCGGGAACAGCTGCGACTCACGGTGTTTAATCGTCAAGAATCCTACACTGTGATTAAATTTCGATATTTTCGTGCCACGGTGTAGGACCGGGGACCCTGATCATTGTCTACGTCTCTCATAAGAAGGATATTAATTCGTCTTATAAAATATTAAAATAAATCACAATCGGAATACTCGAGTAATTTATATAACAACATACTCGGAATTCTTAGTTAATTTATGTAACGCTTATCACAATCGATTAGAAATTCATTATAAAAAAAAAGTAAATAAACTTACCTCGTGGCATTGAATCATAATTGAGGTTGTTCATGTTAAAATGGTTAACTATTAATTGCAATTCGTAGTTATTGTTTTCCATTATTGTCGTTATACGTTGTAATTCTAAAAGAAAAGTAGAATATTATGTTTATTAATTGAATAAAAGAATTTTTAAAGTTTAACTTAAATACATACTTGCTTGTTGTTTTGTCATTGACAATTTGACGTTTCACTGACTCAACCTCAGACTTAAACTCTACACAGACTTCCAATCAGTATCATCAATCCTTCCTCCTAGAGTATCACCAATCCTTTTTTATTTTTCTGTCAGAATAATTTCTCTTCCAGGTTCGATTAAATATACTAAGATAACGGAAAAATCGTTTCCACTAAACATCGATGCCACAACAGCTGGGTATAATATATCCATAGATAATAAGTACTTATATTTATTATAATCAGATGTCTATGAATATATCTGTCAAACTTATTTGTGTTATTTCGTATAGTGATACCATATTACGTCATCAAATTGAATGCCCGCGTTTTTGACAGGCAAGAGAGCATGTGTATTTTTCCGAAAGAAAGTTTTGGTGGCTTTTTATTAGCAAAATCAACATTTTGAAGTACTTTTTCAAAAATAGTGGAATACTCTATTGTATAATTTTTGTTATTTTTTGTGAATAAAGTTTATTTTAAAGTTAAAGTGGACTTAAGCCACCAAAATAATAATCCAAATGTCACTAGTTCAAATCCGACTAGAAGAAATCTAATTTTGTTTTAAATCATCCTATTAACAGGTATGAACCTTTTTTTTACCTGCTCATGTAAAGGTAATTTTTTGAAACTTGTAAAGATTTGCACTCCTCCAAAGCTTCTTTAAATTGAACTGGACGATAACTGAAAATTTGTATGTGATTTGAATTAGTGCCCAGGAAGTATCTACTTATCACCACACCCACACTTAAATCTGCCTGTGGGTTCACAATGAACTGATTTTGGTATAGTTTTTTTGATTAAAAGGTGGTGTAATCGAGGCACATCTTTCATTATATTATTATTGCTTGCTTGATTGAACATTCATAGTTTTTTTTTTGTAGGTGTTCATGTCCAGCTCATTCACATGCTACTCCTGCAGTATACAACCATAATGCTGCTAATACCGTTCCAGAAAAGGAATATGCTTTTGAGGTATGTATAAAGTTTAATAAAAAATTCCAGGTAGATTTTTAGGACAGAGCTGTCACCAATTATTTCATTCAAAGGACGACTCTAAAACCTTTCGCTGTCTATTTTTAGTCTTCACTTCATTATAATAAGCTCTGTAATCTACAAAATTAAAACCATTTATCGCTTTTGGCAAAGGGTTTCTGGTCATGTTAATATCGACCCTATCTAAAATGTAAAATTTCCACTTCATAGTAAATGAAACAGACACAAATGATAGTGTAATATTGAAGACAAATTTTATATTACCAAGAAACTATGATAATGAGGCTTGAGTAGTAATGGGGGCACCTGAGCGTGGGAACTTTTTGAAGACCGTGGAAAAACATGTTACCGAGATAATTACTGGTAAATTTAAAATAATGATGAAGCTTGTTTTGAACAAGTAATAACTCGTGCTCTTTATACCTTTTTATTCTCTTCATTCGTCAATTTTGTTGACGATTATAAAACTATTATATTTATTGTAAAGTTAAAACAATTACTTTACAGTTAATTTAAAATCTGTTTCTATTAAGTGTTAAATTGGAAATAAATAAATAAAAATTTAATAATTAATGAAATATTTATTATTATCATATCACAAAAAATTGCAATGGATCAAAAATATTCTGCAATTTAAAAGAATAGTGCTAATAAGCAAAAACTCTTAAGATAATTATTCATCGTGATCATCTATGTGCTTGTTTAACGGTGGACGGTAACCTTTATTACAAACTGCAAAGAAAGTCCAAAGTCCACTTGTCGCAAGTAACCCTAAAAATGTTCCCACGCTCAGTTGTCCCCATTACTACTGACTTGGTTTTTTCCAGCACAGATTGCTTAACTAAGCACTTTAAAATATTACCGGATCTCCTCATGATAATTCCCTGTATTCGTAGTAATGTTTACACCCATGAATGATTATTAATATTTTTTTGGTAACAGGAATTTGAACGAAAAAAAGAGATTATTTTTTTAGTATATTTTTTTATTTTAGCTACGTTTCTATCTATTCTATGTGACAAATTTAGTATAAATGGAAAACAAAAGTACTTGACTGGGTTATTAGGACTAACAATGGGTAGTGACATTTAAATCATTTTTAATCTAAATTCATTCATAACTGCTCTTATAAAGAATATATTGTAATTATTTTTTAGTAACTTTATTTTTATTTTTTCAAAATTATTTTCATGAAATCTCTTTACTACTTAGTTTGGCCATTCTATCTCTTAACCAATTTTTTGAGATTTTGGGTGGTTAGAATCAGCATCCAACAGTTTACCGGAATTAATTGGTTTAGTAAACCAATCCGTATTCAGTTTTCCTCCGCATCTTATAATTAGCACATCTAAATGAGATACGTTTGTTCTTTTCTAATTCCATAGTAAACTTATTTTATCATCAAAGCTGTTAAATAAATTCAACACTCTATCGACCTCTGTTCTCGGTATGCCGGCAATCGTGTCATTTACATAAAGTTTAAAAAAAGAAATATTGAACGATATCAGAGTTAGAATTTCACCCATTACAAAATTCATCACTATACTAGAAATAACTGGACTAGCAGGATTACTCATACTAGTTCCTTCAATTTGTACATAGTATTGCCCATTGTATAAGAAAAAAATAGATTCAAAACAGAATGTTATTAGTATAACAAATAAATCTTGTAGAATTCTGACTAAATGACGAATATTATTGCAAGTTTCGTGAATTACTTTTAAGGCTAGACTCAGATGGACATTGGTGAACAACTAGACAAAAGAAGATTTCTTACGTTAAATTGAAACATCTCGGCGATGGGAGTATTGTTCACTAATACTTCCTGATTCCAGAAACTCATTTACCAGCTCATTGGCCATCTTCTCGAACTTGCTCGTTGGGTCCTTCGTTAGTTGTTTATATGTTTTTTTTATCGTTGATTAAATTTAGCATCTTTCTATCATATTCTCCCTTCCACATTATCACTGTGATGTTTCGTTTATCAGATTTACTAACAACCACGACAGGTCGATCTTTTAAAAATTTACTTGTTAGGAAGTAATCCTTGCTCAACAGTTTTTATCTACAAGCTGAGCTTTTCTTATAAAAATTGGAAATAATATTAATTGTTCGAGATCTTAAGTTGTTTTTGATAATATTTTTTTCAATATTGTCACAATTATCTATTTCAACCGCTGTAATACTATATTCGAGATCCTTGATGATTGTAAGTATGTCTTTGAATTTATCTTTCACCCGAATACCAAAATTTGATTCAAAATTTAAAACCTTTCCAATCTCAGCCGAAACCACAACATACGTATAATTTATAATGTGTTGGATGGAATTATTCAAGGTGCGATTACAAAATTTATCATGCACTAAAAAAAATTATTAGTGTTACATATGAGCTTTTAATGATTTTACACATGTGTTTGTTAATTTTAGATGCCTGATGTAGATCAAATGTTGATCGAAACGTAGCTAAAATAAAAAAATATTCTGAATAATAAACATTTTTTTATTTTTTCGTCCACATTCCTGTTACCAAAAAATATTAATCCTCTGTATTTTCCTTTTTATAAAATATGTGGAATTGATTATCCGCGTATTCAATAGCATAAAATTAAAAATAACTTCAAATATCAGATACATGATCATTGAGTTATGTATCTGATACTTGAATCTTTGATCCAACTGATGTGCATTGCCGGAGTTATATCAATCCTTATCATAGTATGGGTATTTTTAAATCTGCCTTTTTGAAATAACCAATTTTCGTCCAAAACCATAACTTCCAAGTTTGATTGGATATATTTATTTCTTGCGTATGTTAATTAAACTGTACTATTGCTTTTTTCCACACAAATTCTAAATTAAACACTATTGTTTTTGGACTTTTATGTGAAACCATCATGCCGTCCTGAAATTTTACCGCTACCACTTTCATTCAAAACTTTAGTTACCGTCATTTGAAAATTAATTAGTAAATTTGTAATCGTAATTAAAACTCAATATAAATGAGAATGCAAATGTATAACATATGGATTTTGGGAATATGTTACTCGTAGAATAATTGTCCAATTGTAATGAAATTTGCCATGCACATTCTTAACATGAAAACGCTCGGATTGGCACAGAGTTTTCCCAAAAATTTCCAATTCGAGAAAAACATCTATAAAAAAAAAACAGTGACTCTGAGCTCTTTTTTGGCTAAAAGATTTGGAGTCTGCAAAAAGAAATTTGAAACCAGCTGTGAGCTAATGATGAGTCAGTCTTTTATTTTTAAACAGAGGAATCTGTGAATAATGAATATAATCTATCCATAACGTAATGACTGGCCAGTCTTTCACTGTTTTAAATCACATAAAGAAAATACGCTGAGAAGATTAGTCTAATCTAATATGAGTCTAATCTGTTGAAAATATGTAATTATAATATTGCTTAATTCAATGAACTTGCACGCTTTAAGTATGTATGTCAAATTATTTTTTATTTAATGCTTTGACTGCATTTTGTTTAATATATATAGACTTACATTTTTGACACTAAACTACTTCTAAATATTTAACCACAAGTGCTTTATTTCGATTTCATCAACATAATCTGCTAGCTTATTTTCTTAACTAGTGACAGACCTTGTTTGAAAATAAATTACCAAAGTTCCAATAAATTACCAAAATTATCTTCTTTATTGTCACATTTTAAGGGATTTAAGTACGTTTTTGTTTTTTTGTTCAAAAAATTGTACTGCCATTTCGATTTCTATCGTATATTGAACTACTTGAACATTGGCAATGAGTATAAATAAATAGGCACAGCGTAAATCAAAAAATATGCTCTGCTAAGGTGGTGGCGAGTTGCTGATTTTATATTTTGTGTTAGTTGCTAAAATACCATTATTAATATTTTGTGTTAGTTTCTAAAACACGATAATTGATATTATGTCTTGGTTTTTAAAACACTATTATTTATATTATATATAAAACACCATTGAAAATTTGGATTATAATTCTCGAAAATTATCAAAAAAAATTATTTTAATCTCAATTTTTTAGATGGCAAGCTCTACGGTTAGATTTGGTCCAGGAGTAACAAGAGAAGTCGGAATGGATGTTGTCAATATGAAATGTAAAAAGGTGTGCTTAATGACTGATTCAAATTTGAAAAATTTAGCACCAGTGAAAACTGTGTTAGATTCATTTGCTAAAAATGGTGTCAAATACGAATTATTTGATCAAGTTAGGGTGGAACCTACCGAAGAGAGGTTTGTTTAAAATGTCAGTTAGAAATCGATTAATGGATTTGAAATATATAAATGCTGTGTCGTAAAGAATACAGCACTAATCTTATGGAAATTGGGCTTCGGTAAAATTGGTTTATATTGTGGGATTTTGTAGTTCTTAGCATGCTTTTTTAAAGTTTCAACAATGATAAAATTGCAAATATTTTTGAGGAATGGGCGTTGGCAAGTCAATAGTCACTGTGTAAAGGTATTGGATTTTAACGCTAAGTACAATCAGCTGATTATTTCAATGATTAAAGAAGCAGGAGATATATGCTTTATTATACATTTTAATGTGCTATATTTGATCTCCGAGGCTTTTATAATTACGATAATTTTTCTACTTTTTTATATGAACTTTGTAATTTGTGTTGTTGTACAAATTTTTTAATGCAAATTTTGGATCTTATTTTATATTTTGACTTTTAATTTCATAGTTGTGTGTGTTTTGAAATGCATTTTTTAAATAAAAACAATTATTTTAATGTTTTATAATGTTTTACATAACTATTTAACATAATTTGGGTTAATAAAAATTGTTGCAATAATCTTTATTATATGCTTATGACCTATGCGTATAGTTTCAAGATTATAAACAAACATTTCCGTTAGATTTATGTATTTATGAGCGTTCTGGCAATAGTTCTTTTTTCTATCGCTAGATAGAGTCTTTCTTAGCATTAAAATCCAATATAAATTAGTTTTAAAAAGTTTTTTTGTTTGGATTGAAATATTAGTGTACCTGCTTTTATATTTACATACACATGCATTTACGCGTAAAGATTTTTGAAATACACGTACACCTTTGCATAGTGATTAATAAAATTCAAACGTCCATAACTCAAAAACGTTTTCAACTTGGTGCGCATTGAGACTTTAGTTTAGGATATCAAGATCTACAAAATCTCGCAATTTTGGCTGAGAAATCAGAGCAAATCAGGCCGACACCCAATTTCCATGACATTAGTGCGGTATCTTATAGAATAAATGGCAAATTATAGCTTTTGGTGGAAAATTTTAAGTATTAAATAATAAAACTTTGTCATACGAGGGTGGCGACCTTTTTGAAAACCTTGAAAACGTGAATATGTTTGAGATATTTCAGAAAATTTTGTCTTGGATCAGGTAAAATGATTCCTTCATATTGAACTCTCGATCTTCGAACTGCAGATCTGATTATCGATGTCTCACGATGTCTAAATTCAGTATCGCTTTTAGCCACAATATTTTGACTTTTTGGTATTTTTAACCTTAGTAAAACATTTGTAACGGAATATGAGGAAAGTATAGTATTTCTGTGTTTTCCGTATACCTGTGAGACTAAGAAAGAGAGAAGTCGCGAGTTACAGCCTAGTTTCAAATATTTTTTAGAAATCCCAATATCCATTACTGACTTTTTAATAATGTTTTATTTCTGTGTTTTTTTGTTTTTTTTTTAATGGTAAATAAATAATTTTTAGTCTAATGGTTGCAACTAAATTTGCCAAGGAGGGTAATTTTGATGGATATGTTGCAGTGGGAGGTGGTTCTGTGATTGATACTTGCAAAGCTGCTAATTTGTATGCTTGTGATCCAGATGCTGACTTTTTAGATTATGTTAATGCACCAATAGGGAAAGGAAAACCTGTCACAGTTCCACTGAAACCATTAATTGCTAGTAAGTAGCCTATTTTTATTTATCATTTAATATTGTTTTAGGGTAGGATCATTTCAGGTGCAATGGGAATCATTTTGTAGATTATGGTCTGCCCCATCTTGTTGAAATCACATATGTTCATATCCATGGACAAGAGAATCCGCTCTAGACCATAGAAGGTGCTCTAGCATCATAAAATACCGAGTGGCTAGTATTAGGCGAGATGTTAGTTTCAACTTTTGGAAATCTACAGCGAAATTTAGTACCTTCTTGCGCTTGTGAATGTTCTAATTTCCTTATATGCAGAACAATGTATAGATACGAGTAAGGTCGTAGTTGAACAGAAAGATCTCATATTTGTCCCAAATATTACTTGGGTTTTCTTAAATCAATTTTGTTCAGTGTTATCAGTGTTTATATTGTATGCCTTTCATAATGTCACTTAACTGAGAAATTATGCTATACTTTTTGTTAGTTTGAATAAAACCTTTCAGAAAGTTGCAGCTCGCTGTTTAAACATACCTTTGGAAGTCGGTCATTGTTCATACTTTTTTTCTCAACTATCTACATCAGTGGCAAGTGGACTTTTTTAATTTTAAGTTGTTTATGAAAAGTCAATTTAAATTTTCAACATATTGTATATCTTGTTCCGACAGTTTTGTAGGTATTTGGTTTTTACTATGCCCTTTTTTAGTTACATTACTTTTGTCTTTAAAAAGTTTATTTCTAGATCACATTTCTTAAAATACTCATTCATAAAGATATGTTTTTTCTGCAGATGGATGACACTTTTGGCTAATAGCACTCTATGCCAGTAGAATCACATCGATATGTGTATCAGTAGATATGGTCTCAAAGCCAGCTTCTCGCATTTTATCCTCGATATCGTGTATATGTAAATAAAAGCGGGCTCAATTGCGGGTTTTACATTACCTTGTAAAACGCATTTGTGACCCTCACTTCTGATGCATTACCCTTCACTGTTCGCAATGGTATGCTAGCGTTGTCATATAGGTATTTAAAAATAAAGTCATTTCGACTAATTCTTATGTTTTGTAGTTTGATCCACAGTTTTGAATGGTTTACCGTATTAAAGGCTTTTTTCAGGTTTATAAAATAACAAAATAGTTTCCCGTTTGTGTGTCTAGGCCTCTTGTTGATTAACATAGACCGTTTAAATGAGTGATCGTTATAGCTTGGTCTTGCCCTGAAATCACATTCATGTTCTGATAATATGAAGCTCTTTCAGTCTATTGTGAGAGTCGATGACAGAAAATTGGGGAAAATATTTTTTCATTTTTTCTGTGTTGTTAATTAGTGATATACTTCGATAGTTATTTGGATCATCCTTATTTCCCTTTTGTGTATCATGGTGGTCAGTACTTTATTCTATTATAACTGACATTTCTCTTGTGTTGTAAAAGGTCAGGACATTCATCTTTCAGTCGATTGACATGTTTTTGAAAAATCCGTAAGTAAATCCGTTCAATCAGGGTGATTTATCATTTTTAGATTTATATAAAATATTATTTAATTCGCCGAATCCTATTTCCATATCTAAAAAAGGGTGTAAGCCATTAAAATAATGAGTCTCCAATGAAGAGAATCAATCAACTTCTTTATTAAATTTTTCATGAAATTGTTGCCAATTTTGTTGTCCTATTTCATACTTTTCCCATTATTTGTTTTGCTCATTTTCAAATGTTTTAAAGTGATTAAAATTATCTTTTAATTCTATCTTAAATTTGTTCGCTTAGTTCAGAATTAATATAATCTATTCTGGTTGTTGATTGCGGCTAATATTTTACTTATTTACTTGATTAATTTAAATCCAAGCATTAATTTAAATTAAAGGGAAAAGTTACTTTTCACAAATAAAAACACACCAAATTTTAGTTTGTTGATATGAATAATTATCCTTTTTGCTATACAGGTGCCTTTGTTGATATTATAATAGAACAAAATAATAAAAGTGCACACATTTCCTGTATTAAAATTCGATATTATTAGGATATTTGTTTGGAAGTCATACCATCGCCGTTACACCTTATCAGGCTTGTTAAGAGAGTAATAAAATTAAAAGAACGTTTTTATATTCTGCTATTGAGAATGATTTTAACCTCGACATAAATAACTCCTTTAATATTCAAAATTTCAACATTCAAATTTAAAAAATTTGCACTTTAGATTTTAAGTAAAATACACAATTTATCATACGCTTATTATTATAAAAAATTTAGCAGATTGCATCTATATACATATATATGGGTCTATGTATAGACCTATTACTTTTCGCCAAAAGTGTGCGGAGTTAGCTCACCGATTTTGATGTCGATTTTTTCCTCGAAAGTACATCAGAAAAAGAAATGATCCTCTAAATTTGTGCCCGATTCCTGGCACAAATGAAAAAATGGGGACGCTGGAGATCTTTTTTTATTTTGAAAATAGTTGATTTTTCAGTCATTTTCAAAAGGTTACAACTCAGCTTCTATATAATTGACATTCTTCTCCGAAAACCATCTACTTTTAAGAAACTTTTTTGAAAATGCTGTCATATCTTTTCGATTTCGTTTTCGAAGTAGAGGGTTGATCAGTAGCTGATATTTTTTGTTCAAGTATAGAAGAAATCTTCCTGTTTTATACTTGATTGCTTGTATTTCCTTATGTTATAGTCTTATAGTCATCTAAAGCCAATCTCGATTTTTGAAGAATCGTCATTTTCAGATACCCAAAACTTTTTTCTATCAACTCAGAAACCTTGAAATTTTCTGAGAGAATACTTCATTATACCCTCAAACGGCCCTAAGTTCATAGAAACTGTGATATAAATTTTTGAAAATGACTGAAAAATCTACTTTTTCAAAATTAAAAAATGCTCTCGCGGGCTCCCCCCTCCCCATTTGAATAAATCGGGCTCAAATTTTCAGGATTATCTTTGTTTCTTTATGTACTTTCGAGGAAAAAATCACAACCCAGATCTGTGACCCAACAATTTGTTTTTTATAGCAAATTGGACTATTTTTAAAACTGTAAATACTATGTAATGATTGTTATCTTCACAATTTGTTTTTTATAGCAAATTGGACTATTTTTAAAACTGTAAATACTATGTAATGATTGACATAGCTCAAAGTGTTTACGCTTTTACGCTTTTAATATGTTGTTCAAATAAGGTTAATTTGTCATCATGAATCTCACAAACGTCTTTTATAATGTGATCTGCTTAGACAATTTGATAGATTGCTAACAGATATTTGTGACACTTAAAGGTACAAATCACTCTAAGCTTTATTATGGTTCATGACAATTTATTATTCATATGCAAGACCAATTATTCTTTGGTTGCAGTTGTATTGTATTCCAGATGTATTATTCGTTACACAGATGATCATAATTTGCACCCAAAGATTTACATTACAAATCTATAAATCTTATCCAGACTCCATTCGGTGTATAGTTCATTCGTTTTCTCTGAGCTGCAGTGTAATAATGAATAATATACACGATGTATGACATAATTTTTCAACTAGAAAAAAATAACATCTTTATGAGTATTGGCTAGAATACGATAATCTGTTATTGTTCTAAAAATATTGAAGAAAGTACTTCCAAAGATGGTATTGTGTCACTTTTGTAAAATCAAAATAAAATTCGTGTCTTCAAAATTGCAGAATATGATTGATGAGACAATATGTATTTTTAGTTTTCTTTTATTATTTGACCCAGTTTTTCATTTTTAACTTTTAGTTTATTCTTTTTAGTAGCCCAAAATATATATAATTTTGTATCTTTATATACATTCACGGACACCACTTTATTCAGCAACTTAATATCGTAACAAGGGATCCATACTGTTTTTAAACTATGCCACTTTCTTGTGAGACAGGTACACTTCGTAGACAGCACGTTCATAGAGGAGGGTATATTCTACCGTAGTATTAGCAATTCTGGTGATTATTCGTATGTAGAAAATATGCTTATTATATTTTAAATTTTAATGATATAGGTATTGAAAACAAATCACGTTTAAGGTGTGAGTAATTTTGGTTTAAAAATTGAAATGAGATGCTATAACGATTGAAATACAGTTGTCTTTTTTGAAAGCTATTCAATTGTGTATTATTTCATAAAAATTCAAGTTTTTTTTTACAAAATTCTTTAATGAAATTAAACAAAATTGAGTTTTTTTTCAAGTTCCAACAACATCTGGTACTGGCAGTGAAACAACTGGCGTTAGTATATTTGATTATCGACCTCTTCACGCAAAAACAGGAATTGCAAATCGTGCTTTGAAACCTACACTGGGTTTGATTGATCCATTACATACGTTATGTATGCCTGAACGTGTTTGCGTTTATAGTGGATTCGATGTATTCTGCCATGCTTTAGAATCATTTACCGCCATCCCATACACGGAGCGAACACCATGCCCTCCAAATCCAATTTTACGACCAGCTTATCAAGGACAAAATCCAATTTCTGATGTATGGGCCAGATATGCATTACATATTATTCGGAGGTATTTCGAACGTGCAGTTTATAATCCATCTGATGTGGAAGCCAGGTCACAAATGCATTTAGCATCAACAATGGCAGGTGTTGGTTTTGGTAATGCAGGTGTACATTTGTGCCATGGCCTGAGTTATCCAATCTCAGGAAATGTTCGAAGTTTTCAACCAAATGACTACGGGTAATAAAATTTTTAGAGTCTGCCTTTTGAGAGGCAGTAAAGTAAGCGCCAGTTAAACTATTCTATTGGCTCCGACAAATATTTAAAACCGCTGTAAATTTATTTCGAAATCGCTCGAAAATATATCAATTTAATGTTTCAATATTCGTATCCATACTACTAATTTAATTCGTAGGAAATAGGACAGGTGAAAATATGAAGATCGATTGTGTATATTGATGTCATTACCATAATAGTAATTTTAATAATAATAAAAATATTTAAAAAAACTTTTAAAATAAATGTCCCAATTTTAAAAAAATGCAAACTGTCAAGTAATTAATTTCTTTAATGAAATTATGACATGTCATTGTGATTGTTTCATTTTAGATTTAAATTTCAAAATAATTAAAAATTAAAGTTAGAAATAAATAATTAAAATATCTGTGATTCGATATTAATTAAATATTAATAGTTGGTTATGTATACTACTCAGGCCATTAGATCTGTGATTTAGTGTGTTACTAGTTTTTATCAAATACATTTCTCTAATGTTTCTCTTGATCCAATTTTGTTCTTTGTCCACAATTGCAACTTCATCGAATTTAAAACTAGGACCAGTATCAAAATGGTGGGAACTTAAAGCTGTTTTATTTCTTTCATAATATTAATATTTTTATAATCATTTCTATGTTGAGCTACTCTTTTTCTTAATTTTTGCTTTGATTTGCCCACGTAATTGAAGTTACACTCACTTATAATCTCTGTCTTATTTCTTACGAATTAAATTTGTAATATCAATTTAATGTTTTAAATCATGTAGATATCAAAAATTATTTTTTTCATTATTTAGAGTTGATCATCCGATTATACCACATGGATTGTCAGTCGTAATGAGTGCACCAGCTGTGTTTTCATTTACTGCAAATGCATGCCCAGAACGTCATTTAGAAGCTGCTGAAATTCTTGGAGTTGATATTTCAAATGCTAAACGTGCTGATGCTGGGGCCATACTTGCTGATGTAATGAGAAAATATATGAATGCCATGAAAGTAGAAAATGGATTAAGTGCTCTAGGCTATGTTCTTGATGATATTCCACAGCTTGTTAAAGGAACATTACCTCAGGTAAATGTGATTATTTGAACAACCATACGTACTAGTATAAGGTGTGATCGAAATTGGAGTCAAAAAATTTAGGTGAAACAATTTTTAATTACTAGACAAACAAAATATTTAAACTGATTTCACGACTTTGGGTGCTCTAAAAAATTAATGTGAACGAGGGCCTAGAAAATCGAGAATGAAATCGAAATTTCGAGTAACTTCATTTTTAAACATCGGAAAAAAAATTTAAGAATCAGGAGTCGTAGAAACAGCTCGGAAATATAAAGTTATGTTTTTAAATTTTACGTAAAGGTGAAAAGAGTGGGAAAAACCATAAAGGAAGCATGAGAATATTTATGGAAAAAAAATTAGTAAACGTATAAAATTAAAAAAATTCAACTATTAACGATAGAATATATTTTTGGGGATAAAATGTAATGAATAAGTAAATAGATACATACACGTATTGATGCCAAACCTCTTCAAATAGGTTTTTGAAATGTTTTTCGATAACTGTATTGTTTCCTTACCCACTTTTTAAAGTGTAAAAGAGTAAGAAAAATATTTTCTACACATATTAAAGAAATCATATTTTATTTTTTGTATAGCATCGAATCACAAAATTGGCTCCACGAGAACAATCAGAGGAAGACTTAGCAAAATTATTTGAAAATTCGATGTCTGTGTATTGAGGTATTATGGATTAAGTTTATTTACCTAATGGTTAAGTTTTTAAATAATGTATATGCATTAAAGTGTACAATTTACGTAAGTTTGAAACAGTTTGTTTATATAACATGGGGGTATAATAACGTAACGATTTCTCACAATTTTAATTTTTAGAGTTAATCATTTTTTCAAGAAGACATTTGCTTATACGCTTTTACTCTGTCGTGAACATTCACTTATAATTATACCCTTAAATGTATAGTATCGATCATTAATGAATTTATGCTTTTGTCTAAACCATCTCTTCGTATAATTACGATCTCTTCATTATTAGAATGATGAGCTAAATTCTATACAACAACTACAATTTCGGGTTTTAGGTTTAGTGAAATTGCTAGGTTTTTTAATCAATCAATGTATTTTAATCATTTGATTTATAATTATTATTATTCATTCTATTGGACATTAAAGAACAAATTAAAGGAAAAAAAATTGAAATTTACAAGGAGTGTTATGAATGTAAATATACTTGTGAAATGATACAAGAACTATTTTGAAATTATAAAATATAAATTACTTTAAATAGACATTTTTTTTATACATTTTATTTTAAGTTTTTTTCCCCACAATTTTCCTGAAGTTAATAGTCCATTGTATTCAAAATGTTGTAAAAATTATATATGGAAAAATGGTTTCCGTCAACTATTCGAGAGATGTTAATTAGGAAAACTTTTAGTTTTTGACCGTATATATAGTTGCGACTTGGAATTTACAAGGAGTGTAATGAATGTAAATATACTTGTGAAATGATTCAAGAACTATTTTGAAATTATAAAATATAAATTACTTTAAATAGACATTTTTTTTATACATTTTATTTTAAGTTTTTTTCCCCACAATTTTCCTGAAGTTAATAGTCCATTGTATTCAAAATGTTGTAAAAATTATATATGGAAAAATGGTTTCCGTCAACTATTCGAGAGATGTTAATTAGGAAAACTTTTAGTTTTTGACCGTATATATAGTTGCGACTTAAAATATAGTTCAACACTTTATAATGTTTTTTCAGCACCTTGGTGGATATCGTAGACTATTGAAACTACTACTAACTCAGACAGATTAGTATATAAGATGATTATCACAGCTCACCCGTCGAAGCAGTACGCAAGATGTAGCTCCCTCTTGCCCGAATTATAATGCCTACTACTACTCCTACGAGTTCGCCTCAGTTCGCTTCAACACACACACAAACAACGGAAACTCCTTGTGTACGAGGCTTCGGAGTAAGCGAGCCGTGGTATCCACATTACCCCCTGGGCGAGGTCCCCTTTACATGGCGGGATATGCGATCGTGGCCACCTAAACATGCCCAGTCCCGATGATTATTTGCCTTCAACGCGCCTTCTTTATTAATTACCCCGTTCTAGTTCTGCTAGCATCGTTCCTTTTTCTGAAATCCCAAACCCAACCAAAAATGAATTAATAATTTATGTATAAGAAAAAAAATTAAAATTCAATAATTTGTAAATTGAAATTATTAACGTGAGTATGCAAAACTAATACAAATAATTAAAATAAAAAATGTGGTTAGATTGGGTTTTGTACGCAGTTATTTTGAATACTAGTCCAGCATCGATACCAGGCAAGTTGAATTTAGAGAACTAAGCGCTGAGTTTCGATCGTCTCTCCGTGAAGGTCACGTGAGTTCATTGCTTTTTCACATCCCAAAAAAAAAAATAAACAAAAAAAAACTATAAACGAAAGGACAATAATATATCAGAAATATCCCGTTGAAGTTCCAGACCAGTCAGTAGTATAAATATGTAATTTGGTTGTGCAGCTGCTTTCCTTGGAAATGCATGCGTCGCAGATCAGAGCATACGTTTGACTGCGCGTAACGCCTTTTACTTTAAGTTTTGAGGTACCTGAACTAGGTGATGTCAAAAGACTTTGCGTATAGGGGAAAGGTGGCTCGGTAGTTGGTAGTATAATGCACAAGAAAAAATTTATTGACAATTTTGTTTGCCAGGTGGGACTATAACAAATGTCACATGAAGAGAGACGATTTGACAGTATATCATGTCAAATGTTACAAACCACGTTCGACTGTAACATTTGCAACATCAGAAGGGACAATTCTAACACCCAGAGGGTAGAAATGTTACATATCAACTGTGACTGTAACATTTGCCACATTACAAGGGTCAATTGTAACGCTACCTAAAGTGGTAGAAATGTTTCACATCAACTGTGAATCTAACTACATAAGGACAATAATTACACTACCCAGAGTGGTAGAAATGTAACACATTAACAAACTGTGACTGTATAGTAATCTGAAATAATAAATATTGGAATAATATACAATATTTTTATTATAAAAATTAATTTATTTAATAATTATTAAAAATAAACTGATTAAATCTGAAGCAATAAAAAACATCAAAATGTATTAAATTATTTATAAATAAAAAATTTCAATTAATTGATATTGAAATAGTTTAAAAATGTCAAAAATAATAAACTCTCATGTAACATTCGTGACTTATACATAATATTTCATATTGTTATTAAATATTATGTATAAATATTTTATTTAATAATATAAAATATAAATTTTCTTAAAATAAATATAATAATAACATACAATTATTTTAAATATTTAACAGTAAAATTGTTCAAATGTGTAGCAAATGAAAACTTTTTCACTTTACATTCGTGATTCAAACATAATATTTAAAAAAAATATATCCCACAATATATACCTTCAAGACCCACAATAAAATATTTACCTAGATTATAAAATTATTATTAATTAGCTAAATCGGTTTGGATTGCTTTGGCAACCTTCTTCAGTAGCATTACTTAAACCTCTTAAAACTAAAAATAAATTACCAAAATACGAAAAATAAAATAAAATAAACTACAACCCCCTAAAAATAATTACTACCCTTAAAATTAAAATTAAATAATTTACCAGAGAATCAAATAAATATATATGTAACACCCTCTAAAAAAATATATTTGCCTGCCTTCACCTGAAACAAAATAATTTTATTAAGTAAAAGTTACAAAATAATTTTATTAGTCTAAGTATTTAGATTAATTTTACAAGTATTTACAACCGAGAAAGTCTTCTGCCAATTTTTTACTTAAAATAGCAAAAATTAAAACATACACAAGCACAGTAAATTTTGAAGTTATATATATATTGAGCGTTCTATGACGCTCTTTGAAATGGCTCAAACATACTTCGCCCCCTCAAATTCGATAGAATTTGAGCCTAACAAAAAAAAAAAAACTTAAATGCATAAGATTGAAAAAATTGAAACAGAAAACATAAAAAAAAATAGTTCGAAACACGACGTGAGTTAAAAAAAATAAGAGAAATGGGGGGGGGGGGGGCAAATGATGAAATAAATCACTCGAGCGACTCACGCGTAATTGCTTGCTGATTTGCAAGTTTAAAATCGGCAAAACGAGGTATACCGTCAGTAGACATATGGAGTCTGATTATACGACCAATAGGTCAAGAAAGTGAGGGAGTTTGATCCCCTTTGATTAGTACAACATCCCCAACTTCAGGGGTGGGGGCAGGTAGCTTCCATTTGTTCCTCTGAATTAAAGTATTTAAATATTCTCGAGACCAACGTCTCCAAAAACTTTGAACTAACTGTCGCTGATTCAACCATCGGTCACGAACGGGCTGCTCACAAGGAGGGTAACGTTCAAGTAAATAAGTCAAGGGTGTACCGGTGAGAAAGTGTCCAGGGGTTAAGTAAGAAGATGCCTTGGAAGGATCAGCTGGTAGATCGCACAGTGGGCGGCTATTCAGCACCGCTTCAATACGGGCGAATATCGTGAAATAGTCTTCAACGGAGTAGGACGACTCATGGAACATGCGTTTGAGCAATGATTTGGCGGATTTGACACCGACTTCCCATAAACCTCAAAACCAGGGGGCGTACGAGCAATTGAAGTGCCATTGCACACTTTTAAGAGACAAATAATCGGAGATACTTTCGCACAAAAAAAGAGAAAATTCGTTTAAAAGGCGTGATGTGCCAAGAAAATTCCGACCTTGATCGGAATATATATCAGATGGAAGACTTCGACGGGCAACAAATCGATCCAGTGCTTCTAGAAAGCATTAGGTAGTAAGTTCCGAGGCAAACTCAAGATGAACACTTTTTGTAGAAAAACACACAAAAATGCAAAGATAACCTTCAAACGGGGTCTACGGGGGTTACCGGATCTAACAACGAATGGACCGGCGAAATCCACTCCAGTATGAAAAAATGGTCTAGAGGGTGTGACTCGAGATTCTGGTAAAGCGGCCATTTGAGGCGCGAAATGTACAGCTCGAAATCTGTAGCAAGTGGAACAATTACGAATCACTTTACGAACGAGACCCCGGAGTCCGGGAATCCAATAAGCAGCTTGAACTGAAGCTTGGACTGCTCTAGGCCCAGAATGAAGAGAACACAGATGAGATACATACAGATGAGATGCATACATATTAGTTTGGATATGTGTGCCGCTTTGGGCAAAAGAAGGGGTGCTTGGCACCTGAAGAGAGGGGGGAGCGGTCGAGGCGACCACCCACTCTAATTAAAGAGGACGAATCTAAGAACGGATTGAGCGAGCTGAGACTGCCTTTGAGAGCTTGATGAGCTGAGAGTGTGCGAATTTTGGAAGAATAGTAATGTTTTTGAGTGAGGTGAATGATGCCGATTTTCGCAGAATCTAATTCAATGACAAACAACGGACCAGAAAGGGGTTCTAAACGCTGTAGGCGTGCCTTACATTGTTTGATGAAACGGAGTATCCATGCGACAACGCGGATCATACGTGTCCATGACGAAAAGCGGGAAAATGATTCTAAAAGTTGATCCGGAGGATTTAAATTTACTGCGAGAGCCAAGGGCTTAATTTCAGGCAGCTCAGAAATATTTGTAACTGTGGAAGTAAAAGGACGGGGCCACTGACTGAGGGGTCCGAAATGAAAGATGGCCCATGAAACCACAAGTCATGTTGAGTTGACTTGCAAATCTGATCAGGGGTCAACCCACGAGACGCGATATCAGCAGGGTTGACAGAAGTGTGAATATATGACCAACACATTTGTTGGGTAATTTGTCAGAGAGGTTTCCTTTGTTTTTGGAAACGTTGGGTTACTGGTGCGAGTAGTAGGTAATTGTAATTCTAATGAACGAAGCTGATTTGTGACAAAAGTAATTAAGTCATATGACGGAATTTCTTTGTCTGAATGCCGTAATTCAAATTCTCGGCACATATTTGCGTCAAGGTAGTTTAACGTTAAACTAAAAAAAATGAAATCAACCAAATCTGGAAGATCCATGGAACGAATAGACTTAACAGCGTTTTCATGAGTTGTGAGAAATAAATTTAAATTATTTAAGTTCGACAAATGTGTGTTGTTGTCTTAAATTCTAGAATTTTTTGTAAATAAAAACTAGCTATGCGCCTTTTATTGTTGTAGCGAAAACGTAGTGCTTCGTAAGCTAACGGATAATTGTCACTGGTTAAAGCAAAACCAGAAACTACAGCTGCCGCACCCCCCTTCAAGGAAGTTTTTAGATAACGAAATTTATAAATGTTGTCCATATTTTTTTCATGGACCAGACTGTCAAAAATGGAAATCAATTCCAACCACGAATCTATATCGCCGTGAAATTGAGGTGAATTAATCCGCGCTAAACTGTTGTCATGTTGAACAGGTTTGACTGAGTCAACCGATGTTGAATCAGAAACTTTCAAAATGCCTTCAATTTATGGTAATGTAACTCGATTGAAAAAGTCAACTTATCGTATGCAATTTGAGCTGGAACCGTTTTGATTCGCTTCCGTTTTTCTATTGTAGAATTGAATTTAAAAATATCGTTTTGAATTCTTTTATGATTTTCAATAAACGATGGTAGCCTCTTGAAATGTAATTCGCATTGCAAGAAATCGTCTTGCGAAAGATTTTTGACTGTGTCATGAATAGAATCTACTTGAGCAAAAGCACTTTCACGATGAAGGATAAGGCTTTCCTTCACCGTTTCCATGCTTTCCCCATATTGAAGTAAGCTGTCGCTAACTTCTGCCGTAATTGCGACAAAGGATAAAGATTTGAAATCAAATAAACAGTTGATTGGCTTGAAAGAACAATCAAATGAATTTAAATAATTGAAATATTATCAACAACCAATGAGTTGATAATCTCAACCAAACTACAGAACCACTGAAAGAAGCCTTTAAATCGAAAAAAATTTGAAATTGAATGAAAACACTGTGAAGCAAATCAGCAACCAATTACTCGGACACTCCGTAAATGGTTAGCAATTAAAATATATTTTAAAATACCCGAAAAATAATTAAAGGAAATAAGCGAAAGTATGAACGAATGGTAATAGAATTTAAAAGATACTCAATAATCAGAATTTAAATTTTCAGAAAAAAAAAATAAAACTTTGAAAAGTGTACAGGGCGTTCTGTTATTAACTGCAGATCGTTGGCCTACAGAATAAGCTCATTAGGACGAAGGAAAAAGTTATTTACCGATTTTGGATCTGAGCCCTAATTTGGGCGCTAATTTAAGTTTTAATAATTTTGTTTGTTTACGTTAAATTAAAAACACTCCTTCTGTGATGTTATTTGTTTTTTTTTTTTACTAATAATATAATGTTTTCTTTGAAAAATATAATAATAAAAAAAAGTAGGAATTGACCAAACCAATGAAATAATATAATAGTTTTTTTTAAATGTTTTTTTCAAAATAATATAATCCAATGAAATAAGTTCATATCTCTTCTTTAGTTGAATATTATTAAATGATAGATACTAATATCTACTGATTATCATTGGCTACTGATTATCGAATGATAGTCAGTGAATTTACCAATTTATCAATTTTTGTCATACCTTTAGCGCCCAAATTAGGGCTCAAATCCAAAATTAGTAAATAACTTTTTACTTCGTCTTTATGAGCTTATTCTGCGGCCAACGATCTGCAGTCAATAACAGAACCTTGTATATATATATATATATATATATATATATATATATATATATATATATATATATATATATATATATATATATATATTGGATGAGCCAATATACTCTTATTCATTAGTACAATAATATACAGTTATTGTTGATTACATAACGCTAGTAAAGGCTTGTACAAGTGGATCCTGCGCGATAGGCAAATATATGGTTTTACTAAGTAATAGTTGTAGGCTGTAATTTTGTACGGCAGAGTCTCATAGAATTCGTCGACTGAACAAGCAGGCATTGTTTTGATTGACTATAGAATATATATTTTTTTTTTTTTCATTTATGTGTGTATCTATGTTGATTGTGTATTGAGTGACTATAAAATTGTATGGTTCCATGGGTGAAAATAATATAAAACATCACATTAAAAAGCATATCCTTTATTCCTTTTTTCCAATGATTATCCATGCTCAATAATACTAATGGACTTCACCACGTGCTAGAAGACACCTACATTTAAGGTGAGTGTTTCATGATACATTTATTATATATTATTTCACCTTCCGGAGAAGACACAAAATTATCTAAGATAAAATAAAATAGGGAAAATTATCCCAAACGAAAATGCCCATACAGTCCAGAGCTCATAGCGTCACGTTAAGGGAGTCTAATATTGAACCTACGTGTTCGCGCATCCATAAATTGGTCCTTCGAGCCGAATAGGTCATTCAAGCCAAATTTAAACGACCTATAGATATTTATTGCGAGTCAATATACATTTTAGTCCATGTACGTCCGTAAATTTTTGTAAAAATTAATTAAGTTTGGGATATTTTCAAGTCAAAATTTGCATTAAATATTTCATTTTGTTCAAAACAGAAATTTTACCTGTAAAAACAAGTCTTAATTTAAAAAAAAAAAAGCCTGTCATATATTTGTTTTTGCGCATGTGAGAAGGACATACTTGTTTTTTAGTTTTTTCTGTTTTCTCTCTTTACACTAAATCACTTCAATATATATATTTGTTCTCTTTTATATTCTGTAGTTAAACACTCTCATAATTCCTTAGTGTTTAGTCACATTCTTTTGAATTAACTTGTAACAGGTGTTATTTATATATATATTTATTTAAATATTAAATCAGTATTTATATATTAAATTTTCTCTCGTTTTTTTTGTTTATATTTAAAACTAAATATTTGAAAAATGGCTCCAAAACTTGAAGCTCAATTGAAAACCTTACAGGCAAAAAGGAAATGCTTTTTCAACGAGTACAAGTTTTGTACGATTGGTCATCAAAGTTAGATGAACCATTAAATCTAAAAAATTTTAAAATTAAATTTCAAATTTTTTACAAGACTGAAGCAGAATTCACAAGTATTATTGATCAAATTAATTTGATTAATTTAGAATTAGATTCTGATTTTAATCCAGATTATGCTGTTTTGGATTAATTTTCTGAGTTGGAGCTATACGTTTGGCAAATGATCGGATTAAAACATCATTAACTACTTCAACGAATCATACCTCTCCGTCTGTCAATATGTGGTCTGACCCAAGTTTACCTCGCATTGAGCTTCCTAAGTTCAGTGTTGCTTTGGATGAGTGGCCTGTATTCTATGAAATTTTCAAAAATAAAATACATTTAAATAAAAAATTGTCACCGGATGACAAAATACAATATTTGACAGGAAAAATTACTGGTAAAGCCATTTCTGTATTTGCTGGAATCCCTACTACAGGAAATAATTATGAATTAATTTTGAACGCTTTAATTGATCGTTATCAAGACCCTCGCATGTTAGTAAATAATTACATGAAAGTTATTTTGGACTTTAAACAAATATCAACAGAATCAGAAAAATATCTTAAACAATTTATAGATACTTTTGATGTATTAAAAGAATTTATTTTAACTTATTTAGCGCTTTCCAAATTAGATTCACAAACACTTAAATTTTTTGAATTAACCCGCTCTAATACTTTAACATTACCCACGTATAAGGAAGTTTTAGAATTTTATAATTTAAGTAATTCCACCGCTTTTACCAAAGTTCATAAAGCAAGTGGTAGTTCAGCCACTTCTTCGGGTCAGTTCCTCTTCAAGGATCACTCATGCATTCATGGTCAATCAGGGTCCGTCAAAATGTCTTGTATGTGATGTTACTCCTTATCATGCAGTGTATCGATGTTTTAAATTCAAAAAGATGTCTCCTCAGATTCGATATAATTTAACTAAAGAAAAATCTTTATGTATAAACGTTTATCGCCTCAACACAAAATTAATAAATGTAAATCAAAAGAAAAATGTTCTATTTGTTTCGCAAAACACCACACCTTTTTACATTTTGAGAAGGTTAACTCTTCCCATACTCAAGGTACGAGAAGCAGCGGTAGTAATAAGAGTCCTAGCTTCAGCGCCCCTTAATACTCACCCCTTTGGTGATAAAGGATCGCAATCCTCAGATACGACAGACAAATTTGTTGGGTATTCATCTCATGAGTTGCCCTCACAACATACCACTAGAGTGTGCTCGCAAAATATTGTTTTGTTATCAACTGTTCTCGTTCATTATTTCGATCAATTTAATAAAATGCACTTCGAATGTTACTTGATTCGTGTTCACAATCACATTTTTTAACATTCAATTGTGTGCTAATCGTTTAGGTTTAC
The DNA here is from genome assembly GCF_905475395.1 of Chrysoperla carnea. Lineage (NCBI taxonomy): Eukaryota > Metazoa > Arthropoda > Insecta > Neuroptera > Chrysopidae > Chrysoperla > Chrysoperla carnea. Next base: position 7,347,951 of record NC_058342.1, on the reverse strand, counting down.
CAATTGTTAAAACTTACACTTCTGTTGTAGGAATTGGACAAACCTCCAAACCTATCAAAGGAAGCACTAATCTGGTTATTTCTTCCAGATTTGATAATAATACTAAATATTCCCTCGATTGTTTAGTTATGAATAACATTGTTGACAAATCGCCTCCGATTTTAGTTAATGTCAATGAATTATCACATTTGAAAGATTTACTTCTTGCAGATGAATTATTTCGCTCCAGCTGCTATCGATGGAATCATCGGCGCAGATTTATATGCACACATAATCGCTAGCGGGAAAGTAACTGGCCCTCCTGGTCTTCCTGTTGCGTTGCAATCATCCCTGGGATATGTAGTTATGGGCTCTGTTCCCACTACACATCCTGTTAGAACAAATGTTCAAACCTTTTGTTCATTTGAAAATTCTTTAGAATTATTAGTTTCTAAATTTTGGGAAATAGAAAATTTACCCACTTCATCTCCTATGAGTCCTAGTGATAAGGAGTGTGAACAAATTTTTAATTCAACTCATCGTAGATCTGACTCGGGAAGATACATTGTTGATCTTCCTTTTAAACAAGATCCCACTTGCCTTGGAAATTCAGAAAATATGGCTTTTCGTAGATTTCTCTCCCTTGAGAGAAAGTTTCAACACTCTCAAGCCTTTTTCAAAATTTATTCCGAAGTCATTCATGACTACATATCTCAGGGTCATATGATCGAAGTTAATCGAAAACTAGATGATGATGGTCCGTATTATTTTATTCCGCATCACGGAGTTGAACGGATCGGTCATTCCACCACACCACTTAGAGTCGTTTTTGACGCAAGTGCAAAAAGTGAAAATCAGAAATCCCTTAATGATATTCTTCATAAAGGTACCAAATTGCAAACTGATTTAGTAACCATTTTGCTTAACTTTCGTTTATTTTCCATTGCTCTTACTTCAGACATTAAACAAATGTATCGTCAAATTTCATTAAATCCATCTCATCATAGATTTCAACGAATTTTATGGAGAGATTCCCCTTCTCAAAATTTAAAGACATACGAATTAATGACCGTTTCATTTGGAGTTACTGCTAGTCCGTATTTAGCTCTTCGCGTGGTTATACAGCTAGCTCATGATGAAGCATTAAACTTCCCTACAGCATCTAAATTCATTGAACATTCAATGTATGTTGATGATATTTGTGGAAGCATTAGCACGCCTGAAGGAGCTAAACTGTTGTGTGACCAACTAATTGAAATGTTCAGGGCTGGGGGTTTACCATTGGTTAAATGGTCCAGTAACATACCACAAGTTTTAGAACATCTTCCCACAAATTTACTTTCTTTAAATTCTCATTCTTTATTTTTTGATAATAATGAATTTCAAAAGGTTTTAGGCCTAAAACGGAATGCTAAATCAGATTTGTTTTCCTTCCAAATTAATACTTCTCCCGACAAATGTTCGAAACGAATTATCTTATCGACATTAGCTTGGATTTTTGATCCTTTAGGATTTTTAGCTCCCATTACACTTTTTGCAAAATGTATAATAAAAGAATTATGGAAGCTTACGCTCGAATGGGATGACGAACCTCCGCCAAAATTTGTTTCATTGTGGAGGACTTTTCAGGAACAGTTACCGACCTTTTCTCAAATTAAAGTTTCACGACATCTTAGTATCACTGACAATTGCGATTGCACTCTGGTGGGGTTTGCAGATGCTTCTTTGAAGGGATACGCTTGTGTAATTTACTTTCGTGTTGTAGATTCTTCAAATCAAACACATAAATTTAGTTATAGCCAAATCAAAGGTTCATCCATGAAACAATATAGTATACCCCGATTGGAATTATTAGCTGCAGTTCTTTTATCTAAATTGATTAAATTTGTAATTGATACTCATAGCCCTCGTTATAAAATTTCAAATGTTTATGCCTTTTCTGACTCACAAGTCGTTTTACATTGGATTAATTCTGATCCAAGTAAGTGGAAAACTTTTGTAGCAAATAGAATTACTCAAATTCACGACAATACTTCCCCCAATAATTGGTTTTTCGTGGAAGGGACTCAAAACTCAGCAGATTGCGCTTCTCGTGGTTTGAATCCACAACAAGTTATTAATCATAAATTATGGTTTCATGGTCCCCAATGGTTATTAGATGACCCCAAAGGGTGGCCATTGATAGATTTTTAAATTAATTCACTCGATATGAATGGCGTTATCGAAAAAAAGGTACAGGTTGCTACTACTCCCGTAATACAACAAAATACTCATCCCTTATATGAGTTAACAACTAATGCATCCAATTATTTCAAATTACTTAAAATTACAGTTTTTTTATTAAAATTTTGCCGCATTATACCTAAATTCACAGAAGTTACAGTGGATGATTTGACTTTGGCAGAAATTTATCTCTGTAAAGCTGTACAAACTCAACACTTTTCTTTTGAAATTGCTCAATTAAAAAAGGGACGTGATTGTTCAAAATTTATTCGAAATTTGAGACCGTTTTTAGATAAAAATGATCTCATTAGGGTTGGAGGTCGATTGTCCAGAGCGCCGCTTCCTTATGACGCTCAACATCCCATACTCCTCCCAAAACAGGACAAATTTGTTGTTACTTTAATAACACATTATCATCGTAAAAATTCACATGTAGGACATTTTTCGTTAACGCCATTCATTCATGATTCGTCAAAGATTTTGGATTTTATCAGCACGTACCGTTGTTAGGCAAATAACGCGCTCCTGTAATTTTTGTTTTCGAATTCATCCTAAACCTCAATATCCACCTATGGCTGATTTGCCCGCTCCTCGCGTCGCACTTAATACTAAAAGTTTTTTGCATACGGGTTGTGATTATGCAGGCCCATTTCATATAACACTCAGAGAGGTGAACTCACGTCATAGAGGTGTACGAACTCAGAAAGCTTATATATGCTTATTTATTTGCCTCACAACGAAAGCTATTCATTTAGAATTAGCTTCAGATTTGTCTACGTTAAAATTTATTGACGCATTAAAACGTTTTTTATCAAGACGAGGTCAAGTTTCCGTATTGTACAAATAGTCCCCATATGGGAGGATTATGGGAATGCTCAGTGCGATGTGTTAAAGGTCTTCTGTTGAAAATTATAGGAAATCAAATTTTCTCTTATGAGGAGTTCAACACTATTTTATGCCAAATTGAGGCTCTATTGAATTCAAGGCCGCTTTGTAGCTTGAGCGAGGATCCTTCAGAACCTTCGGCTCTTACTCCCGCACATTTTTTAAATACCGCACCATTACCGTATTTTTCAACTGAAATTTCCTTCAAAAACTCAGTTAATCTTAAAGTTAGAAAAGGTTCATTAGATAATTTAGTTCAAAGTTATTGGAAACGGTGTAGTTTAGAATATTTAGTAAGCCTTCAGCAAAGAGCTCGTTGGAATACTGCATCAAACCCTATTAAAATTGGCAACATAGTTGTTTTAATAAAAGAAAATCCTCCACTACAATGGCCCCTAGGTATTGTAAAACAGGTCTTTCCTGGATCGGATGGCATCGTTCGAATTGCCTCCGTAAAAACCTAAACGGGTACGTATATGCGTCCCGTAGTAAGATTGTGCCAACTGCCAACTCAGTAGAGGGAAACCTCGAAAATTTTGTTTTGTTTTGTCCGGTATTTATTTTTTCGCGCTAGTTTGGTTTTTTTTTGGTTTTATTTTTCATTTATTGGACTTGGTTCCGTTAAAAGCATCCCTTTTAAGGCTGGGGGGTATGGATGAGCCAATATACTCTTATTCATTAGTACAATAAATATACAGTTATTGTTGATTACATAACGCTAGTAAAGGCTTGTACAAGTGGGTCCTGCGCGATAGGCAAATATATGGTTTTACTAAGTAATAGTTGTAGGCTGTAATTTTGTACGGCAGAGTCTCATAGAATTCGTCGACTGAACAAGCAGGCATTGTTTTGATTGACTATAGAATATATATTTTTTTTTTATTTCAATTATGTGTGAATCTATGTTGATTGTGTATTGAGTGACTATAAAATTGTATGGTTCCATGGGTGAAAATAATATATAACATCACATTAAACAGCATTTTGACGTTGCTCTAAAATAAAGATTGAATTTCAATTATCATTACAAAAATTTGAATACAAAATATTACTGCAATAAATTTACCTAAAATATAGAAACGACAATTAATGTTTATTCTTCAATTTGTCGAATCAATTTTTATTTCCACAATATTAATTTAATTTAATTTTATAATAAATAAAAAAACAAAAGTCATCTCAAGATCAAAGCTTTCTTGTGTGACTTTATATCAAAGGAAATATTTTTTCTTTACATCTCCCCCTTTAAAATAAAAATTTCGGAATTTTTTTCCTATACGTTAGTATTAATTATATTAAAACTCTTCATCTGCATCTTCTACTTCTTCTGCTTTTCTGTCATAACTGGAATAAGTTTTGATATGTGATAAAAATGTGATGCCGATTTCTTGTGACCTGTTTCAATTTTGTATATTGAGTCTGGAATTTTCTCTATAATCTTGTTTGGTCCAATTCGCAATTCATCTAATTTCTTCCTGTTCAGCTTATTCCCATTTTCAACATATACCAAATCTCCAACATTTATTCTTAAATTAATTCTATTTTGATCAAATAATCTCTAGTTATAATTGTGAGAGGTAATAGAAATTTCAACTGCTTTTTGTTTGTCTCTATCCCAGTTACTTCTAAGATTTTCTCTTTTAAGTTCATTTGGTAAGATAGTAACATCCGTACCATATAATATGTATTCGGGTGCAAACTTTGTGACTGTGTGTTCAGTTTTATTGTATTTTTTCACACACTCTTGAGCTATGGTAGTCCAAGCTTTTTTATTATTTTTTTTTTCATTGATTTTACACCTTATTTTATTTACAAGGGTTTGGTTTAACCTCTCATTTAAGCCATTTGAAAATGGCGTATTTACTGCTGTAAATATAATTGGTATTGATTTTTCTTTCAAGAATAATTTGAATTCATTTTAATTTATTCCTGGATACTGGTCTGCAAGTATCATTCCAATATTATCTGTTTCTGTGATTTTAGAAACCATTTTTATGAAATCAAATGTGCTGTGAGTATTAGATGTTACTATAAATGCGTATCTGCTGAAGTGGTCTACTAATAAGTGTAAATACTTTTTTGTTGATCTGGAACCACCGAAACCACCAATAGTGTCTATAGATACTATTTCAAACGGTTTTGTGGCTGGACCAAGTTGTGACATTAGACCATATTTATGTAGGCCTCTTGATTTGTTTTGAATGCTGTTTTCAAGTTTTTCACTCTGTAATGAGGACTTAACATCTTTTGCATTTGGTCAATTCCGATGTGGCACAGATTTTTGTGAACATTTTTAATGTATTTAATACTAAATTCTTCTGATAAAATTACTTTTTCCTTTTTCCTTATTTTCTTGAAAAAAACGTTATGTTTCTAAATTAATTTATCTTGGTTATTGCTAATATCTTCATTATTGTTCTGGTCTGTAATAAAATCTTCTATTTTGATTAAATTTACTATTTTTAACAGTTCTTCTGAATCTTCGGCTTCTATTACCGGATTTCTACTTAAACAATCTGCTTCCACATTCTGTTTCCCTGGATTATATTTTACTTTAAAATCATATTGAGACAAGTAATATATTAAATCTCCTAGATCTTCATCGGGTCTGGATTTGATATTCATATTTTCCAGCGGTTTTTGGTCACAGTATACGGTAAACGGTCTTCCTATTAGTCAATATTGCCAATATTTTATTGCCTCTTTAATTGGTAATGATTCCAAGTATATAGCTTTTTTTGTTTTTTGCACTTCGTTGAGTTTTTTTGAGAAATATGCTGCTGGCTTTTCTTCTCCAGTAGGTTGTACTTGCTTTAATTCTGACAGGGAATGGGGGGCTCAATGGTCACCTTTTCGACAGAGGTCTGGTAGATGATCCAGGTTGCGTTTGTGGTGCGGACCGTGAAGACGCAGTTCACTTTTTTTGCGATCGTGGTGCGCACGAGCGATTCCGCGACCTGAATGGTATATCCGCCTGGAGGAGCAGTGGGACCTGGTGTGTGAGGTACTGACCACGGCGGCGAGCAGGGAACTTTTCCGTGGATTCGTGTACAGGGAATTTGCCCTAAGAACTCGATGAATGGCGGATGATCCGTGGGATGAGGTGGCCATTGGCGACTGGGTGGTGCGCGCCTGACTGTTTCTGTCCGACCGGGGTGTGGCAGTTAGATGGGAGCTAACTATGGCAAGCTTATGCAAGAATTGATTTTTTACTACTGTGATATTGTTGTTGATACATAGTTAACTAGTTATAAGTGTTGACTGTTTGTAGGTTTCATGGTTTCCAAGGAGAAGTGTGGTCTGTTGGTTATTGATAGTAGTTGGCCTCCGAGACGTGATCGGTGAGCATTGGCGGGAGGTTACGTTCCCCGTCATTGGCCTGTTGAGTGTCCTGGTTGAGGCTTTAGGGGGAGCATTGTTTTGAGGTTGCGGTCCCATCAATCGCCCCCCCCTAGCGATTTTATACTGTAATTATTATTGGCTGTAATAGTTGGCTAGTTTTAGAATTCCTCTTAACTAGTTCTAAGTGTTGCTGTATATGTGTGGTCTAGTGGTGCTGGCGCTGTTGGACTGAATTTTGGTTGAATGTGTGGCGATGACCTGGTAATGGTTCCATTGTCGGAATGTTTATTTTAATTTAATATTTTTTTTCCTGCTTTCTTCACCGGGGGCTTTCTAGTTTTTCTGTCTGGAGTGGGATAGACTCTTTGCGGGTCCGAGTTCCTGTAGGTGGGATTCAGCTTTACTTGGATTTAAAATTTGTTTAAAGTCATGTGTATGCCTGGCCGGCATTTGTAAGACTGTTGACCTGGTCTGGACATCCCGAGTAGCCAGCGATGGCAAAACAAGGCATGTTCCCAGGGTCACGGGTCACTTGCGTCCAACCCCATACACAGGGCGTTTCCCTTTCGTTGAATGTGCAAATGAATTGAGGACGGACTCGTGGGGGCAGTGTGTTAGATCGTAAATCGCAAGCAAGAGGGGGTAGCGCAGGCCTGCTTGGACTTTCAGTTGAAGAAGCACTCCTGCCTACCTTGTATCGACTCATGAGCAGCGCCTGGCTTCGTACATAGGCAGGTACCTCACGTTAAGTGCCTCCGCCATGATGTCCGTATCTACACCCTGTCATCGGCCGCAGTGGCGGTGGGACCAGAAGCACACTGGTACCAAGCGGGTCCTCAGATGGCGGGTCGAGGTATGATTGGAGGCATAAACCGTAGATCGGCAAGAAGCTTGCTCCCTGACCAAAATTCATGGGAAAACCCGTTAAACCGTAGATTGCTCGTCGCCTTAGTAATTGTTGAGCGCGGTACACACCAAACATCTTCCTACACAATTTCATTCATCCATTCACGTCATGCAAATTTTTTTATGTGTACTGTCATAATTACTTACGTTTAACTGAAAAGTCTTTTCTTAATCGGAAGATTAAATTTTCCTTCTACTGTAATACTACATCATAGCATTAGCTTTATCTTTATAATCATCATCTATCGATGCGAAAGAATTTAGGCCTTCTAACCGATGTGTTTGTATGTGTACTTTCTTTATTTTATGTATTATTTCTACATTGGTTTGGGAAGTGAAACTTTAAAATGCGTTATAGCGCACCTGACTTTGATCAGGTGGTCCCACATTCGAACGCATTAGGTATGTGTGAGCCGGGTTAGCGTTGCAGGGAGCGTGGAGTTGGTCTGGGTGCACCTGACTTTGTATGTAATAACTGAGCATGCTCTGGGACCTACCCCAACTCAGGTCTCATTGAGTAGTAAGGGAAACTTGCAATGGCCCGGTGTGCGGGATCAACCCTCACACAGGTATACTTCCCGCATACTGCAAGTTAATTGCGGTAACGGATTCTTACGTGGCAGTGGTTGATAGCCTAAATAACGCAGGCAAGCGAAATGGTTAAGAGTGATCGAAACTTAAGTTAGAAAACTCTGGCTCGTTACCATTAGGTTCATTCCTTTAATAGTTAAGAGTGACTAGGTGTAACTCTGGTTAAATCTCGCGACGTGTGAGTTGCGGATCTCAACTCGGGTGATGATCTTGGCGCGCTAACTGGGCATATCCCAGTGGCCTGCCCTATCGGAAGGGGGTCTTGTTAGACGGTGTCATGGCACTGTCCCACCGTGAGGGGATGGCTTAACAAAGATAGCTGGGTACCTCACGTAAGACAAACACCATTATGTCTCCGTATCTACATCTCATGCAGGAGTTCTTTCCGGGTTCAGAATAATGTATTGGAGTGGATAAGGAACCAGCCGTATTGGGGAACAGAATGATTGAGGAAGAATATACGGCACATGAAATTGGGAATATCATAGGAAGATTGAAATGGCGTAAAGCACCGGGTATGGATGGATTGGTGAATGAAATGATTGAGCGCGTGCGGAAAGCTATTCCACTGTTTGTGAATGAAATGTTTAATGGTTGTTTGTCTACAGGGCTCTTTCCGAGACCTTATAGACGATATTGGAAAAAGTTGTTCCAATCTGGAAAGGTCCTGATAGAGACTCGAGTGACGCGGGCTCCTACAGACCAATGAGTTTTCTCAACGTGCTGGCAAGGTCCTTGAGGGAGTCATGGTTGCAAGGTTGAATGGTAAAATGGATGACAGAAGGTCTCCAATACGGTTTTTGGAATGAACGGAGCACAGATGATGCTTGGAATAGAGTAATAGATACGGTGAGAAGTTGCGAAAGAAAGTTTATGCTAGGTGTGTTTGTATGGACTTTAAGAATGCCTTCAACTGCCTTAGATGGGAGTGCATAATGAATAAATTAAGCAAATGTGGAATGGAAGAACACGATATGAGTATGTGGAGAAGTTACTTCTCAAATAGGTATGCATGAACTGAGTCCGTGAATGAAACAGTAAGGTTTCGGCTTACGAGGGGATGTCCGCAAGGCTCCGTTGGAAGTCCAACGCTAAGGAATATATGTATGAATGAACTGTTTGATGTGCTTCAGCAGCGCTATTCACAAACATTCGTGATAATTATCACAAAAATTATACTTATCGTTTTTTGGTGCTTGCACTAACGTCATGGTAATTCACAAACACTCTATGTTAGCGAAAAAAGCGTTAATTTTCTTATCGACTTTATTCACAGACTTCTATATGTATAGAGAAATTTTTAAATAAAAGTTAGTTACTTTTTGTTATAAACCAGCAGAAGTTACTAGAACAGCTAAATTCACATGTAAGCTATGTATATCAACATCAACAAATACTTTATTTGACAACATTGCGTCGCGTCCTTTGTGAAAATCATACTTTGTTGCTATTTTAAAACTTTTTTTTTAACTTTTTTAAATATTAATTTAATTTATTTTGTGTGTTTTTCTTTTAAATATTTTAATACTTTTTATTTTTAAAACTTTATATTTTTTTCAAACTTTTTTAAATATTATTTTAATTTATTTTTTTCGTGTGTTTGTGTGTGTTTTTTATTAAGCTTTATATTTTTATCAAACTTTTTTTAAATATTAATTTAATTGTTTTTTTCGTGTGTTTGTGTGTTATAGTTTTAGTTAAGTTTTTACTTAGGTTTATGTGTACATATATCTAGTTTTAAGTTTTGTATTTTATTTTTCGTCAATTAATCTAATTTTTAATATGGATAAGGAATTCAGCAGTTGTGCAACTGCACAGTAAGTATTTTATAAATGTGTAACTTTTGCAGTACTATAACTAATTCTACACAATTTGTCAATTTCTGTAGAAAAAAAAGCAGAGCTGCTCGCGCAACGGAACTACAACTTTACCTGATGTTTGACTTCTTTATTGCAAATAAAGGGTTAGCGGAAGGGAAAATTTTGACGCCTGATGGGAAACTTCAGTTAGCTAAAAAGTGAGAGGAAATGAAAACGCTGCTAAATGCATCGGGAGGTGCAGTGAAGAAGACGGAGTAGTGGCAAAAAGTGAGTTTTAAGTCAATTTTTTATTACAATTAAAAGGGAAGACATGAAATGTAGAGTATCTGCAAAGGACAGGGACCTAAATATTGCCAAAGGTGCAACGGGCAACATGGAGCTGAGTGTAAACTGCTCCATTACGAATATAGAACTTAAAGTTTTGGGAATTATGGGGCACGATTATGTGGAAGGTAGCTCCATTGTGCCCGATAGCATTACCGAAGAGGGGTTACTAAATCTTTTTCTCTTTAATTTATCGGTTTTTTTAATTGTATATTATTCACAGGATTTGCAATAACGATTAGTGGCAGGAGATACCATAGTTTTAGAAACAAAACCGATCGTGATATCTATAATGGCCCTAGATAATTCCTCATCCTCTTGTAGTTTTCAAGATTCAATCCCTAGTACATCCCTAGCTCGTGGTAGGATTCTATAATTTTAAATTAATGTATCAAGGGCACTATAGGCCAAGGTGATACATATTCAAATATGTTTCTATTGTTACAATGTTTTATGCTTATTACTATTCTGTTCATATTTAGGTGATACAATTACGGTGGGGAAGAAGAGAATAGTTGCAGCTAACGGAGCGGGCGAACCAGCAAAATGTACGTAGCACAATTTAAATCTTTAAAGAATAATAATATGAATTTGAAGTCAAACGTTTTGTTTCAGATACTCGATTTAGATTTTCCCAAAATTTAAACACGACTCGGGAACAATTTCGGGAAACTTCTAGAAGTAATGCAGATGCCATGAACGTAAGATAAAATACCTATTTTTATTCACTTATCTTTTTCAGTTTTCATTTCGCGACAATTCATAAGCAATTATAAAAACATATACTATTTTTTATTTACAATAATTCATTGATAATTTTATTTTTTTTAATCGTCACTATGGCTATTTATTTGACCATTATCTAAATTAAATATAATTTTTTTTTTTTATTATTGTATGATTATAGTGAAACTACTAGTGATAATATTTTTCGCGAACTCTTGGTGTTGGCAAAAGCCCAAAAAATGCATGCTGAAGCGGCATTGAAAGTGGCCGATGAGCAAAAAATGAGCGTCGAAGCGGCACTTGGAGCGATGGAAAAGTTAGCCGATGCTGAGGTGGGAAAAATTTCAATCTTGTCATGGCTAACCGATGTTTTAGAGACGATGGCGCCGAATTATTTATAACAAGGTATACAAAAATTATTATATTCATTTTCGTAAATAAAAACAGATTATCCAATTATTTGAAACATAGCTCACTTATATTTAGAAAATTCATAATATATTTCCTCAAAAGTTTACAATTTTTTTTTCATTTACTTAGAATAAATGCAAAAGAGAAAAAATAAAAATAAAAAAAAGATAAGAAAGCTTGTCTTAAAATTAAGACTTAAGTAAGAAGAATATAAGCCATTATGACAAAATATATTGCTCCGAATGAATTCCATCTCCAGCTATCCAATTTCACCTATTCATCGTGGAAGATTTAAAATTTAATTAAATAAAAAACGTCTAACAAATATCTCCATTTATGAATCTCTGCCTCTGTACACTATAAAAAAAAAAAAACAAGTCCCAAACTAATTAGAAAAGCATCCAACGAATATTTCATATGTAGTTCTTTTCCAATTATCCATCTTCATTTATTCACCAAGGAAGAAATCATTTCAAAAATGATTCGATATGTATCCACAAATCCGTAAAGTCTGTACGTAAACACTTTAAATTCAATATTACTATGCTATGGTAATTTTCTTCAGTAATACTATGATACTTAATTCCTGCGATACTTGTTTAAATAATTAACACTGTTAGTTTATTAATATTTATTTAAATCTGCATATTTTTATTATTAAAGTTTATAATTTAATTAAATAAATGTGTATTCTTATTTTTTTATTAGTTATAACCTAAAAACAGCTAAGTATTTCTATTCCGGATGAATGCTATTATCATCAGCAAACACATTCATTGAACTGCAAGATTTAAAAAAAATATTAATTTTACGAATCGGTTTCAATATTTTTTTAACTGGTAGAATTTTATGAAACAACGAACTCAAAAATCCTTTTAATTCGGATTAAATATTCGCTTACATTTCTTTTCGATTGTTGGGATCTGATAATTCTAACGAACAATAAACGTCAAAAAATAAATGAATAATAAATACAATTTAAATATTATGGGAGAAACAATATAAACAAAGTTTACACACGTTAAAAAGCGTTATCTTGGAACGTTGTAACTTTTGAGATTATTTTAAATTTAATTTATCCTGTCTGTTAAATATTATTATAATGACAGATTAAAATACCATTTTACTTATCCTCTATAAAATCTGTTGCATAGAAAATTGTATTCTGCCTACTAGCATAATAAAATTGACATGTTCGGAGGATAATCCACGACATTTTTGTACATTTAAATTTCTTCAATTTCAGTATGTAGCGCGATATAATTGTAAGTATTCTATAATTATCTCAACTCTGAATTTGTGTGGGTTGATTGAAGAAAACAAAAAAACTTGAAAAATATTTTTTTTCTTTATTTAATTATTTAAATACATATCTATAATGAAATTATATTAAGGTTGAGTTTTGAATCGAAAGCCGAAAATAAGTATTAATTTTTATTAACTAATAGAACCGAAAACAAATGGTTTTATGACGAATGTTACTAAACAATTCCCCTTAGCTACAGAGAATTGTTGTATTCGCACCCGTCGATAATCATCTTCGTGCATTCTAATTGAGCCATGATTTCAAGTGACACGAGTAAATACCATAAGTTTTAGACCAGAAGGCTGATTCTTCAAATTCTCACAATATTATAAAATATTGTGTATTATACGTAAAATTGCAATTTCCACAAAATACACGAGAATCATGAAACTGAATTTACTATCGAATGATTAGACGAATATCATGAGACCATAACAATTTTTATTATTAAACAAATATAATTAAACTATACCCCCCCTCTCCACAATTAATCTATTTGCTATCGCACTGCCACAGCATGAGGGCGTGCGAATTCTTCCGGGAGAGGAGGTTGTTCTACGGGAGGCTGTGCTGCTTCACCATCATCTTCAATATCGTTAAATATTAGGTTATGTGTCCGACACATATTATGGAGCACGGCACACGCGTTCACTATTCTTCTCGCAAATCCAGGATCGTACTGAAGAGTGCGATGCTTATGCATGCACCTCCAGACGGTTTTCAATGTCCCAAAAGTCCTTTCGATGATATTGCGGGATCTCATCAGTGCATCGTGATATGCACATCGAGGGGTGCTTGCAAGTGCATTTGGTAATAGAGCAAGTAGCCACGGCTCTAGTGGATACCCCGAATCACCTATAAGGAAAAAATAAATACATGTAGTTGATTTGAGATAACCAATCTAATTCGAAACTACATACCAAGGAGATATGTCCTCCTTTCACCATTGTTGTAGGCTCGTTCCATCACTTGACGTGCTGCTGTTAATTTCCCATTGTTCACCCACTGGCCGTTGATTACAACCAGTGAATAAAATCAGAATTTATTTTATTTTGCAGAATCTGCAAAATAAAATAAATATTACCTGCTTCCCTGAACCAAAGGTGCGCGTATAGGTACGAAAACCCACTAAACCATCTTTCCTGGCGTTTTACCTATTTTTAATCTTTTCCTTACTTACTTGTGACACCAACAGCGACATGGGGCCTACTGGGCCGGTGTCTTAGCGAAGATCGCTGCGGTCGGGGCTTTCACTGCGACTGCGGTGATTGTGTCGTCTGCAGCGCTCGCGGGCGAAGATGTGTGTGGTCCTGGTAGGGAACGGACGAGCTTCGGATCCTGTCCAGAAAGTGCGTGTTGGTCACCGTGGACGAAACCCGTGTCGCTACGAGCGGGTTATGGCGCGTCCGTTATGCGCTGCTCTCACACTTGTGGGTTGTGGCGTCGGCGTCACTCGTGGTTGGTTGGGCCCTTGAGTACAGGGGGTGGAAGCTGTTGATGCCTACGAAAACGGCAGTTACCTGCTTGCATCCGTTCCCAAACCAATGTCCGGCTCGCTCCGTCACGTTCGATGAGTCGTTAACCTCAACATGGAGCCTATTATTTTTCGCTTTTAAACGTTGATCTGGAGGGACTGTCATCATCCGTAAAGGATGACAAAACAGGGAAGGTCACGTCACTGACCCGAACGAGCGAAAAAGGCGGTCAGAGTGGGACACCTTTGGGACCAAATGAGATGGCAAAGTTGTGGAAAGCACAGGTTGGAAAGAAAAAGGAGAGCAATGGAATAAGAGACCGCCCGGAAAGGATGATAAATTGGGAGAGAGAGGGGCGAAAAGGGGTAGGGATGAGATAGGCGAGGTACTGCCTACAAGTCCCACGAAGCTCTTAACGTGCATGTGGCTAGGAAAAGGCTTAGGGTATGTCGTAGGATTATGGAGGATAAATACTCAACCCTGAGAAACAAGAAAACGAAAGGATGTGCGGAAGGAAGTTATGACGGAGGTGGTCAACCACTACGAGCAGCTAATTAAAGACCTAATTAGCCATATGGAGGTGAAGCAAAACAAAGCTGTGGAGCAGTTTGCGGAAGAGGTGAAGCAATTGCTCAGGGAATCAGTGAAAGCAAGAACAGTGCCACAGGCTAAGGGTATCATGGAGGCTGCGGTTACAAATCAGATGGCACCTGCCTCACCAAGGAAGAAGTCCTTTGCATGTGTGGTGAGGTGTCCCCTGCAGAGGTAAAAAAGAGCAGAAGCAGCACGATACAAAGGTTTGAGTGAAAGCGATAAGAACCATGCGAACATGAGTGGCTATTGAATCAAGCCAAGAGGAGGCAGCCACACTGAGGGGAATGACCCAATTCATAGAAATGGGATTGGTAGCAGAAGAACCCCGAGGTATAGAACCAAGAATGTTAGTGTTTGATGTGCCCAATGAGATGGTAGAAGAGGTGCTAAAAGGCCAACTGCACTCGACGAACTTTGCGTACATGGGCTGCACGCTGGACAATGTAACGGAGAGAGTTAAGGAAGTTAACAAAAGAGACAACAAAGGAGACGTTAAGAATGTTTTACTGGAGCTTCCTAGGGACTGGAGGACGTTCCAAGTTGGCGGTGGTCGTGTCTTACTAGGTTGGAATTCACTGAAGGTGGTGGAATTTGCAGGGCTGAGTAGATGCTACCGGTGTCATTATTACGGGCACCTGATAAAGGAGTGCAAGAAGGAAGCAGAGATTGTGCAATTTTTCGGGAAAAGCAGGGCATCTGCAGAAAAATTTCAGCAATTTGACCAACCGATGAAGTCAAAAAGGTGCCCGATTACATATGTAGGCTGCAGAATAGGAGGGATAAGACCTGCAATGGCTAATAGGGAAACCAGATTTAAAGTCCTGCAAATAAACTGAGTGAGTGACCACAATCCAATAATAATACATATAGAAGGGAAGAAGAGTTGTAATGCAGTTGGAATGGCCTAGAAGTGGTCATTAAAAAAAGTCGGAAACTGCGGAAGATTTAAGGAGACGCTCGCTCGATGTAGAAAAGGAATGGAAAATCTAGAGTTCAGGGCTACACTGTTGATGAACTGGTAGCGACGGTAAAGGCTGGATTATGCAGACCAACCGTGCGCATATAACAACGAATACCGGCCATGAGAACAGAGGACCGCAGTGGTGGAATCAAGAACTAGCCGAACGCAGAAACGAATTGCGGCGTGCACGAAAGAAATGGCAGGATGAGAGGAAGAATGGGGGGCGTAAGTGTGGTGTATACCGAGTGCAGTATGTGTCCCTGAATCGGCGATATAGGGCCGCCATCATCAGTAGCAAGGTGAAGAGCTGAGGGGAGTTTGTAGGATCCGAAGGTGGACTGGGGCAGGGTATACAAAGTGTGCAGAGGTAGATCTGGTCAAGGTCTCGACTAAATTATGGTATATAGGGGGTACCTCTATAACTGGAGAGCATTGCTGAAAAGCTCTATAACTAGAGAGCGCTGGAGCATTGCAAAGCTCTATAACTGCTGAAAGAATTATTTCCAGACTGCGAAGAATGCGAGGAGGAGGTTATAATGAGCGGCAACCGGAAACCGGGATTGGAACTTGAACCGGAAGAACTGGGGGAAGCAGAGTTAGAACTGGTAGTGGGAAGAATGAAGCTACGGGCTCGGTATCCACAACGATATAATCGTGCCACTCGGGAAAGTGTGCCCAGATGTACTGCGATTGTTTTATGGGCGATGCATAGCAAATGGGATATTCTCATCTGGATGGAAACAGAGGCTTCTTGTTGTTCTACTCAAGAACATAGGCAAGGACATTGGGGACCCAAGGTCCGATAGGCCCAGAAGCTTACTTCCAGGCCTAGGAAAGATGCTCGAGCGTATGATGGTGGGCCGCCTAAAACATGTGATGTCGGGTTGGTGGAACGACTCCCAGTATGGAGTCGTATTTTAGAGAAGGGATGGGTGTGGGGGATGCCTGGGGAAAGCTGAAACTGCTAGTCGATCAGACAGAGTCAAGACACATAGTTGGGGTTTTCGTGGATTTCCGTAATGCATTTGGGTGGCTTAAATGGGAGTATGTAATACAGCAACTTGAGCGGTGTGGCATTAGCGAAGAAGAGGCGAGATTCTGGCGATATTACTTCTCGGAGAGGTATGTTTGCTGCAGGGGAGTCCACGAGAAGATCTGGGTGCACTTGAGTAGAGGGTGTTTACAGAAATCGGTAGCTGGGCCAATGATGTGGAACGCCTTGCTAGATGACTTAGAAGAACAGGGAGTTGAGGTTGTGGCTTATGCAAATGACCTGCTGCTTCTGGTAGAAGGAGTCTCATGGCCACATGTAGAAAGTGGAGTCAGGAGGGTCTTGAGACCGATGTTTCAATGGGGACGGGCGGTTATTGCGGAGTCATCATGGCATAAAAGTGCGGCCATGATGCTTAAAAGCCAGATTGACACAACAGCTTCGACCTGGACGTAGTAGGGAAGGTTAGAATAAAGATGGAAGTAAGATACTAAGTACCTGGACCTAAAAGTGAGGCCGAGACTCAACATGAGACAGCTTATTTAGGAATTGCGGCCGAAGATGATGGCGATACTGAACAGTCTCAGGGGAGTACTGCGTAAGGATTGGGGGATACGTTCGAACGCTGTTAGACTGTTGCTTAACGGATTATTTGTGTCAGCGGCACTATACGGATCCTTCATCTGGGAGAAAGCCACCAGATTAAAATGCAACAAGGAAACAGTGAACAGAGGGTGGTTCTTCGGGGAAGCCTGCAACTGTACAAAATGGTATCCACGGAGACAATGCAAGTGATTGCCGGAAGTCTCCCATGGGACATTGAGGCGTTAATTTTGTTCCAAAGTTTATTTAATTATTTATTTCAGAGTAATTTATATTGGAAATCTGGGTTTTCAGGGCAGCTTCAGTTCTTCATGGTGCTAGATGGATCTGGTCGAAGGACCAATTAAAGTAGGTTATGTGTGCGCCCTAAGCGTGTTGGACTGTAATCTGGACTGGGTGTGATTTGGTAGCCCCCTGGCATATCGTAACACACCAAAGGAAACTCGCCCCACCCAGGCGGCAATGTGGGTACCACGGGTCGCTTACACCCAAGCCCCGCACATAGGGAGTTTCCGCTGGACTCGTGGAGGTAGTGGTGGCCTTCTAGAGCAGGCCCGGAAAATACTGCATCCTGCTCCGACGGAGAGCTGCCGGCATTCAGCTCGCGTACTGACCTGTTTTAGTCAGATAGCCCCGATCCTCACCAAGGTGCTCCGAACATAGTTTGGGCGTATCCCAATCAAGCCTATGGGGGGGGGGGTTGCTAACCCAGGAATAACAGGAATAGCAGTGGAAATTGAGCCCAAGGGCAGGGTTCTCACTCAAATCTCCCATCTCCTATGTCGGCATCTACCCCTGCCAGCGGTCGCAGTGCCGGTGGGACCAGATCACACTGGTATCAGGCGGGTCCCCAGGTGGCGGATAGGAGGCTCTGATCGGTTTGCATTTACCAATGATTGATTAGAGCTTGCTTACCCGGACCAAATATGGCGTTTATGAGTAATAATTAGTATTAAAAATGGAATTAAGTGATAAAATTTATAAAATGATCGATAGCATTAAGAATTTTGAATTAAATGAATGTAATGAAAGAATTAAAAGCAATAAAAGAAGAAAATCGTGCTATCATGGAAAAGAATAAAGAATAAATAAAATTATAGATCCGCAACTTGAAATGAATAAAAAAAATATTATTATTTTTGGGCTTAACGAAGGAATAAAAGAAGATTCATCACTAGTAGACGAAGTGATAGAGTTGTGCGAAAGTCAAATGAATATGAAACTCAACAAAGAAGAAATAGATATATTCGGATTAGGAAAGATTTCCAATGTAAAAGCTCCAATCAAGGTCTGTTTTCATAACTACAAAACAAAATAAGTTGTTATGCGAAATAAAAACAAACTAAAAGGTACAAACATTTTTCTCAATGAGGAGTTACCATTAGAAGTGAGAATTCAACGCAGCATGGAGAGGGCCAAAAGCAATAGCAAAAGCTGAGAAATCAAGAAAAAGACCTTGACTAGGGAACCAGTCCTCAAAGGAGCAAAGATATTATTGGCACACAGGGAATGGCAAATAGATTTGAAAAATACAGATACGTTACAAAAGATGAAAGAAAAATAAATGAAATCAGCAGTTCAAAAAACCTACAAGACTACACTCTGTGTTTAAGAGGAGCACTATAAACCCAAACTAAAGATTAAATTTTGGAGTTGTTATGGATTGAAAAATGCGATAGAAATTAGGAATGATATATTTAATTATGATATAATAGGATTAACTGAAACTCGGACTACGGAACCCACAAAAGATATTGAATATACATTTACATGATATAATTGTTATTTTAGCCTAGAGATTAAAACATTTAATAGAGAACGGGCGCCAGGAGGTTTGATGTTATTTGTGAGGAAAACAAAATCTGTAAAATGTCAAAATCATTAATAAAACTGAAATATGAATTATGGTTGAAGTTAAAATAAATAATCTAAAGGTGAAAATTCGAGTTATTTACTTCGCCAAACAAGAAAAATTTGATACTTATTTAGAAAAACTGGATAATATCTTAAACATCAAAACATAAATGAAAATGCAATTATATTAGGAGGCGACATGAACTGCTACATTGGTGTTCTAAATACTTGGGATGAAGATATTATTGAAACTGATAAAGTGTTTGCTGATAGACTAACTTTAGACTCTAAAATTATTATAGACAAGAGAAAGATTTGGTTGATCTAATGGAAGAACAAGAATTTGCCGTATTTAATGGAAGAAACGCGGCAAAAGTATAACTGACTTTATTTGGATTAACGTTAATTATATCCATATGGTAAACGATATGCATATAAATTATGAGATCACTAATTCAGATCATTTTTCATGGTTAATGAATTTGAGAAATGAAAGTATCCGTATTTAATTACAATCTGCTAAGCGTCTTACATATTTTCAGAAATATAAATGGAACAATTAAAAAAAAAAAAATTATATTAATAATGAGATTCCTGATGATATTGAATCCGATTTAGACTTATTTAAAATTATTGAAAACTCAACACACTCGTTAGAAATGATACAAAAATGAATATAAACAAGTGAAAACAAACAACTGACTGAGTTAATTGTTGAAATACCACGTATAGAACATAACCTAAAAATAGCACTCATTAGTAGAACAAAATTAAAACAATTACTTGGAAATCCCAAAGATAAAATCAACATGGAACAACAATCGGGAATATATTGCATTGGATGTCAAAATTGTTCGAAGAAGTATGTAGGTCAAAGTAGAAGACAAATTATCACAAGATTCAAAGAACATATGGGCCATTTAAAATATGGAAGAATTGAAAAATCATGTGTAGCCGCTCACGTTATCGAAAACGACCACAAAATTGACAAATCAAACCTTAAGCTCTTGAAATCAGTACCCAATCCTTGCGAATTAGACGCTTATGAAAGCATCTTCATTCAAAAGATGGGTAATGAAGCAATGAACTTGGACAAAGGACCTATTCCAAATTCGGATTTAATAAAAATTGCAAAATCAAGGTTGAATTTCTAAAAATTGTCAATACGTTATAAAAATAAAGGATTATTTATTTTTATGATTTATTTATAGTTTTTTAATTTAGGTTTGATTTGTAATTTATTATTTTAAACGTCAAAAAATACTCGAATGGGCTTGCGCACAAGTATCACGCTCATTGGCCAGCACTAGTCAACTGATGGAAGTTGATTGGCTAACGCCACTGATACTACAATTCGACAGATACTGTGAACAGTATAAATTGTAAATACACGAAAGTAACAGTGTGCAGTCCGCCACCAAATTAGCAAAGAGTAACATTCACTAGCTAATTCTTACTGATGATGACTACTTGGTAGTCGAAAATACGTATTTTAAAAATACAAAAAACTGATCTAGGAAATTGGGGCAAAAATCGAAATTTATGATGCGCAATCGTTTGTTTTGTTGACGTCACGTAAATAACAAAAGATATTCACTTTTAAATAGACACACACACAACTGATATTCCTATATTAATACATACTATAAAATTAGCACCTAATTAACGCCCTCGTGGGTAAACAGTGATATTTACAAAAAAATGTTTCAAACAAAATTTTTTATTTTTTTATAAGGAACATTTTTTACACTTAAACTTTAGTTCTATCTCTAACGGTTTACAAGATGGGTCCTACGGACCCAAGACCCAATTGACCTATGATGCTCATTTACAAACTTGACCTTTTACGTCCTGAGTACGCTGTAAAAATTTCAGCTCGATATATTTTTTCGTTTTTGAGTTATCTTGTCCACAGACGGACGGACGGACGGACAACCGGAAATGGATTAATTAGGTAATTTTATGAACACCTATACCAAAATTTTTTTCGTAGCATCAATATTTTTAAGCGTTACAAACTTGGGACGAAACTTAATATACTATGTATATTTCATACATACATGGTATAAAAACCCATTTTTAAATAAAGATGCAATTGAAATTTCACATAAAAGTGAATAAATAAATACACACTTTTATGTGAAATTTCAATTGCATCTCTATTTAAAAATCAAAGATTTATTATTACCTAATCCAGCAAAGCAATTTAAACCACTTCTTATTTATTTTTTACACATTTTTTTATAAGGGGTAGTTTTTTCCTCTAAGGGCAAAAAGTACACTTTGGGAGAGGCTGGCTTTGAAGAGGATTGTAAAAGCCTAATTACCTTCTGCTTATAAAGCTATAAAATTTCATTTTTTTCCGTTTTTAAACGTCAAACATAAAAAAGAAAATGAATAAAAGAAAAGATTTTTTGATACGGTATTACTTACTGATCGTTGTATTTAATAAATCGATTAAGCAATCGTTCTCTTTGTTTTTTATTGGCTACAATTTTGTTCATAATAACTATTCTGAAAAAACGCCTAGTTTTTGAGTAATTAACGAAAAACCAACTGAAAACATGCTTTTTTTATGTCAAATCTGCGCGCTTTCTATTGCAAATAGCTCAAAAAGTATTTTATTAATAAATAAGTGTATATGACATTTTTTGCTCAAAATTGGTCACTCTATCGATTCCAGAGGTTATTTTGACCAAAACTATTTTCACCCCCGAGAAGGGCAAAAGCAAGTGATGACATTATAAATATTTACTTGCGTCTAATGTCAATCCAGTCAAAAAGAAACTTTGAAACACATCATAGTGGAGTGCCCAGTGTGCGATGACCCTCGTAATATACTTTTGGACAATGACATGCAACCATTGATCTACATACTTCGAATAGAAACCCAGAAGTACTTAAACGTATTATACGAATTTATATCACAATGTCTTAATAAAATAATTAATCTCATTGGTTGATTAAAATTTATTACAAATTTCATTCCATCACATACTATGGTCACATTTCTCAAGTTATTAGCAATGTGTTAAACAAACAAAATTGTCAATCAGCGTTCAAACCGCCAATAAATATTGGAGATATTCTATTTAACAAAAAAAAAAGTATATTAAACGACCTTAAGAAATAGGGGGTATATAAAATATCTTGCGAATGCATGAGGTCGTATATTGGGCAAACAGGGAGAGCTTTTGGCAAAAGAATAAATAAACACCTTAATACTTATGCTAACAACTAGAAAAATGACTCAACTTTTGCTTCACATCTTATTGAAATAGGGCGTAAACCTAAAAAAGGTTTCGAAATTTTATATGTGGTAAGAAAGAGTGCAAAGCTGAATTCGTCCCTACGGAATGACCAAACCTAATTGAAATGTTCACCATTATTTTCGGCCATGTATAGCTTACTTTTATCTGGTAGTATTTAATTGTGTATCTATTTATTATGTTTAAACACCTGTTAGAAAATTCCATTCTATTTATCTATTTATTTATTTATTGACTAGTAAAATATTATTTAAAAATCTTGACCTTCATAATTTATTGAATTTTTGAATTCTGTACTGTACCTGTTTTCAGGGCCGAAACTACAATAGGGCAAGCGGGACAATGTCCCGGCCCCCTAAGAGAAAGACAAAAACATAACAAATTTTTCAAAGTGCAAGCATTTATAGCGCTGTCTCATTGTTCTTCGTCATGTGAAAATTTATTAACTGATTAATAAATTAATTAGAATAATAAAAGCTATCGCGAAAAATCTGTTCAAGATAAAATGACTCTTAAACTTATAAGATTCTATACAAATCTTGTGATTAGAAAAAAAAACTATATAGCTAGATGTATGAGGTTTTATCAAAGTAAATAATTTATTATTTTATGGATCCTTTTTTCCGAAGCTACTCTTTTCCCGGATACACATGACCGTTCTCCATAGTAAAAACATACAGGTTACAGTCGATTCTAGAAACGTATGGTATGCATGATAACCCTGACGGAAGTAAATGAACTTCAAAATCTCAGTTTAGTTAGTAACATTACATTCCGTGTCTCATATACCATATCCATGTTAAATCTAACAAAAGCCAAAAATTTTCAGTTTTTCACTCTTTAATAAATACATTAATATATATTCCACTTTCTAGATCTTCTTATCTTAAGAAATTAAAATGCATTAAAAACGTTGCCGTTTTTAATGGTTACTCAACCGATGTTGTAGATTTATTCTCCGAAAATACCAATGGCGTAAACAAATTAGGAATGCAACCTCCTTTGAGAAAGTTTCCAAAAATAATAAGTGGACTAGAGTTATATTAAACCATCAATACCATCATTGTAATAACAAGATAGATAGAAGTTTGAAAAAGTCAGGGATTACAGTTTAATTTAAATCTCAGAAATTAGAACACGACTTGGGTCAAACCAAGGATCCGGAGGCACAGAAATCGAGTATCTACCAAATATCTTGCTCGGGAAAAAGAACATATAAGCGATGTCAAAAATCATCGAATCATGAAATCTTGAATTGCGGACCATGACTAAAATACAGAACCCACAATTTACCTGTGAAGTTAATTAAATCTGTTTGACATCACAATAGTTTAAATGCTTACGAAAGCATTTTAATCCTCAAGACAGCCAAAAAGACTCTGATCTGGGATAAATGTCCTATACTTGACCCTGAAATGATAAAATTTACAACTGTTAAAGGTCAACCCATAAAACAATTCTCGTCAGTTATAGCGAGCTAAGAGCCTAAATGGCCGAGCGGTATGAGGCGTTAGTCATAGAACGTTGGACTATTGAAAATTAGGTTGCGGGTTCGAATCCAGGCAGCGGCATTGTGAACAATTTATAATTAATGGGAGTGCATTGATCACATTGTCGTCGCTTCGATAAGAACGAAGTAACTGACTCCACCCACATCAAAAAATGTAATTATAAAATATGTTTGTAATTGAATAAATAAAGATTAACAAATAATGGTGTGGGTGGCCTCTGTGATAAGGCGTATGTCAAAAATACGGTGGTTAAACCCCCCTTATTATTATATATAGCGAACTTGGACACACCCATTTCACAAACGATACCAAATTTTAGATATAAATTAAGATCAATAAAAGAAATTTTCAAACCCATTAAATAATTTGTGAAATGTTTACAAAAAGTTTGGTGGTCTCGAGAAATTTTTTTTCTTCAAATATGCGATAATTTTTGTATTTTACTATTGTAAATCGTTACTGTAATTTTTGGTAATGATTTGCATATATATTTTTAATTTTTTAATTTTGTGAAAAATGTTTGTAATGTGTTAAATGAATTAATTTAGTTACTGACGATGATTGCGTTGCAATCGAAATTTCGATATTTAACGACATGTAAAGTCTGTTTTAGTTTTTTTTTTTTTTTTAAATTGTATTTTTGAAATAGAATGTCTTAATATACAATTTTATTTCGAGCATCGTGGTATTTATTTCAATAACTATGTTTTAAGAATATTAGTTATTTGCAAAACATCGCGTAGTTTTCATTCTATCCGTTAGGTTATATTATTCTATGATAACATTATGTTTCATTATATATAAATATACGTATATTATTGAAATAACACGCTACAACAGGTTTTTCTATCAGCTCGAATATTGACTTACTTCTAGTCGAAGCATCTGTGAAATACATGCGCGCGCAACTCGCACACAATAACGCGCAACACAATGTAACAAAGTTAGGCTAACATTAAACCCACATTATAAAGTCCGAAACATGGAGGTTATAAAGAAGGAGACCGATCACTATGTACTAAAGCATTAGCGCACATGCCCCTGAAAATTTGTAGAATTTATAGTTCATTTTTCAGCCACCAGCCCCGCTGTTGTCGGTAAGTAGTATATTAGCGCACAACATCCCGCATTTAATGAGACAATTTAGCAATCCCAGCGCCTCACTTATTTTGTCCATATTTTGGGGACAATATTTTCTATTGCGATCGTTCTCCTTCTTTATAACCTCCATGGTCCGAACCAAACAAACTAGAAATAATCCAAAAATGAAAAGAAGTTATCAAAGCGGAGCCCAAAAACTGCGTGAAAAACTTCCGAAGTTGCAAAAACCAATAAAAAAAATGACTTCGTGATTATCAAAGTAAAACAATTTCTTCGGCAACAGAAAAACAAAACACGGTTTGTATAATATAGATTTTTGACGCAAAAATTCTTAAAGTAAACTAGCAAAATTGAATTGCATGGTTGAGTGGACGTGATTTCAATAGCTTTGTTGTGAAAATCATTTGTTCGTTGTGATAGTTAGTTTATTTTAATTTGAAATTCAGCTTGAATTTAAAAAAAAAATTAATAAATAAAACTACAAATATTTTTATTATTTATAAATCTGAAAAGATGAATGTCAAATTTACTTTGATGAACGCCTGATAAAAGTTTTGTTCTTACATGTATTCCTGGTAAGCTTATATTCGAGATTTTTACGATTTAGTGAGTTTAAATAATTATTTGTGAACAATGTTTGTTTGACACAAAATAACTTAAAGTTTATCCGTTTAAATATGGCACCTTTTTTTTATTTGTTTAGAATCATCTAATGACAATGACGAAAATTATTCGAATGAAGAATGCGATCGTGTAAAGCCTAATGACGTGCCACCTGTTCAAAATGAAAATCTCGTCAAGGATTGGTAGTCGAATCAAATCCTCGAAAATTTGAATAAAAATACATTCTTTTCACCGGAATAAAATGCCTTTCCTAATGAAATCACGGATCCAGAAGTGAAACCAACTTTAGTTGCTTCCGTGCCATCTCAACCACAAAGGCCTTTTCTAACAGACGCAGAAGAATCGCAGTTTTTCCGAAAAATATTATTCTGTAGTTACCAAATCGGGTTTGCGAATAGTTAGAAATTGGCTTGCTAATTGTGTAGAAAATACACAAGAAGATACGGTTTATTATCTTCCTGTTGGCTTTTCCTCAAAAAGGCTCAATTGAAAATCCATTCGGTACTACCGGTATTAGAGATTGGAAACATCTGTCCGCGCGTCTTAAATTTCATGAAACATCCAAATGTCATGTTAATTCTTGCGCAATTTATGAGATGTGACGAAAAGGAAATACCTTCGATTTTGAGAATAAGAATTTATTGCGTGCAGAACGTGCTTTTTGGCGAAAAGTTTTAGAACATATCTTGGATATGACAATGATGCTAGCAACGTGCAATCTTGCTTTCGGGGGATCAAGTGAGAAAATTGAAGAATCAAATAAGGAGAATTTTTTCTCTGTTAGCATTGTTAGCCAAGTATGACCCAGTTTTGAATGAATTGGCAAAACCTGCAGGTTCTATTAAATATTTGAGTTATAAAAGACAAAACGAAGTCATTTGTTTATTAGGACAAAAGGTGTATAAAAATATCATTTGTGACACTAAAGATACTCCATTTTTCTCCTTCATTTTCGACACAACACAAGATTTTAGACAAGAAGAATAGTAAAATCGATCAGTTAAGTCAAGTATTTCGTTTTGTAAAAATTACTTATAATGACAAAGGCAGCCAATCGACTTACTCATTGAAGAGGTATTCACTTCTTTTACTCCTGTAAATGATCAGTCTTCTTTAGGCCTCGAAAAATTATTGACTGATTTCTTGAAGAAAATGGGTCTTGATCTTCAAAAATGTAGGGGTCAAGGATATGACGATGAAGCGGTTATGAGCTGTTCTTATTCAGCATTACAAAAAAGAATCAAAGACCGAACAAACATTTTGTTCATTGCGCTGACTTTAAAAACTTTGAATCCAACTCGTTTTTCCGGAAGGTTTGACTTGATTTATGCTTTTAAAAATTAAGAGGTTTTAATACA
Source organism: Chrysoperla carnea (assembly GCF_905475395.1). Lineage (NCBI taxonomy): Eukaryota > Metazoa > Arthropoda > Insecta > Neuroptera > Chrysopidae > Chrysoperla > Chrysoperla carnea. The sequence continues at coordinate 7,321,097 of NC_058342.1, read as the reverse complement.
CTTAAGAGTCTGAGCCAGATAATATTAAAAACAAAAAAATCAAATTAGAAAAACAATGCGTTAGAAATTAAAAAAAAATTGAAAATTTTGATTTCGTACTTCTTGTTATTCAAGTTAAAATTTTAGAAATCTTTAATTTGCTGTCCCAGTTTTTGCAGTCAGAGAAAATCGATCTCCTAGTTGCCCACGACCAGTTACAAAATGCCTTATCAAGTATTGAAAAGCTTTGACGAAATAATTTTGATTTGTTTCTGGCAACTGTCTTAGAGATTTGTGGTGTGATGTGAAGCTTGATAATACTCAACAGCGCTATCGAGTAACTGTTTACTATCCAATAAATCGACACAATTGTATCCCAACTCAAGAAGATTTGCAGGAATAAATAATGTTTTAGATACTTATCGGGTCTTACAACCCTAATTTCTAGCTAATGCATCAAAAAGTGAGCTAGAACAAAAACAACTAAACTTCTTTCAGTTAAATTTACCTTTTTTCAGAAGAATTCAATGAAAGACGTGAAAGAGCTACCTCATTTTTTGATTATTGAAAATGCGTTACTTTCATACAGCTACTTAGATGTTTGTACGGCCTTTCTCATGTTTCTGACAGCCTCAGTCACTACAGCAAAAGCCGAACGATAAATAGCATTTGTTTTTTATGTAGAATTTTAATTTTTGAAAATGACCGTATGAGTTGAAACAATTGTCACAATTGTAATTATTTATTGATTTTACAAATAAATTTGCAATTTTTAAGTGAATTTTGCCAAATAATTTTGTTCTTTTTATTTAAATTATTACTTATTATTGTTGTTCACATTTTTAATTATGCACACAATATTTACATCATGGTCTGTTCGACTAATTTTGATATATAATATGTTACATTCAATCGTAAACTAATTATTGACAAATTCTTGTCTAGTAATCTTAATTAAAGAGAATTGAAAAAAATACACTCGAACCAGGACTCGAACCCGGACTTCTTGGATTCATGTCAAGCGCCCTACCAATTAGGCTATTCGAGTTCTAGACACGAATGCAATTTTTTCAACTCAATGAATTTTTTACTTTGTTTATCCACTTTATTTATTATTATTACTTATTATTGTTGTTCACATTTTAATTATGCACACAATATTTACATCATGGTCTGTTCGACTAATTTTGATATATAATATGTTACATTCAATCGTAAACTAATTATTGACAAATTCTTGTCTAGTAATCTTAATTAAAGAGAATTGAAAAAAATACACTCGAACCAGGACTCGAACCCGGACTTCTTGGATTCATGTCAAGCGCCCTACCAATTAGGCTATTCGAGTTCTAGACACGAATGCAATTTTTTCAACTCAATGAATTTTTTACTTTGTTTATCCACTTTATTTATTATTATTACTTATTATTGTTGTTCACATTTTAATTATGCACACAATATTTACATCATGGTCTGTTCGACTAATTTTGATATATAATATGTTACATTCAATCGTAAACTAATTATTGACAAATTCTTGTCTAGTAATCTTAATTAAAGAGAATTGAAAAAAATACACTCGAACCAGGACTCGAACCCGGACTTCGTTTACTTATAGTAAGGTAGTAGTCTGTTACAGTCAAGTCTAAATAGCATGATTATACATATACGAATTAACAAATAACATAAGTGAATTCCAAATGGGTTTTAAAAAGGGTGTGGGTACTAGAGAAGCAATTTTTACATTAGACGCAATTGTGGAAAGGTCTTTGGAAAATGGTCAAGAGGTTTATGCTTGTTTCATTGATTATGAAAAAGCTTTCGATAACTTGAAACACGATATTTTAATAAAGGTAATCAGCAATTATGTAACCGATCCACATATTGTAAAAATTATTCGCAACCTTTACTATAATCAAGAAACTGCTGTAAAAATTAAAAACGGAAAGACGAAGTGGGTTAGCATAAAAAAGGGTGTCAGGCAGGGATGCGTACTATCCCCAATTCTGTACAACATCTACAGCGAACAAATAATTGGAGAAGCTCTGGACGATTGTAAAACCGAGGGCATCAAAATTAACGGTGTTCTAATCAATAATATTCGATATGCAGATGACACCGTTTTAATAGCTAACTCTGTGCACAACTTACAAAAGCTTTTGGATAATGTGGTCAAATATAGTGAAAGTGCAGGTTTAAAAATTAATGAAAAAAAGACAGTAGTGTTCACTAAAAAAAAAAACAAAATTACAAACCAATTGTAAAATGCAATGGTACTAATTTAAATCAAGTGGATAATTTTAAATATCTTGGGAAGAATTTTAATAAACATAGTAATCCACTAATTGAAATTAAAGCTCGAATAGGTCAAGCAAAAACGGCATTCTATGATTTAAAAAAATTCCTATTAAATAACAAAATAAATAAAAAATTAAGAGTGAAAGTATTAAAATGCTATGTTTGGTCAATATTGTTATACGGGTGTGAAACATGGGTGCTACGGAACGACTTAATAAAAAGGATTGAGTCGTTTGAACTATGGTGCTATAGGCGGATGTTAGGAATTAAGTGGGACAGTTTCACTACAAATAATAAAGTGTTGGATTTAATTAATGAAAACCAAGAGCTGATCAAAGTGGTAAAACAGAGGCAAGTGTCGTATTTTGGCCACATTATGCGATCTGAAAATATTATGTGCAACAGTTGGTAGAACTAGGAAAACATGAGTCAACAAGAGCCAAAGGAAGGAAAAGAATCTCGTGGATGGATAATATAAAAACCTGGACACAGATGAATTTACAGCAACTAATACAAAATACTTCAGATAGAGAACTCTGGCGAAAAGTGGTCTCCAACATCTCTTAGGAGATATGGAACACATCATCATCATACATATACACCGGTCAAATAAAACATAAATATTGATCAAATAACAAAAAATCCGATACGGCCTAATTTTGGTTGATACCTTTGGTACTCCAATAAAAATAAAGTGTTAAAAGTCCCCATCAATTCCATGGAAGCTAAAAAAGTTATAAAAGGTCAAGGGTCAAAATTTTCAGTTTTTTTTTCTCGAAGAAGTTAAGTTTTATTAAAAATATAGCTCCGACAAAAAGTGGGTCCCTATTTTTTTCCCTGGTGTCACATTCTACGTGGTTTACACACAAATTCTACAAATACGTAAAATATGTTACAGTATCAACGCAGACACTATGGTCATAGAGTGACGGTAGTATTTAATAGCTATTATTTTTTTTTCTTTTGTATCTTAATATTCTATTATCAGTTCCTAAAGGAACTATAAATAGGTCTGATGAATGGATAACATGAACGGCAACTACCCAGTGATAGTCACCTAATCGAATTTATAGTATGCAAACTATAATTAAAACTATTTACGTAAATCTAAATCTTAAATCTAGAACACTTTGTCTATTTAGTCTATATACTCTTTCACTATTGTCTAAGAGATTGATTACTTCAACATTTGCGTGCCTTTCAAGGCGAGTCAAGTAACTTTCGCGCACTATGGGCACTTCAAGACTACGGTGAATGTCTTCATTACCCACGTACCAGGGAGATTCACTAATTGTTCGTAACACTTTTGATTGAAACCGTTGAATAATTTCGATGTTACTGTTGCTAGCAGTTCCCCATACTTGAATCCCATAAGTCCACACAGGTTTTAAAATTGTTTTATACACTAGCACTTTATTGTCTAATGATAACTTAGATTTATGGCCTAACAGCCAGTAAAGTTTCGAAAATTTTAAATTTAATTGTTTTCTCTTGGACCAGATGTGTTTGCGCCAAGTTAGCCTTATGTCTAATTGAATTCCCAGGTATTTCACTTCATTTGCCTGTGGAAAACTGACATTGTTCATTTTTACAACTGGACAAGTTTCCCTTCTTAAAAAGAATGTTACTTGAACTGATTTTTGTTCATTTACTTGAATACGCCACTTTTGTAACCAGTTTTGTATTTTATTTATACTATTTTGTAGTCTTTGAGAAGCTACATTTGGGTCCACGTCTGTGGATAATATTGCATCATCATCTGCAAAAGTAGCTATGGTATTTTTTCCGTCGGCTGGTAAGTCCGCGGTGTATATCAAGTAGAGTTGGGCCCAGAACGCTGCCCTGTGGTACGCCAGATTGAATAGGAAACAAGTCAGATAACTCTTCTTGAACTTTGACCTGGAAATGCCGATCTTCTAGATATGATTTCAAAATACAATAATATGTACTTGGAAGATGTTGTTTTAATTTGTAAAGTAAGCCAGGGTGCCATACTTTATCGAACGCCTTACTGACGTCAAGAAATGAAACTGTACAATATTTTTTTTCTTGAAAGCTTTTGTTTATTGTGTTAACTATTCGATGCACTTGTTCTATAGTTGAATGTTTCTCACGAAACCCAAATTGGTGGTCTGGTATGATCTGCGACTCATTCAGTATAATCTTTAATTTTTGTAGAAATAATTTTTCAAAGAGCTTAGTGTTGGTAATAAACTAATAGGTCGATATGATTTGACTTCGTTAATCTGCTTTCCTGGTTTGGGAATTAGAATTATTTGTGATATTTTCCAAGGACATAGAAAATAACCCAGTCTCAAAATCGCATTGAAAATATTACGAATCATGATTATCCCATTTTTTGGTAACTAGTTATTGTAACTCGACAAAAAATATGAAAGCAGCAGAACAGCGTTGCTGGACTAAGAAAACATCTTCGTGTTCTGAAATTACCTTTGATCAATTTACAACGGTTCCAGCAAACCAAAAACAATTTCTCGCTAACATTCACAATAAATCTTGTTTCATTTCAATTTTAAGTAACAAGCTGAAAATGTTGCAGTTAAACAAGCTTCAAATGCAATTGAACAATTCAATGCAACAAATACAAACAGTTGTGGTTGGTGAAGATGATGATTTATTGGTAATACTTACTGCACGGAAACCATAAATTTTATACTTTTCAAAACCATGAAAGGCTCAACAACGAACGTAATGTACAACACCAGCAATGTTCAAAAGGCGTAAAACATCAGTATTAAAATTATTTGAAATAAAGGATTTAATAGATTGTGCTCAAGTATTTGAAAAAATTGGCTCATCTCCTAAACAATAATTACCAAAGAGTAGCTTTCTCCTTGCTGTTTATTTTTCCAAAAAAATTGATTGTATTAACAAGTAAACATATTTAACTTTAACAAGAAACAAGTACAACTATCTTATCTCTCTCCAACATCGGCTTCTGCTAATCAACACTTGTATCGAGTATACTATCAAATTCAGACATAGCTAGGCCATCAACTGAACCCAGAAGACTAGAGTTGCAAATTAACAGATAAAATTTTAGAACCGATTCACACTAAACTCCCACCTGCTCGGGAAAACTCCCAAACACTATTTTTTACAATCGCAAAAAATTTTGTAAAGCTAGATGTAGCTGTAAAAGAGTAAGGTTATTGTGTTCACTAGCATGTGCTAATTGCCAAGGACAGTTTTGTTCGAATGTTCAATTGGATCCAATTCATGTAACATCGACGAAGAGACAGCTGATTTCAGTTAAACAATTTGACTTCAGTTAAACAATTTATGAACATCCAGCAAGAAAAAGAGAAGAGAAAAGAAGAAATCGAAGAAAATATGACTGTCCAAGTCGAATTTCATTGAATCAGATTAAAATATTAACTAAAAGAGGTTTGAGAAGATGGCACCCCCATGAACAAATTTTACGTTTTTTATGAGCTTAATCGTTTGACCATCGTAGGACCACTTTTGACCACCCTCAATTTTCGTTTGACCACCCTCCGTTCGGAAAATATTCCCGATTCAAAATTTTATTTCTCGCAGCCTCCACCATGACCATCCTAGCGAAAATAACATGATAGCACCCCCAAGAACGAAATTTAATTTTATTGTGAGCTCAATCGATTCAAAATCGTAGGGCCACTTTTGACCACTCACAATTTTCGTTTGACCACCTACCGTTCGATAAAGATTCACGATTGAAATAATTTCCCACAGCCTCCACCATAAAATATCATTGTAGATTTTCATCATGAAAATGGTCAAATATTTCATACTAAACCATTGAAAACGCTTGGTAATCAAACAACCCCTATTTGTCTCCCACCAACGTTCTTCTATCACGATTCATGAAAGAATATTTTACGATTCCAGATTATCGAATTAACGAATCAAAGAAAAAAATACCATAAGTACTATTTTAAACTGAAAACGTGCAAATTTTCTGCCTTAATCATTGGACAATCGTAGGGCCAGGCAGAAATATTCACAAAAATCGTTATAACACCCTCCGTTCGAAAAATATTTACAAAAAACTATTTTTTTTTTTAAACGAAAAAACGTACCCTTAAGGTGAATTCACCATCCAAAGATTGTAATAACGACAAAAAAATAATAATCGATTTTCTACTAAAGGAGTGATAAATTTATAGATTTTTTTCATCTAAATAATTTCAAAATCGTAGGACCAGGCTAGAATAACCACAAAATTCGTTAGACCATCCTCAGTTCGAAAAATATTCACAAAAAACGATTTTTTTCCTTTAACGAAAAAAAATGAAAGATGAATTTTTAAATAAGCAGCACGAATTCTGGGGTGTTTTTGATCTCAGTTGTTCGAGAATCGTAGGTCCACCCAGAAATATTCACAAAAATCGTTTGACCAACCTCCGTTTGAAAAAAATTAACAAAAAATAATTGTTTTTTTTAACGAAAAAAATATGTAAGTTGAATTCTAATGAAATACTGCAAATTCTGGGGTGTTATTGTGCTCAATCGTTCGAGAATCGTAGGACCACTCAGGAATATTGACAAAAGTCATTTAACCAACCTCCTTTCAAAAAATATTTACTAAAAACAATTTTTTTTAACGAAAAAACGTTCCCTACCATCCAAAGATTATAATAACGACAAAAACATAAAAATCGATTTTCTACAAAGGGAGTGAAAAATTTACAGTTGTTTCATCTTAATCGTTTGACTATCGTACTTAAAAATCCACAAACTTTATTGAACCACCCGCAGTTTGAAGTAAGAATTTTTAATATTAATAGAATCAAATAGGACCCTTTGTTGCCTTAAACAGTGTTTTTTTTCTGAGATCCCTTATGGAAAAAATAAACTGTTACAAAGTTTAAATAAGAGTTCTTAAAGTTTTACTTTCTCTTACAAACTCTGAAAAAGACTTATAAACTCTGAATAAGATCTAATAATACGTAAAAAGTAGGAATTATTCCATCTTTTCGTCCTCTACCAGAAGAGTTATTCAGTTAATAAAACTTACTAAAAAAGTTAGTAAGAATTTTTCAGAGTTTTTAATACTTAAAAAAAGTTTTGAATAATTTTTTTGAGGCTGTAAAAAGAATTATTCCGACTTTTTAAAACTTTCAATAGTAAATTTATAGGCTATAAAAAGAATTAGTAAGAGTTTTTAATACTTAAAAAAAGTATTTTATAAAAATGTCAAAAGAATTAGTAAGAGTTTTTAATACTTAAAAAAAGTTTTCATTCAAAGAGTTTTTCTGACTTATTTTCTATATTTATTAAAATTTTTTGCGAATTACATTATAATTATTATTTCAGTTATCGTTGTCATTATAAATTCGTCAAGTGAAATTTAAATATCCAATAACAAATTATTTTGCAACACAGGCAAAATAATTTGTTACTGGATATTTAAGTTTCACATATGACGAATTTATAATGACAACGATAACTGAAATATTTTCAAATATAAATATAATCAATCGCAGTTCAAACGTTTATGGTAATAAATTTGAAGAAATAATTAAAAACAAATTTTTATTTTTTCTATTTATTTTTACAAAGTTTTTTTTTTACATTTTCTAAATTATAAAATAGTGCGCTGTTTTTGAATATTAATTTTTTTGTTTGGTTTTACAAACTTTTGAAGCTTATATTAATATTTTTTAAATCTATTTACTATCGCTTTAATTTTATTCATTCCTAATTATCATAAATAAATAAATTATTAATTAGTAACATAAAAGTATACATAATACTTTACGAGCAATTATTGCACGCTGTTCAATAGACTATATTACTTTTTATTTTGATTATGACAAAAACTTGAAACTTATATTAACTTTTTAAAAAACAATAAATTATTAATTATTAACATAAAAACATAAATAATATCTTACGAGCAGTAACTGCACTCTTGGTATTCCTTTTACCAATTTGATACGAAAAAAAAAATTACATTTTTAAATTGTTAAATATACAGTGATGTATTTTAATTGTTAAAAAAAATATATATTTTAATAAATCGGTGGAATTTGTGTTTGATTTAATTAAAACATGTTCCACAAAGTAAAGCTTCAAAACATAAAAATAATTTAATACATTTTATAATACAAGAAAGAATTTTTATTGTAATTTGCAAACATAATTCAGTTAAATAAAAATACAATTTTATAGAAAAATAGATACAAAAATAATTGACTGGATAATTTTTAAAATTCAATAAAAATTGAAAGCAAATTAAAAAAAAAATCAATTATATAATTTTTATTTTTATTATTTTCAATAATTATTAACTATCAATTGTTTTTGTCAATCTTTTTTAGATGAAAATTTTTTAAATCAATCATACAAAAACGGATTGAAATCAACGTCTAAAATTTACTCTTCAATTTAGATACTACAAAATGACAAAAAATATGTAAATTTAAGAGAATTCGTACCTTTCGGATTTGAGATCCGGACTAATTTTTTTTTTGTTGGTTTGTTTCTTCAGTAGATTTCGTTTTGATAAAGACGATTTTCTTCTGTCGTGTATCTCTTCTCCTCGGCTTTCGTAAACTGTTTCAACGAATAAATTGTACTAAAATTTTTAAAATATGTTAGCAATGCAAATTTTACAGAAAAAAATTTCGAGTTTTTTATATAAAAATACCACCAGGCATTTGTTTAGTTTTGTATTTTATTTTATTTAGAGCCAATATATTATAACACATAATAACCAGCATACATACGCACTGATATAGTCTCTGTACACAAGTGTTGTGTTTTGTTGTGTAGGGGTACGACACTGCACCGCCCTTCTTTAAATCTCTTGTACACTTTTATATAAATATTAAGTACGTTCCTTCCTATAACCTATTGAAAAATAAAGTATGTTCAGCATGGATTAATCATGTCTACCAATTTTTTTTAAACAAGTGACTATTATTAAATGTTAAGTTTTATAAAATTACCAACAACCTCTTAAGATCTAAACTAAATTAAAAAAAACAAGTGAAAACAAACAAATGACTGAATCAATTTTTGAAATACCATGTACATACTATATAATTTGCGCCCTCAAGGGTAAACAGTGAAGTTTACGAAAAAATGTTTCAAACAAAAGTTGTTAATTTTTATAAGGAATGTTTTTTACACTTTTGTTCAATCTATAACGAATTAAAATATTGATCTCTGGACTCAAGACCCAATTTTTACACACACCTCACTTTTTACGTCCTAAAAACAAATGCCTGGTGGTATTTTTATATAAAAAACTCGAAATTTTTTTCTGTAAAATTTGCATTGCTAACATATTTTAAAAATTTTAGTACAATTTATTCGTTGAAACAGTTTACGAAAGCCGAGGAGAAGAGATACACGACAGAAGAAAATCGTCTTTATCAAAACGAAATCTACTGAAGAAACAAACCAACAAAAAAAAAATTAGTCCGGATCTCAAATCCGAAAGGTACGAATTCTCTTAAATTTACATATTTTTTGTCATTTTGTAGTATCTAAATTGAAGAGTAAATTTTAGACGTTGATTTCAATCCGTTTTTGTATGATTGATTTAAAAAATTTTCATCTAAAAAAGATTGACAAAAACAATTGATAGTTAATAATTATTGAAAATAATAAAAATAAAAATTGTATAATTGATTTTTTTTTTAATTTGCTTTCAATTTTTATTGAATTTTAAAAATTATCCAGTCAATTATTTTTGTATCTATTTTTCTATAAAATTGTATTTTTATTTAACTGAATTATGTTTGCAAATTACAATAAAAATTCTTTCTTGTATTATAAAATGTATTAAATTATTCTAATTAAATCAAACACAAATTCCACCGATTTATTAAAATATATATTTTTTTTAACAATTAAAATACATCACTGTATATTTAACAATTTAAAAATGTAATTTTTTTTTTCGTACCAAATTGGTAAAAGGAATACAAAGAGTGCAGTTACTGCTCGTAAGATATTATTTATGTTTTTATGTTAATAATTTATAATTTATTGTTTTTAAAAAAGTTAATATATGTTTTAAGTTTTTGTCATAATCAAACAAAAAAGTAATATCGTCCATTGAACAGCGTGCAATAATTGCTCGTGAAGTATTATGTATACTTTTATGTTACTAATTAATAATTTATTTATTTATGATAATTAGGAATGAATAAAATTAAAGCGATAGTAAATAGATTTAAAAAATATTAATATAAGCTTCAAAAGTTTGTAAAACCAAACAAAAAAATTAATATTCAAAAACAGCGCACAATAAGCGCTCCTAAAAAAAGATTTTATAATTTAAAAAATGTAAAAAAAAAAACTTTGTAAAAATAAACAGAAAAAATAAAAATTTGTTTTTAATTTTTTCTTCAAATTTATTACCTTAAACTTTTGAACTGCGATTGATTATATTTATTTATATTTGAAAATATTTCAGTTATCGTTGTCATTATAAATTCGTCATGTGAAACTTAAATATCCAGTAACAAATTATTTTGCCTGTGTTGCAAAATAATTTGTTATTGGATATTTAAGTTTCACTTGACGAATTTATAATGACAACGATAACTGAAATAATAATTATAATGTAATTCGCAAAAAATTTTAATAAATATAGAAAATAAGTCAGAAAAACTCTGAATAATTCTTTTGACATTTTTATGAAATACTTTTTTTAAGTATTAAAAACTCTTACTAATTCTTTTGACATTTTTATAAAATACTTTTTTTAAGTATTAAAAACTTTTACTAATTCTTTTTATAGCCTATAAATTTACTATTGAAAGTTTTAAAAAGTCGGAATAATTCTTTTTACAGCCTCAAAAAAATTATTGAAAACTTTTTTTAAGTATTAAAAACTCTGAAAAAGTCTTACTAACTCTTTTAGTAAGTTTTATTAACTCTGAATAACTCTTCTGGCAGAGGACGAAAAGATGGAATAATTCCTACTTTTTACGTACTATTAGATCTTATTCAGAGTTTATAAGACTTTTTCAGAGTTTGTAAGAAGAGAAAGTAAAACTTTAAGAACTCTTATTTAAACTTTGTAACAGTTTATTTTTTCCATAAGGGCTATGTTAAAATAAAAATTCTTTATTGCACAAATTTTCATTTGTTGGCCTATTATTGCACACATGTTAAAAAAACTAATAATATTTTTATTTTTTTATTTTTTTTTATTATGCGTACACTAAACATAGTAGTGTGAGCGTTACTCTTTGAGCATTTTTTACACATGGAGATTTCCTCCACAGAGCATCATTCTCTTTCCAAAAGCCATTTTTTTCACGGCAAAAAGCTGTGAAATGTGTTGGAATGTGACGATTTTCAAGCAGAAAATATTTATTGTTCTGAACCAGAATTTCATCTGGTATTTGAATCTCCGCTGGAAACTTGGTGGTCAAACGATTTCTGTGAATATTTATGGGTGGTCCTACGATTCTTAAACAATTGAGATCAAAATCACCCCATAATTCGTGCTGCTTATTTAAATACTTGTTGCTTTTTTTTATTTTTTTTTTTTCGTTAAAAGAATCGTTTGTGAATATTTTTATACGATTTTGAAAGGATTGAGATGAAAAAATCTAAGAAATTTTCACCGATTAGTAGAAAAAATTAGTAGAAAATCGATTTTTATTTTTCTGTCGTTATTGCAATCTTTGGATGGTGTAGGGAACGTGTTTTTGTTAAAAAAAATTGTTTTTTGTAAATATTTTTCAAACGGAGGGTGGAAAATTGTGAATGGTCAAAAGTGGTCTACGATTTTAAATCGATTGAGCTGTCAATAAAACTAAATTTCGTTCATGAGGGTGCTACCATGTTATTTTCCCTATGATAGTCATGGTGGAGGCTACGAGAAATAAAATTTTGAATCGTGAATATTTTCCGAACGGAAGGTGATCAAACGAAAATTGAGGGGGGTCAAAAGTGGTTGTTCGATGTTCAAACGATTAAGCTCACAAAGAACGTAAAATTCGTTCATGGGGGTGCCATCTTCGCAAACCTAACTAACAGAAATAAAAAAAAAAGTTTAAATTAATCACCTATATCAATATTAATCAGTCATCATACAATGAATACAGTATTTTCCCATAAAACTCCATCATAACAGATGAAATACGCCCACCAGCGAAGTATGCTACCTCACAGGTGGTGTAGAAAAGTGTGCATATCATGTAGAATGCACATCTTCGACCTTTAGAACCGCGATATCTTTAGAATGAATAGCTTTTTATTAGATTGAAAAATTTTAGCTTCTATGAGATCGATGTGGACTTTTGATACTTTATTTCTACTTTTGTACCCGAGATCTCTACCAAAATCCGTATGGGACTTTTTGTTAATTGAAATATGAGGATTGAATTTGTGTTGACCTCGAGTTGAGACATAGTTATTGAAATAAAAGGCAGACCAAGCGACAAATTACAATCGGCGATAAAGTACGTATTAGCGATGTTAAACATCATCGAATCGAAAAATCTTGCATTTCGGACCATGTTCTAAATATTGAACACAAAATTCTACCTGTTAAGTTAATTAAATCTGTTAGACATCACAATAGTTTAGATGCTTACGAAAGCATTTTATTATTATTATTATTATTTATTTTCACCATAAGATACAAACGTACATAGGTATAGTCAACATGAAAATTAAATAAATTAAATTAAACTATATGGGCACGACGTTACAATATGCTTCTTCAGCTCACGTTTAAATTTTGGCATGCTCTCTATGTTTTTAACTCTCTGGGAAGATTATTGTACAATTCACTTCCAATAATTTCCGGAGAGTTTTTGAACTTTTGTAATCTATAGTTTGCAATATGCAAATCGTTATTATGACGAGTGTTATAATCATGTATTTCATTTCTAAGTGGTACGTTTTGATAATTTTTTTTGACAAATATTAATAGCTCGTAGTAATAAATGCCATATAATGTTAGCAAATTATTCCGCTTAAAATGATTAACACACGATTCTCGATAATCAAGATTAAACATGAGCCGAATAATTCTTTTTTGTAGTATAAATATTCCTGTACAATCTGAACATTGTCCCCATAATATTACACAATACTGCATGGCAGCATATAAAAACGCATAATACACAGCCAATAAAGCTTCAGTGTTATGAGTTTGTTTTAATTTTTTGATATAAAAATAAGCCGTGCCTAACTTTTTACACACTGTATCAACATGTCGATTCCATTTCATACCTTCATCCAAAATTATACCTAAAAATTTCATTTCGCTTACTTGCGTAATCGGATATTTTATTGATGACGTAATAATTGATGCATCAATAACTTTATTTTAAAAAACTAAAAATGTTGTTTTAGTCATGTTTATAATTAAATGATTATTTTTGCACCAATCAGCAAATTATTGTATTACAATATTCATTTCATTCATTAAACTATGTATATTATCTGAAGATAATATCACAGAGGTATCATCTGCATACATTAATAATTTACCATACTGTATAAAGGACGGAAGGTCATTTATGTAAGTCAAGAACAATAATGGTCCAAGATTTGAGCCCTGTGGAACTCCAATGTTGACACAGAGTGGGCTTGATTTTATACCTTCAACATCCGTTATTATTTTTCTATTATCTAAATAGGACATAAACCAGGAAAGTGGAAGTCCTCTTATACCAAGACTTTCTAATTTATTTAACAAAAACCTGTGATTTACCATGTCGAAGGCTGAAGTTAAATCGAAAAATAGTGATAAAACATATCTTTTTTTATCAAGTTCTTTTAGAACATGATGCGCAAATTCATTACTTGCAGAGCAAGTAGAGTGTTTGGGTCGGAATCCATGTTGGCATTTAGTCAAGATGTTTTCCGTTTCTAAAAACTCAGAGAGTCTATTGTACATGAGTTTTTCTAAAATTTTAGCAAATTGCGGTAGTAAAGATATAGGTCGGTAATTTTCAGGCTTCGACATTTCACCTTTCTTAAAAATTGGTTTTATCATACTGGTTTTTAATATATCAGGAAATATCCCACATTCAAACGATAGATTGTAAATATAAACTAGCACTTCCGCTAATTGGGATAAGTTTTCTTTTATAAGTTTAATAGGTATTTCATCAACTCCACATGAAAATTTGTTCTGCATTGATGAAACAATATTAATCAATTCTAACTTAACTACTGGTCGTATAAAGAACGATTTAATGTTAAGGCACATTAATATTTGATTTTCTACCAAATCATTATTGTGGTTTTGTCGGAGTTTTTCGAAAGCAGCTGTTGCAAAATATTTGCAGAAAGTTTCTGCATTATCTTTTTTATCAGCGCATAACGAACCATCCTCACTCATTAACTTAATTTCCCCGTTATTAGGTCTCTTTCTACCTAAAGAATCGTTAATAATTAACCATTGTTCTTTAGTGCGATTGCTACATTCAAGCATTCTGTGCCTAAATAGCACAGATTTTGCTCTTTGAATGTTGCCTTTATACTCATTTTTTTGTTGTGTGTATGCTTGCATTAATCGGCTATCGTTACTAGCCTGGGCTAAATCGTATAAGTTTTTTAACCTTTCACTTTCCTGTATTATGTCTGAATTAATCCAGTCATTTTTTTTATTTATTTTGTTTTGAGTTTTTTTTATTGGTATACTAACATCAAAATAAAATTTAAAAATTTGCCAGAAAGCATTGTAAGCATTTTAATCCACAAGGCAGACAATAAGCCTCTAAACTTGGAGAAAGGTCGCATACCTGACTCTGAATTGATAAAATGGACAACTGTTAAAGGTCATCCCATATAACAACTCTCGTTAGTTATAGTACAAGTACATATCTATTAGTTGAAAGTATCGTGTTGTCTTTGTTCATCTTCACGAAAATCGATCAAAAACGGTTTTTTTTTCTAAAATGTATCAATAAGTTTCTTTCGAAAACAATTATGATGTAATATTTTAATGTAAATGTAAATGTTAAAAAGTTTTAGTCAGCTGATAAATTTAACCCATCCAAGAAAATCAATATTTATAGCTTTCTCTACTGCATGACTGTACTAGATAGGTTAGGTTATATTGGATGATCACGAGAAACACTGTTCCGCGGATTATCAGCTCCTCAATTATTTTGAGAGGCTGAGTAAAGTTCCTTCATACATATAGCATGCACTACACCAGCTCACATCGACTATTAATTAAATTAATTTTTATAAATATTATCAAAAATAATAAATGAAAACTCTAGGATATTTGGAAATAAATTTCGATTTTTGCCCCAATTTACTCATCATCAGTATGTATTAGCTAATCGTAATTACTCTTATTATGTATGTTACTCGTTGCTAATTTTGCGGCGGACGGCACATTGACATTTTCATGTACCTACAATCTATACTGTTCTGAGTACCTGTCAAATTGTAATGTCAGTGACGTCAGCCAATCAGCTTCATTCCGGTGACTAGTGCTTGGCCAATGCGCATGATCTTTATACGCAATGATATTCGAGTACTTTTATCACCTGATTTTGACGTTTAAAATAAACTACAAAATCAAACAAATTAAAAACTATAAATAAATCATGAAAGTAAATAATCTTTTATTTTCACAATCCATTACTAATTCTAGAGATTCAACCTTGATTTTTTTATTAAATTCGAATTTGGATTAGTTCCCTTGCCCAAGTTCATTGTTTCATTACCCAGTTTTTTAATGTAGATGCCATAAATGTTTAATTCGTTAGGGTTGGATACTGATTTTAGAAGTTTTAAGTTCGATTTGTCAATTTTATGATCATTTTCAATAACGTGAGCGGCTACACATGATTTTTCTATTCTTCCATATTTCAAATGCCCCATACGCCTTGTAATAATTTGTCTTCTACTTTGACCTACATATTTCTTCGAACAATTTTGACATCCAATGCAATAGATTCCCGACTGTTGTTCGTTGTTAACCTTATCTATTGGATTTCCAAGTAATTGTTTCAATTTAATTAACTTGTTTCTACTGATGGGAGCTATCATATGATAATGGCTTGGTAGTCGAAATACGTATTTATATAATACAAAAAATTGATCTAGCAAATTGGGGCAAAAATCTAAATTAATTTTAAATTAATTTTTGTTGTGACATTAGGATTCGAACACACTACCCTTTAGCATTCTGCACCAGGTATTGGTTACACTTCTACCAACTGATCTACCATGGTTAGCTACACGGTACTAGCACTATCTAATATTATCTAAAATTAATTTAGCAGAATCCTTAATTAACTAATCAAGATTGAAATCAAATCAGAGTTATAGAAAATAGGTCTTAAATCTTAAAATTAAAACATTTTTATTTTCAATTTAAAAATTCATTTTGAATATTAATTAATTCTTTCAAATTTTTATTATCTAAAGATATACGTTTTTGTATTACGATACAATTGGGTATACGCACAATTTTTTTTTCAAAATTTGTTTCATTTGAGTATTTATAGACAGATGTGCTACTGAAAATTACAAATTATATTATGCTTGGATAAAATCATCAACTGATACGGCAGTTAACAATTTCACCGCCGGAGCTAAATTACCTATATTAGCTTCGAAGCTACAATATCCTATAACTGAATCGAATTGAATACATCTGTACACTGAAAAAAAATGACAACCACATCCCAAAGTTGGTTGTTTCATATTGAAATAAAGTAAAAATTATTTCAAACAATTTCCTAACGATTAGGACAAGTACAGTTAAATATTTGTATTTGCAATAGAATGGGATTGAATGTAAAATATGAATTCATTGATACAAAATCACTGAAATAAAATAAACAAAATCATTACTTCTATGAAATAAATTGATTTTAGTTTAAAGTCATGTATTTTATTGAGGGAAAATAAAATTGTACTTAGTTGGAATATATTGTTAGATATTAAAATTGAAATACGCGCCTCTTATAATTTTATGTAAACAATGTATACCTAGATGGCACATATGTAAACATTAGAATATAGCAAGTAGAGTTTCAAAATGTGTGTAAAAGGTGACTGTAATGAATAAAACTAAATTGATTGTAATCGATCTTTTTTTATTATATTAAATCATTCAACAAATTTATCTTTCAATAAACATAAATTTATCAGGTTATGGGCCCAGATTTTCTCTGGGTAGTGCGCGATGTTAAAAATAAATTAATAAAAATAAAAACTGAAAACAGTCTAACAATAAAATTAGTGAGGTTACGTATATTGGAACAGCGTGGAAAATTCTATGTACTTTTTGGAGGGAAAACGTGTTGATTAAATTACAATTTAAGATGGCTGTTAATAATATAGTAGTGCCTATTTTGGAGGCAAATAACTACAATAATTGGGAATTTCGAATGAAACTAATTTTGCAAAGAGAAAACTGCAGCAAAGCATTAGAAGATCCACCAGAAGAAACAGCAACTAATGAAGTGAAGTTGTCCTTCTCGAAAGCGGATATTAAAGCTCAATCATTAATTGTACAAGGGGTGTCAGACAAACATTTGGATATAATTAAAGACTGCACAAGTGCAAAATCGCAATTCGAAAGTTTAAAAAATGTGTTTGTGAGAACAAGCTCGTTCACAAAATTATCTCTGTGGAGGAAGTTAATTAACCTTAAACATGATGTGAATGAAGGGTTAGAAGACCATTTCTTCAAATTTGAAACTATAATTCGCGAACTTAAAGATCAAGGATCAAACATCAATGATAGTGATCAAGTATGTCATTTTCTTCTCTCTTTACCTTCTAAATACGATATAGTCGTCACAGCCATCGAAACTATTAAAGATGTTAAGATGGATTTCGTGAAATCAAGGTTACTGGATGAAGAGTTGAAAATAAGTTCCAAAGACAGTATTGAAAATGAAACGGTGTTCAAAGCTAGTACAAATAAAGGATGTTTCACATGTGGTAGTACATTGCATATACAAGTATATTGTCCAAAAAGAAAAGTCCCACCACATAGAGAAGGAAATAAAAACTTTCAACAAAATAATAGAGGTTGGAATACAAATTATAAAAATTACCAAAATGAAAGCTATCAAAATAAAAGGGATAATTATCGTGAAAGTAAACAAGCAGCTAATACAGCTGAAGATACCTATGTAAATTTATACGCAGCAAATGTTTGTAATGAAAAAACCGGAAAAATAGTTTTTGTGTTGGATTCTGGAGCAAGCAATCATTTTGTTCAAGATTGTTTGGAACCTGTTATGCATGACGTTGAAAAATTGACACACTTTGTCGAAATTTGTACTGCGAATGGTCAAGTCATGAGAACAAATAAACAAGGAGTATTGAAAGCGGAATGTCAAGGTCGAAAAATAAATATTAAAGCACTTATCGTTCCAGGAATCAAACATAATCTTATATCAGCGTCAAAAATGACAGACAATGGTCATAAAATAATAGTCGAACAAGAAAAAACGATAATAACTAGTAACAATTTTAATTTAGAATGTGAAAAGGAAAATGGTTTATTCGTTCTAAAATTAGACGAAATAATAAAGAAAACAGAAAACTGTCAGGTAATGGTTAAAAATTTGTGGCATAAACGATTAGGACATGCAAGTAAAGAAGCTATTGCAAAGTTGGGATTAAAAATGTCAGATACAATTTGTTCATCGTGTGTAGAAGGAAAAGCTACTAGATATCCTTTTAAAAGAAATGAACAAAAAGCAAAAACTATTGGAGAGCTTGTACACAGCGATATATGTGGACCAATAAATCCAGGGACGTATGACGAAGGTAAATATTTTCAAGTCATCTTGGATGATTGCAGTCACTTTGTAGTTGTGAAAATATTAAAATTCAAAAATGAAGCTGAAAAAAATATAAAAGAATATGTAAATGAAATGGAAAGACAATTTGACATACGAGTAAAAAGGTTTAGGTTTGATAATGGGGGAGAATTCTCATCGGAAAATTTCAAGAATTTTTGTAGACAAAAAGGAATTAGATTAGAATATACGATGGCGTATAGTCCTCAACAAAATGGAAAATCAGAACGTATGAATAGGACCCTACTGAATATGATTCGAACAAAAATAGCAGACTCAGGTATACCAAAAACTCTGTGGGGAGAAGCACTAAAGTGCTCAGTGTACGAGTTGAACAGAACACCAACAACTGGATTAGAATCAAATCAAACTCCTTCGATAATGTGGCATGGACGAAATGATATAAGTAAACTAAAAATATTTGGATGTAGAAGTTGGTTCACAATAATGCCAAAAGGTAGCAAACTTGAACCCAAGGCCAAGAAGGCAGTTATGGTTGGTTATTGCGGTGGAGGGTATCGATTATGGTTACCAGATGAAAATAAGATCATCAAGTCGAGAGATGTACGGTTTGATGAAAATATAATGGAGTATAAATTTAAAAATAATGAAGAAAAGAGATATCTGCGAGCCGAAGTAGACGTGGATCAAGAAGAAGAAACCGAAATAAATACAAAGAAGATTGAAACAGACGAAGAAAATGAAGAAAATAAAAATCATGAAGAAAGTGAAGAAGAAGATGTCGTGTCAGCCAATACAAGAACAAAATCTGGGCGAAGTATTACAAGACCGAAAAATTTATCCGACTATGAAATATATGAAGCATATTGTTTATTGTCAAGTTCAAGTGAAGAACCGAAAACGTACAAAGAAGCAGCAAAATCACCAGAATGGCAACAAGCGATAGAACGTGAATTAGAATCTCACAAGAAACTGGAAACATGGTCATTAGCCGAACTTCCAGAAGATAAAATAGCTATTGATACACGATGGATTTTTAAAATCAAAGAAGGTGGTCAGAAGAAAGCCCGATTAGTAGCAAAAGGCTTTCAAGTGCCCAAAGAAGACGAAGAGTTTAGTTATTCACCAGTTTGTAGACTTTCAACTATCAGAATTTTGTTATCAATAACAATTCAAAGAAATTGGACACTAAGTCAAATAGACGTTCCAACAGCATTTCTTAATGGAATATTGGAAAATGACGTGTACATAAAAACACCCGAAGGTTTAAATTGTCAATCTCAAGTGTTGAAATTGAATAGAGCCTTGTATGGTTTAAGAAATGCACCAAAATGCTGGAATATTAAATTCAATGAAGTTATGACGAAACTTAAGTTTAATCGTTCAGAGTATGATTATTGCCTATATAAAAACAATGATGTGTATTTGATATTGTTTGTTGACGATGCGCTAATTACAGGACCAAAAGAGAAAGTTGAAAAGTTGGTGAAAGATTTATACATTGAATTCAATGTTAAAAACATAAAAGAAGTAAAAATGTTCTTAGGAATGGAAATCCATAAAACAACGAATGAAATCAAGATAACTCAACATAAAATGACTTTGCGATTACTAAATGAATTCAATATGATGGAATGTCGTTCTGTTGAAACACCAATGGAACAAAATTTTCAGATAGATGAAACACAACAGGTTTTGGTAAACATTCCTTACAGAAGATTGGTGTGTAGTTTGATGTATCTTGCAGTCGTCAGTAGACCGGATATAACTTTCAGTGTATCAGTGTTAAGTCGATACCTTGATAAACCTACGATGCAACTTTGGAAAGCTGCAAAACGAATCCTAAGATACCTAAGTGCAACAATGGATTATGGAATCAAATTCGAAAAAGGAGAAAGTGGTTTAGAAGGAATGTGTGATGCTGATTGGGGTGGAGATAAACAAAGCAGGAAAAGTATTAGCGGATTTGCTGGTTTTCATTCTGGAAATATTATTGCATGGCACTCAAGGAAACAAAATTGTGTCGCACTGTCATCTATGGAAGCAGAATATGTGTCAGCAAGTATTGCAACGCAAGAATTGGTAAATTTGAAAGGTGTTTTATCCGAATTTGGTGAATCAGTTCCAATTATATTAAAAATTGACAATCTGAGTGCAATTTCTTTAGTTAAAAATTTTGAAAACTCAAAAAGAAGTAAACACATTGAAATCAAGTATCACTTTATAAAAGATTTGTGTAATAAAAAACAGGTTGTTTTGAAATACGTGTGCTCAAAAGAAAACTGTTCAGACATTTTCACAAAAGCTCTTGGCAGAGAAAAATTTCAAAATTTTAGAAACCTTTTTGTGAGTGCTTAAATTATATTAATTGAAATGTGTATTTTTTTATTTTTTTTATAATTGAAATTTTTTTTATTTTGTTTTACAATTGAAATGTATACTTTATTTTTTTTAATACATTTAAATTGAGGCGGTGTGTTAGATATTAAAATTGAAATACGCGCCTCTTATAATTTTATGTAAACAATGTATACCTAGATGGCACATATGTAAACATTAGAATATAGCAAGTAGAGTTTCAAAATGTGTGTAAAAGGTGACTGTAATGAATAAAACTAAATTGATTGTAATCGATCTTTTTTTATTATATTAAATCATTCAACAAATTTATCTTTCAATAAACATAAATTTATCATATATAATCGTATAAATAAAGCGAATCGATGAATTAAAAGAATATTAAATGCGTTTGCTTTAAAAATATTATTTGTTTATTATGAGTACATAAATGTTATTTCTAGTCCATATGTGATTGTGACAACTACACGAGGATTGTTGTTACCAAATTACACTGAGTTTGAAATAAATTTATTGATAATTTTTATAATATATAGCATGTTTGTCATATATCAACCATAAGACACTAAAATTAATAGCAATAAATATGTTGCTAGTTCAAATCTGACTCGAAGTTCTCTAATTTTTTTTAAATAAACCTAATAACCTGTTCATGAGGTTGTGATAATCACACCAGTATTTTGTTATAATATTTATAAGTGGTAGAACCAATCGAAAAAAGATTGTTCAAAACTAGGATGAATTTCAAAACAACAATATTTGAAATTTGTTAGACAGTATATTACTTTCATACAAACAATTCATGCGTTTATGTCAACTTCACCACTCAACCCCGTACGATAGTTTTATCATTTTTAAATATTAAGTACTAACGAAGTTCATTTAGTTTTAAAAGTTATATTAGTAATTATCCAGTCAAAATTAATTAAAAAAATATGATTGAAGGTACAACAATTCGCACTCGCACTCGCTGAAATTTGGTAAGGTTGTTCAAAAATACCATCGTAAATGAAATCTAAAAAGTCCTCATCGATCCTAGACGTGGAAAAAATTTTACGGGGGTTCAAAGGTCAAAAAAACGGGTTTTTCGTGATTTTCTGCAAAACGGTAAGTTTTATCATAAAACTAAGTCAGACAAAAATTGTAGATCAGATATCTCAATACTTTTTTTTTCTTAAGAGCCACCGTTTCGGATATATATCGATTCAAAAAGTTGGATCATAAATACATGAGTGAAACCGTAATACAAGTAACAATATTTTTATTTCGGTTTTCATAAAATGGACGAACATTAAATTCAACCACCTCATCCGTAGCGTTCAAGACAGAATTAAATGGATCAAAGTGGTCTCCAACGTTCTCTTGGGGATACGAAACTCGTGATTGATTGAACTTACATGTGTCAAATTTTTATATACATATATCCGTTGGGTGCGCAGCCATGGTAGAGACAATCAAATCGACGCCAGCGCTTGCACTTTCAATTCTTTACATGTAAATGTTTAGTAAATACCCAGTTAAAATTATTGAAATATAGCAATTAATTAAATTGTGAAAATAAGATACAAAATTGTATAAATAATATTTTTTATATGAAAATTCACATAATTACTAATTTAAATTTGTTAGAATTTATTATTAAATTTACAATGTAAACCATAGAATTATATGTCCATCCATAAAATCATATGAGGATTACAACTCTTCTAACTTTTTGAAACGTTATATCTCAGAAACGGTAGCTCTCAGAAAAAAAGTTCAGGCTTTTTTTCTGAGGCACCATTTCATTTTTCATTTAATTATCTGATCTACAATTTCATCTGAACTAATTTTGTGATAAAACTTACCGTTTCGCTGAAAATCACGAAAAACCCGTTTTTGAAACCTTTGACCCCGCGTAAATTTTTCTCCAGATATCGGTTCGATGAGGACTTTTTAAATTTCATTTAAGAAGGTATTTCAATCAATCCTACTAAATTTCAGCCGGGTGCGAATTTTTGTACATTCAGACCATAAAGTATGTTAAGACCCATGATGACATCTCTGATTGAAATTAATAATTAATTAATAAATTCTTATAAATGCGCATGCACAAAAAAGTAGTTCTTATTATATTATTAATTAATTGATTTTTGTGAATTAATTCTAAACATTGTTTGTTAATAATTATTCTAACTATTATTTGTAAACTGAATAATAATTATAATTTCATGTAATCTAATTATTAAAATGATGTATTAATGCGCCATAGCGGCCGTTAATACATAGATTGGTTTTGTTTCACAAACAACCGCCATTATTATTAGCGTCTCTAGACTGATTAAGATAACAGCCATTACAAACGTCTCAGCGTCTTTTGACCATTTTTCATTAAAAATATCAAATATTATTCAACAAAATTGTGTAAATCTGTGTTATATTCATTTATCGAATAATTATCAAAATAATAATCAGTGAAAGTAATTCCTAGTTTCTAAAACGTGAATTACATGTGTTATAAAAGTAATTCCTAGTTTCTAAAACGTGAATTACATTTAACTATTTCTCACACTAGCATTATTATTTAAATGATCACTATTTAATTCGGCGGTTGAGCTCACCCCAATAAAGTTTGTGAAATTCCAAGTAATTATATTTTTTCAATCTGTTAATTGTTGTTCAAATTATCATATATACTCATTGTGTAATTCATCTTATGTAATTTCTGTACCAAAAATTTTTTTCGAGGAGTTTTTTTGCCCAGTTATTACTGGTACAAATTTTCTTCTCTTGGGGAATAAACATTCATTTCATAACCCCAAAAAATCAAGTGTTTCATTTATTTCACCATTAAAAGTTCAATCATCTACATCATCATTAAAATCAAAAGACTTAACAAAACACGGGAAGTATTCTCAGGAATAGCTTCCGACTATACATTTTGGTGCCTCCTGTGAGGTATATTCACACAATCCCTGGAGTAATTCAGTACAAATCCGTCTAAGTTTCTACATTTAACCATTATATAGCCATCGTTGGATGTGAATTTATTAACTTGAGTTTTTTTTAATTATTTAATTAATTATTATAATTATTAATTATTCAAGAAAATCAAAATATTCATTTGTTCCATTCAGTTGCTACGCGACAGTTAATTGTTATTTACGGTGTGCAACTGTTTTCTATTCATTTACTTTCTTTATATTAAACTGCATCTAATATTTATAATGGATAATACAAATATACCATTATCACGAAAACGTGAACTTATTTTACAAAGAATTCGAGACATTGAAGATGCTTTAAAAAATGGAAAAACGACTATTTTAGTAGCTGAAATACGTTTTACAAAATTAATTCCACTCTATGAATATTATGAAGACATTATTACTAATTCAGAATTAGATGAATCTAATGACGGTATTTCTTTGAATGATGTATTATTAACTGGTCCTACAATTCAAGATACGTCATTTATTATTTTCTTACAATTCAGAAGTTATGTTTACGCGATGACATCAGACATTGCTCAAATGTATCGACAGATATGTGTAAATCCAAATCATTATAAATATCAACAAATATTTTATTATCATAATAATAAAATTAGCACTTATCAAATGAGAAGAGTTACATTTGGAGTCTCTTCCGCTCCGATTTTAGCAACAAGTACACTTCATAAACTTGCTGATGATGAAGCTCATAATTTTCCTAAAGCTACAAAGATATTGAAACATGATTTCTATGTTGATAATTTATTAACTGGTGCTAATTCTTTGAATGAAATTCTTCAATTACGTGATGAATTAATTCAACTAGTTAGAAAAGGAGGTTTTGAATTGAGACAATGGGCATCCAATCATAAACATGTTTTAGATAATTTTGATCAAAGAACACTAGATTTGGATTGTGCTATAAATGATGATGCAGTTTCTAAAACTCTCGGTGTAGCTTGGAATTCTCTTACAGATAGTTTTATTTATACTGTCAATCCTATAGATCCTTTAAGTAAGATAACAAAACGTACAATTTTATCTAATATTGCAAAGATTTTTGATCCTATCGGTTTATTAGGTCCTTTAGTTTTAACTGCAAAAATTATAATACAAGCATGTTGGAAATCTAAAGTTCATTGGGATGAAGCTGTTCCACCACAATTACATTTACAATGGCTAAAATTTTCAGAACAATTACCTTACATTGAACGTAATCTAATTATTCCAAATGCTATTAATATTGAATTACATGGTTTTTGTGATGCTAGTCAGGTTGGTTATGGCGCTTGTTTATATGTACGCTCAGTAGACCAAGAAGGACAAGTTGTTGTTAAGTTAGCTTGTTCAAAATCAAGAGCTGCACCACTTAAAGAATAACAATTCCTAAATTAGAATTATGCGGTGCACAATTACTTGCTCGGTTATATCGTGATACAATACCAGCCTTTGATTTTTCTGTTTCTCGAATAAGATTTTGGTCTGATTCTACCATTGTACTTCAGTGGCTTAAAAGATCACCTCATTCTCTTAAGGTATTTGAAGCGAATCGGGTTTCAGAAATTCAATCTCTGGGAGATAAAATTGAATGGAGACATGTTAGAACTAAAGATAATCCAGCTGATTGTTTGTCTAGAGGTCAGTTACCCTTTGAGTTTTTTAATAATCAAATGTGGTTTGAAGGTCCAATATGGCTCTCTCAAGACCAAGAAAATTGGCCAGTATTAACACCAACAATTTCTGATGAATTGCCTGGTGTTCGGAAGAACGTTTGTTTATTTTCTATTCCTAATGATACCTTAGAACGTTTTTCTTCTTACACTAAACTCTTAAATATTTGTTCATATTGGCTCCGTTATCTTAAAAATAATCCATTTAAATATAAAGCTTTAAGTGTAGAGGAAAAATTACAAACAGAAATTAGAATTTTAAAAATAGTTCAAAATGAACAATTTTCTGCTGAAATAGAACAATTAAAAGAAACTGGTGAGACTAAAAATTTACGTTTAAGAGGTCTTAATCCATTTATTGACGATAACGGTTTACTTAGAGTTGGTGGGCGTTTGAAACATGCTCCAATTTCATTTACTAAAAAACATCCAATATTATTACCTTCGCATCATCATATTACTGATATAATTATACGAGAAATACATAAAAATAGTTTTCATTCAGGCATACAAAGTACTTTATCCAATTTAAGACATAAATTTTGGATATTAGATGGTAAAAACCAGGTAAGACAAATTACACGCAATTGTACTGACTGTATAAAAAATCGACCTGTACCATTACATGGCAAAATGGCATATTTACCTAGTTCTAGAGTCAGTGAATCAACCCCATTTTCTCATGTAGGTGTTGATTATTTTGGACCATTGTTTATTAAAGAACGTAAATATAGAAATAGGACTACAATCACAATTTATGGTTGTGTTTTTATTTGTATGGCAACTAAAGCAGTACATATTGAAATTGCCAGTGATTTAACTTCTGATGGTTTTCTGGATGCCTTCGGACGATTTATAGGTCGTCGAGATATTCCTTCTCATGTATACTCAGATAATGGTACTAGTTTTATTGGAGCAAATAATCAATTACGTGAATTATACAATTTATTCACACCACAATCACACCAGAATTTAGTTAACCAATATGCAATACAGAAAAACATCAACTGGCATTTCAATCCCCCCCCCTTTCACCTCATTTTGGAGGTATTTGGGAGGCTGCTGTTAAATCATTTAAACATCATTTTAAAAGAGTAGTAAAAGATCAGCTGCTTACATTTGAACAATTAAATTCTCTAGCTATTCAAATTGAATCTATTCTTAATTCTCGTCCATTATGTTCTTTATCTAGTGATCCAAATGATCCTATTGCATTAACTCCTGCTCATTGCCTAATAGGACGTCCTCTCACATTGCTACCGGAAAATAATTTTTTGATAATCGTCTCAGTGTTTGGCAGTTCATAACTAAAGCAAAACAAGATTTCTGGAATCGATGGTACCAAGAATATCTCAATGAATTACAAATACGACAAAAATGACATTCATCAAAAGGTGAACTCAAACCAAATCAGGTGGTGCTTCTTATGGATAAAAATCAACCATGTATGCGTTGGCATCTGGGTATCATCGTTGAAACTTTTCCTGGAGATGATGGCGTTGCTCGAGTCGCTTCTATTAAAACTACTCAAGGAATATTCAAAAGAAATATTACTCAAATATGTCCCTTACCTATTCATTGTTAATATGTACTTAATTACTATATTGTTTTGTTAAGAAAATATTAAACTTATAATTATTACATTAACATCTATTATATTGCTCACTCACTCGCAACGGGGGGAGTGTGTTAAGACCCATGGTGACATCTCTGCTTTAAATTAATAATTAATTCATAAATTCCTATAAATGCGCATGCACAAAAAAGTAGTTCTTATTATATTATTAATTAATTGATTTTTGTGAATTAATTCTAAACATTGTTTGTTAATAACTATTCTAAACTGAAATTTGTAAACTATTTGTAAACTGAATAATAATCTTGTGAGGAATTGTTTATCATACAATCATTAATTTCATGTAATCTAATTATTAAAATGATGTATTAATGCGCCATAGGGGCCATTAATAATTATATTTTTCATTAAAAATATCAAATATTATTCAACAAAATTGTGTAAATCTGTGTTATATTCATTTATCAAATAATTATCAAAATAATAATCAGTGAAAGTAATTCCTAGTTTCTAAAACGTGAATTACATGTGTTATAAAAGTAATTCCTAGTTTCTAAAACGTGAATTACATTTAACTATTTCTCACACTAGCATTATTATTTAAATGATCACTATTTAATTCGGCGGTTGAGCTCACCCCAATAAAGTTTGTGAAATTCCAAGTAATTATATTTTTTCAATCTGTTAATTGTTGTTCAAATTATCATATATACTCATTGTGTAATTCATCTTATGTAATTTCTGTACCAAAAATTTTTTTCGAGGAGTTTTTTTGCCCAGTTATTACTGGTACAAATTTTCTTCTCTTGGGGAATAAACATTCATTTCATAACCCCAAAAAATCAAGTGTTTCATTTAACTCACCATTAAAAGTTCAATCATCTACATCATCATTAAAATCAAAAGACTTAACAAAGCACGGGAAGTATTCTCAGGAATAGTTTCCGACTATACAAAGTATATTAATAATTACTACCTAAAAATTAAATTTAAGAATAGATCTCTTAAAAACGTATACTCAACTGCAGCCATCTTCCTAACAGAATATTTTCTAAAATTTATAATTTTTACAAATACTGAAAACAACTAGCTGCCGCAATAAGATATTTCAGTAAAGCAAATTGCTGAAATAAATTATCGGATTTCCTGGGTCACAAATACAGTTGCTTTTCTACATTAATCCGTATGCTATATAATAAAAATATATTCCCTTCACAAAAAAGGATAAAACGAATTCGCGGGAATTATCCGCATTCTTCATGCACTGTTGTAAATTTATTTTTGGTTTCTTAAATATTTAATTTCTTCATATTTTACTTAATTTGTAGCCAGTTTACAAACCCTTGCTAGCTAAAGGTAGCTCTTAGAATCATAGAAAACTTAAATCTATATTTTTCTAAATATGTCTGACATTTTTATTTAGGAATTTTTTACTATCGGAATCGATCTTTAAATTGAGATTTTGTGTTTTAGCTGTCATAATTAAAAATATGAATTTATGCTTGTATATATCACCTATCACAACCATAACTTATACGAAGGACTGTTTCATAAACTAGTCGCTCAAAATAAGTATATAAAGAATCCTACGCCTGCTAATTATAATATCATATTGGAAATAATTTTTACCAAAAGCTCTGGTTAAGTACTACGAAAGTGATTTTTCCCAGATTTTTTTATCACACGGAATAAAATTTTATAGGGGAAAGAGCAATTTTTGCCTCTTTTGAAGCTTGATATATCGCGCAATACAAATTAATTAGAGACTAAGGGGCCGACCAAGTTAAAGCGCAATCGACTTTAACCGTTTGACTACTTATACTTAAGATGCGGGCTCGAATTCACGCAGCGGTAGTCTGATCAATTATAATTAGTGCGGTAAATTGATCACACTGTTCGGCGCTTGGATTAAAAACGAAGTAACCGAATTCACCTACATCATAAATTTAATTGTATGTATATGGATGTAATTTAAATGAATAAAGATTAAAAATAATTATGTGGGTCACCTCTGTTATAGACGTAATGTCTGAGGAACTCCATTATTAATATCGCGCAATGTTCATCTGAAAAGAATAGCTATGTGAATATTTTTCTCGGAAAAACACTCAAAAATACCAATTTCATCAGAATTTACAATCAGAAGAACAATGGATGGCATAAATAAATTTCGATTTTTGCCCCAAGTTCCTAGATCAATTTTTGTATTTTATAAATACGTATTTCGACTGCCGAGTATGAATTAGATTTAGATATTTTTTAATACAGGCGCTTATTGCCATTTTATATGATTCCAAATAAAAATTGAGAAAATGGAACCAATTTTTTTACAAAACCAAATTCAAATGCTAAAGTTTAGCTTTCAACTGTTATCAAGCAGATTCCTTACTGATAATTATTTCAGAAACTTCATTTTAAAGTAAGAAATGCCACTTTTGCTCCAATAGTGAATAATTTGGACAAAAAAGTTCATACGATAATGTTTAATTCAGTTTGGAGAAAAATAAACAAGTTATCGAGTGGCTTCATCGTATTTCTTAAATTAAGGGATTCTTTTTCTCAGTATTTCAACCTTTAGCATAAAGCGGCATCTCAGTTAGGTCAAGTCTAAACAATAATTCGATTTTTATCTAAGCGGACGTCCTCTGTTTTATCAACCGTTATGGATCTTTCCTATAAAATGAAAGCAATCTCGAATTACAGAGATAGAGAAAACCCTTAAATATTAAAATTTATAAAAAAATCAAAAACTTTAGATTTTTAAGTTGAATAAATTCGGTAGAAATCGAATGAAAAATAAAATACATATAAATTTTTGAATTCGGTTTCCGCTGAAGTTATAATTCCTTTACCTATT
Organism: Chrysoperla carnea; assembly: GCF_905475395.1. NCBI lineage: Eukaryota > Metazoa > Arthropoda > Insecta > Neuroptera > Chrysopidae > Chrysoperla > Chrysoperla carnea. Next base: position 7,290,651 of record NC_058342.1, on the reverse strand, counting down.
ATCAGTTATGCAAGTTAGTTGATTTTTAATCGATCTTGCAAGGTCAAATTTAAACCTTCTATGAGATATCCCCGTCAAGTAATACAATTTATATTTTTATTTTTTCAAAAATACTTGAAAGGAATATTTAATTGGACTGTTTAAAATGTGACACCTAATACATCGGGTTGTGTATACCGTATTCCGAACGTAGCGAGCTGTCTTTAGAGATATAACCCTAAGAAGGTCAGACCTCCTTGATTATGTTAAGGACTATATATATCATGTCGTAGGAGTCTATTAGTATTGTATTACATTGCGAACGAAGCGAGCTCTGATGATGGCAAAGACCAAAGTCAGGCTGAAGATGTCGTTAATGTAAAAGAGGGGCAAGAAGCTGTAGATTTTCAAGGTAAAGAAGAATAATATATGATGATATTTTTATATAAATCTGAAATTTTCCACAGTGTAATTTTCTTACAATTATTAAATAAATAATTTTCTACTTTATATATCAGGAACGATAGTAAAGACAATTACAATGGTACTGCTTAGAGAAAGAGACACATTTTTCCATGAAAACCCGTTATATCCTTTTCTGAGCCATTAAATCATTTATGTAATTTCAACTGAAAAAAAAAAATAAATAAGTCGGATCTATTACACACTATCGATAATATTAATTGACAACTAAACATACCATTAACGTCGATAAAATACACAGAATTGCTTAAGAGACTCCATTCACCTAACTCTTAGCCCAAGAGAAATAAGCACAAGCAAAATTAATATGCAAGCCGCTATGGGCTTAAATTGTAGGTTTTGGTGTAGCTTTAACCTCCTCATTGTGCTACAACGCTTTAAAAAAAAGGAAATGCAATATTTTTTTATTTTCTCCGTAAACATTAATTTTATCGAGAATTTACTTAGAACGGTAGACAAGGGCGGTCTCCCCATATTTGGAAATTTTTTTCCGCAAAATTTTTCCCTAGTTTTTTAACCTCTAATTCCATATTTTGAGGGAATATCCAAAAGTAGTTACATCAATTGCATCCAATTTGATGTGAAATTTTGATTCATATATGGACAGGTAAGTCAATTACAAACCAGAGGTATTTCGAATTTTTCAAAAATTTCTATTAGGTCAGAAGCTATTACAAAATAAAGATTATTTTGCACACCCTGCAATCGCTACGACCGATTTTTCGCTTGAATCTTCTCTTCTAACAAAACTAGCTAACGAGTTGTTTGAATACAAATAAAAATAGCGAAAATCAGAAATATGAAAGAATCGAATTTTTAGACAAACACTGTTACATTAAAACGTTAACAACTTACATTATTTTATGCATAGTAAGAAATTACAAAAGATGTTGTTCATTACTACAAGGTCCACTTATGTACGTACTGTAATCATTTATTTTGCCCCAGAAGTCCAAAGACGATTAATAATGATTTATTCTCTTTTCTGAAAATCTCTTATAAATGAGAGGTTATAACTCGATAGCTCTATTAGAAGATAAAAATGATAGTTACGCGTGCATGAGACCTCAATGACCTTATTATACCCTGTATATACATTGTGTTGCATTTAAGATAAAGACACCCTCATTTTCGTTATGTATGTAAATATCGATTTTGCACAGTCATACAGGGTGATGGTTCACACTTATTAAGATACTTAACCGAAATCAGAACTTAAAACTCAGCCTACTACAAATTGGCAAATCAGGCCGATTCTTAACATTTTGTCCAGCTTTTGTCTGTTAATTAGAATATTATTTTATACCCATATACCGATTTTCATGAAAAAATTTGCATTTTTAATTTTTTTTATTTTTATTTTGGTCTACAATCATTATTATTTACTGATTTATTGAAATACTTAAATACATAACACTATTAAATTATCAATTTGTCCAGATTGTTTATTAGTGTTATGTACTCAAATATTTCAATAAACTAGTAAATAACAAGGACTGCGGAACAAAATGAAAAAAATTACAAATTGCAAATTTTGTCATGAAAACCGGTATATGAGTAAAAAAATATTCCAAGTAACTTTTTCTAATAGTTTTTTTCGATGTCTCTAACCATCTTTGACAGGCAAAATATTAAGAATCGGCCCTATTTGCCAATTTGTATTAGGCTGATTTTAAAGTTCTGATTTCGGTTAAGTATCTTAATAAGTGTGAACCATCACCCTGTATGACTGTGCCAAATTTCAAACCGACATTCCTATAAATAACGAAAATATGAGAGTGTCTTCATCTTAAATGCGACACATTGTATGAAATGTATCAGAGTATATTAAGTTTCGCTACCAAGTTTTTAACGCTTAGAAATATTGATACTACAAATAAAATTTTGGTATAGATGTTCATAAAATGACCTAATTAGTAATTCTTTTTCGTTTGCCCGTCTGTCTGTCCGTCTGTCATTACGACAACTCAAAAAGAACAGAGATGTCGAGCTACAATTTTTATAGCTTGTTCAGGGCGTAAAAAGTGAGTTTCAGTTCGTAAATGTGCAACTTAGATAAAATGGGTCATGGATCCATTGGACCCATCTTTTAAGCCAAAACAAATAGAATAAAAATGTATATGCAAAAAATGTTACCTTACCTAAAAAAAACATTTGTTTGAAACATTTTTTCGTAAATATCTTTGTTTTCACGTGAGGGTTCAAATTAGGGCAAAGCTTAAGTTACCATTTTTTTGCAGTATAAAGTTGAAATTTTGTAAGTAGCTTCAAATAGTAAGTAATTCTATTGATTCTAATTGCATACTAAACCCATCCGATATGGATCCTACATGAATCTTCTTAAAAACAAATCCAAACCTTACAGTAGATATTTTCTACGGATTAATAAAGAAGATATGGGAGAGGGAGGTAATACCAGATAATTGGAGGAAAGGGTAGCTGATTAAGCTGCCAAAGATAGGAGACATCAGACACTTCTTTATGAAACAAGCAGGCTCTAAGAAACCATTCTTGCGTTGATATGATCAACACTTTGATGATAATAGTCCAGCAATGCCCAGAATACCAGTCACCAGGGTATCTGATCTTTTTCGACTTTGAAAAAGCGTTTGACTCCATCAAAAGAGAAGCAATATGGAGATCATTAGAGAGTTTTGAAACACCAAAGAAGATTATGCTCTTATATGGTTGCCAAACATGGAAAGTAACAAAAACTATAACAAGTAAATTACAATTATTTATCAACAAATGTCTTGGAACGATTTTGAACATTCATTTGCCTCACAAAATAATTTTTGAAGAATTACTGAGAATAACAAATAAAAGTCCAATAAATGAGATCACCAAGAAAAGAAAGTTTGGTTGAATTGATCATACGCTAAGAAGACTAAATTACACCATCAGTTGCCAAGCCCTAGAATGAAACTTTCAGGGTAACAGGAAAAAAGGAAAGTTAAAGATAATCTGGAAGGGATCGGTCAACAAGGAAATCGAGGAAGAAAACAAGAGCTGGTGTGAAATCAAGATGGCACATAATCGTATGCGGTGATTTTCCCCCATCGGAAAACAGGAACTAATTGAATGACAGTTTATAAGATGGGTCTTACAACACCAGACCCAATTGACCAATGTTGGTCATTTACAAACTCAACTCACTTTTCCTGAGCACGCTACAAAAATTTCAGATTTATATCTCTTTTCGTTTTTTAGTTATCGTGCTAACAGACAAATACACGGGCGGATAACCGGTAATGGACTAATTAGATGATTTTATATACCTATATCAAAATATAGGTATATTTATATATACCCATATCAAAATTTTTTTAATATGAATCATCAGTAATTTTAAGCATTACAAACTTGGGTATTAAAGCATTATGAGACGAGTATTAAAACATTGAAAAAATGTATACACAAAAATCGAAGAATATGATCACAATTAGCTTTATTATCACAGCACCTAAGTGTATGTGTGCCAATAAATAAAATCCCTTCTTAATAAACTTTGATAAATTTCGTTTTGGTTGGGAAATAGCAATCAAAGTGATACAGCAAATTATCTTTAGAATTTTGAATATATTTAGACATTAATATTTGCTTTAAAATTATAAAAAATAATATACGTTAAGACAATAAAACTTAAATTTTATAACAACAATAACTGACAGTCAAATACGATTAGATGTTCAACTTTTTTTTAAGTCCCACAGAAACAAATAAGTCAAAATGAATTCATAATTCAAAAATATTATAAGTCTTTGATTTTTTTTTATTTTTTTTTTTACGCTTGCAAAATTAAAATAAACTGATTTGCACAGACATGCAATGCAAATATATCTTTAAATTATTAAATTAATTTTAATAAGGTTTAAAAAAAATTTATTTTCGTATAAAAATTTAAATAATGCTTTTAAATTTAATTCTACAATGTATTTAGAAGTGTATTAAACATTAATATACTTCTCAAAAATAAAGCACGACATTTCTTGTTTCATTAAAAATACATAATAATTCCAAGTAATTTGTTATCCCTTGTCCTTTTGGGCTCCACCAGGACTAATTAAAAAAGTGAAGAAGTGATCAAAAAGATTCGTTACTCTAATACATTCTAAAACTCGAAGTGTTTTTATGGAAATTGGAAATGCAAGACTATTTATAAAAGAAAAAAACCAATGCTTGTCCTAACATATCGCACGTGTCACGTCCCTATTATAAAAAGACTTATGCTCCTTAGAATTTTTGTTGTTCTCAAGTCTGTTTGTAAGTGCCAATCGTACAATTTTAGTTAAATATTACATACCAAATTTATACTTTTTACTATATTTGGTGCAGTAAATATGAAACCTCAGACTTGTAAGAAACCTCAAAAAAATGTTCCCGTCCAGTTTTCAAGGTGATAGAGTAAAGAAGAAAATTATTAGTTTTTAAGAAAACTTAGGAAAAAATCGGAGTGTAAGAAGTTGCTTTAAAAAAAAACAAAAAGCACCAAAATCGAAAAAATAGACGGTTGTAGAGCTAAAGAAAACGAAAAAAATGACACTAGCTAAAGTCAAACTCGTTCGCAACTTTACGAGTGAGTCGAAATTACAGTTTTATCACGAAACAAATACCGTTTTTCGGTGTTTCTTTTCTCTGCTTGTATTACTTGCAAGAAATCCGTTTGTTTTCAAGAATTTCAAAAAACAAACAAACAAACATTTTCTTCAAGTTGCCCTTAAGCCTCTGCATGATTATTAATCTCGTAGATGCATGATGAAACCGTGACAATTTATAAACTATAGTGTAAAGTATACGCAGTGTATAGTTTTCACTGTATAGTGTCGATCAACTGTTATAGTCTATGAATTACCATTTTTCTTTGCGTTTTCACCGTTTTATCATCCATCTACGAGCATAATATATGTAGAGATTTTCGGGAAACTTTTAACGAAGAAAATGCTTTATATCTAAAAGGAAAAGTGTTGTACCTTTCAAATTTATTAGGTTGTAAAATCTTTGTATAAAAAAGTCGAGCGTTCAGGAGGGTGCTTAGCCCCCTTTGGTTAGTTGAAGATTTCAATCAGTTTTTTACAAATTACAAAAAAACTATGCACCAAATAAAAATGGTTCAAATAAAAGTTCGAGCTGATTGTGCACATTTTTGCTTACATTCGACTTTCTAGCTTCGAAATTGGCCGAGATATACCAATTTTAAAATGGAATATTTTGCTCATTCAATCAAATGAAAAATGATTCATCTTGTAAACCGTTAAAGACAGAACAAAAGTTCAAATGTATAAGTTATTCCTTATAAAAAAAATTAACATATTTTGTTTGAATCATCCTTTCGTAAACATTAATGATTACCTGTGACTTAGGAAAAAACTTTATTTCCATTTTCTCCAAAACTATAAAAGATAGACAGTTGAAAAATTTAAAAGTAATTTCAACTAGTGGTCATGTGAAACATTCTAGAAGAACCAAAAAATTTATAGAAAATACTTGAAATATTAAATATTTTTGAGACGCCCTCACGGGTAAACACAAATGTTTACGAAAAAATATTTCAAACAAAAGATGTTTATTTTTTTATAATAACTTTTACATTTAAACTTTTGTCCTATCTTTAACGGTTTACAAAATTGAACGAGCAAAAAAATATAACATTTCCAAAAAATTTCGAAATTTTCAAAAGTATTTTCTAGAGTTTTTTCTGTTCTTCTAGAATGTTTCACAATACCATTAGTTGAAGTTATCTGAAAATTTTCCTCTCACTATCTTTTATAGTTTTGGAGAAAATGGAAACAAAAGTTTTTTCCTAAGCCTTCACGAGTAATCAGTAATGTTTAAGAAAGAATAATTCAAACAAAAGTTGTAAATTTTTTTATAACGAATAATTTTATATTTGAACTTCTCTAACGGTTTACACTTTTTTGTCTCTAACGGTTTACAAGATGAATCATTTTTCATTTGATTGAATGATAAAAAAAGTCCATTTTAAAATTGGCATATCTCGGTCAATTTTGAAGCTAGAAATTCGAAAAAAGACCAAAAGTGTGCACAATTAAATCAGCCAATCTTTTGTTTGAACTTTTTTTATTTAATGCACAGTTTTTTTTTTAATTTGTAAAAAACTGATTAAAACCTCCAACTACCTCCCAAAAAGGCGTTAAGCACCCCCCAGAGTGGCCGATTTTTTGGTACGAAGTTTTACAATCTAATAAACAACTGTGGAAAATGTCAAAGATGCAAGACTTTTTTCTTTACTACCATGCTTTATTATTTAATTTTGTTGTGCTAACTATTTTTCTTCTAATTATCCCGTTGAAAACCGTACGGGAGAATTGTTTTGCTTGTACCAATTTCTGCCAAAAATACGATAAATTTTGTAAGGATCATTATTCTACAGAATTTTACGTTCTTTAAATAAATCATTTATGATTTTTTTCGTATTATGCATATTTTTGGAGATTTGTCGAGATATTTCAATTTTAGAGTATATTCAATCCTGACTGCTTATGATTCGGTTAATTTAGACATTTGAAGGTATAAAAATAACATTTTTCTCTCTTTTTTTCATCCTTTGCATTGATTTAAACAAACATAAAAAAAAGAACTATTTAATTTTTATAGAAAAATTATCTAAAATTAAAACTACAAGCTTCAAAATAACTTTTTTTGATCACTATGCGGTCATTTTTCATTTCTTTAATTTTTCCTGTAGTAAATTTTAAACTGAATTACATTATTATCTGTAGCGAAAAACACGTAGAATCAAAATTAAAAGTATCACTTCATGCTTAAACGATTTCGCATGAATTATATGGGAATTGGATCTCTGTCAAACTTACCTATTGTAAAATTTTATTAATTTTGACTAATGAACCAAATGCAAATCATTTGAAACTATGGGCGTAAATTGTCAATAGTCCTTGTGAACATGTTTTTCAAAAACCTTCAATAAATATTTTGTGTGATTGTGTTGGAGTGTGAATATTTTTTTAGACCTGTATATGATCAAAGATAGCACAGGACTGCCAAGTGTCCTTAAATCAGCTGGCGCAACAAATGAATAATAACCTGGTACGGGTACCGGGGCACATCAATAGGCATCCGGGAGTTTTGTTTGCGAACTGCAAACAAAAGCGCACTTGTAGTACTACAAGACATATATGGTCTTAATACAATCGGAGGCGTTCCGAAGATATTATATCGCTTCCAAGAGCTTCTATTAGCAAAATTGTTGTGGCTATTACAGGACACTGGCTAAGCGACAGGCATGTATTACTCCTAGGCTTGACGATGTATCATGACTATAGCAAGAGCTGCCACAGAGGGAAGAAGGAAGGAATCTCTTGCCATGCTAAGAACTCACTGGAGCCAGCCTTTAATTGGCAACCTCTCCGACCTTAAATCCGTTGAAGTCAAAACACTCCCATTGTTCTTAAACAGTTCCAAACCAACCCTTTTTCAATATCACAAGGGACCCTTGATTTAAGTGTGTCCCACCCTTGGACTGCTACTCTAACCTAACCTAACCTAACCTACATGGTTATGCCCGAATGGCACACCAACCTTAAAATCATTACTTAATTTAATATTTATTTATATTTGATTAACAACATTTTTGTTGCTAGCAAATAATCTACAATATTTTTACATAATCCGCAAACTGATTTATTTTTAAAATATAACTATAATAACAGACGAGCGCTAGGGCAATTTTGAGACGAGCGCCAGGACAATTTTGGATAGAAGACTGGTTTTTTTTTATATGAAGTTAGACTAAATCTAAATCAATTCTGAAATTAAAATAAATAAATGACTTCAAAAAAAGGCATATATTGAATTGGTCTTATGGAAAAACGGTAGATGGATTGATATATTTTCATATATTTCTTCAAAACTAGTCGGTGAAAATTTAAAATAAAAACTAATTAATTTAAAGTTTGAACCTTAATAAAAAAAACCTTATTGGAAACAAACAAAAAAATCTGTTGTGCCCGACTAATTAAGGATGTATGAGCACGGTAATGTGGACAAAAATTTAAAAAAATATATATTTTCAATTTTGATGGTGATAACTTAACAATATAAGACGAAAAGTGAAAATAAAATTTTTCGATATCTACAGAGTAATTTTCAAAATATCGAAAATTGAAAACTTTGTTTAATTATTTAGCTTTCGATATTTCGAAAACCAAGGCAGATTTATAAATTTTATGCTTATTTTTCGTTTACATTCATGAAGTACAGCAAAATTCATCATCAAAGTTGAAAATAAAGCACAAATAATTTTAACCATAAATCTAAAATCCCAAATTATCTTAAAAACGTTTCCTTGGAGCATAATAAATTTTTGCAATTTTTTTGAGGAAAATTTGTTTAAAGTTTTTACACCACTTTTTCGTTCTGGCAACATGCAGTTATATCACCAAAAGGACAGTTTATAGAGAATTATATAAAAAAAATTGTGGTTAAATAGTTATTTGTACTCATGCGCCGATTCGTACTGGACTATATTGCTCATTATTAATATTAACTTCTTTGAGCACGAATAAGAATCGCTCATTAATGTTATTATTATTATTATTGTTATTTATTAAATTGTACGAACAAATAAAGGAACAATCACACACACTCAACTATACAAAATATTGTTTAAACATGTTTGAAAAACATGTTTAGCTAGTTATTCACATGGATTATCGTTTCCATTGAGACTTTTGATCAAGATAGTAACATCTATAAAATCCTGGAATAGTACCAAATTGATTTGAGGCCCTAATCCCATAAGATCAATGCGGTATCTGTTTAACATAATATAAAACACAAATGATGATATGTTACATTTAATAAACGTACGTTGATAGGAGAGACGGTGCTGCTGCAAGATAATTTAGTTGTTTTTTTTTTTTTTTTTTTTTTTTTTTTTTTAATTTGACTATTTTATTTGAGAAATTCAAATTAAAAAGAGTTAAGATTTAATTATTACTAGTCATTTTTGTGAACTTTGGCTCAATCTTTAAGATTTATTATTATATGCAAATTTAGATCATTAGCTAGGTGGATCTGTACCAGTAGCTCCACTAGCACTAGACGTTGGATTCACTCTCTGTACCATTCCAGTAACAGGAGACGTACGTACAACTGGTGATGAGACTGTGGCTGTGGATCCAATGCTAGGTTTACGATCACCAGCATCACGTTTTGGAGGAACTACAGGCTTGTTTGGTGGTATTGGTGGCGGTACACCTAGATCAAGAAATATATAAATAAGGTTTGACCCAGAACAATTTTTACAGTCAAAAGATTTGGTAAAAAAAGTTTGTTGTATTTTCTTGTTGAATATACTAAAAATCTATCACTGATTTTATGCAATTTTACAAAGAATCCTTTTTGAACTTGCGCTTTAACCAATTGAGCTATCGGATAAATTTCGTTTATATCTTAATACAGTAAGTAATCAAGCAAATTTCCTCATAATAATTCGTCAATTACTAAATTTATGAAAAATTAGTACCACTAGGTATCTATTTTTCATTAGGAAAGTTTAAAAGTGCTTTATTTTGGTTTTTGGCAAATAAATTTACAATTAAGAATAATATCAAAAATCATGAAAAGTATAAATTTTAAAAACGTAAAAAAACCTTTCAATTTTGATATTGAATAGTTCAAAAATATTATGGGCAGAGTTATTCATTTTATTTTGAAAATTAGTAAAACATTTCTTTTTTCGAGAAAAAATGAGCTTTTCCACTTGATTTCAATTTTAATGGTTTCATTCATATTTCAACCCCTATATCAATATAAAGAAAGGTTAAGTTTAAGGCGTTTCTATATCTTTCTGTATAAATTTAAAGCCTATTCTCTGTACGGTTTACAAAAAATTAATTATTAAAAACAGCCCTTTTTACTATTATTATAAGATTACATTTTGGCGAATATTTAGTCTAATCCAGAAGTGGACTGTGTTATCTTAAGTGAGGGGTGATGAAATACCTTAAAAAATAAGTGTATTGATAAATTTTGTAATAATTTAATCTATTGATATTTATCTTCTGCAAGGTGTTGTTTCAAAACCCTCTCATTTCCTGTAAAACTGCTACTGTCCTAAATTTTGACCAAAAAAAGCTATTTTCAATGATATGTAATTTGCCCAAATCCCATTCTCAAAGTTACTAAAATCGATGAATTTTTACGCAAATTTCAAATTTGGTTATTTTAATATATTCATATCTAAAATATGAATAAATCTCAATAAACTTAGAAACATCCGTCTTGAAAAAAAAAAAAAATTGCAAAAATGTTTTCTATACAACGTTTTGAATTTTACAAATGCCCTTTACTACCTATTATTAAAATACCTGAATATTTTGTACTTTATCTAGGCCTATAGTTTTTAATTGAAACCTTTCTTTTACTCCAGAAATTAAGTAGTTATGACCAAAGAGTCACAACTACGTAATTTTGGATGCCATTTTCCAATATGGCGGCCATCGCACATCTTGAATATCAGAGGACTTTTGTATGTTCAACAGGAGGATACGTATAACATAATTCCTTGCTTGTACTGATTTTTTTGTATTTACCTCGATTAATTATCGTATTTTTTTTCATATACGTATGTGGTGTAGGTGATGATACTCCACCAGGTGATACAACTGCACTAGGTGAAACTGTTGGAGCAGTTGCATGCTGTAATCGCGGTGGATAGCCACTTTTGATAGGAGTTGCAGCTGCCGGTCGATTAGGCTGATGAGCTGAGTGTATGGTTTGTGCAATACCAGTTGTTGGTCCACTAACAGGTACGCTAGACACGGTTGACGTTGGTTGCATTACTTTAGCCACACTACTAGGTATTCCAGTTGTTTCTAATGCGACCATTGATGCATCTGACACTCGATTTGGTAACGCACTTTGTGGTATCACAGCTTCAGCCGGTTTTGTCGTACACACCATTTGTTTATACATTTGTAATTCAGTCTCTAGTTCCTTTATCCTGAAAAAAAAATATTTAATGTTATTAGAATTGTTAATTCCTAAAATGCAACAAAATTAGTAAAATAAAGGAAAAATTCCAAAATATTTGAAACTTTTTGTCGTTACACAAAAATATAATGTTCTCCGGCTTGAAATACCAGAATTAGTACGGCAGACATAAATGGTTCGCTCCGTAATTGGTGTGTCATTTTCTGCACAAACGTTTTTTTTTTATTTTGAACCACCTATTCTGAATTTCGATGTGCAATGGTGGCAGTCCAAATAAAAATAAAAAATACCATGTTTTCATATTTTCGGATTTTGTTAGCAAAATTATGGATTAAAATATAGATAGATTAGATAGACCAGCAAGAATTTCGAATTTTAGGTTGAAATTTTTGCAAAATAAACTTTCTATTATGGTTAAATGTTAATGGAGCAAAATGAAGATCAAAAAGCGAAAAAAAATGTCTATTAACTTCACTGTAATTGTTTATAATCGTTAACGGAGCTTATAATTAACCATATTTGCAAATTTTTTAACATAAATAAATGGAGTTTGCAATAAAAACATATTTTAAAAAATTTCTATAATGCATAAAATAACGTAAACTTTAGTGTAACAGTGTTTGCCTAAAACTGGCAAACAAATGCAATTTTTTCACATTTGATGTCTGATAGCAATATGCTAGTATAGTACCATGAAACTAAATATCTAAAACAAAAAAAAAAATGTTACATCTGTGAAATTTTCCACAGTTTTTTAATAGGTTATAAAAACTTTGTACGAAAAATTCAACTTCTCAGGGTGGGCCTATCCTCTTTTTAGGTGGGCAGTTGAGATGTTTTGATCCATTATTTATAAATTACAAAAAAAAAAAAAAATATGCGACAAATTAAAAAAAAAAGTTTAACTAAAAACAACTTTAGAGCTTTCTAGCTTCAAAATTGATTGAGGTTTGCCACTTTCAAAATGATGCATTTTTTGCTCATTCATCAAATGAAAAAAATATCCATCTTGTAATAGAACATCCGTTAGAGATAGAACAAAAGTTTAAGTCTAAAACTTTAGCGTGGCGATCATAATAGGTTTATTGTAAAATAGTTATTAAAATCTGTGAATGCCTTAACATTTCTTATCCTTTCAACCCTTAGAGCAAAGCGACAAGGGGTGATAAAAATTTTTGAGTAATAGATTCCAAAACAAGAAAGTTTTCTAACGAACATGATGAAATTTTAGATACTACCTTTTTTTAAAATAGCTGCTAGATGAAAAAACCCCTAAAATATGGAAAAAACCTTATCCCAGAACTAAAAAGAGGGCAGTTTAAGTTTTCAAATGATATGAGAAAAATTTCAGTGCGATGATCAGACGATACAGGATTTTAAATGTCATTATGTCAATTTTGCTTGCAAAGTGAATATCTTGGTCAAAAAAGCTCGTATGAGAATTTTTTATTATCAAGAAAAATAAACAGCTTTCGAGTGGTTTTAACAAATTTACACGGACGCTATCGTGTGCTTAGCGTGAGTCTCTCATAACATAATTTCGAGTAGATTATTAATGTGAACAAAATATTTTCTAGATTTTTTGAGCTTTTCACAGATTTTCTGAGGTTCAGTGAATGAATGTAATCACAGGGTTAAAACCTGCAAACCCGTGATATAGTGTCTTTAGAATAGATTAAAATATAGGTTGTCTTTGACTTTTCGGAAAAATAATATTGGAAAATTAAAAAATTATTTTTTTCTTGGAGCAATTTCGTAATTGCCTGAGTTGTTTTGTGAGAAAAAATAACATCCCTGAGTAGCACAATTAAATATAATAAAAATAGAAAAAACTAAATAAAATATATCGAAAAGTTCGATATATTCAAATTTAGCACATCTATAAGTTACGCTGCTTCGCAAAAAATCGTATATCAATACTATTATCGATTCAAAATATTGGAAGTAAATTTTTACATTTAGGAAAAATAAAATAAAATAAAAATCTACATACTTTTGCTCATCCGCTGTTATTTTTGCACGTAACGATGATTTTTCTTTTTCACAAAGTTGAAGATGTTTTTCTAGTTCCGCTTCACTTCGTAATGATTTTTTACTTTCTTCCTCTAATCCTTCAGCCATTGCATCAATTCTAGCTTTTTCCTCCGATAGAATCTGTGCTAAATCTTCACTTCGCTTTCGTTCCTCAATATATCTAATAATAATTTTTTTACGTTCTGCTAATAATAAAAGAACAATTTGTTTTTGTCTTGATCGTTCATCATCGACAGATTCTTGAAATTTCTTTTGATCTTTTTCATTACGTTTTTTAGCTTGTTTCTCTAATTCTAATTCCTGTTTCAATCGTGTACGTTCCATTTCTAGACCATATGTGATATCGTCACCTTGAGCTGTGTCATGTTCATGCTTTCGTTTTTCATCTTCCAATTCGTGAATAACTCTTTGGTGTTTTTCTTCTGCTTCTTTAAGTATATTTGCCATACGAATCTATGTAATAACAAAATAACAATAAATAATTAAAATGATTTTCTAAATTGTTAAAATTCGAGACAATCATACTAAGCGATTATAGAGTAAAACTTGAGACACGGTATGCAATAATCATAAACCATATCTGAGAAAAATAAAAATTCATCATATAATAGAATAGATAAAGCACTGTCACCATAAACCATAATCACCATACCAAATTTTAAAAATATCGGTTTGTTATGGTCCCATGACATTCGTATTATCACTCGGTAGTAAATCGCTCTGTAGTAGTTTATAAATCAGTATGATGTTCTCGTGTATTTTGTATAAATTGCAGTTTTACGTAAAACACACAATATTTTTATATAAATTTACAGATTCAGCTTTCTAGTCTTAAAACTTGTGGCATTTACACGTGTCACTTGAATTCATGGTCAAATTTGAATACACGAGGATGATTGTCCACAGACGCGATTTAAATATTGCTTCCCCTCAGTCGCGTATATAAGTCAAAGTTTTCTGACGCTTGGGGAATTCGTTAGTTGCATTTGTAAGAGATCCATTCGTTTTGCGGATCTATTAGTAAAATTCGTTAGCAACATTCATTGTAGAACCATTCGTTTTTCGGTTCTACTAGTAAAACAAATTAATTAGTTAATTCATTTTCGGTTTTCAAATACTTCTAACACAATTTCATTGTAAATAATTCATCAAATAAAGAAAACTTGTACAATAGTGAGTGAACTTTAAATATTATACGCTTCCAAAAAGATATCCGCTCGTCCAACCCCTGATCCACAACAGGTTTTCAAATAAATATTATCATAGATAATAAATGAGAACTGTAGGATATTTCGATTTTTCCCCAATTTCCTAAATCAATCTTTGTATTACATATGTTACAGGAAAAGTCGATTGTTGGTAAGAGTTGACTCTTTCTAGCCAGAGTAAAATCTTAATAAAAACATCAGTAACAACATTGGTTGAAAAAATGAATAAACACACTTTTTCTAGGCAGAATTAACTATGCCTTCAGTGGTTTAGTATTCATTGATGAAAATAAATTGATTTAGTTTAAGTATAATAATTATTAGTACAATATACGAGAATTAATTCTCTAAATTCTTTCCTATAACTGCGATTGACTGAAAAATTTTACGCAAAGTAGATAAGACCCCAAGAAACAAAAGCTATATGATGCCGAGTGGTGCTTTTGCCCAAGCGGTGGTAACCATTGCTTCTAGGAGGTGCAATAATTTATGTTAAAAATGAATCTAAGCAAAAAGTATTATTCAAGCAAATTTCGTAAAGTAAATTTTTTCCAAGTTATTGGCAATTGAAATACGCCGTGTTTCATTGAATAAATCACATTTGTCAAAAAAAAGCTCTTTACAGAAAATTTAGCTTATAAAAAGAGGAAAAGATTAGTGTACTATTTTATTCTTTTTGGGGCGATATATGTTATAAGTTGAAGACAACTGCCTTTTCACCGGCAACAAATATTGGAGTATTTACTGGAAAATTTGACGTTTTTGGAGAAACATATCATACACCTTTTAAATTAGTACAAAAAACCTTGAAAATGAAAAGTTTCAAGTCATTTACAAGAAAATTAACGGATTTATAGTGAAAAGTAAGTTGCTCGTACCCTTATTTTATATTTTATTCAGTACAAAAATTGATTATTTTACCATGGGAGCTAAAATTAATGCTTGCCACTTTGTACAAAGTTTTTTTTCGTAAGATGTCAATTTCTCTAGTTATTTGAAAAAAAAAAACTGATGGCAAACGTGTTTTTTTCAACGAAAAAGAGCGAATTTTACTCGCCAATAACCTGGAAAGGTTGACCTGATAAAATTGATTTTTCGAAATATGCTTGTATATCACTTTTTGCTTAGAATTCATCCCTCTATTTGGGATTCTTAACCCCAAATTTTCTTTAAAATCGCTGCGTTAGGTCAAAATTTAGAGGTTTCGTACATTTCTTTTAGTTTATTCATTACTGTAAGGATATACGGCGCTATCGTGTGTTTTGCGTGAATCTCACGTTAAGATAATTTTAAATAGATAATAAGCGTGAAAAAATATCTCTTAAATTTTTTGTGGAAAAATTAATAGTTTTTTCCTGTGATTGTGTTCATTCACTGATCTACGGGTGGGCCATAACTTTAATAGGGTCGAGCTAGCGTGAGTCGACGGATTTTTTACTTTTTTGTTAACCCTGTGATTACGTTCGTTCATTTTGATTCTCAGCAAATCTGATAAAAGCTCAAAAAATTTACATAAAATTCTCTTCACGCTAAATACACGATAGTGTCCGTATAACATCACCCATTTTCTAATTATATAGTAATTTTTTATTATTAATTAGTTTTTTTTAACCTTTCTATGTATACTTAATTCCAAAAAAACTGCCACAGTTAAAACATTCTAAGCGTACTCATCATATGTTATGTTATAATAGTAACACTTAGAATGTTTTAAACCGAGCATTTTTTTTTACATAGAGTATACACTTAATAGAGGTTTTGCCTTCCTTATTTGTTTTGCTGGTAGACCGTTTCGTTGCAAAAAGTTAACTTTTACTATATCGAGACAGTGAGAGTACACTTTACCTAGATCTGACTAGTATATGTTGATCAAAATTCAACACTTTTTGGTTTTAATAATCTTTTACTGAAATTACCAGTGACAATGGACTTTACTTAGGAAGAGTCAACTCTTACTGAAGGATCAACTTTTCCTGTAACATATAAATACGTATTTCGACAAAATATTCTAAATTACAGCTTTAAGGCCGTAAAGCGCTGAAGCGTAAGTTTTGAAGGTAAGAGTAGCTAAATCAACCTACTTTCAACTGAATTAAACGTGGTAGAACGATGTACAGAACTTTTAGAGACTTCGTGTATATCACAAAAGATGGCATGCAGAGTATAGTCGACAAGTTCAAATTAATGATTTATAGAAATACTGATAATAAAAATACGTGTGATAGCTAGTTAAATTTGGAATAATGACTAGAAA
Source organism: Chrysoperla carnea (assembly GCF_905475395.1). Lineage (NCBI taxonomy): Eukaryota > Metazoa > Arthropoda > Insecta > Neuroptera > Chrysopidae > Chrysoperla > Chrysoperla carnea. The sequence goes on along the minus strand of NC_058342.1, from coordinate 7,273,719 downwards.
AATGTGCCAGAAGCGTTTTTCAGCACATAAAAATTGCAAAACTTATAAACAATTAATTATCCGGTCAATTTAAACATCCATAGGTACAAAAATTCGCATTCGTCTGAATTTTGGTAGGATCGTTCAAATCACCATCATAAATAAAAAGTATTCATCGATCCGAAACGTGGAAAAAATTTTACGCCGGGTAAAAGGTCACAATTACGGATTTTTTGCGATTTTCATCAATACGGTAAGTTTTATTATAAAATTAGCTCAGATGAAAGTTGTAGATCAGATAATTAAATATAAAAAATGTCTCAATACTTTTTTTTCCTAAGATCCACCGTTTCTAAGATATAACGATTCAAACAGTTGGAAGAATTGTAATTGTCATAATTTGCACACGTTTCCACACCACCTTTGAGATACAGTGGCGTTCATTATATACTGACAGAAAGACACTGCGTACCTTACATAATTGAGACAAATATGTATAATCTTGTTATGATATCTAAGTTCTGATATCTAATATTATTTATCTACGAGTACCATCAATAATTTAACGGGTAAAAACTTAATGAGTAACATCTATAATTCTGAACGACATACAGATTATGCCAGCTCGTTCATTGAATTTTAAGTAACTTCGTATTGCGCTGCACTAGCGTTACTGAGTGCTTCCAGGCTTCGGAAAAGAAAAGACTAATCTTGCCTAATTGTTTATATGTGAGCACTCATAGTCCTACATGTGTGCGTTCGTATAAATACAATAAAATTCCACACATACGAACGCATAGAAAGACATTGTCTTCTTAAAACACGGCAAATTACGACATTTACCAAAGTATTTTTCAGCAAACCAAAACAATCAATAATGGCGACTCGGCTTAGTATAAAAACAATAAGACGAAGAAGTAATAGTGCTTTATGTGCGTAAGTCACTGATCGTTATATGAATTAAGGAGATCAACTGATAATTTAAACTTGTAGTGTAGGTGTATTTAAATGAATAAGAAACGAAGCTACTTCGGTAAATGTCGTAATTTTCTGCGTTGTAAGAAGACAATTAGTGTCCGACCGAAACTGGAATTTCTACCGAAACCGAACCTTCGGTATCTGTCACAGTTTCAGCCAAAATCGAAACTGAAACTTTTTTATACATATAAAAATTGCTTGTTTACTGAAAGCCTTATTTTTTACACTTATACAGACAGTTAATACCTGTTAAATCAAATAAAAAACAAATGAAAACAAACAATTGACTGAGTTAATTGTTGAAATACCATGTATAGTCAGTGTTGATTTCTTTATCACATTACACATACAAACATGTGACACATACATAACTGATAATCAAGTATAGTACATATCATAAAATTTCCGCTTAATTGGCGCCCTCACGGGTAAACAGTGATGTTTAAGAAAAAATGTTTCAAACAAAAGTTGTTTAATTTTTGATAAGGAACATTTTTTACATTTTAACTTTTGTTCTATCTCTAACGGTTTACAAGATGGGTCCTACGGACCCAAGACCCAATTGACATATGATGCTCATTTACGAACTTGACCTCACTTTTTACGTCTGTGAGTACGCTGTAAAAACTTCAGCTTGATATCTTTTTTCGTTTTTGAGTTATCGTGTCCACAGACGGTCGGACGGACGGACAACCGGAAATGGACTAATTAGGTGATTTTATGAACACCTATGACAAAATTTTTTTCCTAGCATCATTATTTTTAAGCGTTACAAACTTGGGACTAAACTTAATATACTATGAATATTTCATATGTACATGGTATAACAATAATTGAGTTGGAATTAAATGAATATTTTTTACATACTGTGTTTTCTCACAGTTAAAATCAACAAACAAGTATCTGAAGATCATACACTATTAAATCGTAGCGACAGGTAGTTGTTTCAATGTTTGGGTGGTTAAATTTAATAAAACCAAATTCAAGAACGCATACACCAAACAACACATAAAATCACAACAAAATTACATCGGATTGGCCGGAAAACTCAGCAGACACGAACTAGCCAAACGACACTCGATAATTCACGAGGACAGAGTTTCGGTGTCGCGAAATTGCGGCCTTCGGTCGGACATAACACTCTATGCGTTCGTATGTGTGACATTTTATTGTATTTATACGAACGCACGCACGTAGGACTATGAGTGCTCACATATAAACAATAGAGTATTATCGTTAGTCAAAAATAAATCATGAAATTTGAAGTTAAAATTTATGTAAAAATATACTTAAATATTCTGATTTCGAGTCATAAAAGCATATTTAACTTAATATTAAAATTAAAAATCGTAATTTTTAAACTGTATATCACGTGACTTAAAACGCGGGTAAGCCCTGCTGTGATGTCATAACGGTATGAGTCATAGACCATCAGTTAGTTCAGTGTAGATAGCTGGGTATAATATATACATAGATAATAAGTATTTATATTTATTATAATCAAATGTCTATGAAAATATTTGTCAAACTTATTTGTGTTATTTCGTATAGTGATACCCATATTACATCATCAAATTGGATGCCCGCGTTTTTGAAAGTTTAAAAAAGGTTAAAAATTGAATTTAAGTTTTTGGAAAGAAAGCGTGTGTATTTATCACAAATAAATTTTTGGTGGCTATTTATTAGAAAAATCAACATTTTGAAGTACTTCGTAAAATATATCACTTTTTTTTTTTTTTATTGGAACAATTATTGATTATATGATATTAGTATACTTAAATTCAACTTTAAAAAAAATAATATTTAATATTTTTTATTAATACTGCCATTATTAATATTTAATAAATAAACTTGTCATTAATAAGCACTGTTTGTTTGTCGTGTTACGTAGTCAACCACATGTTTTTATTCAAGATAAGTACTTAGTTTTAATTTCAATAAACTTTATTTTAATATGTTTATTTATAAATTTTCTGTTTTTATATTTTAGAAATTAAACAGAATGAAGAAATGTACTTTTCCGATTTTACGACAGACAAGAAGTGCCATTAAATCCTCCACACAGTCGGCTCCAGATAATAAATTAAACATTAGTTATAGTACTATTATTGTTGAAGACGATGCAGATGGTAGATTAATAAAACATGACGAAGTTGTAATAGATCTTCGAAATAAATTAGTTCAGGTGCAAAATTCTAATAAAGAGTGTGAACAGAAAATAATGGACTTAGAAGCCATAATAAAAGAGAAAAATTCAACTATTGAATTTTTAGATAAAAAACTTGATTTGTATTTAAATAGTAAAGTAACTGTAAGTAGTGTAGGTTCCCAAACGGAGGAAATTCAGAGAATTTGTGCTGCTACGCAATCTGAGATCAGGGAATTGGAAATGGTAGACTCATTCATGCAAACTGAAATAAATATAGTAAACAATGTAATTGACGTGTGCCCTCAGTTTGATGTTTCTAACGACAGCATTCATTCGAAAAATGTTGAAACGCAACCACCAGAAGTATCTTACCAGGTTGATAATAATGAAAGTGGCTCTAGCTCAGTCAATATTCATAATATAGAACAAAAAAATAACAAAATAAAATTAATTAAAAAATCGAAAATATATTTGAAAAGAACAAAAAAAAGTAAGTTTGCCAGCGTAAGTAGTGGGTTATCATCTTCAAATATGACGAATGGAGTCTCTAATTCAAGTACTAATGTTACCCCTCGAATTACCCCTCGTGTATTAATTGTATCTGACCAAATTGGTAAACAAATGTCTATTTGTTTGAGAGAATTGTTGCCTCACAACTTTTCGGTTTCCGCTTTAATTAAAAGTCATGATACTCATGAAAATATTATTAAAGCCGTAAAAGAACAAGTAAATAGTTTTACGAAATCGGATCACATAATTGTTATGCTTAGCTCATATCATGTGTTGTGTCAAACAATGAAAACGACATTGTTATTAAATACTTGAAAAAAAATTTACTTGAACTATTGAATATCACGAAAAATACAAATCTTATTCTGTCCACACTGCCTTTTAGAAAAGGCATATACGAATTCAATGATATGATTTTCAATATTAATCAGTTTATGGAAAATGAATTATTTAGATGCACCGATACTTTAACTTTATACACTAACAAACTTTTGATTTTAAATACTAACTTCCACAAAAATGGTAAAGATATTAACTATAGTGGTACACGGTAGCAAATGCCGTTAAAAAAAATTCCTGACAAAAATATACCCCAGTTTCCTTCGACAACTGGTTGTACAAAAACTGTTCCGATTTCTAAAAGAATAAAAACGAATAAATTAAAAAACTTACTAGACAAGCTTCTAAAAGTTCTCAAGTAGTAAAATCCCAACTTGCTATCAAGATCTATTTTGCACGTAAATAAATATTCGTAGTTTGAGAGCCAATCATCTTCACTTAGAGGAATTTGTTGCGAATAAGTTCACTATACAACCCAGTTTTGTCTGCTTAACAGAACACTGGCTAAATGAGGATGAATTGAGTTTTTATCAGATTAAGAATTATGTTCCCATATCATACTTTTGTAGAAAGGATTTTAAGAATGGTGGGTGTTTAATTTTAACTTCGAACAACTTTGTTGGAAAAATAAAAGTAAAAGAGAATCTGAATAATTTAAGCATTGAAAAAGTTTTTGAATGCGCAGCTATCGAAGCTTTTATTGACGATAAGTCAATTGTACTAGTTTGTATTTATAGACCACCTAGTGGTAATATTGAAACGTTTTTAGTAGATTGGAACAATGTCTTAATATTATTAAAAGTGAAAAAAACACTTTGTGGTTTGTGGTGATTTTAATATAAATCAACTAGATATTCAGGATGAGAAGGTTTAAGACATTAGTTAATTTGTTTACAACTTTTGACAGTAAATTGGCAATTACTGATAAGCCAACAAGAATTACTACAAGCCAACAAGAATTACTAACTTCTGTGCTTGTGTGGAAGACTGAGCATTTTCCGATCATGGCGCCATTGTTCTGCAATTTAGTGCTTTGAAACCACAATCTAAGAAATGTAAAATAATTCAAAAGCGTCATATAACTGAGCAAAATCTTGTTAAACTCAACCGGCATTTGGAGACGGAAAAATGGGAGCTAGTCTTTGAGAGTAAATATATTAATAATAAATTTAATAGTTTTTGAAATACCTTCGTGTACTACTATGATTTGACATGTCCTTCCTCAAATGTTAGAATTTATAATTATTCCAGACCTGAATGGATCACCCCTGGTATCATAAAATCGTCCCAAAACTTGAAAGTACTCAATATTCGGAAAAAAACGGCAAAAAATAAAAATTTCTTACATTATGTCAAAAAGTACAAAAAAATATACAAGAAAGTTATTACAATGGCCAAGAAAATTTACTTTACTTCCAAAGTTGTATGGAACATTATAAAAAATGAAACTTCAAACATATCTAGGGGCATTAAACACATAAGTATAAATAATATTGAAATATGCGACCCTATGTCCATGGTCGACACTTTAAATGAGTGTTTTATTAATTTGGGCTCTGTTATTGGTCAAGATAATAACGCCCAAAACATAATTGAAATAAAAAATTTTGAAAAAACTATTTTTATTGATAAAATCGATTCCCGTGACATAGAACAAATTATTGGAAGTATGAAATGCAAAGACTCACACAAAGACATGGACTACTTAGGCATTTCCAGTAATGTTTTAAAATCGGTTTCAAGAACCTTATTGGCTCCTTTAGTCGAAATTGTTAATTGTATGTTGAGGGAAGGAATCTTTCCTGATCGTGGCAAATTAGCACGAATAGTACCCCTTCAAAAGAAACCCAATAACATGGATGTCAGTAATTTTCGTCCGATATCATGTTTACCTATCTTTAGCAAAGTTCTAGAGAGAGTTATATTTAATAAAATTTCAAATTTTCTAACTCGGTTCAACATATTGACACCCGATCAATTTGGATATCGAGAAAACACAACTACAAATGCAATTTTTGCCGTCACGGATCATATTCTCACGAAAATTAATGAAGGTTTTAAAGTAGCCTCTTTATTTTTTTATCTTTCTAAAGCCTTCGATCGCGTGAATCATAATTTACTCCTCTCCAAAATTTATGCATATGGTATTCGTAGCCAATGTTATAAACTTATAGAGTCATATTTATCTAATAGAGCTCAATTTGTTGAATTAAACTTAGACGGAAATACTTTCAAGTCAAGTTGGGGTGCAATCGGGTCTGGAGTCCCACAAGGGTCTATTCTTGGGCCATTGCTGTTTCTCCTATTTATTAATGACTTGCCAAATTCATTTAGTAAATTATTTTGTAAAGTTGCACTCTTTGCCGATAATACGACCATCGTTGTTTCACATAAAGATACCGATGAGCTTATGAAAGTCATTAACAATGTACTGGAATTAATGGACAGCTGGTGCCATGAAAACGATTTGCTTCTAAATCGTAACAAAATAGCAATTGTGTTTTTTGGTGGTGGAGTCACCTTTACGCATAATCTATTTGTAAGTAAAACGACATTTCTAGGAGTTGAAATAGATTCAGGAATGAATTGGAAATCTCATATTGACACCTTATGTGTAAGATTGAGCAGAGTGTGCTTTCAATTAAGAGCGTTAAGATCAAGAGTTGAACAAAAGACACTACTGTCAGTTTACTAAGCAAATTTTGCTTCAATTATGACATATGGCATAGTGATATTGGGTGCTTCAGTAAATGCCTCAAAAATATTTAAAATACAGAAAAGAGCAATTAGAATTATTTTTAACTTAATTCGTAGGTACCTGCAACAGCAGTGTTTCTATTCATTGGAGGAAGGACTAAAAAGTAATTTTTAAACTTAATATATGTATTAAGTCTAAGTTTATGTTTTTTTAATTTTTTAAGTTTTTAAGTTTATGTATTTATAATTTTTAATTTCTGACACTTTTCGTGTTGATCTTTAATCACCAGAATTCGATAATTTTATATTAATTGATTAATTTATTTATTTATTTTTTAATTAAATGACATTTACCGTGGAAATTTTTTATACACCGGTAATCAATTTTTTTTTTATTTTTTATTTATTATATAACATGTACCGTGGAAATTTTTATACACCGGTATCAATATTTATTTTTTTAATAATACTTGACACTTTCCGGTAGATTTTTTTTATCACCGGAAAAAGAAATTTAATTAATATATTATTTTTTGTTTTAGGTAAACAAATTTCATATTTATTTATTTTAGATATTCTTACTTTTACAGATGTCAGCTATCCTACTCGTGAGTTTTTGATGGTTTTCCACGATGTTTAAGGTGAATACCGGGATAGTCTACGAAAAGTCGGCCACCACCGCATTATCTTTTTATTATTTTTTGTACATGATTTTTTTTTTTTTTTTTTTTTTTTTTTTTGTTTTTTTTGTTTTTTTTGTTTGACGAATTCTATATGTATACATTGTACATCGAAAGAGAACGAATAAAATATTATTATTATTATTATTAACTAAAAACAATATTTAAATAATTGGCGTAAAATTTTTTGGCTTCGTGGAAAATCCGTTTACATTTTCACATGATATCAATCGTCAACCAATTTTTACACGTAAAATTTTTAGTTAAAGTACACTATTCTAAGATATAAAAAATACTAATTACCTGCATACGACGTTGTTGCATTACAAGATTGTCTAATGTTTCGAGTTGTTGATCAGCCAAGTGGCTCATTTCTTGATGAGCGTTAATCGACTGTGAACCTTTTTCGAATATGCTATCTCTAGCTAACGCTGAAAGTGGTGCATTCAATGCAGATGGTTTATACCTTCCAAGTGCAACTTCATGTTTCAACCTCTCAGACTAAAAATAAATAATAAATTTATAAGGGTGTTTTGTATTACAAATAATAAAAATTTATGAAAATTAAAAGTCAGCCTTAAAAAAAGTTAACATTAAAAAAAATGTAATTTTAGTGTGTTTTTAATCACATTCAAGTATAGTCTATCGAGAAATATTTGGTTCGAGACCAAGAGTGTAAGATAGAAAAGAAGGTCGTGTATACAATCACGAATGCCATCTGGTATTTGTGTCCAAGTACTAAAGTATATATGTTACTGTCAATGTCCGATATTAGTGAATGTTAAAATGCACGGGGTATGTCGACAATCACCAATTTCGCTGGTTCAACTCAAAAATTGTTATACCATGTATATGAAATATATCAAGGTATATTAAGTTTAATCCCAAGTTTGTAACGCTTGAAAATATTGATACTATCAAAAAAATTTTGGTACAGGTGTTCATAAAATCACCTAATAAAAAGTAAAAAGTAAGGTTGAGTTCGTAAATGAGCAACATAGGCCAATTGGGTCTTCAGGATCCCGGTTTTTATCCGTTACCGAGGAGACCTAAAGGCGTGACTTATAAAAATGGCTACGTATTGTGTGCAAGCAAGCTTTTGAAATTCAGGTAAAAAGAATTCTAGAAATACCGAGAAAATTATTGCAGCTTGATTTTTTATATAATGTGGTAAAAATAATGAAAATAGTAATGTTTTAAGTTTCTCAGCACTGTGTTTGCCAAGTGTTAGCTTAAAAGATCGACTACATGAAACAAATGGATCAGTCACAAAAAATGAAATAATTTAACAGTTATGTTCATGAAAAGCGGGTTTAGGTGAAAAATGTAAGCATGTCGCAGCCATATTGCTTGTATTGCTACAGGTATACAACTTTCTAACTTTAAATGTTTTTGAACATTTTACCGAAGCTTACTACTATTTTATTGACTTTTTTTGTCATAATATATAAAAAAATTATTTTTTTTTTTTTAAGTAAAGGGGAATATCTAAATTCTTTCTCTTGTACTGTAAAAATGTTAATAGAAAAACCAACAAGAGCGTTTCTTGAAAGAACATTTTTATTCAGAGATGAAAATATTTTTTAAAACAAAGACATGAATACTATGAACAAGTGCAATTAATGATACTAATGAAAAAACCCAAAATTCATGATTTGTCCTTTAAAAAGTTTTTGTATTAAATGTTGATTTTGATAGTGTATTCGTGAAAAATGTAACTAACAATTGATAATTAATAATATAATACAAGAAAGGCTATTATTCCATTTATTCCTCATATTTATTCCTGAAAACTGCACATTAAAAGTTTGATTTCAAGCCACCAGATGTAGTGACCAAAGTGATCCGTTATCAATAATAGAAATCAGTTTTCTATCTTAAAAGAATATTAATTTTTTAATTATTAACATTTTAATACGGATTTTATCAAAAATACTGATACTTGTTCCACAAAAAAATCATTGCGTGAAATTGTTGCTTTGGAATCAAATTTTGGTGGGCGAGGGTATAAGCGGTGCAATTGTACACAAAAATGCAGCACTAAGAAATGCAACTGCAAAGATCGTATCGTTATTTGTGATTCTAAATGCCATGGAATTTTACCATGTACTAATAAACAAGTTTTTTATTACTATAGCCGACGATGCAATTGCATTAATAACTATGCGTACTGTTTTTTTAATTATTATAGCCAAAGATGTTACAAAAATATTATTATTATGTTTATTTTGTATCGAATGATTTTTTTATACCATGCATATATGTAATATGCAAGGTATACTAAGTTTAGTCCCAAGTTTGTAACGCTTAAAAATATTGATGCCACGCACAAAATTTTGCTATAAGAATCACCTAATTAGTCCATTGCCGGTTGTCCGTCCGTCGGTCTGTGGACACGATAACTCAAAAACGAAAAAAGATATCGAGCTGAAATTTTTACTCAACTTTTGCTTGAAACATTTTTTCGTAAACATCACTGTTTAACCGTGAGGGCGCCAATTAGGCGGAAATTTTATAGTATGTACCATACTTGAATATCAGTTATGTATGTGTCACATGTATGTATGTGTAATGTGATAAAGAAATCAACACTGACTATGCATGGTATTTCAACAATTAATTCAGTCAATTGTTTGTTTTCACTTGTTTAATAAACAATTTGTATCTATTTATGATTCTAATTATTGTTAATTATTAATTATTTGCGCTCTCTTTATACAATACTAACGGGTAAACATCGATGTTTACGAAAAAATGTTTCAAACAAAAATTGTTTTTTTTTTTTTTTATAAGGATCATTTTGTATATATAACCTTTGGTTCTATCTCTGACGGACCCAAGACCGAATTGACCTAAATTACTCATTTGCGAACTCGATTTCACTTTTTACGTTCTAAGCACACCATAAAAATTTCAGCTTGATATCTCTTTTCGTTTTTGAGCTCTCGTGTTGGCAGACGGACAAACAGACAACCGCAATGAATTAATTAGATGATTTTATGAACACCTATACGAAAATTTTGTTGGTAGCTTCAATATTTTTAAGTGTTACAAACTTGGGACTAAAGTTATAATACCTTGATATATTTTACACATGATAAAGCAAGTAAAGTATTTCAGGCGCTTATTTAGTTCATTTAGGTTAAACAATAAAAAACAAATTAAAAATTTTTTTTAAATTTTACTAAAAAAATTAAAAAAAGTGGATACACATATGCGAGCTTTGGGTTTCAATGACCAAAATTCTTGTTAGTGAATACTAAAACACGTTTTATTTTGCGATCATAATAAACGATGTCATTATTTGCCTGGTCTTAAGAGGCTATACTTTCCATCAACTAAATTCTGAGACTTTAAAAAATATGAAATTATATGACGTTTCTTATTGTGTGCTATACAATTTAATAATACGAAGTTGGCGAGTTTGCGAATTCAGGTCAGTGGCGTAGCTATCAAAAGGCTAAGTGGTGCAGCGCAAAAGGGCCCCGAAGTTCAGAAAACCGTCTACGCATTGAAAAGAAAGAGCCGACTGCCTCCCGAAGGTAGCAAAACTCTAGGCTGCCCTCAAAAAAGATTTTTAAGGATGTTAAATGAACATTAACAATAACAGACCTCCTAATTAAAGACTTTCAACAGATTTAAGAACATTTCAAACAATTGCAGGGCTGAAAATATAAATTTTTAAGGACACTTTTTTAATTAAAAAGAAATATTTACTAATTTATTTTAATGTGTTTCGATACTAAAACAAAAGTGTTACCAAAGAACTGAAATTTTGTGTGTCAATGAACTCTGTATGTTTTACGAAAAATTAATTATTAAAACAGCCATTGTTACATGGTAGTTATATGGAGAAGTCGTAATAAATGTAGGTTTATTAGTCATTAACTGCTTTTATAAATATTTATCATTTGCATAAAAAACTTTTATCAATATTCTCCAAGTTTTAAACTTTAAAATCATTCCAAAATGAAGAACTGTGCATAAAAATGAAAATCTTTTTTTGGTAAAAACACTGACGTTGATAGTTAATTTCTCATAAACCGTATAGAGAATCGATAAGAATTTTTCACAAAAGACGTATAAAAGGATGATCAATTGATAAATAAAATTTCAAATCTTTATTATCTTTTTCAATTTACGTTATCGAAATACCTTAAGAGTTTAAATGAAAATGATCAAAAAATTTGAAATTTTATTTATCGATTAATTAATCACTCTTGTATAGGTAGGTCTTTTGTGAAAAATTCATATCGATTCTCTGTACGGTTTATGAGAAATGTACCCTTTTTGGTAAAAAAAACAGACTTTTTATACCAAAACTTTATCCAAAGATTTCTCCTCGACCCTTCAGAGGATCGATATGAATTTTTCATAAAAGACGTAAAAAAGGGTGATTAATTGATAGATAAAATTTCATCAATTTTTTGCATCATTTTCATTTTTTTGGAATCAAAATACCTTAAACTTACACTTATAAAAAAACCATGTATGTTTACAGAGTGCAAGAACTATTTACAGGTGATAAATTGCAATTAACAGATACATGATCGGATAAAAGAGAGTGCGCCTAGATTGACATATCGGTATTCTTCGAACACAACAACGGCTCTCGAATATCGAATATTTTGTTCGACATACCAGTTTTTTTAATACCATTGAAAACCCGACAAACAAGTTCAAGGACCCGACCAATTTCGATTCACTAAGCGAAATAAACAAACGTTATATTGTTTTTAATCAAATTAATTAACAGAATTATTAAAAAGAATATTTCTTTAAAAGTAGTTGAACTTTAGCCATTTTTCACCCACTGCATCCGTATTATTGATGTTTTTTTTTTCTTCATATCAATCTGCAGCTATGAAAGATTTCAAAAATCAGCTGTATTGGACGTAATATAAATATCGATTTAAGATAGGTCTCAGTTAAAACACTAATTTTAACTAAGGGGTATCCAGAAGCTGAAGCATTGGTTTTGTTTATTTAAGAATGTGAAATACATACAAAAAACTAGCTAAGGAAAAATGTAAATTTACCTTTAGCGCTGCAATTACAATATTTTGAGCTTGTAATTCCCCTTCCATGTAACTTAATAATCGCAACAAATCGGTTTTGCTCAGTTCCATTTTGGGATTACGCTGTAAAAGTTTAAATCTTATACAATTTACACACACACACAAATAATGGTATTACCTTTAGAGTATTTGTTCCTGCAACCGATTGACGATCCATTGTTTCAAAACCTGCAGGTGATTGAGAGTTTACTACAGATAATGTACCTTGAGTTCCTTCATTCGTTGATGTAGGGAAAGGTACTTCCAAATTTGTTTCAGAAAGCGACATAGCTTCATAAATGCCGTTTTTGTTATTATACGCCATTTTTAATAGAATATATATGTATGAATTAAAAAAAAAACATATTTGAATATTTATACATGCGATAACAATTTTTATTAAACTTTTCTCATAAAATCAATTATAAACTGTCAAGTTTATTTTCTTGACATTGTGAATTTTGACAATGGGTCGAAACACGGCAGCCGGTGGAATAAAGACGATAATGAATTACAACTATATATAAGAACTAAACATTTGGTTTAAAAATTTGAATTTTATTTTTTATTATTATTTATTATTTTCTAAAAGGAATAATAAAGTGACAAATTATAATTTAAAAAAATTGCCATATAAAAATATTATTAGTTATTATACCCATTCGTAGCCATTATAATACTTATTATCAGACATTTATCCACACATAATATTACCGACATTAAGAGTATGTTCCATATACACTATCTTACAGAGGCCACTATAAGATGTTACACTTATTCAGTACACTGCGAAGTCGTTCCTTTTTAGTCAGCTATAATGGTTACTGGTTAAAACGAAAAGCAGTCCAGTATACTGTTATCCCGTTTTTTGACACTATTGTTAAACGAAAAGAATTTTCAATAAAAGGATCTCTGTGCAACGAAATAAATCATTGTTTGAACATTTTATAATTAAATATTTGATGAATATTTATGATATATTCAAGATTAAAAAATAATATATTCAAGGTTGAAAAATTTTTACTTAAAAAAATATATCAATTTTTATTTAGTTAAAATGTTATATTTTAATTTAACATGAATGTAATTCCAAAAATTTTTATTAATAAAACAATTTTACTTAACATTTTATAATTATAATGAATTAGTTATTGATATTAATAATTTTCGCGAAATATTATAAAACTGGGGCTATTTGAATTTGATCACGTGACCAAAGTACTGAGAGTATCTTACCTCTAAAACGCCAGTGCTTGCAATACAAAAATGTCGGTGAATCATGACGTTTTATAACGTCATTAATTTCCTTAGAGTACTGTGACAGTGCACTAGTAGTCTATATCGGAACATTTTTTTTTTAGTAAGAGCACTGAGCAGTGCTCGCAGTGTATATCGGAACCAGCCAAATGTATGTGGTAGACTACTTACTTTAATTACTTAAAAATAGCACCCAACATGCAATTGATCATGTAAGTAGTAGAAAAAGTTATCCTTATAACACTGCAATACACTATCCTTTTTAATTAAGTTCCTAACTACTGAGTGTCCTACCATTTAACTGAGTGTCAGCAGTACTAGGAGTATAAAATTTTCTGTTGTATAAATAATAATTTTATCTTTCTTTTAACATTTTCTGAAATTGCAATTTATGCAGTTCTAAATTAAAGAAGCACCGAATCGTAATGAATTATAGTGGCATTTCCTAATTATTATTATAAATCTGCTGGATTTATTTGATGCAAATGAGAAAGATTGTAAGATAATGATAAAAATCCTGCATCCATTTAGCGGCCTACAATACAATAAATAGAATTATAAGAAAGAGGAGAGGCAGTTATTATTACTGAATAAAATTAAGAAAAAAGGCTGTTATATGGATTAAAAGTTCGGGCAGCAAAACTTTGGGGTTTTTCTTTTCACATCAAAATGAGTATATTTTGAAATTTTTTACTTTCCCAGAGCGGTGCAACATGTCCAACCAACAAAATCGCGTCAACAATGGATTTTTTTTTCAGAAATTTTATCATTTTTATTTTATATTCGCAAGATTAGACATCGGTGCATATCCTAATTTAGTAAGTTGGTATTCAATGTTAAGAACTACTCCTCATATTTGGAGGGGGTCATCCAATTCCCCTCCCAGTTATATATATCCCAGTGAACACAATGACGTAAATATGATGCCAAATTGAGTTACGCAATGTCATATTTTACGTAAGATATGAGTCACAGATGAGTCAGGTTTGACTCATTATGTCCCACTTCTTGACGTAACATTTTTACGTAATATAAATGACGTATACATGACGTAAAATTGACATTTATATGACCTAATTGACATTAAATGATCTAACAATAATATCACAGCGACGTCACATTTATGTCAAATATCTGACTTAAATATGATTTATCCTTATTTACTTAAGTTATTATATATCACGATATTGTAATTAAAATGACCTGGAAATGATGTCATAATTTACGTAAGATATAAGTCATAGATGAGTCAGGTTTGACTCGTTATTTCCCACTTCCTGACGTAAGATTTTTATGTAACATAGATGGCGTAAAAGTGACATCTATATGACCTTATAAACATTAAAATGAACAATGGTATCACAGTGACGTCACGTTTATGTCTTATATCTGACTTAAATACTATTTATCCCACGTAAGTTTTACATAATTCTTACGTTATTATATGTCACGAGTATGTAATTAATATGATCTGATAATGATATCATAGTGACGTCAAATACCTTTCTTAAATATGACTTTTCTTTACGTAAGGTTTGCCTAATTATTACGTTGCTCGATGTCTAGGGATTAAAATGTCGGCGATATGTAATGAATTGATCTATTCAATTCCTGTTAGACAATAATAAAAATTTAGATATTGAATCAGAACGATGTATTTATTCACTGTGGGTTTGATCTAAGCTGTACAGCCGAGAAGTCAAAACAAAACCTACTGCTGGTAAGGAACATTATTATATTATATACCCTAAATTACATAAAATTAGCTCCGCGAATAATACACAAAGATCTAACTAGTAGAAAGAAGCAGTGATATTCTAGTTGAGATAGGCATATATATACATACAAGAGTATGAGTATGTTTCTGAGGTAAGAATATGATTCCCACATTACGTAAATAATACGTGAACTTATGACCTTGATATGACGTCACAATGGGATAAAAATATGACATCAGTTTTACGTAACAGTATGACATGTTTCTGAGGTAAGAATATGATTCCCATATTACGTAAATAATACGTAAACTTATGACTTTGATATGACGTCACAATGTGGCTCAAATATGATATCAGTTTTACGTAACAGTATGACATGTTTCTGAGGTAATGATTCACATATTACGTAAATAATACGTAAAATTATGATTTTGATATGACGTCACAATGTGATTAAAATATGACATCAGTTTTACGTAACATTAAAGTTATAAAAGTGACATCATATCAAAATCAAATTTAATGTCAGTATGACATAATGGTGAGGTCATACAATATGACATCATAGTAACGTCATAAATTGAGTCACCATTATGTCATGTTTACGTAAAATATGACTTATGACTTATGATCTCTTTATGACCTATGTATGACGTCATATTAAGGTCATATGTTCACTGGGATATGTATACATACATATGGTAAAACAGTTGATTTGACTGTAACTTGATTTTAATGAAACTAATACCAATCGTAGGTTTTATTACTTATAACTTTCTGTCAAAATTTTAGCCAAATTCGTTAAATAATTCGGCCAAAATTTCAAATTAAGTGAATTGTTTGAAATATGGCTACCATTTTATTTTATTTTGTCCTACGGGACAAAATTTTTTAATTGCAGCATTTTTTATTCTCTTTTGAATTTATAATAAGTTGCATACTCGTAAAATGACTCCTTGACCCATATTTTTGCGAAAAACGAAAAATTTAACACTTTTTGGAAATAATTGTTCGGGGGGTGTATGGACTGGCAGTTTTTTGGTTTGGCTTCAGAAAATTATTTACAAAATAGTCTATATGGTTTAAAGCAAAATTTTTAAGTTTTAACCCCCGCGCTTTTAGTGGGAAGGGTGTGTGTGGAATAAATGTATCTTAAAAGATTTTAAAAAGAGGTCAAAATATTTTAAAATGCTAAAGAAACCCAAAACTTAAGATGCTTTTATTAATATAGCCCTTTTTACAACATCCACTCCCCTCCCCCTCTCGCTTTCATATTTTTTACAAATTCAGAATCTTTATGACGTATAAAGGGATTTTTGGGGTCGCTGATCTCGAACTTTGAGGCGAAATGTATAAATTGATACGCTTCGATCTTTTGGGCCCAAATAAGTGCACCCTCTAAAAATATCACCATTTTTTTGATAATCTAGAGCAAAATTCGAGATCAGCGACGCCAAAAATCCCTTTATACGTCATAAAATTCTGAATTTGCAAAAAAATATGAAATTTGAAATTTTGGCCGAATTTTAACTATTTAACGGATTTTTCCGAATTTTAACCGAAAGTTGTAGGTAATAAAACCTATTGGTATTAGTTTAATTAAAATCAATTAAATATTTTTCAAATAACAGTCAAATGAACTGTTTTACAAATGTATGTAGGTATATATATATACATAACTGGGAGGAGAAGAAGCGCGAATCGCCCCCCCCCCATATGGGGAGTAGTTCTTTAAATTGACTAAAAACCTACTAAATTAGGATATGCACCGATGTCTCCTCTTGCGAATATGAAATAACAATGATATAATTTCTGAAAAAAATTCCATTTTTGACGCCATATATTTTGTTGGTTAGACTTGTTGCAACACTCCGGGAAAGTAAAAAATTATAAGCAAATATCTTGGATTTAATAGTTTATTGATTGAATATAAAATTAAAACATAAAAAGCTTATTTATTATGTATATACATATTTAATGGACACTTTCAGCAAATTTTTCGGTGTACGAAAAAAAAGTATAATCGATTGTAAGGACCAAAAAAAAATGATGCGTGACAAACATAACTGTAATGGAAAAAAATTAAAAAAATTTAGAATCTGTCGCAAAAAAAAAAAAAAAACGCGTTTAAATGTTACGAGTACTGTTTCGTACCAAAATACAAAAATACAACTGTAGCTGCACAATCGAAATTACTTATTTCGTTCCCAAGAGGGAGATTCATAGAAAGTGTTTTGCTCAAATTCGCCGCGATTCAACATCCTAACATACAAGTTTGTTTTGTTGCGAGGATCACTTTATAATCTTTAAGTTAGTGAAGGAAAAACAATTTTCGATAATTACAATGTAGTGGAATTATCATACCATGTATATGAAATATACATAGTATATTAAGTTTAGTCCCAAGTTTGTAACCCTTAAAAATATTGATGCTACGAAAAAAATTTTGGTTTAGGTGTTCATAGAATCACCTAATTAGTCCATTTCCATATGTCTGTCTGTCGTCTGTCCGTCTGTCATCACGATTACTCAAAAACGAAAAGAGATATCAAGCTGAAATTTTTATAGCGTGTTTAAGACGTAAAATGTGAGGTCGAGTTCGTAAATGAGCAACGTAGGTCAAGTGGGTCTTGGGTCCGTAGGACCCATCTTATAAACTGTTAGAGATAGAACAAATGTTTAAATGAAAAAAATGTTCCTTATAAAAAAATAAACAACTTTTGTTTGAAACATTTTTTTGTAAACATCACTGTTTACCCACGAAGGCGGTAATTAAGTGAAAATTTTGTAGTATGTGTTATATGGGAATATCAGTTATGTGTGTGTGGCTATTTAAGAGTGGAAATCTTTCTTAATTTACGTGACGTCAAAAAACAAACGATTGCGTCATCAAAACTATCTATACATGATATTTCAACAATTAACTCAGTCAATTGTTTGTTTTCACTTGTTTTTCAATAAGATATAGCCACTTTTTTCCAAATTTTTCATTGTTTGTTAGTGATGACGTCAATGCCAATTTTGAAAACAGTAGTAGAATTTTTCGTTGGTTTTTGTAACTAATATTTACGAAAATATTCAATTAATTGGCAATAATTTTATAATTTTGTAGCTCGACGAAGACTTAGTTAATGCCGAGTGAAACTGGAGCCTTCTGCACTAGATATGCCTTTCCTTTTGTAGGAAAACTTCGACCAGGTGCTGAAAAAAAATCGGTCATCTGAGGCATTGGAAAACTTTATTCGCGACGATCATTCTCATAAATAGGAAGAAATGAATGAAAATGACGCACTTTTCTACTCGCTCTGATATCAGAGTTAGTATTAAATTAAGATATCTTAATTTAAAAGTAAATAATAAATTGAATATTTTTCGATGAAAATGAATAATATCAACATGTTTATGTTTGAACTTGAAATTTTCAAAATAAACAAAGCCCTTATACATTTATTCAGAGTATGATTTCAAACTGCAATTAATATTGAAATGTATATTTATCTTGAAGCTTTGACACCTTTCGTTTCGCGGATAGTGAATCAGTCAGAATTCGAGAAAAAATCCGCCACCATTTCAACCGACTCTTTTGATAAATTATTAGATTGAGCTCTGACAAAACTCCCGTCCTCATTGCATATCTTTATTTTGTTATTTTAAATTTTTTTCAATAAAATTAGGTCACTTCAGTACTTTACGCATTAACGTTTTTAGTGAGATATAACATTGAACTTTGACACTCATTTATAAAAAAATGAACAATTAAAAATCGCTTTTGAGAGCTTATATGACATCTTTGGACTTTTTCGGACTGGACAAAAAAATTTTACTGGAAGTGTCTATTATCTTGAGGACATCCAGACCGTAGCTAGATCTATTTATTATGATAAATTAATCAAGCTAAAGATCAATATATTTTACAAAAAATTTAATTATGTTTACAGATTCACAGAACTCCAATTTTTAATTCTTAAGTTATTCTTTCATTATATTCCGATAGATGAAAGTGGACTAAAATTTTGATAGGTTTATATAATTTCGTGTTATCGATTCATTTAGGAAGTTTCCAATCAGAATAAAAGATATTAAAATAGGAATAAAATAATCGAAAACTGTAAAAGAAGGTAAGTCGAAATGAATCCCCTATATCCCTATATATATTATAAACGTGAAAGTAAGGATGTTTATTTGTTTTCTACACTTTTACGCAAAAATTAATGAATGGAACATAAGAATAATATAGCTCATACCTCAGAAGAATAAAGATATATTTATAAAAAAATTAAATTTAGTCTGGCATTTAACTGCACCATCTATGAGCATCATTTTGAACCATAAATTAAAGATTTCTGTAAAAATTTAATTAAAGTTAAAATGATAAAAATATAATTCATGGCCATCTGTTCTGATATATTCTATAAATTATGACTATTTTACATTTAAAAAAAATTGTAAACTGTATTTAGGGGGGTAAGTGAGAGCATGGGAAGTGAAGGCTTTAAAATATAATCAATTAAAAATTTAGGCCGAATTTTGTTTGAAACGGAACTCAATAAAACAGCGTTCCACTCACAAAATTGTGATTTTTTATTGATTTTATTATTTACAATAATATTAAAATATTTTTTGCAGCTGTGAAAAGAGTTATTTGGATTTTTTTATATTTATTAAAATTTTTTACTGATTAGAAATCATTGAAAGTACCTATAAATTATTTGTTCATGTTCGAGCGATCAGCTAACGTAGAATATACCATGTTATAGTCAGCTGATTGTTTATTTTTCTTCTAGATATTGCGTTAAGTACAAGTTAACAATTTTTTAGTTAGGAGAAAATGAATTTTTTTTTTCGTGGGAGGTTAGGTTGATATTTTCAGACTTTTTCTCACTTTTTCAGAGATAGTTTTACTTCAAATATTCGTTTTCTGAATTTCAAACTAAGAGTTCCAGAATAAATTTATTTCCACAAGGGTGTCCCTGATAAAAAAGTCCGATTAATGAATCGGAAATTTCCAATTCAACCAATCGGAATAATAAAATTCAAATGGAAATAAATTCCCAATTCATTCCAATTCATTAATTGAAATGATTCGGATTTAATTAGGAACAAATTTTCACTTCATTCTATTGGATTCCGACTCAATCCAATAGAATTATCTGGAAATTTCCGATTCATTAATCGGACTTTTTTATCAGGGGTAGTATTCGCTTCCATATAGCGACAGATATAAGAAGATGTTGTTTTTGGCCACTTACATGATCCCATATTTATTATATATTTTTCCCTATATAATTATCAGATATGGTATTTTCATGCGGTAATATTTGTTCTTTTAAGTATTAGTTTTTAAAATCATTTCATAAAAATTATTTTTGGTGTTTACTTTTAAATGAAATCGATATACCTCAAGAAGTGGAGCAGCGTCGACAGTTAAAGATGCAACACAACAACAAAGGTTATTGAAAGCTGTTCGAGAACAAAATCAACAACAGCAAGAACAAGGACAGGCCCAACGACAACGAAGAAACTATTTCACAGAGCATGAGCAATATTTGTTTGGGGATAAAATGTATATTTCAAGCGGTGCTTTTCGGGAGGCTAATCATGCAGATGATGAGATGTGCCGCCAAAATTCGTAACGACAACGGCACATGCTGTATGGAAACCAGTATGTTTAAAACTAAAAAAAATAAATACTTCTTTGGTTAGAGCAATTACATCGGCAAAAAAAGTTAAATTTTTAAAGCTTTTTGCATGACAGTGGCCGCTCACTTTTTAAAAATTTTTAACGACTTGCAATTTGGTACAATTAATAAGACGAAAAAGTCGGAAAAGTGGTGGAACAACACCGATTTTAAAAATTCTTGTTTATACGTGTTTCTTAGACCTTCGGGAACATTCACTAACCTCGGCATTACTATGAAAAATCAGGAAATGCGGGTGCTCTTACCCCCCCCCCCTAATAAATAGTAACAGTTATAAAATTAAAAAATTATAAATTTAACCACGAAACTTCGGGGGATTTTCGGGAGCGCTAGTCATGACCCGACGTCAAAAGCAACTAAAGATGGTTTCAAACCTATTGAAACTATCCCTATTCCGAAGTTAAAAAGCAACTGAGGATGATTGAAACGTCCTAAAAATCTCTAATAAAAGTAACAATGATAAACAAATTTTGAAAATTCTAAAGTTTAACTCGAAAATCGGCTCTTGGGAGTTTTCGGAGTGGCTAATCTTGAATTTTAGGTCAAAATGCAATTGAATATAGTTGCAAATCCATTAAAACCACCCTTAGAAGTGATAGAGATAAAAAATTTAAAATTTCACCTCGGAAGGGTTGCAACCCCATTAATTGAATTTGGAGCTGTTCCACCACTTTTTCACATTTAATGGTATTTTCCGTATTATACATTAGTAAAGTATTTTTATAAAAAGTGGTTAAGCAGAAATATTAAGAGTGTTGGTAGACATTTTTAGGTAGGCTCTCCCATAATATGCCAATACAAAAATGCAGATGATAATCTTTAGAACCTCTATATTATCAAACATATACAAATTTTTGTTGCCAAAATATGTTTGAGGCAAGTTGAAATTTTTACAGGGTTATGTTTAGTATAAAAAATAAATATTCTAGAAAAGAAAGGTCATTTTGGTGGGATTTTCAACCTGCCAGGTGATCAAGAAAATTACGAGAAAAGTAATTTTTCAAGCATCTTACTGGGTTACAATCCCAACTTAATATTTAAGTTTACCTTAAAAAAATACAAGTTGCCTCAAAGATATTTTTTGCAATAACAAATTTGATGTGTTTGATGATAATATAGGGGATTCTAAAGAGCCTCTAGCCAGGTCTGCATTTTTGTATTAGGATATTATAGGATAAGTATCTTAGATCTGACAAATTTTCAGAATGCCTCAAACACCTACCCAAAAATTTCTACAAGCTCTCGGACCAAAACGTCATTGTCATATGTTACAAATGGAATTAAATAATGATTTAATATTCAATAAAATGAGTAAAAAACGATAGAATCGAATTCATCCTTATGGAAAAAAAGAAACTGTTAATAAGTCTGAATAATACTTCTCAAAGTTTTACTTTCTCTTAAAAACTCTGAAAAAGTCTTATAATGTCGGAATAATTCTTAATAAGACATAATAAGACGTAATAAGTCAGAATAATTCCAAGAATTGAGACTCTGCCAGAAGAGTTATTCAGAGTTAATAAAAGTTACTAAAAGAGTTAGTAAGACTTTTCCATACTTTTTAATAATTAAAAAAAGTTATTAATAATTTTTTTGAGGCTGTAAAAAGAGTTATTCCGACTTATTAAAACTTTCAACAGTAAATTTATAGGGCTAAAGTAAGTAAGACTTTTTAATACCTAAAAAAAGTATTTTATAAAAATGTTAAAAGAATTATTCAGAGTTTTTCTGACTTAAAACTTCTAAATTAAAACTCGCTGTTGAAAATTTGTGCAGCTGTGAAAAGAGTTTTTTTGAATTTTTTACATTTATTAAAATTTTTTGCGGATTTCATTCCCGTGTGCAAAATAATTTGTTACTGGATTTTTCAATTTCACAAATCGAATTTATAATGCCGAGGATAACTGACATATTTTCAAATATAAATATCATTGTAGTTCAACGTATAAGGTAAAAAATTGGAAGAAATAATTAAAAACAAATTTTTATTTTTTCTATCTCTTTTTAGGAGCGCTTATTGCGCGCTGTTTTTTGAATATTACTTTTTTTGTTTGATAATTACCAACAGCTTAGATTAATATTTTTTAAATCTATTTACTATCGTTTTAATTTTATTCATTTCTAATTATCATAAATAAATTTTATTTTACTGCAATTTGCTTAACAAATTTTGTTTAACTCTCAATTTACATCCGTTATAAGTATTTTTTTAAAATTTATACCATAGCGAAATTAATACTACGTCGTCCTTTTTCAATTAAAGTTAAAATTTATTTTTTTACTCAATTGAGAAAATTTTGATACGTTTATAACAATTGTAAGTCATTAAAAATTTTCTATTTTCTATAAAATTGTTTTTTTAACTGAATTATGCTTGGAAATTACAATACAAAATTTTTTCTTGTATTTTAAAACTAGCTGACCCGGCGAACTTTGTTCCGCTTTAATGGCAATAAATAAGCAGTTTTTTTTTTTTTAATTGGAATACAAAAAAAAAAAAAACATTAATCATTCATAATTATTTCTGTATTTTAGTACATAGGTTGCTCTTCATTTAAGTACCTTGTGATACACGACATTTTTTGTTTTATTATCAGGCGCAAAAACAAACAACGCAGATGGTCTTCCGACCCGTGAACATGCCACGTATAATTGACCATGGGAAAAACATGAATGTTCTAGATTTAAACCACAAACTTTTATGGCGCCACCATCTAAATAAATGTTAGTTCAATATGTTTACCATAGATGGCACCACCATCCAAATCAATGTTAGTTCAAGAACTTTACCATAAATGGTGCCACCATTGAAACAAATGTTAGTTCAATATGTTTACCATAGATGGCACCACCATCGAAATCAATGTTAATTCAAGAACTTTACCATAAATGCCGCCACCATCTAAATAAATGTTAGTTCAATATGTTTACTATAGATGGCACCACCACCGAAACCCAACCCAGTTATCAAGTCCCACGGGAATAATATGTATCCTATGTCCTTCTCCTGGCTCTAAACTACCTCCCTGCCAATTTTCAGCTAAATCGGTTCGGCCGTTCTTGAGTTATAAGTGGAGTAACTAACACGACTTTGTTTTATATATATAGATGTATTAAATTAGTTTAAAAAGCTTGAATCACACTTGATCTAAAAACTTGATCTTGAAATTGAAAAGTTAAAATATAATATAGAGTATAAATTTGAAATATATTTTCAGAAAAATCTTAAGGCGGTTCTTCACACATTTTTTAACGGTGTGATCGTGAAATCATTATTTGATTGGCGTGAAACTTTATAATTTTTTTAAGACTACTCTTCAACATTCGTATGTGAAAAAAAATATTTATAAAGAAAAGCGGTTTTCCAGATAAGAATGGTTAAAGTTTTAATTGAATTTCTAGCACTGTGATTAAGGTAAGTGTACATTATTACGGGTTAGTACGTTATTCCGGGAGTTTTTTATTTTAATCAAAAAATAAGAAACACTAAATAAATTTTAATTTTAAAAAATAACAGAGCCTCTAGCACTAAAATATGAACAAAAAAAAATCGTCTTTTGAACAAATCAAATCACACATAAATACTAATATCAATCCAAAAATTGATCGATCGGTTAACAGCTGGTTTTATAACAAATATGTTGTCTGTAAACGTAAGATGACAGTGTTAGATTGTTAAGCTTTTTTTGGTTTACGGGTAAGTTTATCATTTTTGAATATGTAAAAATATTGATTAGAATGAATAAATAAATCGTTTTAAAGCTTTTTAAAATTATTTTAATTAATTATTTTCTTTAAATTATGATTCCCGGAATTATGTTCTTAAATCAGTGATAGTGAACCATATTACGGGAGTCTACCGTAATTAGGGAAAATAAGAAGTAATTATTTTTATCTCTCATTTAAAATTGGTGTTATAATTATTAAAATATTCTTTACTGATTGAAGCAGTAGATACCGTAGATTTTGGTGAGGTAATTACGGGATATGTTTTTTTTTTTTTAAATTTGGCATAATTTATACTTAAATACTTGACTTTATGATGAGTATATAATGTGTTCTTAACTCCCGGAATAATGAGCAGAGTTTTTACTTATGTATACAATTCCGGGAGTATCACATTGTAAAGGAGAAATTGAAACTTGATTTTATTTTATTATTTAAATTAATTTTTGATGATAATTAATGTTAAAATAACTTATACTAATATTAAACGAATTTAAAAAAATAAAAATTCTACTAACTTCATTAATTTAATAACGATAATATTTATAATACCAGTGATTTATTGTCATTAGTATTCCGCAATATGTTATAATTTTTTTTTAAATTAATTAAAAATTAAAAATGGAATCAGGTTCAAAGCCAAATTTTATCACGGAATTAGAGACAAACTCGAAGTCCAGAAAATTAACGTTTAATACTATAAATTAAAGACTTTGGAGTGAAAAAATGATCAAAACTAATTCTCAATAAATCATTTTATACGCCAAACCAATTTTTGTAGTGGAAATATTTATATTTATTTCAA
This sequence comes from Chrysoperla carnea, assembly GCF_905475395.1. Lineage (NCBI taxonomy): Eukaryota > Metazoa > Arthropoda > Insecta > Neuroptera > Chrysopidae > Chrysoperla > Chrysoperla carnea. Next base: position 7,248,125 of record NC_058342.1, on the reverse strand, counting down.
TAATTAAAGTGCATTATGCCTAAACATCCCGTAATATGGTACATTTACCTTATACTCTATCGATTTGAAATTTGTAACCATTCTTATCTGGAAAACCGCTTTTCTTTATAAATATTTTTGTTCACCAACGAATGTTGAAGAGGAGTCTTAAAAAAATTCCGTTGAAAAATGTGTGAAGAACCGTCTCAAGGAGCGGATTTTTCGAAAATGTAAGTTTTGAGTTTCGAATGTAAGAATTAAGTTACTATTACTTTCATTAATTTTTCTGTGTTTTCCTTTTTTTTTTTTGCTTAATTTAAATTTAAAGATAGAACAAATGAAACAAATGACCTCATGATGCAACGTTTTCTGATATAGTATAGTATACTATATTTATTTGTTCTAAGAAATAATCTTTTACAAAGGTTTAGGTACACTAATTAATATTTTCTAAAGTATTTGAAAGATAGTTTCATTCTAATTTTTTTACCATAACAGGTTCTGTTAACCGAATTTAATGAGCAACAGAATTAGTCACTTATAAACAATATTATGATAAAAATATTATACGTTTTCTGAGTTCCATGAACCTGGAACAGCCAAAGTTGCACAACCAGGTAAACAATACGGGGTTAATTAGTACTCGATTATTACTAATTAATTACCCAAAAATTGAATTTATTACTCCATTTTAAAAAAAATTAATACTAGTTGTGCTGGCTTCGACCGAAAGTTAGCACAACAGCTTCAAAAAATTTCGTATTGGTATAAAAAATTAGAACTCATTTATTACTAATTTATTACCATAAATTTTAATTTATTACTAATTAATTACCGAAAAATTGAATTTATTACTTCATTTTAAAAAAAATTAATACTAATTGTGCTGGCTTCGACCGAAAGTTAGCACAACAGCTTCAAAAAATTTCGTATTGGTATAAAAAATTAGAACTTATTAATTACTAATTTATTGCCATAAATTTTAATTTATTACTAATTAATTACCGAAAAATTGAATTTATTACTCCAATTAAAAAAAAATTAATACTAGTTGTGCTGGCTTCGACCGAAAGTTAGCACAACAGCTTCAAAAAACTTCATATTGGTATAAAAAATTAGAACTCAATTATTACTAATTTATTACCATAAATTTTAATTTATTACTAATTAATTACCGAAAAATTTTAACAAAATTACCCCCAGTGTATAACGCAACGTATAACCATTCTATTGCAAGTTCCATCCAGTTCCATCTGTTCGATGGAATTTTCCATCGAAGCTTTTTCTTGTACTTTTTGTTCGATGGAAATTTTCCTCGGAACACGTGGAATTGCATGGTGCCATTCCACAGTAGTTCCATTGGGCCTGAACTTCGATGGAAATGGATGGAATTTTTAACGCGGGTTGATGTAATCTTTCTTATTTCGCTGATCATTTTCAAATCGCTATTATAGGTGACTTGTTGCTGCTGGAACCATATTTTTATAAAAACGAGTTCGAAACCAGCCTTTCTAGATTGAAATTAAAGGATATACCACTAAATATTACTAATTCAAAAAACGAACAGGACTTCGTCTTTTCTGGGTTTGTTGCGTATCGCGGTTCGACAAACAACCTACGAGCGTTCGAAAATTCCAAGTCCATAGGTCACTACTATGCTGTCTGCAAAAGGAGTCAAGAGTGGACATTGTACGATGACATGCTACTAAAATCAAGTCGAGCGACGCAAAACAGTTTGTATCCGGTATGCCTTCTCGTGTACAGAAATAACAAAAAGATAATAGACAAATAGAATTTTATGATTTCAAGATTGCTAAATAAAAATTTATCATAATTAAAAACAAGTGAAAACAAACAATTGACTGAGTTAATTGTTGAAATACCATGTATAGGCAGTGTTGATAACTCTGTCACATTTCACATACATACATATCTGACATATTTAACTGATATTCTCATATAATGCGCAAGTGTTGATGCGCAATTGTTTTTTTGACGTCACGTAAATAACAAAAGATATTCACTTTGATATTTCTATATTAATACATACTATAAAATTTGTACCTAATTAACGCCCTCGTGGGTAAACAGTGATGTTTACAAAAAAATGTTTCAAACAAAAGTTGTTTATTTTTTTGTAAGGAACATTTTTTTACATTTAAACTTTTATTCTATCTCTAACGGTTTACAAGATGGGTACTACGGACCCATGACCCAATTGACCCATGTTGCTCATTTACGAACTTGACCTCACTTTTTACGTCCTAAGCACGCTGTAAAAATTTCAGCTTGATATCTCTTTTCGTTTTTGAGTAATCGTGACCACAGACGGACGGACGGACGGACGGACAACCGGAAATGGATTAATTAGGTGATTTTATGAACACCTATACCAATTTTTTATTTGTAGCATCAATATTTTTAGGCGTTACAAACTTGGGACTAAACTTATAATACTATGTATATTTCATATATACATGGTATAACAATGGGAATTTCTATTTAATTTAATTCTCTTAGTCAACATTACTGAATCCTTATCTTGTACAATTTAAAAAAAAACAAGTGAAAACAAACAATTGACTGAGTTAATTGTTGAAATACCATGTATAGGCAGTGTTGATAACTCTGTCACATTTCATATACATACATATCTGACATATTTAACTGATATTCTCATATAATGCGCAAGTGTTGATGCGCAATTTTTTTTTGATGTCACGTAAATAACAAAAGATATTCACTTTGATATTCCTATATTAATACATACTATAAAATTTGTACCTAATTAACGCCCTCGTGGGTAAACAGTGATGTTTACAAAAAAATGTTTCAAACAAAAGTTGTTTATTTTTTTGTAAGGAACATTTTTTTACATTTAAACTTTTATTCTATCTCTAACGGTTTACAAGATGGGTACTACGGACCCATGACCCAATTGACCCATGTTGCTCATTTACGAACTTGACCTCACTTTTTACGTCCTAAGCACGCTGTAAAAATTTCAGCTTGATATCTCTTTTCGTTTTTGAGTAATCGTGACCACAGACGGACGGACGGACGGACGGACAACCGGAAATGGATTAATTAGGTGATTTTATGAACACCTATACCAATTTTTTATTTGTAGCATCAATATTTTTAGGCGTTACAAACTTGGGACTAAACTTATAATACTATGTATATTTCATATATACATGGTATAAAAAAAAACAAAACAAAAAAAAACTAGTTGTTACAGGTTCACGAGAAAACTAGGACAATTTTTAATTACTACAGAGTTTTACAAGTAATAAATTAAAATTTATGGTAATAAATTAGTAATAAATGAGTTCTAATTTTTTATACCAATACGAAGTTTTTTGAAGCTGTTGTGCTAACTTTCGGTCGAAGCCAGCACAACTAATATTAATTTTAAAAAAAATGGAGTAATAAATTCAATTTTTGGGTAATTAATTAGTAATAATCGAGTACTAATTAACCCCGTATTGTTTACCTGGTTGTGCAACTTTGGCTGTTCCAGGTTCATGGAACTCGTTTTCTGATATAAAATTATCTAAAAATATATTGTATTTTTTGTAGAGTAACAGCAACAGCAATAATTATATCATCTAGAGAATGACCGGTTTTTGTTCGGAAATCAGCTTTATATTTTAAGCACTGCATTTCGTGAAGATAGAAATGAAGATGTGCCATTAAAGTTCGTCACTACCATATGGCGTATGCTGTCTAAAGTTCAGTGATAATAACAACAAAAGCCATGATAAAGCAGCGTAATACTGGTGAACGATATACTCTTGCACCTAAAAAATTGAGTTACTGAGGATTTATTTTCAAAATTTTTTGGAATATCGAAATTATTCGCAAGAAAGAATATTATGGAATTGACAAAAATATATACATATTTGGGTTGTGCAATAATCCAATAAAAAAGTTAAACATTTAAGGATATTCTATGACACGTGCAGTTGCCCCCTACTTTTAAAAAATATTCAATGACTTTCAATTGTAATGACTGTATTAAAATTTAGGTAGGAAATTTTAATTAAAGAAAAAGTAAAAGCATTAATTGAAAAAAGGACAATGCAGTTACAAAAAACTTATTTACAGCTAGTATCGATTAAGAGTTAAACGAAATTTAGAAAGTAAATTTCAGTGTTATCTATGAAAAACTTTGAAATTCCGAATCATTATGGTGACAAGAAGATTTCACTGAAATTTATTGTTCGAATTTCGTTTAATTCTTAATTGAACTAACTGTAAATTTAAAAAAAAATCTATATCTCGGCGAAATTGTTAACTGCGTTGTTCTTTTTTGAGAAAGTTGAACTTAGCTTAAGCTGAAATAGAAGTTGAACTTAAAAAAAAAATTATTATATATTAAATATTCTAGATTGCTCTAATTTTGACGTTTCAATTTAAAATTTAAGTATCATTTTTCTACTTAGTTTGCAAAATATCAGCTAAGGAAAAATTTTTTTTTTATTGCACATACACTTAAAATTGTAAAAAATAATAAAATTTATAATTTATCTTGGAAACTTGGACAAAAAAAATACATTAGATCCATTATATAATACGTGGGTCATTTATTAAAAAAAAAAAATCGTTCGGGTGGTGGGAATAATCAACTATTTTTTGAATCTATACTAGTGGAAAAAAATTGCCATTACCCCTCACTTTTTAAAAATTTTTCATGACTTGCAATTGTTATAAACGTATAAAAATTTTCTCAATTGATTAAAAAAATAAATTTTAACTTTAACATATACAAATTTCAAATCGATAGAGTATAAAGTATAATCACAGTGCTAGAAATTCAATTGGACCTTTAACCATTCTTATCTGGAAAACCGCTTCAATACGAATGTTGAAGAGTAGTCTGAAAAAAATTATAAAGTTTCACGCCAATCAAATAATGATTTCACGATCACACCGTTGAAAAATGTGTGAAGAACCGCCTTAAGATTTTTCTGAAAATATATTTCAAATTTATACTCTATATTATATTTTAACTTTTCAATTTCAAGATCAAGTTTTTAGATCAAGTGTGATTCAAGCTTTTTAAACTAATTTAATACATCTATATATATAAAACAAAGTCGTGTTAGTTACTCCACTTATAACTCAAGAACGGCTGAACCGATTTAGCTGATTGGCAGGGAGGTAGTTTAGAGCTAGGATAAGGACATAGGATACTTATTATTCCCGTGGGACTTGATAACTGAGTTGGGTTTCGATGGTGGTGCCATCTATGGTAAACTTATCGAACTAACATTTATTTCGGCAGTGGTGCCATCAATGATGAACTTATTGGCCAATCCTTATCCTTAAACAATGGCCAATCCTTAAAAGTTTGTGGTTTAAATCTAGAACATTCATGTTTTTCCCATGGTCAATTATACGTGGCATGTTCACGGGTCGGAAGACCATCTGCGTTGTTTGTTTTTGCGCCTGATAATAAAACAAAAAATGTCGTGTATCACAATGGTACTTAAATGAAGAGCAACCTATGTACTAAAATACAGAAATAATTATGAATGATTAATGTTTTTTTTTTTTTTGTATTCCAATTAAAAAAAAAAAAAAAACTGCTTATTTATTGCTTATTCAGTTAAAAAAACAATTTTATAGAAAATAGAAAATTTTTAATGACTTACAATTGTTATAAACGTATCAAAATTTTCTCAATTGATTAAAAAAATAAATTTTAACTTTAATTGAAAAAAGGACGACGTAGTATTAATTTCGCTATGGTATAAATTTAAAAAAAATACTTATAACGGATGTAAATTGAGAGTTAAGGTAGTTCCTCCGCGACCGTCCAGTCAAAAAGTTTTGGACTAATACTATCATTCAGTGCATTAACTGTGCTATGACTATTATACATATACCATATATTATTTTCACAAGACTGTAGTTCCTCACTTCTGTTTCTAGTATAAATATAAACACACACACTATGACATATGCCTTTAACATTAGTCTTCATATCTTTTCCACAAAAATCATCGCTAAAACGAGTTATTTATTTAAGTTTTTTATCGAAACTATATGGTAAATAATTTTTATTTTTATTTATATATTTTCTAAATATAGTATTCTACATTATATTAGTTTTTCATAGAGATGGTGGACGTCATTCATTGGTAAATAAATATAATATTTGTAAATTTGTGTATTTTTATACACTTCTCCCATGTACACGTACAAATTGCGTCACTTTTAATTGCTAATATCTCATGTATGGCATGGTAAATCATCTTCTAATTTTAACAGCAAGTGTATTATGAATTAAATATTTTATATTCTGAGTTTTGAGAAATTCTTGGAATATCACTTTCGTGTAGGTACTACCTTAAACAAAATTTGTTAAGCAAATTGCAGTAAAATAAAATTTATTTATGATAATTAGAAATGAATAAAATTAAAACGATAGTAAATAGATTTAAAAAATATTAATCTAAGCTGTTGGTAATTATCAAACAAAAAAAGTAATATTCAAAAAACAGCGCGCAATAAGCGCTCCTAAAAAAAGATAGAAAAAATAAAAATTTGTTTTTAATTATTTCTTCCAATTTTTTACCTTATACGTTGAACTACAATGATATTTATATTTGAAAATATGTCAGTTATCCTCGGCATTATAAATTCGATTTGTGAAATTTAAAAATCCAGTAACAAATTATTTTGCACACGGGAATGAAATCCGCAAAAAATTTTAATAAATGTAAAAAATTCAAAAAAACTCTTTTCACAGCTGCACAAATTTTCAACAGCGAGTTTTAATTTAGAAGTTTTAAGTCAGAAAAACTCTGAATAATTCTTTTAACATTTTTATAAAATACTTTTTTTAGGTATTAAAAAGTCTTACTTACTTTAGCCCTATAAATTTACTGTTGAAAGTTTTAATAAGTCGGAATAACTCTTTTTACAGCCTCAAAAAAATTATTAATAACTTTTTTTAAGTATTAAAAAGTAGGGAAAAGTCTTACTAACTCTTTTAGTAACTTTTATTAACTCTGAATAACTCTTCTGGCAGAGTCTCAATTCTTGGAATTATTCTGACTTATTACGTCTTATTATGTCTTATTAAGAATTATTCCGACATTATAAGACTTTTTCAGAGTTTTTAAGAGAAAGTAAAACTTTGAGAAGTGTTATTCAGACTTATTAACAGTTTATTTTTTCCATCAGGGCAGAATTGCAATTTTACCATTTTCCTGGATATTCTTATAAATTAGAGAGAAACCAAAAACTCAAAATAAAACACGAGATTTACGAGCATATTTACTGTATAATTGTCATAAAAATTTTGACGTTTTAATAGTATTTTATTACCATATAAATATAGAAATAACTATTATATCTAGATTTAAATGTTCACATTTTAGAATATATATATTTATATTAATAATAATAATAATTTATTAATAATAAAATGTCTATTTTCAAAACTTAATAAACAAAAACAGGAAGAAAATTATTAAATAAAATTTTTGCTTTTATATTCTTTCATTGTGGTTGTTATATAATACATAATTTATAACGAAAGGAACATAGCTCCTACCGAGTGTCCCACGACACTTTTTTAATTATTGATTATTTATGATTTTATAATTAAAAAATCGTCAAAAAAACTCTCCACTCAGCTGATTTATTACCTTATATGTTTGTACTACAATCATATTTATATTTAAAAATTTGTATAAATAAATTACCTACCGTAAGAAGAAATTGAACCATCAATTATCGTCGGCATTATAAATTTGTTTTGCGAAACTTAAAGTGGTTCGGCTGTGAACAAGCATGGTGAATGTTCATTTTTTGTTTACGGTAAATGATAGTTCAAAGTCCCTTGATTACAATAAGCAAAGTTTTGAGGACTCCTGCGGGGCAAAATTTTGAATTATTTCATTTGAAAATTGTGATTTTTAACATAGTACCTTATAGTAGAACTCACAATAATGTTAACTGTACTAAAATTAATCGGTGAATGGGCTTTCCAAAAAGAAAACATGAATAAAGAAACTTTGGTTTTTGAAGCTTAATCAATATTTTTAGAGCTTTTTTTTACATTTACGTCATACAAATTGCTATGTTGACTAGTCACGTGACAACTGAACCACTTTAAGTACCTGCCCAGAAACAAATTATTTCGCACACGGGAACGTAATCCGCAAAACATTTTAATAAATATAAAAAACTCCAAATAACTCTTTTCACAGCTGCACAGGATGTTTTAATAAGCCGGAAAATGTGGAAAAGTGGTGGAACAGCTCCGATTCCAAAAATTTTTTTTGTGCGTATTCCTTAGACCTCTAGGAACATTCAGCCGCACTAACCTTGGCATTTGAAAAAAAACTGAGAAAGTTAGGGTAGTTTCCCCATCCCCAAAGATCTCCAAATAGTAACAGTGAAAACAAATCAATATTTCAACTCAAAAATCGTCTTCTGAGGGTTTTTGAGGTCGTTGATCATGAATTCAAGGTTAAAAAGCAACTGAATATGGTTGCAACCCCAATAAAACTACCCTTAAAGTGATAGAGACAAAAACTTTATTAAATTCAAAATTTTGCCTCAGAAATCGTGTCTCGTGAAGCTTTTAGGTTCGGTGTTCACAAAGTTAAGGTCAAAAAGCAATTGAGGATTGTTTCAACCCCATTAAAACTACCCCTATAAGTGTCAATGATAAAAAAAATTTGAAAATTCTGAATTTCACCTCAGAAATTGTCTCTCTCTGGTTTTAAAAGTCATTGATAATGAATTTGAAGGCAAGAAGCAACTGAATGTAGTCCCAAGCCACCCCTAAAGGCCACCCCTAGAAGTGACAGAGAAAAAATTTAAAATTGTTCCTCGAATATCGTCTTTCGGGGGGTTCTTGGGGCCGCTGATCACGAATCCAAGGTCAAAAAGTAACTTGGATGGTTGCAACCCCATAAAAACTACCCCTAGAAATGTCAATGATAAATAAATTTTGAAAATTCTGAATTTCACCACAGAAATTGCCTCTCTGCGGTTTTAAGAGTCGCTGATCATGAATTTGAGGTCAAAAAGTAACTGAATGTCACAGCATCCTTATTAAAACCTCCCCTAGAAGTGACAGAGATAAAATTTTAAATTTGAATTCTCTCCTCGAATATCGACTTTCGGGTAATTTTGGGGGCGCTGATTACGAATCCAAGGTCAAAAAGTAACTGAAGAGGGTTGCAACCCCAAAAAAACTACCCCCAGATGTGAAAATGTTAAACATATAAAAAAATTTAAAATTTCGCCTTGAAAAACGTCTCTTGAGGGTTTTCGGGGTCGCTGATCACGAATCCGGGGTATAATTAGAAAAATTTCAACGTCCAATATGATTTGCGTGAGATTTTTTGATTCAATGTAGTACAAACTTGTAAAAATTGAAGAGAAATTTTAAATTTTTTTTCTTTCACTTATAGGGGTGGTTTTAATGGGGATGGAGCGACATTCGGTAGCTTTTTGACTCAAATTCATGATCAGCGACTACGAAAACCACAAAGAGGCCATTTCTGAGGTGAAATTCAGAATTTTCTAAACTAGTTTATCATTTACACTTCAACGGGTAGTTTTATGGGGTTGCAACCATCCAAGTTACTATTTGACTTTGGATTCGTGATCAGCGACGCCAAAAACCCCTCGACGATATTCGAGAAAAATTTTAAATATTTACTCTGTTACTTCTAGGGGTGGCTTTTGGGGGTGGCTTGGAACTACATTCAGTTGCTTCTTGCCATCAGATTCATTATCAACGACTTCAAAAACCACAGAAAGACAATTTCTAAAATAAAATTCAAAGTTTTCAAAGTTTTTTAATCATTTACACTTCTAGGGGTAGTTTTAATAAGGTTGCAACCATCCAAGTTACTTTTTGACCTTGAATTCGTGATCAGCGATGCCAAAAACCCCCCAAAAGACGATATTCGAATAAAAATTTAAAATTTTATCTCTGTTTCTTCTAGGGGTGGCTTGGAACTACATTCAGTTGCTTCTTACCCTCAAATTCATTATCAACGACTTCAAAAACCGCAGAAAGACAATTTCTGAGGTCAAATTCAAAATTTTCAAAATTTTTTAAATATTGACACTTCTAGGGGTAGTTTTAATGGGGTTGCAACCATTTTCAGTTGTTTTTAAACCATGAATTCATGATCAGCGACCTCGAAAACTCCCGGAAGACGATTTTTGAGATGAAATATTGATTTGTTTTCACTGTTACTATTTGGGGATGGGAAAACTACCCTAACTTTCTCAGTTTTTTAAATGCCAAGGTTAGTGCGGCTGACTGTTCCTAGAGGTCTAAGGAACACGTATACAAAAAATTTTTGAATTCGGAGCTGTTCCACCACTTTTCCACATTTGATGGTATTTTCCGGCTTATTTACTGTAGTATCTTTTTACAGCCGTAAAAATTGTTATAAAACAAGTGAAAACAAACAATTGACTGAGTTAATTGTTGAAACACCATGCATTGTCAGTGTTGATTTCTTTATCATATAACACATACATACATATGTGTCACAATATATAACTGATATTCAAGTATAGTAAATACTATAAAATTTCCGCCTAATTGGCGCCCTCACGGGTAAACAGTGATGTTTACAAAAAAATATTTCAAGCAAAAATTGTTTATTTTTTGATAAGGAACATTTTTTACATTTAAACTTTTGTTCTTTCTCTAACGGTTTACAAGATGGGCCCTACGGACCCGAGACCCAATTGACATATGATGCTCATTTACAAACTTTTTACGTCCTGAGTACGCTGTAAAAATTTCAGTTCGATATCTTTTTTCGTTTTTTAGTTATCGTGCCCACAGACGGACGGACGGACAACCGGAAATGGACTAATTAGGTGATTCTATGAACACCTATACCAAAATTTTGTACGTAGCATCAATATTTTGAAACGTTACAAACTTGGAACTAAACTAATTATACCTTGCATATTATATATATGCATGGTATAAAAATCTTTTCATCCAGGAAGGTCCTTATATCAAAAACTCCATCTAACTTTTTGCCGCTAGAAATTTTGGTCATTGCTATGGGTCAAAAAGGCCCATCATTAGGAATCCATTTCTGAGGTGATTTTTGAAAATTTTAAAACCTTGAATATATTAAACAAAATGGGCCAGAAACGTATACTCGGGGGTCGCTGGGGTCGTCTTTTTGGGGTCGCTGATCACTGTTCCGAAGTCAGAATTTTGATATATTCCCCTCTCTTGGGGTGTTTCGCTTCGCTGGTTAAAATTACAATATTCTGTAAATATTCAACATAATGGACCAAAGAAATATACTGAGAAGTTTTTATCCCGCTTCTGGGGCAATGCGTCCACGCTAGTCCAAAACAGAAACATTCTGTAAATGTTCGTTAAAATGGGCCAAAAAAGTATATTCGGGAGTTTTTGGGGTCACTGAACACGATTCCGAAGTCAGAATTTCGATATACTCGTCCCTCCCCTCTGACTTAGTTGATAAGTTCTGATTAATAATACTAAAACCTAATTACATCTAAAATGAATAACTTATCAACTTTATTTTTTGAATTAACTTTATTGTAATTTTACAAATCAACCTACCTTACTATTAACCATCAACTTATCTTATTGTTAACTTTTATGTTTTTAATAACATTTTCCATTTAAAAATATTCGATCGTTCATTACCACTTCAAACCCTCCCGCATATCCCCTTGCGTCGTTGTTTTAAACATAAATCACATATAATAATATAATAGCATTTATTCATTCTTTTCGGGCTGCGATACTACTTCTAGTTTTGCTGGAAAGGGTAAAAAACAGTAATAAAATCGTTACCAAACAATAAAAATTTATCTAATCTCGCTAACATTTTTATAAGAAGAATGCAGATCATGAATTTCTATCACAGAAAACGGATATCAACTTATAGCTGGCATATACAAAAGTAATAAAACAGATATTAGTTTAAATCAATTAAAATTCGAACTTTGTTAGCAAGCTATAAATAAATCTACATTTAAATTAGAAAAACTTCCCCCCAACTAAAGGAGCACTACACTCCTTCAGAGTTTATTATCAAGTACAAACGTGGCTACATTTTTTTGGAAAAAGAGCTCCAGAATGAAAAAGCCAAGCAAGGGAGTTGGAAGGAACTTTCAGGTGAACTCGTGCCCAAATTTATCCCTGATAATTTAGATTTAATTCCCGAGAGTTTAATGAGAATAATAAGTTGCAGCTGTGAAAGTGTGCCGCCTCCTGGAGTTTTCTAGAAATTCGTCATATAATCAGTACAAACTCAAATAGTACACTATAAGTTGACTTTTTACACAGAATCGGATAGTTAAAGGTATAAATTGATTGATAATTCACTTATAAATTTAATATATTTGCCACCTAATTACGTCAAGTTTCCCAATACTTTATTTCAAGTGTTGTAAGGGTTGCAACCTTTCCAGATTTAATCCAGATACTCCCACAATCCTGTAGTCTCTCCTGACTGCCGAGTCCCGATTGCAACATAAATTATCCCAATTTCAGCAAAAAAGATATTTTTTGAATTTTTGGTTCATATTCAGATAAATTCCATAATTTAGAGCAATTTTTATTTGAAATTACAGGAAGAATATTTATTTTAATATTTAATTATCGAAAAACTGAATACACAAAACGATATAAATCGATTCATTTGACTGTCTCCCGACTTTGTGGTTTATCTCACGACTTCCCGAAACTTAGCGGTTGCAACCCTAAATGAAGAGATTAAAGATTTGAAGATAAACGGAATTTTGTTAAAATTACTTAATATTAAATAAAGCTATAAGTAACACGTTGAATTGACATACATGTGAACATATTTGATAAACACAATGTATTGCTAAAACGCACGTAGCCAACAGGGCCCGATCTAGCTATTTAGCCGCTCCGGGCAAAAATATTATTTGTCGCCCTTCACACTCATACCATATAAAGAGCGTCTTTTTTAAGTTGATATATGCTTGAAACTTGATAAACTTAATCGAGAAAAATGCTTCAAACGATAAATACTAGTTTCAAAGGGACACATCTTAGGCCGGCATTGAATTTGATCTAAGTTTTCAGGTTCAATTACAGCCTCACTATGATTCATAACTAATAAACATTAGACGAACGATTTAAATTAGAAATTTGTTCTTTATAAATACGCAAACATTTTTTCTTGGTAATATTTTTTTATAAACTGAATAGTATTTGATAGCAAAAATCTAGCTTTTTGTGCGTTTTTAAATTCAATTTGAAAAAAAAATTGGATTGTATAGAAAAACAAACCACGTTTATTGGATTTTTTGGAAATTTTTTTTGAAGAGTGCCTAGATTTTGCAGAAAAAATTATACGAAATAACAATTTTGATACAAAACAAGTAAAATTTACAAAATTTTAAAAACCCCCGAGAAATTTTTTGGGTACGGAGCACTAAACTCACATAGCGGTACAGACAGACAGACGCACATAGCGGTAAAATTTATAGCATCCCTTTTTTGATTCGGGGGTTAAAAACAATTTTGGGTAAGTTTATCAGACCGTTTTTGTCTTAACTTTACGGTTTGCGGAAAAATGTTTCTAACAAAAAATGTTACTGTTTTAATGAACAACAACTTTCTAATTTAAAATGTTCTATCGATTACCAGTTATTGAGTAGAGCGAGCTTGAAAACTCCTACACACCCAACATAAGTTTGTGCTTCAAGCTTTTTTATCGATAAACCTGATTTTTCGACTTTCAAGCATATATCTACTTAAAAAAGCACCCTGTATACAGGGTATATGTATTATATGTACAGTTTCGCTTAAATACATAGGGTCCAATGGTGTCTTTCAGTGTTTTATTTTATTTATAACATAAGTTATAATGAATTTTTCCATACAATCCTAGTTTTCAGTATAGCTGCGGTCTTATTGAGTCCCGATTATCGAGGTTACTGTATATCATATTTTAAGAATTTACCGCACCATATTTTTACCGCTCTGGGCGGCTGTACGGCTTGCCTCCGCCCCCTGTATCGGGCTATGGTTGCCAAAGTGCGTTAGTTTTGACGGTCATTGGAATGCAGCTTAAAAAACATATTTTTAAGAATTGACTTTACTTTATTCGAATAATATAACAAAAAAATATTCAATTAAATCTTCATTTGATACATATTTACATTACAAAGTGCATTTCCTCTACATGCTTTTATATTGTTTTCCTGTATGAATTAACGCCGTTAGCAATGCTTATCACTCCTGAATGTATGTAAAGAACCCACCAGACGTTCAATATTTTTGACAATACATTTACTCCTAACGTCAGCCATTTAACTTTTTTTTTAATGGATGTCCACTTTTTGATGGCTGTATTGTGTTCCGAATTTTCATTTACTATTTTTCATTGAAACATTGAGCAATTTTCTTTAAATAAATAAATATTTCCATAACATCTAAGTGTGTTATTTGTGAGAGGATTAGAATTTCAGTTATTTTGTTATCTTTATCAAATTTATCTAAAAACCCATCTTGTTTTCTTTACTTTACGCATATTTAAGCTTAATAATTATTTCAAATTTTATAAATTTCAAATAAAAATATTTATCTAAGCTGATGTCATTATTTTGAGATAAATTTGTTAAATATAAATAATTATTTAAAGAGAGAGTAATTAATTAATGTTCTAAACCTGTCACATATGACATGCTCAGAAGTTATTGAATGTTTGTATACCTATAAATATACTGAAAAAACATTTTTTTAAATTATAAACACTTTTACACAAATTTTAAATAAAAAAAAAAAGGGAATCATCGTGTGAGTATTCTAAACACAACGAGGGCGTTATGGGCAGATGCTTATTAATTGAGAATTTATATGAGCAATTACCAATATCGATTGAAATTGAAACATAGACAAGCACCTATGACAAAGTTGATTAAAATTATAAAATCATTGTTGTCAATATTTCCGTAAGTTTGTAGTTAGAAACATGCCGAAAGCACCAAACTCCGTAAGTAATGAAGACGAATTTGCCATACGCAAAAGATTGGATTTCAGTATTATTGACAATAATTTTGAACGTCTACGGATTACTGCGTTACATACGAATTACTTAATAACAAAATACTTGACGAAATGCGGTATAAACATAAATAAAAATAATTATATAAACACATTATAATCTACAAAATCTTAATTATATAATTATAATATTGTGTTAAGACTTAAACATGTGCAAAATTTAAGTAAAAAAAATTATTTTACTAATATTTTTTATTTATAGATAGTTCCTCTTTTAATATTAAAAGAGTAAAAAAAATATAATATTAGGTTATGTGTTAATTATGTATAAATTTAAAGCATAAATTAAGTATTGTTTACTTCAGGCTTTTGTAAAAAGCGTGAAGGCTGTCATGATCGAATATTGAGTGAGCCCAAAACAGTCGTTTTTTTATTTCATAAATATTTATCCTAAGAATATTTTGGAACAAAGCATAAGAAAGAATTCAGAAGCGATAAAGATTAAAATAATCAAACTTATTATTAGTCAAATAAAAATGATCATTTTGCATATCAAAATTGATAAGCAAATTATTCTGCATCTATAATTGTATGTTTCTCTAGTTACTTCTAGTCATAATCGTGAGGCGAATGCGCGCGCATCGCATACACATAATATTTTAAATTTGTATTTATGTTATATTATGGTCATGTTTTTGAAAATCGGTTAGCTGAGCGAGTTAAAGCATGAATATATATTTTTATTAGTTCGAATTCAGCAGCAGCCAAAATTATTATACCATGAATATATGTAATATGCAAGGTATACTAAGTTTAGTCCCAAGTTTGTAACGCTTAAAAATATTGATGCTACGAACAAAATTTTGGTATAGGTGTTCATAAAATCACCTAATTAGTCCATTTCCGGCTGTCCATCCGTCCATATGTGGGCACGATAACTCAAAAACTAAAAAAGATATCAAGCTGAAATTTTTACAGCGTACTCAGGACGTAAAAAGTGAGGTCGAGTTTGTAAATGAGCAACATAGGTCAATTGGGTCTGGACCTATGGGTCCGTAGGACCCATCTTGTAAACCGTTAGAGATAGAACAAAAGTTTAAATATAAAAAATGTTCCTTATGAAAAAATAAACAACTTTTGTTTGAAACAGTTTTTCGTAAACATCACTGTTTACCCGCGAGGGTGCAAATTAGGCGTAAATTGTAGAGTATGTATTATATAAATTGTATATGTATGTGAAATGTTATAGAGTAATCAACACTATTTATGCATGGTATTTCAACAATTAATTCAGTCAATAGTTTGTTTTCACTTGTTTTTTTTTTTTTTTTTTTAATTTATTATCATATGTAACTCTATTGGATTTTTTTTATCTATTTCATGTTTGATATCTTGAATGTTTCTTATTCTATTTTTTTAATAACTCTGTATTGTTTTAATTACTAGTTGGTTAGGTTAAATTTGTCGACTATAGAGGATTTGCTTGGGTTCTGAATTATTTTGCCCCTTGTGTTCAAAAATACGACACTATTACAGAATACGGAGATATAAATTTTAACTTGAATTTTTATATATATTTTACGATAGTCTCTTTGTTTTTTGTAATAAAGTCCCACTAAAATGCAAGGGCTAAAAACTTCAGGACCCAACCAACTCATCTATAGTCGACAAACTTAACCTAACCAACTCGTAATTAAAACAATACAGTTATCAAAAAATAAGATACGTTCAAAATAACAAAAAGGAAATAGATAAAAAAAAATCTAGTAGAGTTACATATGATAAGTTTGTGATTGCTGCTGAATTCGAACTAAACAATCACTAAAATATGACCGATGTTCAAATAAATCCATAATATAACATATAAATACAAATACAAATGTAAAATATTATGTGTATGCAATGCGCATAAATGTTTCTCCTACATGAGAATCAAATTCTTTGTAGCACCAATAATTTTTTTGAAAAGTAAGACATCCCCAATCTTCTGCTAATGAGAGTAATCTTTTCAAAATAATCTTAGTCTACTACCAGTGCTATCTAAGTTACGATCCTTCAAAGAAAATGAATTTTCATAATAGATGAAAAACGGTTTTTTACGGTAAATATTAGTTTAACGAAAAGTAAAATTTGGAACTTTTGAAAATACATTTTAAAATTGATTTTCACGACCTCTTCTAATCACAAATCAAATCAAAAGCGGAGGGCATATCAATTTTTATATGTAAAATGACAATTTCTCTCGGGCAATAAGTTTGAAAAACCACTTTGTTTTCTCCTTTATTTCTTAAATAAATCGGTCGTATTAATTACACCAATATTGATAAACTTTAATCTCTTAAGGTTTTGTTTTATATCATTAAAACGTACTCTTATGATCAACTCCAAAATTTTATTTGGTAATAAATATTTATCATCATGAATCATTTGGAATACAAAACAATCGAAAATTGGAGGAGCTCTAAAAAGGTCTTTAGTTGAGTCACTCTTTACATCATTGTCTGCCGCAAGAAATATGGCGTCATTCAAATTTGAATACATGACACATTGACATCCATCAAGTGTTAAAGAAAGACAATACCATGAAATTAAATTAATATTTTCAGCAATATACCTATAAAGATAAACAATTGGCATCATTTATAATACTCTATGGTCACACGAGCGTTTAATTCAATGTCCCTTACAAAATTAGTAGCATGTACTATTTAATACGTTTAAACGTGCGATATTTTCAAGCACGTTGGGCAAAGTAGTCATATCAATAGCATATGTAACATCTAACAATGATATAAAAATATTAAAATTGTTCAGACGTAGGTATGCTTAATTATCAAACTAAAGTAAACGATAGTCATCTCCGTTTGTAAGGATAATACCTTGCGGAGTCACTTACTCAGATTAGACCTTAGTTTACAAAAAATTTAAATTACTAATTACGTACGTAAATTATAACTGACGTTGAATTAAAACGGTCGTGAAAGCACAATCTTTAGTAATACAAAATAAAGATAATTTAAAAATATGAAAATTAATTTTTCATTACAATATTTATGAATTTTACATAAAATATTTTGAGGCAACAAGTTTTTTTTTTTTTTTTTGTTATACAAGTATGATATCCTTGTTTTGTCACCCTTTTGTGCAAACCTAAAGTAACCACTTTTAGACTAGAGTGTAATAATTTACAGAGAACAGTAATCCTTTTAAAGTTCTCTCTGACACTCAATTAGTTTTAGGCATTTCTCAAATTTTTTACAACTCGAGTAGTCCTGTCAGTATTATTTAAGATCTTATGTAATACATGAAATATTTATAATAACCTTCCTCACGCGAATGCGATGTGAAAGAAATAGGTATTAAAACATTATGTAAAGTCTGAATGTTGTGAACAAAATTTAATAATGATAAGATGTCGCTTAACTGTCCGATATGTCGAACCGATTTGTAGGACCGATGAATCGGAAAGTTAATATTATGGAGCATAGAGTAAGAGAAGGATCATCTCTGTATATAAAAAAGTCCGTCGTAAAGCTTTAAATACGGGTGGTGCTGTTATAGCAAAAATACACTTTTTTTAAAATGTGCTCAAAGTAATGAGAGTAGGATAGATAACTAAACGTTGATAGAGAAGATTAAATCAAACACCCTTTTACTACACAAGCGCTATTGTAGCCACTTTATTTAATGCTAATTTGTGGACATTTTTTTAATCAAATAGTCACAAAAGATGATACTCCTTTTATTATAATTGCTTATAAGTTATGTAGTTATAATTCCTGACGTACGTGAAGTATGTAGATATAATTCCATAAATAAATTAATTATGTAGTTAGATTCATGAAGCATATAGGCAGGAGAACGATCGCTATAGAAAATATTGTCCCCGAAATATGGATAAAATAAGTGAGGCGCTGCGATCAATACGTAGTATCAATAAAAGCGGGCTGTTGTGCGCTAATTTCAAATGATATATAAATTTGTACATTATGCTAACAACAACAGCTAACTTCACAGATACTACTTCTTGATGACAGCGCGGCTGGTGGCTTAACAATGAACTATAAATTCTACAAATTTTTAGGGACAGGTACGCTAATGCTTTAGTACATAGCGATCTTTCTCCTGTTCTATAACCTTCATGGTTAGATTGTTAATTTTATGGCAAGAACATAGATATATAAGGACAGTACAAAACACGTAACGACCGAGAGCAAGACGTCGCCCAGATAGGTGCTTTTTTTTGTGCTCCCCTCTCCACTCGAGTTTCACGACCCTATGTTATAACTTAACGAAATAGGACGCAAAGTAAGAATGAAATATTTCGATATCTGGCGTAACTTTCAAAATATTGAAAATTTTCTTAAATTATTCAACTTTCGATATTTTGAAAACCAAGGTAGATATCGAAAAATTTTATTCTTATTTTTTGTCTACATTCATGAAGTGATAATAAAATTCTTCATTAAAATTTAAAATAAGATAAATATAATTTCAACCCTAAATTTAGCCTGCTTGTACATCCCATAAATGGATGGAGAAGACACTTGGTTTTTTATTTTCTGTGTCTTTTCTATTAAAAAGTTTATTTTTTATTTGACTTCATTTCTCCCAAGCGAAAATTATCAAAAACTTTTCTCGGCCAGATGGAACCCTAATTTGACGCTAAAAGCCCTTGTCAAACGTCATCATAAGGTTACATCTTTAGATCACTAGGATATATTCTAAAGACACCAAGAAATATAAATACTATAACTCTCAACATATACTCGAGTAAATAAGGCTAAATTTTACCGACGGCCTGAAAAAATTGACTCACAACTCCGATTTCCATAATTTTTTTTTAGAATGATCTTTATGATATTTGAATTAAACTTCAACCTTCAGTTTTGTTGACTGGGCATATTTTTAATTAGTTTTATTTAAGTTTGATTTATTATTAGCGAAAGTGAATTTTTTTGACTGGGATTGTTTTTATTTGGATGCAAGAAATGACCTATGAAAAGTCATTTGCAAAATCGTGCGCGCAAAAAAAAATTTTTCAAGATCAAAGGTGGCGGAATCAAGTATCTTGTACACTATTCAGTTTATGGCAGTTTTAGCTATTATCAAATTTCTCGCGAGTTACTTTTACATAAAAAAGGTTTTTTACAAAATTACCGGGGAAGCAATAATATTCAAGTGAGAAAACTTAGAGTAAATTGCTTACTCTAACGCAAAATATAAAAAATATTCTAAGTTAAAAATAAAAATTTGTAATTTTTTTTAAATAATAAAAATATTTTATTTTTTTAAAAACTATTCCTTCTACGGAAATTTTGTATGGAAACTTTTTTTTGTAAAATTAACTGGCAAACAAATTTTATAGTCGCTAAAACTGCCATAAACTTAATATTTTACGAGATATTTGTAAAAATCTATTTTTGTGACCTTTGACCTTGAATAATTTTTTTTTGCCATGGACTTTTCATAGGTAATTTATTGCATCCAAATAAAGATAATACCGGTGAACAAACTTCACTTGAATTTTTGTAGCAGATTGGTAGTTTCTTGGTCCTATTTTTCTGTGTTAAGAGAGTAATTATAAACAATTTTCAATGAACTTAAGTATTTGTCGAAAAATTATCTTGCCAAAATCTAGTTGTGTTACAAAAAATATGGTGGCCACCTTTTGCTAAAAAGGGTCACTAGGTGCATAATATACTTATTTTATACCTT
Source organism: Chrysoperla carnea (assembly GCF_905475395.1). NCBI lineage: Eukaryota > Metazoa > Arthropoda > Insecta > Neuroptera > Chrysopidae > Chrysoperla > Chrysoperla carnea. The sequence goes on along the minus strand of NC_058342.1, from coordinate 7,227,397 downwards.
AAAATTTATACATACAAGAACAATTTTAAAATAACTAATAAATGTGAACAACAATAATAAGTAATAATTTAAAATAACCTTTTTTACGATGCGAATATCGAGTTTCGTTATACAAATATACTTTTTTCAATTGCTATTATAAATGATGAGATATGCTCACTCATTCACTCACACATACACACGCACACACACACTGACACATCCATATATATGAGAAGTTCAAAAAGTTCGAGGCTACCCTGAATTCTAGAAAATAATGACTAAGGCAAAAGTTAATAGGCAAAACTTAATGAGGCAGTATTTTGGTCTAGAAAATTGACCCCTTCACAATTGATTGATTTTAGTTAAAATTTTTGAAAAAAAATATTGATTTTAGTTAAAATTTTTGAAAACTATAGATTAAGGTAGTTTTGATTATACTGATCAAAAGTTCTTATGGACTCAGCCTTCAAAAACCCTTCCCTTCGAAACTAAGGCTCTTCAAAGGTAATGTCTACATGAGATATTAATTTTTGGTTTCGGTTAAAAGTTTTTTTTAAACTATGGATTAAGTTAATTTTGATCATGCTGATCAAAAGTTGTTATGTACTCAACCCTCAAAAACCCTTCACTTCCGATTTACGGCCCTTCAAAGGTTATGCCTACATGAAATATTGATTTTTGATTTCGGTTAAAATTTTTTATAACCATGGATTAAGGAAAAATAGGTCTTATGTACTCAACCCTCAAAAACCATTCCCTACCTAACTTGATCAAAATTACCTTAATCCATAGTTTTTAAAACAAAGTGTCGGATTTTTTTTGTAAGCCCCACTTCAACGGACTGTAATTCCATTAATTTTTTTTTATAATTTTCATTATGCAGACCAGACTCCTTAATAAATTCACTATAAAAGTATTAGAATAAAATTGTTGAATGGTTTTCATACCTTTGCATTTAAATACAAAAAGAATTAAATACATTTAACAATCAAACGTCAGTTTGCATCGAATTATTTTCTGGAATATTACGTATCCTGTGTCAAAAAACGCACGGATTTACAAATATCTATATGTAAATCCGGGGTTTTTTTGTGACACAGTGTATACGTGTTGCTTTTCGATTATGCAACATTCTTTATGAGCTGTTATAATAAATAACTGAATAATCATTTAAAAAATCAACTTGACCTTGAAGTGACCTTCATGGTCAAGGTTAAGGTCAAAGCCACCATTAGATTAAAGGAACGAAATCCTACAACTCCAACTTCTCATAATATTTTTTTCAGCCATCATTTTCCGAAATTTAGGGGAGTCACTAACTTTTTGAACACACACACAGAAAATTTCCTTTAAAATAATAATTCTTTAAAATATTTGGTATTTTCTTTGACTACCGCTTTACAACCCCTTTCCCTCCAAATATTTATATTCTATTTATAAATAAATTTTTAATTGAAATCACTATTCAGATGAAACACATCAAGTGAAGGATGTCCTATCCAAAAAAACTATTTAGGCTTCGGTCATACGACTGTCGAATTAAGATGAATTGTTAGAATAGAACTGTAACATTTACAAGAATTTATCTTCAAAATTTATCAAGAAAATGTAAAATTTTATTTTTTTGAACATTGAACGTAATTACCATGCTTTTTTTATTTTCTACAACTTTTCTCAATAAGAACACTTCAATTGGATTAACATTAACCGAACAATTTTCAAAACAACAATACTATACTACACATTTAGGGAGCAAGCCCTTGACTTCGCCTCGGGCGACAATGAACATGAGATCTGAGACGTTCATTACTTGCTCCCGTAGAGTTTATACATTTTTTATTTTCAGTGAGGGCGGAAAGCGGCAATTTCGTTTAGTACAGCGGAATGAAGGTTGACACTTCCCGTCAGGAGGAGAGAAAATCTAATTATTTATATCATTCTACTTTTCATTCCACATTTTTGCCATTCTGATCACTTATTGAATTACTATTTAATGCTTTTCTATTCCCACTGTTTAGTTTGACAATCATATGAAATAAAAATGATCTTGAGTGAATTTTTTTTTGTGACAGAGGGTTTACATTCCTTCTTACCCACAAAATAAGCATATTCTTTTTAAGTTCAACGCATAATATTTGAGATACAGACTATCTTATATTTAATAGCACAAAACATTATGTTTTTTATTTTATGTTATTTTATTTTTGATAGCTTTGCTAGCAAAATAACATTATTTTTCATGGACATACCAAGTGAATTGAAATGTACTGTCTATACTGATTCTGGATTTCCCAAACATGTAGCCGATTAAGGTAGTACGAAATCAAGGGCCATTTTAAATTTAGGGTTGAACTTACTTGTACCTTATTTTCAACTTTGTTGATGAATCTTGTTACAACTTCATGAATGTAGTCAAAAAATAATAATAAAATTTTTCGATATCTGTCTTGGTTTTCGAATTATCGAAAAGTTAATAATTCAACAAAATTTTCAATTCTCGATATTTTGAAAATTACTCCAGGTCCAGATATCAAAAAATTTTATTCTTTCTTTTTTTTGTCTTTTTGTCAAGTTATATATAACATAATTCACCATCAAAATTGAAAAAAAAATATATTTTTTAATTTGTGTCCCCACTACACCGTGCTTATATAATTATACTCCTTAATTAGTCGGGCACAACGAGTTTTTTTTCAATAATTTATTAAGTTTTTAACTTTAATTTAAATAGTTTGTTTTTTAAATTCCCACCGCTTCGTTTTGGAGAAATCTATGAAAACATCCATCTACCGTTTTACCATAAAACCAATGTTAAATATGTCTACTTTGAAAAGTCATTTATTTATTTAAATAATTGGTGGTCGTACATCCTTAATCACGCCTAAATGCTGTTGGATTTATAAAATCTTATTACCACCTCTTAGGCCAAAAAATTCTGGGAATAACCTCATACCCCTCCCTATTAGGCCTAAATTTGTATCAATTATGCTGATCAATATATACAGTGATACAGTCAAAATTGACCAATAAGACATTATCACAGCAACTTAGAGATAGGGTAAAGATTTGTTTTTGGTTGTTTTGATGGACTCCACTCGAAATCGACTCGTATTTGCTAAAAAAATCAAATTGATCAACAACAGAGTCAGAGTATGATTAATATTTTAAAAAATATCCTTTAAGCTTTCCATTTAAAAATACGTTGTGGACTTCGGTTAGCCGTAAGAAATGATGGGAACAGTATAACACTATGAAATATGATTTTTCATTTTGTATTTTTTTTTTTTTTCAAAATCACAGTAAACATTTGGAATACTATAAATATGGTCTGTAGAGGGTTGCACAAAGAAACATCTTTGAAAATGGTACACATTTTTCATCCAAGTATCCCCACGAGATTCTCCTTACAATTTTACCTTATTCGAAATTATTCTTACAATCTACGCTACGTTGGTATCTACGGCACCAATTTATAATTCCCATGTTTGATTTAAGGCAGTACGAGCGCCAAGGCAAGTATAGACTTGTGATTTTATTTATTTGTAATTTATTCTCAACTTTCATGAAGAATTTTGTCATAATTTCATGAATGTAGACGAAAAATAAGAATAAAATTTTTCGATATCTACCTTGGTTTTCAAATTATCGAAAACTAAATAATTAAATAAAATTTTTGATATTTTGAAAATTACTTTAGATTTTGTCTTAATTTGTCAAGTTATAACATATCCATCATAACCATCAAAATTGAAAACATACAATTTTTTAAATTTTTGTCCCCACTACCGTGCTCATACATCCTTAATTAGTCGGGCACAAGGTTTTTTTTTTTTTTCAGTAAATTATTAAGGTATTAACTTTAATTTAAATAGTTTTTTTTTTTAATTACACCGACTAGTTTTGGAGAAATCAAAGAAAACATATCATCCATCTACTTAGTCGTGTCATTTTAGCATTTCATAGAGAATTTTTGTGTACCTCAACCTATCGAACCAGTTCTTTTCTTAATGATCAGGAAGGTCCATATATCGGAATCTACATCTAACTTTTTGCCGCTAGAAAGTCTTGGTTTTTGCTATGGGCCAAATATGCCAATCATTAGAATCCATTTATGAGGTGATTTTTGAAAATTTTAAAACCTTGAAAATACGGGCCAGAAACGTATCCTCGGGAAGTTTCGAGATCTCTGATCACTATTCAGAAATCAAAATTTCGATATAATTTCCCCCTCTTGGGGTAATTTACCTCGTTGGTCCACAATTGCAATATTCTGAAAATTTTTAACAAAATGGATCAAAAAAGTATACTCGGAGGCTTTTGCAGTCACTGATCACGATCGTTGACCTAACACTGCAATTTTCTGTAAATATTCAATTTGGACCAACGTGGTGAATTACACCAGGAAGGGGGGGGGGGGGGTTATATAGAAATTTTAACTTCAGAATAGTGATCAGCGATCCCGAAAAAACCTCCAATGTACGTTTCTGGTCCATTTTGTTGCATATTTTCAAGGTTTTGAAATTTTCAAAAAACCTATTATAATAATGGGCTTTTTTGGTCCATAGCAATGGCAAAAATTTCTATCAGCAAGAAGTTAGATTTAGATTTTCATATATGGACCTTCCTGAGTATTTAAAAAAAAAAATTAGCCCGATAGGTTGAGGTACATAAAAATTTTACATTTTAGCCTTTTTTTGATCTAAAATGATTCGTCTAACTGTTTTCCCATAAAACCAATGTTAAATATGTCTACTTTTGAAGTCATTTATTTATTTAAATAATCGGGCAGCCCCAGTAAAATTTTCAGAATTAGACTTAGTCCAACTTCATATAAAAAAAATCAAGCCTTTTATAAAAAATTGCCCAGGCGTTTGTACATCCTTAATTCAAAACTTTATTCAAATTACGATTCATTTTTTTTCTTCATGTTTGTCAAACATACTTCTACTGTATTATTGAAATGAAAAGATCCATTGAAACAGAGAGTGAGGGGATAATTGGAATTTCTCTCCAAACCAAACATAATTTACGCTGTTTTCTGAATTCAGATTTCTCACCTGGAGATTTCGATTGCAAAAATTTTCGAAAATAAGCAAACTATTCAAACTTCAATAAAAAAATGAATAGAATATTTCCACAAATTTCTCAAAAGACATCAATTTTGTAACATTTTACAAACTCGTTCAAACAGTACGGTTTTTGTTGATAAGGTCTAAAACTGCTATAATTTTTGATCGGATTACTGATAAAATATAAAATTTTTTGTAAAAGCTTTGAAAAGCTTATGGAATTAGGGTGAATTTTCTGAATATCTGAATATTTGGAATATGTTCGGAATTAAGAATGACGATAGAAACAATTTAAAATCAATCGAAAACGAAGAAAATCATACTATTTCAGTAATTTTATAATTATTTTAGTATCATGATTAAAATATTCGTGAAAAATAAAAATTTCATCAATTTTTATCACTGATTATACCTCTTGATAGACTTTAGAATAGTTTAAGGAAACTCATTTAAATGAACGTGTAATATTGATAAATTATCCGAAGTTACATTTTGATTAAGAACTCGGCCGAACCGAAATATTAACTTGTTTTCAAGCGGATGCTGCTTTGTTCAAATTAGAATTTTAATTGATCAATGACGATATCTGACTTAAAAATATATTGAGCCAATAATATTAGTCCAATACTAAAGATCACGTGGAGAAAATTTTCATAAGACATCCGCCAAGATATTTGGCGGCGGTGTAGATATAATAACCCGCTCTTTTTTTAAGGAAATAACTGTCAATCAATATTGTTAATTTTAAGGGAATAGTTTGACACTCAAATTTCACCATATAGTCTAGTCGGCAAGTGCAAATTGGTGAAATATAGAAATACTGGTCATAAAAATACGTATGATTCATAAAAATACGGTTGGATTCGGAATGATGCCTACAAAAATATACCAGAAGCGTCAGCACATAAAAAATTGAAAAAGTTATAAACAATTAAAGATGAAAAAAAAAGATTTTTCGTTTTTTGCCAATATTTCATAAAATATTTTTACTTAAGAAATTTAAAGACGAGGAAATTTCCAATAAAAAAAATTCCAATTCTGTATCGCCATTATTTATAAATTTAATTTAACGCTGAAAATAGACCCTTTTGCGTAATTTTTAGATTGTTGTAATCCATGAGTTTATATACATAGAGAACGCGAGGGATCTGCTAGCCTGTAAGTGGATGCGATATGATGAAAGAGAGAGAAGACTACCAGTGAGTTCCCCTGTGTCCTTGTCATAATCATATGTTGCATAGAGATTTTGTGTCTGCTATTATATTTGTATTATTTTTTGTATGTAATGGACAAGAAGAAAGGGGAACTCACTAGCAGTCTTCTCTCTCGCTTCGCATATCGCAAGCTTTGGTCTATATATATAAACTCTTTGGTGATAATAGCGTCACAAACAAGTATCTCACACTAAATTATTTTTTTCAAGTATTAAATAGTAATTTAAAACAAAAAATTTTAAAAAATTATTTTGTGTTATTCGAAACACAAAACTTTAAAGAATTTATTACAGTTGCAAATTTATCTTAAAGTTAATTTCTCGATAAGTTAGACAATTGTTTCTTAACAAAATTTTCTAGAATTTTGTTTTCATTGTAAACTAAAAAAAATTTTTAAATATTTGGCGTAAAATTTATTGGCTTCAAAATTTATTGGCATAAGAGTTTAAAAAACTTTAATACTTTGTTTATAATAATTTTGCAAGATTTTTCATTTTTTATCCATTTTTGGTTAACTTAAAAAAATTAAAAACAAAGATTTAAATTTTTAAAACTCTTTTGACGTGATCTTGTTAAGTATATATATATAAGAGCGGCTAATTTTATGTCAATTATTTAAACTTTTTTTTTTCAGTTTAAAATGACAACGAAAAATCTAGAAAATTTTGTTAATAAACAATTGTCTAGCTTGTTGAAAAATTAACCTGAAGATAAATTTCCAACGGTAATAAATTCTTCAAAGTATTCAGAATAGAACATAATTTAAAAAAAAATTTTAAATTAATATTTAATACTCTAAAAAAAGTATTTACTCGTGTATGTCGTTACTACAACAATCTAAAAATGACGCAAAAAGATCTATAGGCCGCTCAAAATAACTGAAAAAAGTGATTTCATGAATTTATTCAAAGGCAAAAAAAGGGAAGGTATCGGCATCTATTTTAAGACCCTACCAACACGGAGTCTCAAAAGTGCTAGAGTTGCAATAATTGACGCTATACTGATTTACATCTAGGCATATAAATTTCACGAGTATCACAGAATACATGCGTTAAGCAATGCATCTAAGTGAGAGGTATTATATACATGTGTTGACCCCCACTCTTTGCAGGAACACAAAAGAAGACTAACACAATAAGACCTGTTGTATAGCTTAAAAGACATAGAAGCCACGATACAAGTCACTTTTGCAATTTCATACATCTATAATACCTCTTACTTAGCTGCATTGCTTAATGCATGTACTCTGTCATACTCGTGATATTTATTTGCCTATATGTAAATCGAACTAGTGATATTTATATTTAAAAAAAAAAACTTTTTTTGGCCCATATCTCGGAAACCATCATCCTTATGAAAATAAGTTTCAAGCAAAAACTATCGTAAATTTTCTACGGATAATGTAGAATAAAAAATTGTGATGTCTTCAGCTATTTTCCCGAAATCAGAAAAAACGGCCAAATATATTTATTTATATGCTAATTAATAGTATCTTGATAACTAATTGATTTTATAACAATTTTTTTCAAACAAAATAGAGTGAACAATTTCGATATATTTGATATATATATATATATATATATATATATATTGCGCGTTAGTTGGGTCTTAAACTAGATGCCGAAAAAGAAAAATTTCTTATTTTTTAGTAGTTTTTTTTTTGCCTTAAGTTCATGCAAAAACATTATTTTGAGCGGACCACTATTTTTAGCGTTAAATTAAACTTATAAATAATGAAGATACACCTCCAGGAATGGAAGTTTTTGGCAATTTCCTCCTCTTTAGGAATCTTTTTCTTAAATATTAATATTTTATGAAATATTAGCGAAAAACGAAATACCGTTTTTCTCATCTTTAATTGTTTATAAGTTTTGCAATTTTTTATGTGTTAAAAAACGCTTCAGGCACATTTTCGAATCCTACAAGCTCTCATACGTATTTTTACGACCAGTATTTATATATTTCATCAATTTGAACTTGTTGACTAGACTTATATATTAAACTAGACTATAATATTGACCGTACGAGGCTAGTATGAGATAATTGATCAACAATAAAAGTATATATAAATGAATTTTTCAAATTGAACTAATATGCTTTGAGAGTATTGCTATCATTTCTACGCTTTAATAAATCGAGTAAAAAAAGAAAATAAAAAATCCATTTTGAATTATATATAAGCGTATTTATAAAACATAATTTTTTTCAAATAATATATATGTACATAAAATTTTAATTAAAAAATATTAATATTGTTTGAAAAACATAATAAACGGAATATATGACCAGCCTTTCAGTTTTTATATCTATGATATGCGTTATCTGTTATAATTAGATGTGACATCCTGTAAAGAATTGTAAGTATTTTTTATGTATGACTTTATGTATTTTTTATGTAGCAAAGAGTTCAAGATAGTCCACACGCTAGAAGTCATTCAATATGAACAGTAAAGATGGATTGAGATGATGCTGTTTTTTCTGAAACACATTTTTCATTATTTCATCTGAATCTGTTTGTCATTTTCCAATAATAATTTTTTACGATAAAAAATTTGCTAACAAAAGTTGTGTAGAATACAAAAACTAAAAAAATGTATTATGATTTATATTAAGCCTTAGAAAATTTGTAAAAATAAAACTAATAAATACCAAAGTTTAGAAAATTCAGTTTAGAACCATATTCATTTCGATTGGTTGAATCCGAAATTTCGAATTCATGTATCCGACTTTTATATCAGGAGACAAACAGATTTGAGTTTAGCGATGAAAAAACTTTTAGTTGCCTCATCAGACTTTTACATCCTACTCAATGACTCTTTAGCGTATAGACTAATATATTTTATGTGTTTTGTTGTTTCAAAAGCAATTATTGAATAAATAGTAATAAACTATTAAACAAAAATTTTTTAAGCTTAATTAAAATTAAAATATTTTGGTATAATTTGAGAATAAAAATATATTTTTGATGATTCTTATAAAATAAAAAAAAATAAAAATAAAAAACAAACAAACAAAATTGTCCATCCAATAGTTTTGTAACTAAAATTTATCAATGCATTTATTTCTAGAATACGAAACAAATTGAACTAACCAGAATCAAAAACCATTCTAAATTTCACTAAGTCATATTATATACAGTTAATAAGTAAACTTAGAATGTGACTCTAATATTGCATTCGAATCTATTTAAAAATTCTAAATGCAAAAAAAAAAACTAATAAATCATCCCTCGATTTTAATTCTCCATTGAAGCTTTTTTTTAATGTCTAGTGAATAAAAATAATACTGGGTCATAAACCCAACTGTTGTTGGACACTATCAAATAAATGCAAAATTTTTTTTTGATTGTTGGAATCTTTGTGAATCAAAAAATGTATTTAAAAGGTATTGAAATCCCTAGTATAATTAAATCCTTGTATATCTCCTTAATTAGAAGCTTCGAACGTTCCTATTTTGCATATTTCTAAAGATTTTAAAAACCAACTTCACTTTTTCTATCCGTGCAGTGAGAATTCTTCACTTGAAGTGATAAAAAAATTTAATCATCATCCCAATTATAATCTCTTTTTTTAATTCCCATAATGAAAATTGATTGTAAATGAAAAGATATGCATTAATTTTTTTTTCCGCTTTTGAATGAAGTTTTTGAAAGGTGAATTAGGCATATTTAATTTTGCTTAGATGTCCAACAATTGTAAAAATCATCCTAACATTAAAAAAAATAAAACTTTTGAGCTTAGTTTTTTGTAAATGGTTTAAATATATATATATACAGGGTGTCTAGCTAGGTTGGCAACATATGGAAAACTTTTGTATTATAAGGTTTATGAAAAAAAGTAATTCTTTGTTAAAATCTCTGCTTTGAAAAATATTAACATTCAGCTATTCACTTTTGACATCGAATATACAGGGTGACCACAAATTGAGAAATTTTGATAGGATTGTTAATGGTCGTTTATAAATGTAGACTATTTAGAACAGATAATAAGGGAAACGGTTCAAGAAATCACCCCCATGATATGTAGGAGTGTATTTAAACAATTTTGTAAAAAATTACATGTATGAAACGCGAAGGTGGACACGTTGAGGCAAAAACGAACTGAACATAATTGTTTTTACTTACGTCAACAATAATATAGTAACTCAATGTATGGAAAATAAATGTTTTGTATTAATTATTTTGTTATAAATGTTTCAAATTAGCAAATAAACATTTTAAGTGCGATGACTGGTTAATTTGGATAAAAGATAACGTTTTTTATTAGTAGCATTTTAAAAATTGAAGTGGTCAAAACATTTCGTTCGTTAACAATTAATTCCTAAACAGTTATTTTCCGTTTGTTTTTGCCTCGATCCATCTTCGTGTTCCACAAATGTAATTGTTCTTTTACAAAATTGTTTAAATACACTCCTACATATCTCGAGTGATTTCTTGAACCATTTCCTTTTTTATCTGTTCTAAATGGTCTATATTTATAAACGACCATTAACATTCCTATCGAAATTTCTCAATTTGTGTCACCCTGTATATTAGATATCAAAAGTGAATAGCTAAAAGTTAATATTTTTGAAAGCAGAATTTTTTATTAAGAATAATTTTTTTCGTAAACCTTATAATAAAATAATTTTTCATATGATGCACACTTAGCTAGATATCCTGTATATGTTTTTAAAAGTTGGCTTACAGGTAAAAATTGTTTAATTTTGCATATCCAACAATTGTATAAACCACCTTAATATTTATATTAAAAAATAAAAAAAAATGCAAAACTATTGGGTTTTCAGTTTTAATTTTTGTTTTCAAATTATCTGTGTGTATACGTTACGTTTTACTATAAACTTATTTGTAAATTATGAAAATAATAATAAAGATTAAAAATATATGATAAACAAATTTTAATTTTAATGAAATTGTATTTAAAAAAAAATTAAGAAGATCAAAACAAAAGTTTAAAACAATTGAATAAGAGAGAAAAGCAATTTATTGTATATGTAGGTATATAGAGATATAAGTATAAATATTTGACTAATGCATGAGAAAATTTCACATGTATCTCTTTTTTTTCTCACATTAAAAGAGTAATTTATGTTAATTAATAAGTAGTTAAATATTGTAAATATAGTCGAAATCGCTTTTAACGACATTAATCAGTATTTTAGAGAAAAAGTACTCCAATTCAAAGTTTGCTATCGATCTACATGTTTTGGTTTTTTTTTAAGGTAGTACGCTCGCCATGGCAATTTTAGATTTAGGGTTGAAATTATTTGTATCTTATTTTCAACTTTGATGATGAATTTTGTTTTTTCGATATGTGTTGTAAATAATATAAAATTATCAATTTTCGACATTTTGAAAAGTTACAACAAAATTCACCTTCCAAATTGAGTATATATATATATATCGGGCAACCAGCCCTAAAATTTACAGAATTGATTTAAACTTAATCCAACTTCATATAAAAAAATGAATCCCCTTATCCAAAATTGCCCTGGCGCTCGTACATTCTTAATTATCATATTTTTGGAAATCTACATTTAATTTCCTATGTTTTTCTGTCAATTTTTGCAATTTAATCAAAAATTAGACATTTTAGAGAGAAAATACTTAAGTCCAAAGTTGTAGAGCGTAAAATCGATTTGTATAATTTAATTTTTCATTCTTTCATAATTACGCCCCTAGAAAGCGGAAATTGTATGCTCTATAACTTTGAACTTGTCTTTTTTTTTCCTAAGATGGATAGTTTTCGACTGAATTGCAATAAATTGCGCAAGAACGCGGACTATTGTTGATTTTTACGAAATCGTTCTTTTCTTTTCTTTTCTGAGCTAAAATGAAAAAAAGGTTTTCAAAAATATCGGAATAAAAATGATTCTAGTCTTGAATATGACTTTTCCTCATCAGTTTTAAGTATATCTCAAAACTGATAAGAAATAATGGAAAACTTTGCAATAGAAAGTTCTTAACTTTTTTGAAATTGAGGGCAAAATTTTGCCAATAAATATATTGACATTCGATTTTCGAGGAAATTAATTAGTTTTCGAAAAATTATTTCCAATAAAAATTATAATTTCTTTATAACTAATAAATAACCTTCTATTTTTTACTGTATCCCTTCAGTTTCCTATATTAGGAAAAGGTTCAATTTTTTTTTAAACCAATTATGTGAACATATTAGGAGCTAATTTGTTGGCTTTAAATCACCTTTCTCCGAGGGAAAAAAATTTTTTGTGAAGAAATCACCAAAAGCTAGCGGCATTTATCTCATAAGATAATTATTCACAAGGGATAAAGTGTACATTTCGTTTATAACTACTACCGGATAAAGCGACTATAACTTTCCCTTCAATGTCGTTATAACCAATTTCGACTATGGTTAAATATCGTAAATAGTCAACTTTAAAAAAATATTTTATTTTGGTTCTTCTTTTCTAATTTTTTTTTTCTTAAATACAGTTTTTTTGTTTTATAAAGGGGGAGATACCTGAATAACCCTAAAAAAATATTATTTTTAGCCATGTCGAGACTGCAAATTCCTGAGGAAAACATCCAAATTGAAATAAACGGGAAAAGATTCGTGTTAATTCTTGAAAATTACACTTATCCAATTCTAGTTGATCTAGTTAACATATTCTGATCGGGTTTGTGGGTTTTCTGGCCTTAAACTACTTAAATTTACTATTCAACTAGAATTTATTTCTGTTTTGACTTTATACGGTGAATTTTTCTCAAAGATTTTTTTCATCGATATTTTATTAGAATATTTTTCCAGAATATACAGTCTTGTGGCTATTTTGGCATATGTATAATATTTTTCAAAAACCTGAACCCGTTTCCACAAAGAATATTTAAAAAATCTTCCGTTAGAAGATGACGATCAAATCGACCTCATGATATTTTTCATGACTACAGTAAAATTTTCACTGTTTTTTAAGTTTCATCACAATTCAAAAAACAGAAAGTTAAAAACATCTTTGGCCAAGCTAAGAAACATTTGGTAATTTGAAAAATATTCTTTTTTTTTAAATTTTAACCTGGGATCACGAGATTTTATTTGTATGGTAGACAATATTCTTATTTAGATTACAACTTAGGCATTAACATGCGCTCAACTTTTTATGAATTCAAATTTGACTGAACAGTTTAACTTTTATCGCGCACATTGGACTAACATATATTTATCAAATCGCACATTACTAGTAACGTATTAAACGCTCGTGTGCTCCCCGGCTAAAAGAATGTTGTTATGGAGATAATATTGACCACATAAAACTGGACATGCCTCAATCGGATAACACTTTTATATATTGACTTCAAATTCATGAACGTGTGAAATCGTCCCAGAAGTTTTGCCATAAAGTATATACCTTTTAAATCGTAAGATATAGGAAAAAAGGTCTATGAAAACCTTTTATTTGAAACTTTTTTCGCAAACTTAATAGATTTCAATATATACAAAGTATTTAATAAATCAACTATGTTAGTTTGCTTGAATTTAGGTTAGATAAACAAAATATATTCAAGCTCTATTTCTTTTCCAATACAAACGATAAAATACCAAGAAAAGAAAATATTTTGCACCATCAAGGCACAAGCCGTATCCCGTAATTAACCTCAACTATGGAAAACTCAAAATTATAAGTAAAAATCAGTTTTTCATTTACATATGTTATAAAAATTGACTTTTCTTTGAAATTTTGAGGTTTACTCAAAGCGTGTAAATTTTAGAGTTCAATAATATTTGATATTTGTAATTGTCATCAAGAAGGTTCTATAAATCGGAAATATTTAGTTAATTTTAACCCAATCTCATCAAATTTACTAAGTTGCATTGTTAACATTAAAGGCATAAAAATATTTTCTTTATGACATAAACATTTGGAATCGAAAGAAAGCACATACAGGTAGTTCAGATAAAAAAATTGGGATAAAAATACATAGTTGCAATTTTTGGAGACAATTTTCACCGATCCGAAAAATTTGAACAATGTACTTGCAACACTTTTGTTACAATAATAACAAATCACTTATTTTTAAATTGTTTACAGACATCTCCTACCAGTTTAATTATCATCATGATTCATAATTCTTGTTGCGAACGATGATTTTTCTTTGAATTTTTTTTAAAAAACCCAAAATATTGAATGGCACTGTTTATAATTGACTGAAATAAACATATATCAAAGATCGATTTTTTTTTCAAAAAGTAGAATTTCTACCTTGTGCCATAATATTCTTAATTAAGGTAAGGATCCATCCACCCTCGAGTTTGTTTTTAAATTAAAAATTTCTTCATTTTTGATAAATAATTTTTGATATATTTTTTAATCTTTTTTTTGTTAAATTTTTAATATTTTTTGTTTTTGTTTTGTAGTAATTGGTTAGTAAAACAACAAGATACTTTACTTTTAATAAACAGAGCACAGAGCAGTCTTTAGAACAAGTGTCTTTATGCTAGGCACTTCCTTTTTAATTCTTACAACATTTGCTGATATTGTAAATGGATTTTTTGTTTATTTATTCTTTTTGATAGAAAAATATAATTTACAAAATGTATCGAAATCTATTGTGTATTGTATTTTTTTAATACTTTTTATTAGTAAATTGATAATCAATATAATTTGAGAATACTTATTTTAATTAAAAATGGTAAATATATGATTAATAATGACGACTTCTTCTTCATCTTCATCTTCTTTTAAACGTTGTTTGAGTATTTTATAATAATAAAATAATAAATTGGTTATTTGAATTGTTAAAAAATGAAATCAATGTAAAAACTAAGTTATGAAGTTTGTGTGTTTAAAACATGAAATAAATAATTGTATATTAAAGCACAGTACAGCAACAATAATTTGTTGGTTGTTTTTCTGGACTAACATTCATTTCACGAACAATTTCAGCGAACACTTCATTCACATTTGTTCGATTCTTGGCACTAGCTTCCACAAATGGGCATCCCCAATTCTGAGCCAAATTATTACCTTCAACATATGAAACTTCACGCTGATGTTCTAAATCGACTTTATTTGCGACCAATAAAATGGGTACACGTTCAGAACCTTTTACCCTAGTTATTAATTCCTTCATACTACGTATATCCTGAAAGGTTTGATGATTGGTCAAACTGTATACAACAACGAATCCTTGACCATTTTTAATATACAGATCTCTCATACTAGCAAATTGTTCAGTTCCAGCTGTATCTAATATTTCAAGCACACATGGTGAATTGTCTACTTCAATTTCTTTACGATAAAAATCTTCAATTGTTGGATCATATTTTTCCATAAAACAACCGGAAACAAATTGTACCGTCAATGCACTTTTTCCAACTCCACCCGAACCCAACACAACTACTTTAAACTCACGCATTTTTTATGAATTTACAATTATAACAAATCACACAGCACTGGAATTTTATTTACATGTATATTCACAAACACTTATCAATTAGTATTTATTTGATATTAATTATTTAAAAATCAGTGCAATAATTCAAAACAACCTGAATCATAATTGAAATGAAACTTCTCTCGCCATCTTGACCAATCTTGACTGATCACTGAATGACATAGTAATTCAAGGCTTACTTAAACTAATTCTGTGTAGACGGTGATTGAATGACAGACATATAACTACATTTATGACGTATATTTTATACAGCGTTTGAACTACTACAATTATATCTCTATTGTAAGTTTAAACAAAGCACTGATATTTTATACGTAAATTGTGGTTTAAAACCAAATGAATAAAGTACTGTACATAACAATTGATACCAGTGCAACAAAGATGCAACGAATAGTTGTTACAGAATACATTCAGAACTGAATACTGAATAGTGAACATTAAAGTTCGGCATGACATTCAACATCATAGGTGACTATAGATAACAAAATAAATGACTCACACAGATTTATACACTAACTAATTGAAAACCCAAAACTAATTGAGAAATTAACAATATTATATTCATATCTTGTAAATAACAAACTTTGTTATTTGATTTTATATGCGATTGTACAATATTGTTAGTCAATTGTTCGCGAAATATTTGCTGATTATGTGATTATGTAGCTCCACTTCTTTTGATTATACTCTGTATTGAACTGTATTGTAAACGTAAACTATGTAATACACACTTAATAAGCCGGAAAATGTGGAAAAGTGTTGGAACAGCTCCGATTTCGAAAATTATTGTTTGTACGTCTTCCTTAACCTTCAGGAACATTCAGCCGCACTCTACATAGTAAAGAAAAATGAAAAAATGACGGTAGATTTTCCACCTTCAAAGCACTCCAAATAGTAGGTATGGTGAAAAAAATCCAAATTTCACCCCGGAAATCATCTTCCGAGGGTTTCCTAGGTCGCTGATCATGAATTCAAGGTTAAAAACAACTGAACGTGGGGTTGAAATTCCATTAAAACTTTACCTAGAAGTGACAGAGATAAGAATTTATTAAATTGAAAATTTTACCTCAGAAATCGTCTTTTGAGGGGTTTTTCGTATCGCAGATCACGAAAAAGCAATGGAGGATGCTTGTAACCCCATTAAAACTACCCCTAGAAGTGTAAATGATAAAAAAGTTTAGAAAATTCTAAATTTCGTCTCAAAAATTGTCTCTCGATGGTTTTCAGAGTTGCTGATCATGAATTTGAAATCAAAAGGCAACTGAATGTGGTTGCACCTCCATCAACCGACATAACTCTCCAGGGTTTTTGGGGTAGTTGATCACAAGTCCGAAGTCATAAAGTAATTTAAGATGGTTGCAGCCCCATTACAACCACCCTTAGAACTGACAATATAAAAATTTAAAATATTATTTATTTAACCTCGGAAATCGTCTCCCGTTGGTTTTCGGAGCCTACAAGTAACAGAAAAAAAATTTTTAGTTAAAAATATCACAAATTTACCTGGGCGAAATAATAACAGAACAGGATGAAAGTTACGATGAAGAAGGACCCACCAATCCTGCATCAGCAATTTTGGAAACCGATTCTGATTACGATTGATGTCAATAATATGTGTATGTACACAATTTTCTTTCATGAAATTACAAATAACTTTCAAAAAAATTTTAATACACTCGTGATTTATTTTACAATTTTTTGACTACATTGAATCCAAAATTCGTACGCATATCATGTAGAAAAAATAATTTCTAGGGGTGGTTCAATTGCTTTTTGACCTCAAATTCACAATCAGCAACTCCGAAAACCGCCCAGAGACTATTATTTCTGAGGTAAAATTTAGAATTTTCTAAATTTTTATAATTGTTACTTCTAAGAGTGCAGTTGTAATGGGGTTGCAACCATCTTAAGTTACTTTTTGACCTCAGATTTGTGATCAGCGGCCACAAAAACCCTCGAAAGGCGGTATCCGAGGAGAAATTCTTAATTTAAAATTTGTTCCTGTTATTTTTAAGGATGAGAGTGCAGCCACATTCAGCTACCTTTTGATCTCAAATTCATGACCAGCAACTCCGAAAACCCTCTAGGGACAATTTCTGAAATGAAATTCAGAATTTTCTAAACTTTTTTGCCATTGACACCTCTAGGGGTGTTTTAATGGGGTTGCGACCATCCTCCGTTGCTTTTTGACTTTCGATTCGCGAACAGCGATCCGAAAAACCCCTCAAAAGACGATTTCTGAGATAAAATTTTAAATTTAATATATTCTTATGTCTGTCACTTCTAGGGGCAGTTTTAATGGGGTTGTAATCATATTCAGTTGCTTTTTAACCTTGAATTCATGATCAGCGCCCCGGAAACCCTCGGGAGACGAATTCCGGGGCGAAATTTTGATTTGTTTCTTTGTTACTATTTGGAATACTTTGAGGGTGGAAAAACTACCCTCATTTTCTCATTTTTCGTTACTATACAGATGAATGTTCCTGAAGGTCTAAGGAACACGTACAAATAAGAATTTTTGAAATCGGAGCAGTTACACCAGTCTTCCGCATTTTATGGTATTTGCCGGCTTATTTACTGCATTCGTATATTTTTACGAATAAATCATGCTTTCTGTTGTTATTAACTCATTTAAGGGACGCTAAAGTGTCCAATTAAACTCATTCGATGGTTGCAAGTTTAGTAGGTACAATAATATTTATTTTACACTTTTGAACTTATTGTGTATAATTATAACATTGAAACATTTTACTGCACCTGAAGGAAATATTAAAAAATAGTAATAAACTAATAATTTTAAACGACATTAACCTTTTATTTACATTTTTATCAAAATATTTAAATGCACCATTCTAATACATTACGAACATTCAATTGCTTAAAAAAAACGATAAATGTGGTGGGATACTCTGTAGGAATTATGCCCCTTTCGTTATAAATTATGTATTAATAAATAACAAGCTCAATGAAGGAATCAATAATAAAATTGTATTTAATACTTTTTAAATACAATTTTCATCAATATTCAGTATAAAATAATTAATTAAACGAATCATAAAATATTGATAAATGGGAGTAATCCATCTATGAACAGTAATCAGAAGTTAGTGATGGTCAAAATTTCTCAAAATCTTTCGTACCGATTTCGCCTATACTTTGCAAACTTCATTAACATGAATTTACTGAACGAAATTTTTTTTTTCAATTACTTATTTTTTAATTAAACAAAAAGAGTAATTTTGGCAAAAATCAGAGTTTTTTGATCGCACCTTCACCAAAAATTAAAAAATTAAAATTTTTTTAATTTCCTTCGTTCAAATTCAAATAAACTTATGTACCAAAGATATCTTTTTGACTTTTGAATTTCAAATGAAGTAATCATGAGTTATCCTGACTGCCGCATAGAAAATTTTTTTTAGGTGGACTCGATTCTCACTACTAAATTCAACCAGATTTTCACTAGCTAAATTACAAAAAGTTTGGTGGTATTGAGAAATTTATTTTTTCAAATTTGTGATAATTTTTGTTTTATACCATGTATATGAAATATACATAGTATATCAAGTTTAGTCCCAAGTTTGTAACGCTTAAAAATATTGATGCTACGAAAAAAATTTTTGTTTAGGTGTTCATAGAACCACCTAATTAGTCCATTTCCGTATGTCTGTTTGTCTATCGTTTGTCGTCTGTCGTCTGTCCGCCTGTCATCACGATTACTCAGAATCGAAAAGAGATATCTAGCTGAAATTTTTATAGGATGCTTAAGACGTAAAAAGTGAGGTCGAGTTCGTAAATGAGCAACATCTTGTAAACCGTTAGAGATATAACAAATGTTTAAATGTAAAAAATCTTAAAAAATGTTCCTTATAAAAAAAATAAACGACTTTTGTTGGAAACATTTTCTTGTAAACATCACGGTTTACATACGAGGGCGCTAATTAGGTGAAAATTTTGTAGTAAGTATTAATATGGGAATATCAGTTATGTGTGTGTGGCTATTTAAGAGTGGAAATCTTTTTTATTTACGTGACGTCAAAAAACAAACGATTGCGTCATCAAAACTGCCTATACATGGTATTTCAACAATTAACTCAGTCAATTGTTTGTTTTCACTTGTTTAATTTATTTTTGTGTGTTACTGTAATTGTTGGTAATGTTCTACATGTTTATTTTTAACTTTGTGAAAAATGTTTGTAATGTGTAATATAAATAAATTTACTGATGATGATTGCGTTGCAATCGAAATATCAATATTTAACGACATGTAAAGTCTGTTGTGTTTTTTTAATTGAATTATTTAAATAGAATTTCTTAAAATATCTACCATTTTATTTCGAGTATCGTGGTATTTGTTTCAATTACCATAATTACTTATTTAAATTTGTTAGACAATAATATTAGTTTTTCAATGTAAGCCATAAATGCAACCCATAAATTTATACATGTATCCATACAAATTTATTAATAAATTAGTGTAGCGTTACCATGGAAACGCCTTCAATAAAACTCATGCCCGGTGCGAACATTATACGTAACATTCAATCTATATTTAATAATATTAATAAAATAGTTATTTACGATACTAGTGGAATAACAGTTTTATTAACGTACGCCTGCGAAAATTGCACAAGGAGTGCGTAGCACGAGTTTATTTACGCTTCTATCAACGCATCTACAACCAACTTTATCTACGCCTCTAAAATGTGAAAATAAACGATAATTATTATTTGAAATTTGTCATTGTTTCTTGATAAAAATTAAAAAAGATATTATAATAACTGAATGCATTACCGTCCTAGTGCGAGAAATAATTTATTGGCACACTAAGGCGGTCATTAACTACTTTTACCACGCATACTGAATGACAAAAGTACTTTTTCTCACGGGCGTAGTTAAACATAATTATTTTTATTGCGTGATGGATGTAAAAAGTGAGGTCGAGTTCGTAAATGAACAACATAGGTTGATTGGGTCTAGGGTCCCTAAGACCCATCTTGTAAACCATTAGAGATAGAACAAAAGTTTAAATGTAAGAAATGTTCCTTTATAAAAAAGTAAAAAACTTCTGTTTGGAACATATTTTCGAAAACATCACAGTTTACCCGTGATGGCGTAAATTAGGTTAGAACATTGTATAGCATTATTGTATGGGAATATAATATATGTGTGTGTGACATGTATGTATTGCTGGCTATCTCTCTTACATGGCGTGAAAAAACAAACAATTCCGTAATCAACATTTAATCCAAGTAAATACATCTGATATTAATAATTTTTGGAAAAAATTAGTTGCAGGATCGGACCCATTTTTTTCTGTAGGACAAAATGTGTATAACTGAGGAAAAATATTTAAAACAGCTGAATTTGGCCGAAAGGGATGCGCCGGGGTCGGAAATAGGGAGCAAGAGGTTTTTAGCGATTTGTGGCTAAAGTATTAATTATACAAAAAAAAGTTAAATAGGAAAGTTCTTGGCAATACAAAAATACATAACTTTTGTGCTTACCATTTTTTCACATAACCTCAAATTTAACGAGTAAAAAACAAATTTTTTTGTTTTTAGCGTTTCTTTTTTAGAAAAAAAATCGGAAAAACTGGATATGTTGAGGAAACGTTCTGTTTTTTATTTCCAACAAATTGTTTTTTGATTTTAAAAAAAAAAAGTTAAATAGTTTTTGAGATATTCAATTTTTTGGCAAAAACCACGCCTTTTTTCAGCTGGATGAACAATCTATTTTTTTTCATCGTTCAGTGTTGACCATGGTCTCATTTTCTTTGTTAGGATGTATATTTTTATTTAAAAAAGTAAAAACATATCATTGCAATGAAAAGACATTGTTGAAATCGCCAAAAACTAAAAATTCAATTTTTTCATCTATACATTTTTTCAATGTCTATGATAATTATACAATTAAAAATTAAAACCGCGTTCATAATTAATGTTTTCGATTTTTATACCATGCATATATGTAATATGCAAGGTATACTAAGTTTAGTCCCAAGTTTGTAACGCTTAAAAATATTGATGGTACCCACAAAATTTTGGTATAGGTGTTCATAGAATGACCTAATTAGTCCATTAATTAGTTCGTAAATGAGCATCATAGGCCAATTGGGTCTTCGGTCCGTAGGACCCATCTTGTAAACCGTTAGAGATAGAACAAAAGTTTAAATGTAAAAAATGTTCCTTATAAAAAAATAAACAACTTTTAGTTGAAACATTTTTTCGTAAACATCACTGTTTACCCGTGAGGGCGCAAATTAGGCGGAAATTTTATAGTATGTTCTATACTTGAATATCAGGTATGTATGTGTTATGTATAATTGTATAATGAAATCAACACTGACTATGCATGTTATTTCAAAAATTGGAAAATCTATTGGACAGAATTTCTTGCAAGTGTGAAAAAGGATGTACAACCTCCAAATGTAGTTGCAGAAAACATGCCTTAAAATGTACTAATTTATGTACTAACTGTCACGATTTAGAAAACTGCACTAATGCTGAGGTGGTATTTTATGACCGTAATGACGATTCTGATCAAGATGAAGAACAAGGAATTGCTATAGAACCTGCGTCAATAATCGACCAGGAAGAGAAAGAAAAAGAAGAAGAACCCGAAGAAAATTAACGGCGAGAAAATAATTTGAGGAGTTTGTTAAGTTTGTATAATATTAAAAATATAAAACTGTTCCAAATTCTAAAATTTTTACTTTTTTTCTTTCAATTATTTTTAAAAAGCTAATATTCCCAGCAATGATAATGAAAATTTTTTTAATATTTATATATAAAATGTCAGATAGCAAAAATATTAATTATAACGTTTTTAATTTTTAATTGTATAATTATCATAGACATTGAAAAAATGTATAGATGAAAAAATTGAATTTTTAGTTTTTGGCGATTTCAACAATGTTTTTTCATTGCAATGATATGTTTTTACTTTTTTAAATGAAAATATACATCCTAACAAAGAAAATGAGACCATGGGCAACACTGTACGATGAAAAAAAAAGCGTAGTAAGTATATTGGGTTCTATCGTAGGATCTCGTCGAAGGGTTCCGTCGTAGGACCCAAAAAAAATGTCCCTTATACAAAAATAAACAACTCTTGCTTGGGTCCTTTTTTCGTAGAATCACTGTTAATCCGTCAGGGTGCAAATATCCTTAGACACATTATATAAATTCTATAATCGCAGATAAAAAAATAAAAAATCCTTTATCAATTAAATTTCGTACATTACGTTTAAATTAGATATCTAGATTCGAATTAAAAGGTTGCATGCATCCATTCGTGATAAGATCTGCCAGAATGTAAAATTTTAACTTCCTTACGGTTTTTGAGATATTTTTAAATATTGTTAGGGTATTAGAAAGAGGACACTCAAGAAAATTAAAATGACTATATATTTCATTTGGTAGACTGATTTGAAAAGAAAAGAATTGTAATAACTGAATGAAGTTAATTGTTTAAATACACTGTATATTCTGAAATAAATTTTTGAGTTAAGGAAAAAAGTTGCAAATAAAAGTTTTTTTAATTAAAGAAATAGCTATTTGACGAAATTGTATTTGAACTTTTGTTTCAACTTTTACGTTTTAAGATATATAGAAGTGTCTCAAAATTATTGGACAGCAGAAGCATGATGGGTAGAAGATTTCACAGGGATATAATAGTTCTAAGGTCTTTTAGAATCTTTGTTAATTATAATATTAAGTTTTGGGAATTTCTTTATTAATAGGTTTTATTGTAATTGAAATTTTTATAATAGATATAGAAAATTAATCGCTTTTGCTACTTTAAAAGTACAGATTGTCACATTCTATCCTCACTTATCGTCGCACCCCTTCATAAAACTCGCAATATGGATAATGCCTAAAACAAATCGACCGCATGCTATCCTTCAACCCACTTGCTCCTGCCTACATCGCCCTCTAAACACCAACTTTACTTCCATCCCGTGGACAACAAGATAGCATTTTCATGGAGAGTCGGAGCTCGCTTCTCTCCCATTCAAGTATAGACATTAGTTAATACATAAGAAATACGGGGAAGATTCCATAGTAAACGATTTTAAACGACAAGAAAACATTTTTAACAGACCCTCAATAAACAGGCCCTTAAGTTCAGGGTTTTTATTGGTTCCAGAGTACGCAGATGATGAATGCCGCCTATCCGTCTTCTCCGGAATTATAAGAGATAAAAAGTGAAAATTGGTATGTACGTTTGGGTTGTTTGTCTATAGTGCCCAATTTCATGCCAATCCCATCTGATAATGTTAAGTGGTTAAAAAGAGTAGAATTATATTTCTAAAAAAAACACCAATCCCCTTGAGTGTTATCAAACCAGGTTGATACGCAATTAGGCACAATAAGCCATTAACTGGAGCTGCCCTACCAAACGAGAATCTTTATATAACCTAACCTAACCTATCCTTAGATTTAGTTCGAAATTTTAATACAAAACGGGGGTAGAAACTTTTGTAGAGTTTATACCCTGTATATATGAAATATGTCAGAGTATGTTAAGTTTAGCCCTAAGTTTGTATTGTGTCGCTTAAAATATTAGAAATATTGATGGTACAAACAAAATTTTGGCTTTTTACCCATCTTTTAAATCGTTTCCGTAATCGTAAACCGTAAAAAACAACTTTCGTTTGCAAATATTTTTTCGTAAAAATTATTTTTCCACTTTCTTCAAAAACTAGATTTTCTACGTACATATAAATTTGAAAAAAGTGTGTAAATGTGAAAAAGTTAAAACATTTTAATTATTACTGATAGAAAGTTTTATTGTCTTCACCACGACAAGTGAAATTGAAAATTTTATGATTGTTTTACAATAAATTGATAGAGTAAATAAATTTAGAAATCTACTAGCTCTTAAACCCGCTTCGCTGGGTTGTTTTTGCACATTTAAATATCAAAATTGTTAAATGAAAGACTTTTTTTTAATTCTCTCTGTGTGTACAGAAAAGTAAGGGAAAGATCGATAGAAACCCATGGATTCCAGAATATTCGAGAAAGTTCTAGAAAATTCGATAAAAATCCATAGAACATTCCAGAATGTTCGAGAAAATTCTAGAAAATTCGATAGAAATCCATGGAACATTCCATAATTTTCGAGAAAAATCGAAAGACATTTGCGCCAGTAGCGCCATCTAGTGAAAATTGTACTATTGACAGTGGCGCCATCTATTGAAAATTATTAGAACTAAAAAATTGAACGACATTTGCACCAGTAGCGCCATCTAGTGAAAATTGTACTATTGGCAGTGGCGCCATCTATTGAAAATTATTAGAACTATTTTTAATCTATTTTCTATGAATTCCTAGATCATTTTTAATTCCACCCCCACCAAACTCCCTTATTCACAATGCACCCCCACCAAACTCCCTTATTCACAATGGGAGCCTAAGGGCTACCCAATGACATAATCCCCTACCGAAGGTCAATGGTTAGTTTTAGGGAAAATCGGGGACATACAAACAAACACTCCCTTTTTATATATATAGATTACCTAGCTTCCCTTGCACATAGCCCTCCTATACTTGCCGTTCCCTTAACTTGCTGACCCTCTCCATTGCCAAGTAGCTCTTTGGTCTTAAACTCGCAATAAATATGTATTCGCTCTGCGCTTTAGTTCCATTTGCTTTATTTATAAAATTGTATGGGCATAAAAGTCTATAGACTTTATATATTTTTCATATTGAAAATTTAATACTATTTTCTACCAATATTAAATAATTAAGTATGTTAATTTACATTTAAAAAATATGCAATTATGTCTCTGATTTTCACAATTTCTAATGCAACAAGTTTAATCAATTGTTATTTTTGAATCATTTTAATTTGACATTTACTATACAATTTATATGTAAACAATTTAAAATAAGTCATCTATACATATACAAATACAAAACTGCTTAGTCTATACACTATACATATAAAATGGTTTCTCTGAATGACTGACTGGTGGATCAACGCACAAACTAAACTGCTGATCGTAGAACGTTCAAAATATTAATATATGAGCTTTGTCAGGCTGCGAGACAAAGAGAGAAGACGGTCCGGTTACTTATTGCGTTTCCAAAGCTTTTAAGCCTCTATGTTATATATAACCTCTTTGATTTTACCACCTTTCCGCTGATAGTTTCATTTATCAGCTCCTCAATTATTTACAAAGGCTGAATATACCAGCCCATCACAACTATTCGATTTTAACGTTAAAAATGTAAACAAAACTTTAAACACTACGCTGATTTTTTCATTGAATAAAAAGACTACAGATGTCTATTTCATTATACATCTAAATGTGCTATACCATATTTAAGTCCTTAAGTCCTCCAAGTATGAATTTTTTACAAATAATTCTTTCATACAAATTCAGGACCTTAAATTTAATAATTTTTTATTTTTAATGTACATTTTGAACTTTTAATTTTTAGGTTAAATGAGTTCATATACATTTTCAATTTTGAATTTAATAGTTGTGTGTGAAATTTTTATTTCTAGACTACAATTTGGAAACTCGCGATTTACTTTTTGAAACGACATAATGACTCAAATTAAAATAAAAACAATTGACTGAGTTAATTGTTGAAATACCATGCATAGACAGTGTTGATTACTCTATCACATTACACATACATACATGTCACAACATACATAACTGATATTTCCATATAATACATACTACAGTAGAATCTCGATAACTTAAACCTCGGTAACATAAAAACCTCTGTTACTTCAAAAAATACTATGTTCCCTGCCCATCAGAGCCCAAAACCTCTATAACTTAAAAGACGCAACCTCTATAACTTAAATAAATAATCTCTGTATAGGCCCTCAGTAACTGCATAGAAACATGTACATACCTCTATATTAACCTTTACCTAACATAGACACTTGATAACTTAAAACCTCTATAACTTAAAATATTTTGTGTTTCCCTTGGACTTTAACTTATCGAGATTCTACTGTATACGATTTATGCCTAATTTGCGCGCTCACGGGTAAACAGTGATGTTTACGAAAAAATTGTTTCAATTAAAAGTTGGCTATTTTTTTATAATGAATATTACATTTAAACTTTTGTTCTATCTCTAACGGTTTACAAGATGGGTCCTACGGACCCATCCAAGACCTAAATGACCTATGTTGCTCATTTACGAACTCCACCTCTCCACCTCTTGATATTTTTTTTTCGTTTTTAAGTAATTGTGTTCATAGACGGACGGATGGGCGGACAACCGAAAATGAACTAATTAGGTGATTTTATGAACACTTCTATCAAAATTTTGTTCGTAGCATCAATACTTTTAATATGGTACAAACTTGGGACTAAACTTAGTATACCTTGCACATTACATATACCTATGCATGGTATAACAATTATTTTAATGTTTTCTGTAATCCAATAATAAAATTTGTGATGTAAAAATTGTTATATTCACCTTTTATATGTGTATGGTATGTGCGTATGTTTTACAAGATTTTAAACAAGCATTTCTATTCAATATTATGTATCTATCGGCGCGGCGTTTCATACTATAGTTCTTTTTATTATCACTAGGTTGAGCAATAACATGGGCTATATTTTATTTTCTAAAAAAATTTCCACACCAAAAAAATAAAATTAATGAAATTATGAACAAAAGGGGAGACAAGTGAGAGTAGTGAAAGTGAAAATTTGTGTGATAGTCTTTGTTTAGGTAGTTGCAGACGGTACAAAGTTCATCGGGTCAGTTAGTACGTGAAATTGTCAGTTTTTAAGAGGTAAAGGGTCTCTGTAGTCACAAAATATGAAATCTCCGTTAATATTAACAAAATAGACTTTTTTATAATGAGTAAAGCTATAAGGAATCAATTTTTCTACAATTTATCATTGGATCATGTTGTTTAATTTTATTATTTTACGTTTTCTATCAAATTTTGTCTTCTTAATCACGCTAATAGTAAGTAAAAAATGCCTAATGCGTAAAACAATTTCGCATTTTGAGTGTTGATTATTGAAATACAAGATAATTTTTAGAGAAAGACGATCTTGCTCTACCTTGATTTGGGGGTAGAGCCGGGGCTGTATGTGGTTATATTATTTATTAATATACAGACTGAAACGTGTACATAGGTGAATAATATTTGAATGACTAATCATACCCTGCATACAACATATATCAATGTATTGTAATACCTATATCAGCATTTTTAGTCTAGAGTTTGGAACGATTACAAATATTGAAGATAGAAAGAAGATTTTGGAATGGGAGCAGGTGGCAATGGCTGCCAAATCAAAATTTCAAAAAAACAGTAGATCATAGGCACCACTAAAAGAAGAGATTACACATTTTTTTGTCTTATGCAATTTTTTTTTATTCTTGACAAACTATTAATATTCTTACAGTATTAAGAATGTACAAACGCCAGGGCAATTTTGGATAAAAGGCTTGATTTTTTTTGTACATGACTATTTTGGACTATGTCTAAATCAATTCTAAAAATTTTAAGAGGATTGCCCGATTATTTAAATAAATAAATGAATTCAAAAGTAGACATATTTAACATTGGTTTTATAGGAAAACAGTAGCTGGATGATATGTTTTCATAGATTTCTTCAAAACTAGTCGGTGGAAATTAAAAAAAAAAATTTAAGGAAAGTTAAAACCTCAATAAATTATTGAAAAGAAAAAAAAACGTTGTTCCCGACTAGGGATATATGAACACGCTAGTGGGGACACAAATTTAAAAAATTGTATATTCACAATGAAGTATGTTATAAACTAATAATAATAATAATATGTCTTTATTCATAAGATAGTTTACAACAAAAAACTATATAAATTGAATCAAATAAGAAAAAACAAAATTTTGGAACACATTTAAAAAAAATTCATCGACAGAATACAAACATTTATCAAATAAATACGATTTTAGGTCTTTTAAAAATATTAAGCCGCTTAGATTTTTAATATTATTTGGAACTTTATTATGAAGTTTTATGACCATACTAGCTGTGAACTACCCGCTTTGCTGCGCAACATTCCCACTTTCACCCCTCCCCCATATTCCATATCCTTTTCTAGGTTACTATCTATCACCTAACTAAATTTCATCAAAATCCGTTCAGCCGTTTAGGCATGATAGAGCAAAACTCCCAGCAAAAACCATAAAAAAATCACTAACTCAATTCAGTTTTCTGCCTACTTCCTACCCCCTAAGTACGATGACGTGATCATTTTGATCTTATATCCGTTTTTAGGTAACCATCTATTACCTTAATAAATTTCATCCAAATCTGTTCAGCCGTTTAGACGTGAAAGAGCAAAAGTCCCAACAAAAACGACTAAAAATCACTAACTCAATTTAGTTATCTGCCTACTGCCTACCCCCTAAGAACGATGGCGTGATTATTTATAGCCTATGACCATTTCTAGGTTATCATCTATCACCATACCAAATTTCATCAAAATCCGTTCAGCCGTTTAGGCGTGAAAGAGTAACAGACAGACAGAGTTACTTTCGCATTTATAATATTAGTATGGATTTATTGAGCCATTTTTAATTTTGGTTTTTGATGTTTTGATTTCTTTGAACTTATGTTTGTGTCTTGTTTCGTAATTGTGATTCTGTTGCTGCTCATGGAGTGAGTATATGAGTATTATTTTTCACCAATTTAATGCTTTGATATACATATAGACTGTGTAAATAAAGTTAAAATTTTAAATTTTTTAAATATAGGTCTGCAAGAAACACAACTGTTTACTCTTGCAATTGCACGTATGGCCCTTTTTTGCATTTTGAAAAGCATTTGACAATTTGTGGAGTTACCCCACACTATGATGCCATATCTTAAAAATGGCTCAATGGAACCATGGTATATATTTATTAAATATTGCTTTGGTAAAAAAGTTCCTAGCGACCAAAGTAAATAGATATTAGAAGTAATCTTAGATATAACATGATTTACATGGCATTTAAAATCAAGATTCTTATCTAGAAAAATTCCCAGCAATTTGACCTCTCACCGATATTGTTTATTTTAATTGCTTGCGTCTTTGTTAAATTAAGTGACAGACCATTATCACTAGTCCAGCTTTGAATTTGCTTAGGCGATGTGTTGATACATTCCTCTATCCTCTTCATATTGTTATCACTAAATATAACGGTTGCATCATTGGCGCAAAGATACACGTTATTGTCTTTAAAACCATGCAATAAGGGCAAATCGTTAATATAAATTAAAAAAGTAGAGGCCCCAACACGGAACCTTGAGGTACTCCCCGTAAAACCGTTTTAAATTCGGATAAAATTACGTTTTTCTTTAAATTTTCTTTTTGAGAAGTCCATTTTACAGTTTGTTTTCTGCTAGTAAGGTACGACTTTATTAGATCAAAGACTACCCCCCTTATGCCATATGCCTCTAATTTTGAAAGAAGTAGATCGATATTGACACAATCAAATGCTTTTGTTAAATCTAGAAAAACACCGATACTTATTTGATCATTGTTCCAAGATTCATAAATATTACGCTCATACTGTACAGTAGATGGTTTACTGATTTACCTTTTATGAAACCAAACTGTTGAGCAGGCAACAAATTATTATCCATAAAGTATTTCTCAAACTTTTTTTTATGATTGTCTCAAAAATTTGATAGTAAAGATATTGGTCTATAATTTTCTATAGTAAACTTGTTTCCCTTCTTATAAATTGGTTGCACGATTGCTATTTTGAGTTTTTCTGGAAAAGTTCCATGCTCAAAGCATTTATTTATTAAAAAACACATTGGCGTTAGGTATTATAAAATGTGCTGTACAAGGTTCAAGAAAGATACTTCTTTGAACTTTTAAAATATTGCTGTCATAGCTTGCCTTAAGGTTAAGGTCTTTAGTAACATTTTTGAAATAGTTATTGAAACTTTCAGCTATTTTAATTGGGTCATCAGTTTTTTTACCGTCAATGATCATACAATCTACTGTTGACTTTTCTGAATATTGATACTTATTTACTAAATTCCAGAGTGATTTGGTACTATTATTTGAAGATTCAATTTTGCGTTGGTAGTATTCTCGTTTGCCATATTTGATTTCTTTTTTAAGTCTTTTTTTATTTGTTTGCATTTAAGTTTTGTATCATCTTCTGGAAAATTGTTTCTTTTCAAGGAAACATAAATTTCTCTTTTAATTTTTGAAAGGTTCCGAATACGATCTGTGATCCAATAATTATTAACATTTTTTAAATTGTTTTTATGTTTTACTATATGTTTTGGAAAACTTAAGTCCATATAGTAAATGAAAATTTCCACGAATTTATTATACATGTCGTTAACATATATTCCTGCTGGGTCGAAAACTTCAGGCCACGTCTCATTTTGAATTAAACTTAAAAAATAATTTGTATTATTGTCATTTAAATTTCTTATGCAAACATATTTCTTTTTGTCATTTGACACTAAAATATTCAAAATACATTCAGTGGTGATCTGAAATGTTTAATTCAACTGCACTAAAGCTATCACATTTTAAGTTTGTTATAAAATTATCTAATAAGCTAGTACTGCTGTTTACAGTACGCGTTGGTATATTCTCATTTAATACATCTAAGTTAAAAGGTTTAAAAATATTCTCAAAATATTTTGTTTGATTTGAGCTTTTTAAAATATCAATATTAAAACCACCACATAGGACAATATTACAGTTTGCGTTTTTATACCATGCATATATGTAATATGCAAGGTATACTAAGTTTAGTCCCAAGTTTGTAACGCTTAAAAATATTGATGCCACGCACAAAATTTTGCTATAGGTGTTCATAGAATCAGCCAATTAGTCCATTTCCGGTTGTCCGTCCGTCCGTCCGTCTGTGGACACGATAACTCAAAAACGAAAAAAGATATCGAGCTCACGGGCAGTTCCACCTATATCGGAAAATACGATTGCTCGGCGCTGTCTCATCCGATTGTCCCAATCGGGGACTAAAATTGTACCAGAAAACCATATCTTCGACATTTCCCCATCTACGCGCAGCCATTCCTTTTCCAGAACCATTGTTCGATGGTTCCTCTCTACTATACCATTTCCGCTCGGTCTATTCACACATCTAAACGTCAACTTAACTCCCCACTCCTGACACAGTCTTGCCACTTCCTCCGACCGAAACGTTCTGCTATTATCCAAAAGCAGTTCCGCTGGTGGACCTCTCTCGATAAACACCTCCAACAGTACTTGCGTCACCTGCTGCCATCCTTCATCCGTTACCAATCGCCACAGCGGAAATCTGCTGGGTCCACAATCGATCATCGTGAGGTATTTCTGTGACTTATAATGAGTTACATCGCAGGCGACTCTATGCCATACCTCTTCCACTTCTAAATTTCCCGTTTCCCAATGAATCGCCGTCGGATCGATGGATAATCACTCCTTACAACGCTTTACAACTTCCGCAACTTCGTCTTTCAAAAAATCATCGCCGGGTAACACACTTCTTATGCGGCCAATCTCTCTGGCTGAACAATCGGACCCACCGCCGGCGCACTAAATTCAAGACCCATCGCCGGCA
This sequence comes from Chrysoperla carnea, assembly GCF_905475395.1. Classification (NCBI taxonomy): domain Eukaryota; kingdom Metazoa; phylum Arthropoda; class Insecta; order Neuroptera; family Chrysopidae; genus Chrysoperla; species Chrysoperla carnea. The sequence continues at coordinate 7,195,163 of NC_058342.1, read as the reverse complement.
CACTAACATCAACCCTGGTGCGCTGCCATTCTCTTGGCACTCTCGTCAAGGCATCTGCCTTGTTCTCGTGCGACCTCACCAGCTGTATTTTCATCGACAGTTCACATTCTTTGATCAGATCTTCCAAAATGGACATCCTTCGTTTTACAAGCGCCTCCCCTAGCCCGTGAGTTCTGATGCGGTGATCCTGGCTTAACAAGGATGCAATCCATCCATGCACCGTCGCCGAGTCCGTAATCACAATCAAATCCTTCAAGTGCCATTTCAGTGCCAAATTTACCACTCGTAGCACCGCTTCTAATTCCGCAAGATTTATGTGGGCTACATCATTAGGTTTTCGTGATATATCCCGGAGTTGTTCCAATATACCAAAAGGTTTTTGGTTCTTGCGTTGCAGTTTCGCTGTCACCAGTCAATGAATTATTTACACTCGACAATTGACATCGAGCGATTCTAAGCCAATGTTGAATAGTTCTTCCACTTGATGTTGATAGTTCTTCTTTTGAATAAAGTTGACAATAACTTTAGTGTTCGTCGTATTTGTATTTAGTTTACTTTTAAGGCGTTGTTGAAATAATAAAACTTTGAATACTCTTTATTTTAATTAATTTTATTTAAGTTGATTACTTTATTATTTACAAAATAATATATTGAACACTTTAACAATTAAACGTAACAAAATGTCATTGACAAATATTTGACTAAGAATGACTTAACAATTTGACTTGAGAATTAGCTTAAGAATGAGTTTGGCTTGTTTGGATGTTGGTATTTATACTGTTTTAGATAAAGGTTTTCTTTGTCCTCAAATTCTGACTACATGTGCAATATTTCAAATTTCGAAGAATAGTCATAACGATTATTAATTTTGATAGTTTGATCTCTTGCCCTATGTTATGTCTATTCTTGGAATTACATTCTATTTCGTTTATAATTTTATTGTTTATTATTTTTATTTTTATTTATCTTACGTTTTAAAAGAAATGATTAGTTAAATATATACATTGTATTTTTATTTATCTTACGTGTTAAAAAGAAGTGATTAATTAAATATATACATTGTATTATTTTAAGTGTGGGTGATCCACATATAATAATTAATTAGATAATATTTTGCTTATTAAGTATTTGATAAAATAATATTTTGCTTACTAAGTGATTTAATACAATGGGCCTTATTGTTTGTAGGTTATACAACACCCCGGCCGTTAAAAGGAGACACTCAGGTTCGAGTGGTTCCTAGTTCTTCCAAATCGAGTTCATCATCATGTGTATGGATGACTCTTGATCCACGTCCGCAAGAAACTAATGTCTGACAGACTTTAATACAAGGACTGGTGCAACTTTCTTTGTTTCTAAACATTCTTCTTATTAATCTGCAAATACCCAGCCATTTCATTATATTTATACTGATAACTGCTATAATTATTACTCCTAGTAATTTTAATACTATAGAGATTATATTTGATCCTTGATGTACTAAAAATGGTTCCTTTAGATGTGCGTCCAATATTTGTTTCTGATCCTTTAATTTCTTCAATGTAATGTCCAAATTGTCGAAATTTAAATTGTCCAAATCTATTGTTTGAAGTTTTATTTTTTCAGATTCCGTTTCTTTTTCGATACACTCATCTGGAATTCCCAGTGTAGGTATTACATACGAAATGTTTAGTTTTTCGATAGGTTGAAATCCTGCGGTTAATATGATCATAGGACTTATTGCTATGCAATTTGTTTTTATTTTTAAAGTCCCTATTCCATTTAAAGAAATTATATCTGTCAAAATTTCATTGCATTTTATCTGCATTTCCAAAGGTTCAGTAAGAACGTGTAACCAAGTTTGTTTGTTTAGTTTTTCCCAAATATTTGTTTTGGCTTTAATCGTGTTAAATTGGCATTCTTTGTCAATGCCTTTTCCGAAAAATAGTAATCCTTCGCATTTATTGGCGGTAGCTGTGTAGAATGGTAAATTTTCCATAATTACATATGCAGTATCCAATTGAATTATATCTTGATTCAATTCTTTTATCAGACTATATTGGTTTGTTTCCATTTCCAATAAAAGTTATTTGTATTCAGAATCTATATATGAGAATACATGTTCTTTTGTAGGTATTGGTAATTTAGTTACAGTGTATAATTGATATCTATATTGATTGCATGTTGGAATGTCTAATATTACATTCAGTTTGTCATTTTGAATGAAAGCTCTAGGCTTTAATAATTCATAGAAATTCATGATGTTTTTGGGGTTGATCGGTAATTTGTAAGATTTTGCAATTTGGTATAATTTTTCTTTAAATTGTAACGGTGGTAAGATATTGTAGTTGACGATTCCATACTGGATAAGATTGTAGTCACTTAAGAAGTTTGAAACCATTTCATCTAAATCATTCATTGAGTCTCTGAGATAATTCGTTTGTTCCAATGCTAATACTTGAATTTTTATTTGATTTATTTTCTTTGTATTTGTATTCAATTGGTTATTTATTTTTATCAAATTGTTGTCGAGTCGTTTTTCTGTATCCTTTAAGTTTTCAGTAATGTGTTTAAAATTTTCTGTAGCGGCATCGATAATGTCGGCTTGATTTTTCAAAATTATATCTTCAGTTTTCTTGTTATTAATTAGATCGTGTAATGATTCGTCGTAAAATTTGGTGTCGTCGGCATTCGGCGTTCCAAATATCCATTTGATGGGATATGATAATCCATCTAGTATTCCTCGTTTCTTCTTTTTGTCTAACGTTTTATGTTCAAACAATATAGATAGTTTCTTATAAATTTTTGTAAGTCGATATAGTAAATTTTCGTGTTCCTTGTTACAATAATCTATTTGTTTATTATAATCACTTTGGCACATATCGTTTAATTTTCCAACGTGATGATTTATATTTTTATAATAATTGTATAATATCGTCATATTATATGTTAATAGTATCGAGATTTTCTTGGTACATACTTCAGCGTTTTCTAAGTGTTTGAAGAGTAGTCCTGATCCTTTATCGATCTTTTTAGTTTCATAATTTGGTTCCAATGCAGTGATGGTTTGTAACAATATAGCGAATAATATTATTTTAAATTTCATCTGGAACAATATATTTTCTGAGTAAATTTAAATGGTATTCTTTTGTTGTAGTTGGTGATATTTGTAAGGTAGCATTATTTTCGGTAACTTTTAATACTTTATACGGGCCATTATTTTGCCTATTGAGTTTGCTTTGCCTTCCCTTAAAATTTATTGTTACAAAATCTCCTACTTTGATTTTGCTCGTTTTAATTTTATTGTCATATTTGACTTTGCTTTTCTCTTTTGATTTAGTTAAATTTTCTTTCGCTCGTTGCCTGCTGAATTCCAATTTTTGTAATATGTTCTTTAAATATTCATCATAAGTTTTGTAGCGTTGCAAATTTAGGTCTCTTGGGGTTTTTCCAAATGTGAGTCGATATGGGTATTCTCCCGTAGATACACATTGTGTCGTATTGTAAGCATAAGCACAAGTATCGACAAATTCATCCCAATTATCTTTGTATTCGTTTACATAACTTCGTAAATATTCTTTAATGACTTGGTTCATCTTTTCAACAGATCCATTTGTTTGTGGATGGTACGGTGTTGCGATTTTATGTTTCGTTTGCATTATTGCATTTATAAATTCTCCCCCTTGATCGGTTAAAATAACGTTAGGGTAGCCAAAAGTAAAACAATATTTTAAATATTTTAGAGCGATGATTTCTCCTGATTTATTCGGAGTAGGATAGAGTTGTGTGAATTTGGTTAAATTGTCTCTTATAACCAAAATATAACGGTTTTCATTCTTCGTTTCAGGAAATGGTCCTAATATATCCATTTCGATTATTTCATTAAATGTATTTGCCGTGGAAGTGATAACCATTGGTAATTTTGTAGGTTGATTATTGGCTTTATTTACTTGACATTCATGACATGATTGAATGTATTGTTCAATTTCCCTTTTCATATTTTTCCACATATATTTTTCTCTTATTTTCATATATGTACGGTTCATTCCTGTATGTCCTCCAGTGGAGTCGTTATGATATTCTCTTAGTATTTGTTGTTTTAACTCAGGATCAGTTATGACCGTTTTTAATTCTTCACAATAATGTAAATTTATTTCTTTTAAATTATTTGAATATGCTTCTTTTATTTTAATTAAACACATTTTATTTGCTTAAAATCCACTTTATTTTAAAAATTTTTTGTTTATCAAAATATTTTGTTGATGATCATTTCAACTTGTTAGTCATCTTCAGAACAATAGAATTTAAAACAACAACGTACCTGTATTTATACTAAAATACAAATTTGCAAATTATGTAATAATCAGGTGATATTGAAACCTGTAGATTTGTTAAAAAATAAATAAAAACAATTGTATGATTAAAAAACGTTAAAACTTATTCGTTAAAAGAAAACGAAAGCAGTTTTCGCTTGAATAAAATTAAAAATAAATAACAAATAAATAGTTAAAAGATAAATAAATAGATAAAATTTGTTTCTTTTTCAGAAAACCGTTAAAAAGTTAAAAGATTAAAAAATAAGTTAATAAAACAATTATGCACTAATGTCCATTTGACTAGAAGGAAACTAATTTCTATAAATGCGAAAATAAAGTTGAACCCGTTAGGAACATTTGATCGTTCAAAACTTCGAAACCATCCCTGGTGTGTTTATGGATTTCCAAAGCCTCTAGTAGATTCATTCTTGTACCTTTTTGGGCAAAATGGTAGTTCTATTATCATTTTAAAAAAACAAGACTACGTGAATAAAATATCAGACTTTATATACAAAGAAAAAATTACTCGACTAAAAAAAGATCCAACAACAAAATTTCAAACTGCCTTAAAAGATGTGCTCAAAAACACTAACACATTATTCTCGAGCTACGAAAAACATAATTTACCTGAAATGAATCCTAGTGCTCCAAGATTATATGGACTGTTAAAAATTCATAAAGAAGATGCTCCCATTAGACCTGTAGTTTCGCATGTAGGCTGTCCTGTACATAAATTAAGCAAGAAACTACATACTATTATCACATCGAAAACTGGGTTCACGAGCAAATATGGGATAAAAAACTCAGTTGAACTTACAAAACATCTTAAAAAGTTCAAAATGAAGACTGGTTACAAAATTGCTTCACTGGATGTAACAAATATGTTTGGAAACATTTCAGGTAAAGACTGCGTAAAATTGATATCAGATTTACTGGACCAGAAACTTGTTAATCCGATAATTAAAGATGAAATTCTCGAGTGTCTCCAATTAACTTTGGATCAAAATTACTTTGAATTCAACAACAAATTCTTCCATCAAAAAAATGGTTTGGCTATGGGTAGTCCTTTGAGTCCCTTACTTGCAGAAATATACATGTCATCGTTAGAAAAAAGGATTTTATTGTCTCCTCAGTCAAAACAACATGTCATCCTTTGGTTTCGTTACGTGGATGATATTTTTCTATGTTTTGACGGATCGGATCGACAAATGAACAATTTTTTGGATCATGTAAATTCTTTTGACTCCAAATTAAAATTCACCTTAGAAAGGGAAGTGAACAAGTCCTTAAACTTTTTGGATCTAAAATTAAGCAGGGTAGATGACCATTTTGAGTTTGATATCTACAGAAAACCCACGTACACAGATACCACCATTCCAGTGGATTCTCTCCACCCACGTGCCCACAAAATGGCTGCTTTTAATTCAATGATCCATAGAGCTTTGAATATCCCACTAAGTGATAAAAATTTGGCAAAAGAATTTACTACTATAAAAAGCATCGCTGCAAGTAATGGATTTGAAGATTATGTAATAGATTCTCTCATTAAGAAGAAATTGAACAACTTTACAAAAAGCTCTTTGTACAATCCAGGTACTATAATACAACAAGGCTATAAAACCATCTCCTTTTATGGGAACATATCCTATAAAATTGGGAAAATTTTAAAATCACATGGAGTTAATATAGCCTTTAAACCTCCTGTAAAGTTATCTAATTTCTTATTGAACAATAAGTCCAAAGTGGAGAAAATGAAGAAATCTGGTATCTACAAGTTAACCTGCGAAGATTGTTTGGGAGTATACTTGGGGCAGACCGGACGAAATTTTGAAGTGAGAAAAAGGGAACATTTAAGATCGTATCGAAACAATACTGATGATTCTACGTTTGCAAAGCACCTAGTGGATTCAGGGCATAAACCTAAAGACACGATGGAAATTCTACATTTTGCCCAAAAAGGTACAAGAATGAATCTACTAGAGGCTTTGGAAATCCATAAACACACCAGGGATGGTTTCGAAGTTTTGAACGATCAAATGTTCCTAACGGGTTCAACTTTATTTTCGCATTTATAGAAATTAGTTTCCTTCTAGTCAAATGGACATTAGTGCATAATTGTTTTATTAACTTATTTTTTAATCTTTTAACTTTTTAACGGTTTTCTGAAAAAGAAACAAATTTTATCTATTTATTTATCTTTTAACTATTTATTTGTTATTTATTTTTAATTTTATTCAAGCGAAAACTGCTTTCGTTTTCTTTTAACGAATAAGTTTTAACGTTTTTTAATCATACAATTGTTTTTATTTATTTTTTAACAAATCTACAGGTTTCAATATCACCTGATTATTACATAATTTGCAAATTTGTATTTTAGTATAAATACAGGTACGTTGTTGTTTTAAATTCTATTGTTCTGAAGATGACTAACAAGTTGAAATGATCATCAACAAAATATTTTGATAAACAAAAAATTTTTAAAATAAAGTGGATTTTAAGCAAATAAAATGTGTTTAATTAATGTTAATAACTTCCACAAATTAACGCTCTCAAACTTAAAAAACTTCTTTTATTTGGTTATTATTTTCGTTTAGAACACTTAATGTTTTAATTTTTAGTTCACTACATATTTGTTTTAGTATTTTTAAATCATTATTTAAATTTATATAATCATCTTCTTCGTCGAAGTAATTTTTAAAGTAGTATATTATTATTTTCTGATGAGGATGTATTGTATTTTGCATTATTTTGAATGCTCCTCTTCTTATTTCTCCAATTTCATCAATATTTACGTGTTTTGAGAAATATGGGTAATTATCATTGTATGTATTTAAATCACATGTCATTCGTATCAACAATGTGGTTTCCAATTCTGGCGGTATATCTGTTTTAATTCTTTCTTTCATTTGATTATTCATTTCTTCTTTTTCTAAGTCGTTGATTGCATCTTTGTGTTGGCTTTGTGTAGCTTCATTATTTTCTTCTTCGTCGCTACTATCTTCTATTTCTACTATCTCTTGATTATTTTTCAATGTTGTTTTAGACGATTTATTGTCGAAATATTTATTTGGTATTGACGTGTCATTCAATATCCAAAAGTTTTCTTCAAAAAAGTAATAAAATAGTTTTAATAGCATCTTCTGCTGTTTTCCTTTAGTGATGAAATCAAAACAAGTGATTTCTGGTACATTGTATTCATATTTTAGAACATGTAAAGCTCTAAATAGTAGTGGTATATTTATTTCTTCTTTTTCATTTGCCACTATTAATAAATAAATCGTTTGAGTATAATTGTTTTTATTTTGTAGGATACTTAATTCTCCCAGAGTTCCCTTTTCTCTATTACTATAATCGGTATTTTCTTCCAGGTATCTTTTCAAGCGCATTTTATGATTGTTATTTGTAATAAATAGTAAATGTTTTACTTTAGAGATGTCTTGTTTTTCCCATTTAATTCTCGTAGGTATAAATTTCACCATTTTGTTGAAATTTTCTAAATTTTCTTTTTCCGTCGTAATTGAATAAATCCTACTTAGGTAATCAGCATTAGTGTTTAATCTTCCTTCTTTATATTTAATTTCATACTGGTATTCCAATAGTTTTAGTCTCCATCTTATCAATCTACTGCTTGGATCCTTGACATTATGTAGCCATATTAAGGGGCGATGATCCGTAAGAATTAAAAATTTTTTTCCATATAAAAATTGATGGAAGTGTTTAATTGTTTTAATGATTGCTAAACATTCCTTTTCCGTAGTGGTATAATTTCTTTCAGCTGCGATGAGGGTTTGTGAATAAAATGCGATAGGATGATCCTTTCCGTCTATTTCTTGAGATAATACTCCTCCTATAGCTTCATTTGATGCATCTGTTGTAATTCTGAATTCTTTGGTTAAGTCTGGATGTATTAATATCGGACTCGTAGTTAATTCTGCTTTAACTTTTTCGAAAGCTTCCTGGCATTTCGGTGTCCATTCAAATTTCTTTTCCTTCATTTGTAATGTAGTTAATGGTTTTGTAAGTTTAGCATAATTTTTAATGAACTTTCGATAATATCCAGCTAGTCCAAGAAATTGTCGTACTTGCTTCATGTTGTTAGGTACAGGCGCATTTTGTATAGCTTCAATTTTCTTATTGTTTGGTAAAATTCCTTTTGTTGTGACTGTATGTCCAAGGTATTCTATATTATCTTTCAAAAATTCGCATTTATCCAATTGTATTTTTAATCCATTTTGTTTTATGATTTTAAATATTCTATCGATATTATTTAAATGTTCTTCTTTCGTTTTTCCAAAAATTATTATGTCATCTAAATAAACTAGGCATGTTTTACCTATTTCTTATTTTAATATTTTATTCATCATTGTTTGGAATGTTGCTGGTGCGTTTATCAAACCAAAAGGCATTCGTACAAATTCGTAATGTTCTCCATTAACAGAGAATGCTGTTTTATGAATGTCACTTTCTTTAATTGGAATTTGATGATATCCACTAGCCAAATCGATGGTTGTGAAATATGAATTTCCATTTAATTTTCCCAGTATTTCATTGATATTAGGCAAGGGATATTCCATTTATTTTTTCCACTTGCATCTTCTTTCTTTGGTACAATCCAAACTGGACAATTGTATGGGCTTTCGCTTTCCCTAATAATATTCATTTCCAGTAATTCTTTAATTTGTCTTCCGCTTCTTGTCGGTGGATTTCTGGTAATGGATATATTTTGTTTTTAATGGGTTGATCATCTGTTGTATCAATTTTATGTTGAAATCCAATTGCTTGACCTGGTTCATCATTATTTAATTTGGGTAACTCTTTATATAATAATTCAAAAACTTCTTGTTTTAATTCTTCATTTAAGTGTTCCAATCTAACACATTTATATATTTCGTTTACCCGATTTGTCGGTGTAAAATAAATGTGAGGTTCCATTTCGTCCATACATAATTTATAACAGGCATTATTGTTTAATATTAATATTTTTTTATGATAGTCGATCACGGCATTATTTTGTCGTAGAAAATCATTTCCAATAATTCCATCATGATCAAGATTCGCATCTTCAGCAGTTATTATATATGGAGTATACGTTAACCCATTTAATAATATTAACGCTTTTCCAATAGTAAATGTTTTGCTGTTTGAAGGTAGTGCTCCTAGCTTAATATGATGTAGTGTTCGGTAATCCCGTGCACATTGGTTATGTAAAGTTTCGTGCTTGATTATTGAAATTGATGCTCCCGTGTCCACTAATAATTTAAAATTGCCTTTGATAGAATCCGTATTTGGAGTTTCTATCCATATGGTTCCTCTTTTATGATTATGGTATATAGATTCGATTGGATTTAGTTGATGTCTACAATTCGGGGTTGGCTGACGGACATCTCGACACTTCCCTGGTTCAAGTTTAAATTATCCATATCTTCAATGACAGTGTTAATGGCTGCTTGATTTCTATATTTTTCATTATTTAATTTTTTAAAACAATTGTCAATTGTATGACCCACTTTTTTACAATACAAACAAGTCTTTGGCGCAGAATTTTGAATATTCGTATTGCTTCGATTTGTATTGTTGTTTGTTTTATTATAATTGTTCGAGAAACCATTGTTTTTATTGTATTGTTGATTATTATAATTTTTACGTCTACATGTCTTCCATGTATGATTATTCATATGGCATTTTGTACAATACAGCTTGGGTTTATTTCTTTCTTTATAAGCGACTTGATAAATTTTTTATGCCGATTCTTCTTCTAATGCTCTTGTATAAGCTTCTTCCAATGATTCGATTTTTGATACAATTCGCAATACTCTTGATATCTCGGGTTGACTGTGGTAAATGAACCTTCGTAAACAAGTTCTTCTAATCATGGCGGCTTCATACGGTAAGGAAGAAGCAGGTGTGGATTGTTTAAGACAGACAATGCATTTGTCTCTCAATTGCTTCAATCTCGTATAATATTCCGTAACATTTTCAGATGGAAGTTGTCTTGCGGTTTCTAACCGTTCCATACGTAAGTCCATATGAGTCTTATCCCCATATATTTGTTGTAACTTGGTCCTTAATGTGTCCCATGCTGGTGGTGATTCGTATCCCAATTCCAATGCTGTATTTGCTGGTATTTTGTTGTATGCACAGATAGCTAATTTTTCATTTAACATTGCGTTATCTGTTCCAATTAATTGTTTCACAGTATTTACGCTGTTGAGATATTCTTCCAAACTTTGAATATCTTTACCATTGAATTCTTTGATCATTGATAACATCCATATCCATTGTTTTGGATCTATCGTTGCTATCGCTGAGGTACTTTCGACTGGTGGTGCCATTTTTATTTTAACTAAGTGACCTTTCTTTGGTATGTGATATGGTTTGAAAGCAATTTTGTTTAATAATTTTATTTATAAAATAATTTGTAAAATTTTAATGATTTATATAAGATTTTGCTTTCAAATAAAAGAATAATATTTAATATTTTTAGACAATGCTATATTGAAATTATTTAAAATGATATTTTTCAATTTAATCAATTTTTAAATTTAGTTAATAATTTTTAAATGAAAAATATTTTATAATACTATAATAACTTGAAATATATTTCTTTTTAAAATGCGTATGCATAAATTTGTTTAAATATTATAAATTCGATTAAATATTATAAATTCGATTAAGTATTATAAATTCGATTAAGTATTATAAATTCGATTAAGTATTATAAATTCGAGGAATAAATGTGCATGTATTTAATAAATTAATAAAAGACCTTCCCTTTATTTTGGGTTCCTGTGCTTTTAAAATAACAGGCTTTGGCGTATAATATAATAAAGACCTTCCCTATATTATGGGTTCCTGTGCTTTTTAGATAACAGGCTTTGGCGTATAATGTAATAAAGACCTTCCCTATATTATGGGTTCCTGTGCTTTTGAGATAACAGGCTGTGGCGTATAATAATAATTAATAAAATATTTTTCCCTTTTTATTTTTGGGTTACATAAAAAAAATGTATGCACAAAATAAACTTTACTTGGAGTATTTAAAATATAAAATTTGCTTGTGTAAAATTTAACACATAAAAATAGACCTTCCCCTATAATTCTGGGTTCCTATGCTGTTTTGATAATAGGCAATGGCGTATAATTAATTAGCTTTAATAGCTTTTCTTTAAATATGTTTCCTCGTAATAATAAAAAAAAATATATAAAAAATGTATAAAATAAAATTTGTTTTTGTACTCACGATTACCAGAATTTACAGTGACGTCCTACTTTGCTTCGAGTCGGTATGATATTTTCCAGTAAGTGAGGGTGTACAGGATCGACGGTCCAAATATGTGGTCGGTAGTTCCTGTTGAAGTATTGACGTTCCAATTAGGTCGGTTTCCAGTGGAATTGACGTTCCAGTTAGGTCGGTTTGCTTTCAACGGATTTGACGTTCCACTTGGGTGATGTGATCTTGTAGTTGTAGTTGTGGGTGTGGAGGAAGTCCGGTGATTGGGGAGTGACGTCGCAGGTATGTATTTGTTCGGTTTCACCTCAATCCAGTGGATATTCCTTGTTGCAGTTGAGTATTATTGGTTGCGTGATTTCCAATAATTCCTTTTGCGTATCCCACCGCTGTCACCAAAAATTGTTTCTGATATATCCCGGAGTTGTTCCAATATACCAAAAGGTTTTTGGTTCTTGCGTTGCAGTTTCGCTGTCACCAGTCAATGAATTATTTACACTCGACAATTGACATCGAGCGATTCTAAGCCAATGTTGAATAGTTCTTCCACTTGATGTTGATAGTTCTTCTTTTGAATAAAGTTGACAATAATTTTAGTGTTCGTCGTATTTGTATTTAATTTACTTTTAAGGCGTTGTTGAAATAATAAAACTTTGAATACTTTTTATTTTAATTAATTTTATTTAAGTTGATTACTTTATTATTTACAAAATAATATATTGAACACTTTAACAATTAAACGTAACAAAATGTCGTTGACAAATATTTGACTAAGAATGACTTAACAATTTGACTTGAGAATTAGCTTAAGAATGAGTTTGGCTTGTTTGGATGTTGGTATTTATACTGTTTTAGATAAAGGTTTTCTTTGTCCTCAAATTCTGACTACATGTGCAATATTTCAAATTTCGAAGAATAGTCATAACGATTATTAATTTTGATAGTTTGATCTCTTGCCCTATGTTATGTCTATTCTTGGAATTACATTCTATTTCGTTTATAATTTTATTGTTTATTATTTTTATTTTTATTTATCTTACGTTTTAAAAGAAATGATTAGTTAAATATATACATTGTATTTTTATTTATCTTACGTGTTAAAAAGAAGTGATTAATTAAATATATACATTGTATTATTTTAAGTGTGGGTGATCCACATATAATAATTAATTAGATAATATTTTGCTTTTTAAGTATTTTATAAAATAATATTTTGCTTACTAAGTGATTTAATACAATGGGCCTTATTGTTTGTGGGTTATACAACATTCGCAGCCAGGATGCGTCTTCCACAACGTGCCCTCCGATCTCAATGCAAACCCCTCCCGCCAAACTGCTTGCATCGCACCACAAAATCCCTTCCGCCAACGCTAATACTTTATTGTCCCTGTTCCAACGTACTACTCCACCACCATCCAACGATACTCGAAGCCCTAAAACCCTGCCTCCAATTAGGGGTTCTGCAGGTTTCGACTCTAACCCATACTTCTGGAATAACCCTTCTACCCTATCACATGAGACTACATTTTCGTTCACTTTTATGTCATCCATATATGAATCAGTGCCTTCGCTGACCAGCCGGTCTATCGACAATATTTTTCGTACAATTGCTGACATAATTTTAGGCGCCACATTTAGACAAAATCCCAATCGAGTCAAACAATACGTTTCCCCGTGAAATCGCACCACCTGGTACTTCCACAGATGTTAGGACACGTGGACTTGTAAATATGCTTTTCGCAGATCCACCAGTTTAAGATTCACGCCCATTGTTCTCCATCTTCTGAGCTTCTCACCACACACTTCACTTGCCACCGTGTGACTCGATACGAATTGATTTAATCCTCTATAATCCAATACTGGCCGTACTTTGTCTTTATTGCATTGAACCACTGCCATCAATGGAATCAATCCCTTCACTTCACCGTTATAGGGTTGAAGCCAGCCTCGGTCAATCCACTCTGTTACTTCTTCTTCGAAGGCGGGCTGAACTTCATTTGACACCTTATATTGCGAAATGCCATTCCTTAATACTGGACAATCTTTCCATTTCCATTCAGTCGACCAAACTAAATTCAAAAACGTGGCCACAAAATCCTTATCACAAATCTCAATGCTCGTATCTTGCGGCAGCGAGACGACGACCTTTGCGTTCATACGACCTTCCAAGGTTACCAGCCCATTTTTCCCGATAGTAACTCCACCCATGGCCATAATGAAATCCATGCCCAACAACACTTCATACTCAGGCAACATGCCCGCGACCAAGCAATTCAACGTTACCGCTCTTCCGTTAAGCTAAAACTCCGCCTCACAAACTGCGGAACTCAGGGCGCATGTTCCATTCATCATTTTTATTCGCTGCTCACATCTTCTTAACGTGGCACGTTTCGCAACGCTTGGGGACAGTATTGACCTTGAACATCCGGTATCCAACAGTCTGCGTAGCTTTAACTCGAACACTATTATCTCCACTACCGGAAGTTGCGCCATCCATACTGGGAAACCACCTGCGCAACATGTGGCGGAATCCCTTATTCGTTTTTTTAATCCTTTGTAGGATACGTAGTTGCTACGTGCCCTTCCAGGCCACAGGAATAACAGACAATCTTACTCTTGTCCCTCTTCTTGAATGGGCACGCTCTCGCCAAATGATCGAATTTTACACACACAAAACACGCGCGTCTAGGTTTTCTTTCTTCAACTCGCCCAAAATTCTTGCATTCCGGAGCTGCTACTAAGCCGACACTTCTAGGCGACACGCTAACGAGGAGCCGCACTTTCTCTATAACCACCTCAAGTGATATACCACCCAGGGTGCAGGCGGCTTTCAACTGCTGACGAACATTTTCCGGGAGACCCTTAATCATAGCACATTTGATCCATTCGTCTGAAATTGTTGGGTCCACCAGTCTTGCGAGCCTTTTGAGATTCGATACGTACACATCAACTGATTCACCAGGCAGCAACCGGCGTTCGACGAATCCTTCATATGCTTGAAATTGATTTGCCGAAAACGCCTGTCTTAACGCCAACGTGAGAGCGTCATAATCACTTTTAACTGAATCAGCTAAACTCTCGTATACAGCGAATGCCCCGCCAGCCAAAAACAACGGGAGAAACGAAGCCGCGTCCTTCACCTTTTGCAACCGACACACAAGTTCTAGTTTTCTAACCCACTCCGCGAAATCACCTTCACCATTATATTGAGTTATGATGTCCAAGAATGTCATCGACGGCATCTTTAAGGCCGAAATATCTTGTAAATAAGTTTCCAATAAAACAATAGTCTATTTAATTCTAATAGTTATAATTAATTGATTTAAATTACATGTATGAATGTTGCAGTTGATACTGCGCAACAAACTCTTTAAATAACACAATAGTCCGTTAAAACTTTCTAAATAATATGAACTCTCAAAATATTTGCGCACTCCTCGCTGCTTCTACTTCCACTAACCGTCCTCGCATACACTCAGCACACTCAACACCGTGAGTCAACAAAATATCAATACAACACAAACACGTGCTATTTTGCAACAAAAAATGTTATTTTGCAACTTTAAATCTTTAGAGAAATCAACATTTTAAAGTGATGTTGTGTCTTATAAAGTGATTTTTGTGTCTCCCAAGAAAATTATAAGACTGCAGTCAAGTCGAAAGGAAGAAAGACAAATATCTAAATAGGGAAGACCGAACCAAACTATCTTAAAATTTATAAATTATAAATAGAGAACATATAAAAATTCTCCCGAATTTCTCACCGCTTTTACATTCTGAACTGGGAGCCTTCGGAGGAAAGTGAATTAAAAATATGTCATTATTGCATTAAATCGAACGATATCACGTTAACTACGAAAATACTTTAGCCAAAGGTTATCAAGCGCACTAGGGGATAGTCGCTTGCGTCCATGACTTTCACTTCCGATTATCGATAAACTTATTTTAAGCAGAAGGTGTTAGTTTTTTTTATGATAATCAACTTTCTAATTTATAGTGTTATTCTATCTCTTACCGTTAGAATCTAAATTGGCTATTAAAGCAACCCGAAGAACTAGTTCCAATCTGATGTCAGAATTTGATGTCCTCTGAATCGAATAAAAAATTATTGGTCTGATCCAATGTCTGTATCCGCTACGTCTTATTTTAATGAGTTAGTACCTAAACAAGAATTCATTACTCCATCGGCTTTTTGTTCATAACAATATCATGTCAACATTTCCGGTTGTCCTGTCTGTCTGTCTGTCTGTGAACACGATAACTCAAAAATGAAAAGAGATATCAAACTGAAATTTTTATAGCATGTTCAGGACCTAAAAAGTAAGGCTAAGTTCGTAAATGAGCAACATCGGTCAATTCGATCATGGGTCCGTAGGACCCATCTTGTAAACTGTTAGAGATAGAACAAAATTTTAAACATAAAAAATATTCCTTATCAAAAAATAAACAATTTTTGAAACATTTTTTCAAATACGTCATTTTTTACCCGTGCGACCGCAAATTAGGATAAAAATTTGGTGTCCATTTTCTCCAAAATTATAAAAGTTACGGAGTAAAAAATTTGCAGGTAGCTTCAACCAGTGGTCTTGTGAAATATTCTCGAAAAACAAAAAAAAAAATTCTAGAGAATACTTTCGAAAATTTTCGAAACCAAATAAATGATGGTCGAAACAGTCATACTTTTTTGGTTTTCAAAGTCTTTTAATTAATAAAAAATAATGCAAGCACTGATATCCAACACTTTCTATACAGGGTATTTCAACAATTAACTAGTCAACTCTTAGTCACTTACCTCTCACTGAGTTAACTCTATAGCTAACACATAGCTCTCACGTAGCTAACAACATTAACGCCCAGGGTGAGATTTGAATTTTGTATCCCAAAAACTCATTTTATAGAAAAAGAAACAATATACATTAACTTTAAAATATAATAATTATATAAGTTTTTATGTATATTTTGGCACAAGATATAGGGTTGTCACCTCCCCGGTTTTGGATCGGAGACTCCGTTTGTTAAAACTTTTCTCCGTTTTCCGGACGATTATCGAAATCTGCGGACAAAATTTCCTGAATCATGAATCAATTTAGCGATTCAATAATGGTAATTTCTGATTATTCTGTTAATAAGAAAATGTCTATTTTCAGAACTTAAATAAACGAAAACTTGATACATAATTAAATAATACATAATTTAAAACGGAAGACACATAGTTCTTACCGGGTGCCCACAACACTTCTAATACCGATAAGACAAGTTATTTTACGATTCGCTTCCGGACTATTGTGAATATACATAATTTATCCTTTCAAACTACCTTCAAACCATTGGCGAAGAACTAAATTGGCGAAAAAAGCAGTTTTCTCTTTTTTTTGGATTTTTAAGATTTGTGAGTGAACGATATGGCCTAAAGACATCGTTCTTTGCTTATATTGAAGCTATTTACATTTTCTTTAACATTTTCTCTATGTTTTCATCCATAAAATTTGTATTTTTCTCTATATCTGAGTCGAAAATATACCAAATATGAAAATTTCACTTTTTTCGAAAAAATAACCAATTTTTGGAGAGCTGTATCTCAGTAAGTATTAACCTACAGAGCTGGTTTTGATCTCAAATTGTAGCAATTTCATCTATTTTAAAAACTCAGAGAAAATATTTTCTAAAAAACGCATAGTTTTGGAATTATATTGAGAAAACTAAAAAAAGGAGCAAACATCTGGCCGCAATCTTGAATATGTCACTTCCGGTAGAGATTTCGGTTGGACAACCGGCATATTCGGATTCAGCAGATTCGAAATAGGGGTAAAAGACCTTTTGCCCAAAAGTAATATGAAATGCTTCTAAAAGTTCGGTTTTCTGAAATTCTTACTAGTCTATCCAGTTAACAAGTTCAAATTGGTAAAATATCGAAATAATGGTCGTAAAAATACGTGTGCGTTTTCAAAATTAACTTTCGACGACAAAAAACAAGTGATCGTGAAAGGTACACCGGATTTGCAATTAATACAAACAAAAGATAAAGTCAATTGTAAATTCAATACAAAACGATCTGATTCATATTATTGGCTGACTGTTTGCAAGCACAGCAATCGGTTCTTTGTTTCCCTTTTCTACTATTTTCCAACAATAAAACCATCTGGAACGATACCGGTTACAACAATGTTCATAATTTTTCTACGGCCACATAAAAACACGATCAATCTGCAAAACACTAAGAAGCTCTCCTTAACTAACACACCCTCGGAAAAAATTAGTATACTCACAACACCATCTTTTAACTGGTATTATTTAATTCTTTAAAGTCTATAAAATCAGCCAATCTTTGGATATTTTTAGTTACAAATACCGACAACATTATTTACTCACCGTGACGATGAACCAAAACCAACATGCAGTATTTTTGAATAAATAGTAGCTTTTAAAAATTTCTGCTTTCTCTCCCCTGAAAACTATGCGCACGCCACTGCCAATACAACTATCATAGACGAAACTTTTAAGCTATATAACTAGATGGATCAAATTTGTGCTCTAAATGTGTCACCAGCTCTTGGATTAAAAACAGAATTGGGGCAAGTGGGTCCCAAGCAACTAGACCAAGAGTCCACTGTGCCCTCCTTGAGAACGAATGCCATCCAAAGACGATTCGTCTTCGGGTAGGAGGAGCTATTAAAATCAGATGAAGCTAAAAGATTCTGTCGATGCCAGGTGCCACACAGAAAGTCCACAGCTTCTCCGCCGGGATCTCTAACAGGATAGTTACATATACACACCATACATGTTGCAACCTGAAAAATGAAAATAATGCCACTTTTATAAGACTTTGGGCATCTGAGCACCCTATGTGCCTAAGTTAATCAAGTTAATCTTCTAAGGTAACAAATACTGAAATGACATTTTGATACAGATGTGATGTTTTTAATCAAATTTTTATTAAAAGATATAACAATATTAGAAAACAGTAAACAAAACATTTACTAGAAAAACAAAATGCAAGAATAAATATCGGAAAATTGGACAAAAAGAAAGAAATTACTAGAAAATACTAGAATTACTTGCTTAGAATTTACTAGAAAATTATTTACCAAAAAATCCATTTTATATTTTAAATTTACAAAAAAAAAATGTCTACACTTAAATAAAATGAATTTTTGAAAATAATTTGTAGTCTTAAATTACTATTCATAATTGAAAATGGCCAAAATTTCCTTTAATAATCACTGTGCGGCACGATTTTGCTACTCAGTATAATATTAGCTATTTTGTAAGAAATTTATTATCACGCAACCAAATTTTCTATCACGTTTACGAGTAATGATGCGAAAACTATTTCATGTTTACCACAATATTTAACCCCAATGATTGTCTAGATCACAAACTGCGACATTACTAGATTTGACTAGACTAGACAAACCCACAAAAATTCATTGATTTGAAAGAACGAAATTTCCAAGTTTCATTCCCTTTCTGTGACACGCCGAGCTCAATGAACAAAAAATCAGCTCATGTAAGGATTTAAAGAGGGCAAAACCTTTGCTCGTTAACTACCATAATATACAGGGTGGGCCATTTTAATATAGGTATAATGGCTAATACGGAATAAATACAACACGCTAAAAACGGAAAAATGCTTTAGCCGCGCATTTATGCCACACATTTTCTTTCGATTAAATGCAATAATGCCATATTGGTCCAATGGTCTGATGCCAGAACATGATGGCCTTCATCAAACTCTACAATTTTTGTTGAAGTTCTTTTTTAATTGGTTAACTACAAAACTAGCTATTAGCCATTATAAATTAAAATGGTCCATGTATGAGTGAGGATGCATGAAAATTAAAATTTTCAAATAACTTATCCTAGCTTTTACCTGTCAAGCTTAATATAAGCTTTTATGTTCAGACTGGTGACTCGAGTAAAAAACTCTCATAAAACAAAACGCAGGTATAAAAAAAATTCCAATTTACCGCACAGTACAATTAATAGAACTTTGCTCTTAGATTAAAAAAAAACAGCTATATCAATTATAAATTTCTGTAAATTTGAATGTGGTGTCTGAACAGTTAAAAGAAATAAATATAAATGCAAAATAAATTAAATTTTAATTGACAACTGCGAAAAGTTTCTATTAATTTTTGTATAAACACAACCAAAAATTAACTCATCCAAGATTAATAAATTTTTTTGATATTTTTTGATATGCACTATAACATTTTTACAATTTAACAGAATCCCTTAAACAAGTATACACATGAACTAAAATAAATGGAACATCATATGAATCCAGAAGTTCTATAATGATGGCAAATTTAACTGAAAAATGCCAAAATATTATCGATTAAAATGGCACATATGGTTTAGTTAAAGCAAGAAAATTGTGTTGGAAATTTGATGAAAAAATGCCATGAACCTTTAGAAACTGCGTTAAATAAAATACACATACATCTATATTCAAAGAACCGAAGCTATGTAGGACAACGGGGGCAATGCACCAAGGACGTCTTTTCAAAATAATTTAAAATTTTGACGCACTCTAGCGTTTGCTATACCAATTAATTCCTAGTTTGTATTTATAGACCACCTAGGTAATATTGAAAAGTTTTTTTAGTAATTTGGAACAATGTCTTAATATTATTAAAAGTGAAAAAAAACACTTTGTGGTTTGTGGTGATTTTAATATAAATCAACTAGATATTCAGGATGAGAATATCTAGTTGATACAAAGTTTTGCTTTGGGGTTGTTCATAAAGGTTTCACGCATTAAGGGCCCCCCCCCCCGAAGTGGTTCGAAAATCATGACTATTGTGACAGTGTGTCTGTGGAGGGGGGGTGGTCAATATGACGTCCCATTTATTTAATATTGGCTTTTTTGGAATACCTATTCTTTTTTAGCTCATTCCGAAATTTCATTTTCAACATAAAAAAGTTTGTTTTCAACGCGATGAGTGGTATTTTAACATGGCGTGCAAGTTTTATGTATTTTGAATTTGTGACATCACATGAGGGGGGGAGTTGCAGCTGTAACCATTTGTGACAAAAGGGCGTGGGAAGGTCAAAAATTGCCAGAAAAAGCGTGAAATCTTTTATGAACAACCCCTTTGCTAAAACTAATTTTTTGTTTTATATCATTACTTCAACCATGCAGATTTTTATCAAAAACAACTTATTGATACATTAATGTTGGTCTAGTCAATAAGTTCAAATTTTTGAAATATAGAAATACTGGTAGTAAAAGCACGTGTAGCTCGTTGGATTCGGAATAATGTCTAGAAAAATGTATCGAAAGCAATTATTAGCCCAAAAAAAAAAAATTATTGCAAAAGTTATAAACAATTAAAGACGGAAAAAAGGTATTTAGTGTTTCGCTAATATTTCATCTAAAATACTATAATTAACACTTTTTCGATAATATTTCTTTTAATTTAACTTAAAAAAATTATTATAAAAAAAGATTAAAATTTTTTAAACTCTTGTGATATATAAAAAGGGCTCCACGAAGCCAAAAAAATTATTTAAACATTTTAAATAATTTATTAAGTTTTTAACTTTGATTTAAATAGTTTTTTTTTCTAATTTCCACAGAATAGTTTTAGACAAATTTTTGAAAACATATCATCCATCAACCGTTTTACCATAAAACCAATGTTAAATACGTCTACTTTTAAAGTCATTTATTTATTTAAATAATCGGCCAAACTGCGCCCCATTAAAATTTTTCGACCTTACTTTTTACGTCCTCAGAACGCTATAAAAATTTCAGCTTGATATCTCTTTTTGTTTTTGTGTTATCGTCATGAGATATCGGACAGACGACAGACAGACAGACAACCGGAAATGGATTATTTAGGTGATTTTATGAACACCTATACCAAAATTTTGTTCATAGCGTCGATATTTTTAAGCGTTACAAATTTGGTACTAAACTTAATATATCTTGATATATTTCATATACATGGTATAAAAATACAGGTTTTTATTTAAAATTGTCTTTCTGCTTGTACATACTATTATGTATCAGTATTAAATACAGCATAATTACTGCTTTCACATAGTGCACGCGTGTATATATGTTTTTAGACTGGACTGAAACGGACATACGACCTTACCTGTCTTTAATGAAAATTCTAGAAAAGCACAAACTTAAAGACAAAGTAAATAAATTTTGTGAAGATAACGCTAATATAAATTTTGGCGGAGTACAAGTTCTTCACATTCATAGTGTCTCCTTATCAGCAGAACGTTCGCATTGATTTTTAAAGTAGGTAGCCTTATGAATAAGCTTTGTTACGCCAGCGACACAAGGTTCGGAAATCGCATTTAAAAATGTCAAAATTGGTTGCTTTTTAGATGCTAATTAGGTATCGAAATCAGAAATCACGTCCTCTGTAACTTACACACCGGAACTCGGTTGCGTTGGTAGCATTATGTGATGCTAGCAACGCAATGAAAATTTTAATGAATAATTGCCTAATTAATAAACGAAAGCCTCGAATTTCGCAAAACAACGCATCTAAAAATCAGATCCCTCCAAAACAGGTATAAACTCAGCGTGGTAATTTAGTGATCATTAGGTGCTTGCAAGAAATTAAAATGAAAACGATCATAAATAAGTGTAAAAAAATAGGGCATACTTGATTTGAGAGAAACAATAAACAATATACCATAGTCTTAAAATGCTCGTAAACTATCACATAAACAATCAAAATAAAGTACTATTTAAATGCTTTATGAAAAACTACTGAACGGTTTTCTGTATTGTTTTAATTACGAGTTGGATGGATTGAGTTTATGGACTAAAGAGGAGTTGGCTTCTGAAGTTTTTAGCCCTTGTGTTCAAAAAGGGGCATTATTACCGAAAACGGATATTTTATCGTAAACTACATATAACAGTTCAAGTTAGAATTTTACATGCATTTCCTGTAATAGTGTCCCATTTTTGAACACAAGGGCTAAAAACTTCAGAAAACAACCAACTCCCTTATAGTCGAAACAAAAAATACAGAGTTATTAAAAAATAAAACAAGAAACGGTTTTTTTTTCGCTTATTTATGATTGTTTTCACTTTAATTTCTTGCAAGCACCTAATTAGCAATTCATTACCAAGCTTAAGTAGCATCTAAAAAGTACCTATTTGTGGCATTTTTGAAATGCGATTTCCGTACTTTGCGTCGCTGGCGTAAGCTTTATGAATACGGTAATGTTTAAAAAACAGCTTCGTTTAGAAAACAGATCATCATGATGTGTGAGCAGTTTTTCTGATTGCCTCTGAGTGAGAATGAGCAATTTATTTATTTTATTTTTTTTTCTGTCATTAAAATTTATGATACATACTTTTCCGAATTCAAAAACATTTAGCATCTATAATTGGGAACAGAAAGGAACTTATAAAAAAATATAGAAATTATGACTATTTTCATACCATTATGAAAATTTTATTTAAAAATAAAAAAATTTGCCACTTAAATAACAAATGGGTAAATAGCTTTTCGTGATTTAGGATAATTACTGAATTCTTTTCGATAGTTACGGTGTTTTCCTAAAGCCCAAATTGTCATTTGATAAGCACCAGCCAATGTGAATATTCCAGCTGGTAAACAAGATGTCATAATTGTAAATGCAATCCAACTACCGATTTCGTATGTGTAGTTTGGACATGATACAAAATTAAATAAAATTGTAAATGGATTTGATGTTGGTGTTGGAATTTTTCGTACAGTGCTGCCAGCTGGACGTAAATTACGCAATGCTATATGTATACTAAAGTTGCCAACTTCACAGAACTGAAACGCAAAGAAAATTTAAATTAATGAAAATAATAAATGGAGTAAATGATTTAAATATCATACATATACTTGGATCTCAATGATTGAACTACACTGCTGGACATATTTATAGGAACGTTTCAAAAAAATAGCATTTTTATCTGTATAAGAAAGTCTACCTGGAAAAAACCTGAAAGCAACTTACCGTATACTCGAATAAAGGATTCTACTAAGATAATTATAAAACTTCCAAATTTATATTTTTTATTCAGGAAAAACAAATATAAAAAAAGTACAATGAATAAAAACTTTAATAACTTTGGACGTTTTTTTTTTTTTCTTTAAGGTATTTCCAGCATGAAAGCACCTGTCGACAAATTTGGCCTATTTTTTTTAAGGAGATATGCATGGATGGAATAATACTAGGGATTTCAATAAAACTTCATAAATACATTTTTTGATTAACAAAGTTTTCAAAAATCACAAAAAATTCCTAGGTAAAAATTCCTATATATTTCTATTTCAAAAAATATAGAGAGTATGATAAAAAACTATCTGAAATATTTAGACGATCTTGTAGTATATAATAATACCATAAAAATATAATATTGTCGACGATATAAAAACAAAATTTTAATTTAATTATGATTTCATCGAAGATCCATCATTTGATGAACAGAGACGACTATAGTTAGAGTACTGATGATTGAAGAGAGATATTTATATTATCAAATTTATAAGCAGCATTTGTACACAATATATTATATATTTTTGCAGTTGTGTGGGATTGTAAAGCTAAAATAACACATTATTTGACTATAAAGCATGTATTTGGTTTATATGTATGTACCGTGCAATAAACTGAAACTTACATTACTGTACGGAAACAATCACCTTAACAGACTCAGAATAATATTAGCTGTGAGATCCCGAAGTTGTAAAATTTTTGATAATTTAGATCGCGAGATAATCAGCTGCAAAATTCGCGATTTCGAGGGTCAAGGCATGTAAAACTCACCGTCTTCCCAGCTATTTTTACGATATTAAAAAATTATGTCGACAGAATTTAAAAAAAGTAGAAGGGTTTTCGAGGTATTAATTTTGACGTAAATTGTCAAAATTGGGAACTTAGACATTAATTATCTCATATTTTAAACGGTCAAAATTTCTGAAACTTTAAGATTTAATAGGAAGTCCTATTCGTAGTCAGAGGAAAAAAAATCGTTAAATTCTGTCAAAAAGTGAGTTTTATCATAGGAACTACAAATACCATACTGAAAATATTTTAACGTATACTAATTCAATTTTTAGTACTTCATATTCCCCCCTGTTGTTTTTATGGCACATTCTAGCTTTCTTGGGATGCTTCTAATTAAATTGTCAATGAATTCCGAAATATCTTGTCCTATTCCTCAAATAAGGCAATTTTAAGCCTTAGTTTCTTGATGGTAGTTTTTGGAAATGCCAAACGTTACGAGCGCAATCATCGTCTGCCCATTTGCGATGATTGCGTGCAAATGTAAGTCTAGCAACTGGAAGACTTCGGGTCAATACTGGACTTTTCACAGCTATGTGAGATGTTAATCCAGTTTCCTTGATACTTATTTTTACTGTTTTCGAACTAACATTTCCATCCTGAACTTTCTGCACTTTTTTTATTCGTATCTCAGTTGCGTTGACAGTGCGATTATTTAATGCATAGTTTACCATAAATCTTTTGCTTAAGTTGTTGTTTTTTTTATAGGCCTTGTTATCTACGTCTTTTGAGAGTCCCGTCTTCTGAAGCCTACGGCATTCAGAAAACAAAACACTAAGGCATAAAATTGTCTTATTGGAGGCATGGGACAGAATACCACAATAATTAATTGACAATTTAAGTATGCTATGAATGCTAGAATGTTTCTTAAAAGCAACAGTACTAAAACAACATCCAAAGGTATTCAACTTTTAATTCATTGGAATTTTTTGGAAGAAATTTTATTTCTATTTATTTTTCCGTAATAAAAAAATAAAATTTTGAAGTTTTCTTCTCATCTTACATTACAGTATTCTTTATTGAAGGCTACGTTAAATTGCCCTCAGGTTTTTCTCAGACAAACTTTCTGATACAGACAAAAATGTTTTTTATGCGTTGTTTTAAATATGTCTCGCAGTGAATTTAGAAATATAAAGATTGCTAAATTATACAAATAACATCTTAAGTAAATAGAATTGAAAACAAACATTTGAATGTGTTAATTGTTGAAATACCATATATAGACAGTGTTAATTACTTAATAGTTTGTTTTTTGCATGTTATGTAAGTAAAGAAAGATAGCCACTGTTAGATAGCCACATATACATACATGTCACATACACACATAACTGATATTCCCATGCCATTCGCATACTATTTAATTTGCACCTGATTTCCACCCTCACGAGTAGACAGTGATGCTTATGAAAAAAAGTTTCAAACAAAAGTTGTTTATTTTTTTATAAGGAACACATTTAAACTTGTTGTTCTATCTATACCAGTTTTTCGTTTTTCAGTTACCATGTCCACAGACGAACGGGCATTGGAAAGCACAACTGGAAATGGATTTTATGAAAACCTATACCAAAATTTTGTTCGTAGCATCAATATTTATAAGCATTACAAACTTGGGACTAAACTTACAATACCTATATATTTATTACTTAAAATACCATGTATATATTTCATAAATACATGGTATAAAAAATACACGTACACCAACTGGGCCATATACGCTCAACGAATAATTAATTTTTGTTTGTTAATCAATTCAAACTTTTTAGTTTGTTTACCAAATTTTGTATACAAATTTAAACATCAAAGTCGATTTACGATTATTATTAATGTTTATAATACAATTACTGTAGGAAATGAAGCATTTAATGTTACAATTCTATGGAAAAAAAAAGAGTTTTTATGGGATCCAGCTCAAAATGTTCGTATTAATGTCTAGAAAAATCATATTTTATCATTATAAAGTGTGATTTTACCATGCGCGTATGTGCGCACACTGTAAAGTTCGTCCAAATTAATTCTGCTGAAAAATCATGAAATTTGAGAGAACACCCATATATTTTGGGCTTATCTAAGCATTGTTTGTCTCATGACATTTTTTCCCCAAAGATGGTAGTTTTTGAGATACCATTTTAATGCAAATTTGATATTGTCAAAATTAACGATTATTCCATCGTTTCGATCAAATATTTGGTATTTCAGTCCAATTTAAACGATTTTTGTCTGCAGAATTTTTTGCCCTCACCTCACCCTTTTTTGAGATAAAAGTGTTATAAAAAAATTAGCATTTTTATGCTAAAATTTTGTAATCAACAAAATTAACGATTATCGTATGATTGTGATCAAATATGTTATTCAAAAACGATTGAAATTAATTTTTTTGACTCTTCTAAGCACTTTTTGTATCTATTCATTTTTCGCCTTATCACAAAATTTTCGAGATATAAGCGTTTTAATCAAGCGTTTTATGCTTTTTTAGTAACACCTGTATCTCGAAAACAATGAGGTAAGATGAAAAATGGCAAGACACAAAAAGTGCTTAGAATAATCCAAAATATAAAGTCTAATTTAATTACAAAATTTTAGCTTAAGGTTTTATGAACGCCAAGGCAAGTTTAGACTTGAGATTAAAATTATTTGTACTTAGTTTCAACAATGTAAACGAAAAATAAGAATAATCTTTTTCGATATCTGCCTTGGTTTTCGAAATATCGAAAGCCAACGACACAGTTTCCCGTGATGATTCCACACGATGTAGTAAAAATGCAAGGACCTGATTGAAACCAACGTTGGCAGAATAGGGCCGGGAAAGCATTTTCATCAATTCTCTAATTACTGGTGATGCATTCAGGTTTCGCTGCCCACCTCTACTAATAGTACATTACAGTTAGTTTCAGTGTGCAACGTGCATTTTATTATTCTGCTAAATTTCCCGGTCCAAATTTTAAAGAAACTCAAATTTGACTAGGTTAGAATTTGTAAATGAATGGAGGTTTTTAAGCCCGCATGCCACTATAGAAATCCTATCGCATCCTTTAGTCCATACGCGGGGGGTTTCGTAGGAAATTATACCGGGATGAGTAGAGGTAGTGTTTTCTGAAGGTTTTTAGGTCGCTGAAAACGAATATGTGCGCCGATTTTACACAAAGCGTTGCAAACAACAGTTATTAACAATTTACTTGTTTAAATTACTGTAAATGGAAAACGAATTGAACATTATTATTACCAATGTTAAATATGCCCACTTTTGAATTTATTTATTTAATTAAAATAATTGGGTAACAATACCAGGCTCATACATCCTTAATTAGTCGCGCATAACGGTTTTTTTTTGTTTTTTTTTTTTCAATAATTTATTAAGATTTTAACTTTAATTTAAATAGTTTTTTTTTTTTTAATTTCCATCGACTAGTAGTGGAGAAATCTATGAAAACATATCATTGATCTACCGTTTTCCCATAAGACCAATGTTAAATATTGCGTACTTTTGAAGTCATTTATATATATTTTAATTATCAGGCAACCAGCCCCCCCCCCTAAAATTTTCAGAATTGATTTAGACTTAGTCCAACCATAAGTCCATATAAAAAAACATGCCTTTTATTCAAAATTGTCCTGGCACTCGTACATCCTTAAAAACTCGAATTTTTTTTTAAACGCTGATATCACTAAAATAGTCTGGCGATGTGGAAAAAACAAAGACACCTAATTTTTTTAAAATTTTCCAAAACATGAAATACAATAAGTTTCGCTTGTACCTTACAAACGGTGAGTTTTAGTCATACTCCCTTGATACAGTGCAATCTTAATAGAACGGACCTCAATATAACGAATTCTTCGATTTAACAAGTTTTTCGTAACCACTGAATTGTCCATAAGAGTCAATGTAAAATATACCACCAATATGTGACAATTAGTCCCATAGTATGTGATTCATGCCGCGACAGGTTTGGACACGTTTTCTTCGTAAAACAATTTAACAATCACTTCTTTACCATTGATAATGATTTAGCTGTCTGTGGATAACTAACTGATGCTGACATTGTCACATCTGTGTTACCGGTTACTAATGTGGAAGCGGAAGAAAGCGAGGAAGAAGGGGTGAAATTGATTAACATGACTTTACAATTAAAGATGCTCATAATGCTTTAAATATAATAAAATCTGTGTTTCTTACAAAGGGAGGTTTAAGCGACGATGTAGTCAAATCCATCACGAAATTGGATTGCGCTTTGGATGAGATAACTCTTACGGGTGATAAACAGACAACAATTTATGACTTTCAAATCAAAATGAACAAAATTAATATTAAGCTACCAAAATCCCATTGTTGATTTTTTTACCTTTAATTCGTGAGTTTTGTTGTACGATCTTTAAAATTAACATTAAACAAGTGAAAAAAAACAATTGACTGAATTAATTGTTGAAATACCATGTATAGACAGTATTAATTACTGTGTCACATTACACATACATACATGTCACACATATATAACTGATATTCCCATATAATATATACTATACAATTTGCGCCTAATTTGCGCTCTCACGGGTAAAGTGATGCTTACGAAAAAATGTTTCAAACAAAAGTTGTTTATTTTTGTATAAGAAACATTTTTATACCATGTATATGAAATATACATAGTATATTAAGTTTAGTCCCAAGTTTGTAACGCTTAAAAATATTGATGCTATGAAAAAAGTTTTGGTTTAGGTATTCGTAGAATCACCTAATTAGTCTATTTCCGTATGTCTGTCTGTCTGTCGTCTCTCGTCTGTCCGTCTGTCATCACGATTACTCAAAATCGAAAAGAGATATCAAGCTGAAGTTTTTTTTGAAGTCGAGTTCGTAAATGAGCAACATAGGTCAATTGGGTCTTGGGTCCGTAGGTCCCATCTTGTAAACCGTTAGAGATAGAATAAAAATTTAAATGTAAAATGTTCCTTATAAAAAAATAAACAACTTTTGTTTGAAACATTTTTTCGTAAACATCACTATTACCCGTGATTGCGCTAATTGTATGGTATGTATTATATGGGTATATCACTTATAAGTGTGTAACATGTATGTATGTGATAGAGTAATCAACACTGTCCATACATGGTATTTCAACAATTAACTCAGTCAATTGCTTGTTTTCACTTGTACTGCATTTAATTTGGATGCTGTATTAATTTGTAAAAATTTTGTTGCATACCTACTTATTTTTAAATAGAAAATACATACAGTAATTTGATAAAAATGTGCTATCATTTATTAGTAGAAGTTGTTCTTCATAACAAGAGGAATGCGTAATGCTGAGGTGAATAAAACTATTTCCTTGCCTCTTTATAACGAATTTTAGACCAACCTAACCTCAATATAACAAACCACAGCTTAACGAATTACTTGATATAATAACTTGATATTTTATATTGAGATTGCACTGTATTTATTATTTACATCTACTACCGTTTAAGGTTATTAATGTCATTGCCAATTGGTTTTACATTGTCATTGTAATTTAAATGTTCATATTAAAAAATATCTAGTTTAAATTAAATCTACTTTGATTGCATATATTTATCAAGTCAATAAAATTTTTAAAAAATCGGCACACAAGTAGGAGCTGCAGAGTCTTAGCGATTTTTCTAAAATGTAGCAGAAAATATAATAATTTATTTATTAAAAAGTTTCCATCACATATATTAATATCAAAAATGTTGGATGAATATCGTTGATGTAGTATATGAAGTGTCCCGAAACTATCGCATTATAACAGCAGAGTCGCTTTTTGCAAATTGGGGATATCTACCAGTTAAGTATTTGCGCACTTTTGGAAATCGATAATAAAAACATAAATAACATGTGTATATTATTAATTTTTCATAGCATTTTTATTAGATATGTGCTAACTGGCCGATTAGTTGGTTATAAAACTATTCGACCAAGCCGATCACTGTTTTGGGGGTATTCAATAATTTTCCGGGCGCTTCGTATACATCGTATAGTTCATCGCACGCAAGTCGTTGTGTTTTGTTTACTTTGCCTTGTCCTTTGATTATTGCTTTTTCACGGATCAGAATACTGTTTTGTGTAAAAATTAAGTTCTGAAACATGTTACAATTAAAAGTCACAATTAAATTTTTAAAAAGATTGTCTGAAAATTATGATCTTAATATCTGAAAAACATGCATCATTTTTAGACAATCTGTTAAAAAATTTAATTGTGATTTCTTAATATGTTTAATATCAATTTCTCAAGGTTAATGGTGTTTCTATTTCTGTAGCGCCTTAACAACCTCAAACTGATAGAGCTCAATTACAATTTATATTTAAACATGACAAAAGAAATGAAAGTCTGGTGCATGCATTTTTTTTGACCAATTGAATAATAATTCCGATAAAGTCAAGTATAATCAGTGTCAAATCATAATTTCTCGTGATGGGCAGGGAAAAACAGTAAATACTACGAGTATGATCAATCATATCAAATACCGACATCCAACCCAATGCGTAAGACTGTTTTACAATAAATGTTAATTAACAATCAAGGCTTTTTACATTGTAATTCCTTCTATATATATTTTATTGAGAAATACATACAAAGTAAGAGGCCGGATAGTCGGCGCTTTTTTCCGAATAATCGATCACTACAAAATTGACCGGATAGACGGCTTTACCGACTAAGTCGGAACATCTCCAATTTTTATCGATAAAACTTATTTTTCGAGTTTCAACCATATGTCAACTTAAAAAAATTGGTAAGCACCCTGTATATAAAAACAAAGGAACAAATATTTTGGCAACGTGACTGCATTTTCAATCACAATATACATTTGACGTAAAACTGTCATTGCCTATCTCCAAAAACGCTACACAGAATACTTCAAACGCAAAATTCCCAATTTGGAGGCGAGAGCAAACGCAACTCTAAGTGATTCAAAGAGTAAAATTCTGTATCTGACGTACCATTATTAGATAGGACTTTGCTAATTATCGTTGCATATTTTAAGAATTTCTCTTTTAATATTAGTAAAACTAAAATTTTTATAATAATTTAAACTATAGAAAACAAAATATATACTAAAAAGGTCATCTGTAATACATTTTATTTTTTACATTTTTGCTTATTTCAATTTTGTTAATATCAATCGGTAAATATTCAAAATTATGAACAAAGCCTTCAAAACTATGCAGATGTTGCAGTCAGTAATGGCTAACATGATGAATGGCTTAAACTGACTGCTAGAGATGTGCATAAATTAATTGACCTGCTTATCTCCTTAACTAATGAAGATCCCATTTCAACTTCTGGTGTATTATTTAGATACTATATAATATTAAGCTATATTTTGAAATAAAATTTTTTTTTTTTTTTTGAATGGTCGAAGTTTCCAAAGTTTTATTTTAAAATGTTTACTTCCGGTTTAGGAGACTTAAAAATTTTTTTTTTTCAAATTTGATTTCTTTTTAAAAAGATCAGGAAATTTTCTATACAAATCGCGTAGTTTGAAAATTTATTGTTATTATTTTCAATACGAAAAAATTCTCTACAAAAATCCTAATTTCGATTTAGACGATTCTTCAAGAGCCCATAACTACACAAATACACATCATATGAAAAAAAATTGTGTTCAATTTATATCTACTAAAAGTATAACAGGACCTAATATGAACAAATTTCAGAACCTCACTTTTTCCCCTGTCCGCTTGACCTGAAATGCACCAAAAGCATTTTGAAGCATTTAATGTCTAAAAATATTTTCAAAAATCAAACATTACAAGCTTTAAGAAGGCTTTTTTTGCCCTCGATATGAACATTATTGACGAAGTTATATCGTTTTAAAAATTACATTAAAAAAATTGAGAATTTAATAATTTGAACAAAATTTCAGAATTCGAAAAAAAAAAGAAAATATTTATATAGAAAGTCTTACAATGCCATATAATATCATTTATATTGTTTTACTTTCTATTTTAGTTTAGAAAATTCGTTAATATATTTTAGTATTTTTACGACCATTTAACAAAGAAATTAAACTCGATTTTCACCTTTAGAACCCTACGCTACCACTGAAAACATTATCGAAAAATAGTTTAAATTTATTTTTATTCTAATTTTTGGTTATTTATATTCTAATGTTGTAAGCGTTAGTAAGGATACACCCAAGCAAGCGTAGAAAAAACTTATTATACCGGTAGAAAACTCCAGACCGTTTTCACATACGGGAAGGGGAAAATATAGGCTTGGTACATTAATAGAAATTCGAGAACCACTGAACGTAGAGTAACAATAGAGACTAAAAATTTCTTTTGGAAAAGTTATAGTTTTCCCCAACAAAAGAATGTGCAAAACGCATTTGGATAACCTTTGGTGTAGTAGAGGGGTAGCGAAAGTTGCTACATCTATTAATATTGTTAAGAATTGGAAATTATTTTGCCAATTAAATTCATTTTACAAACTCACTTTTTACGTCCGAAGTACGCAGAACATTTTTTGCCCTAAATTGCAAAAAAATGGATTCAACCCCTAAAATCAACCCCCATTTCTCCATTTTTAAAGGTCTTGAGTTTAATTGATTTTTAATATGTTACTTTCACCCCAAACCTACATTTCCATCTAGTTGCTGCAAGTTTTGTCAACAAATTGCATATGGACTAAGAGATGCGATAGAGTTTCAATAGTGGCATGCGGGTTTAAAAACATCCATTAATTTACAAACTCTAGTCTAGATAAATTTAAATTTCTTTAAAATTTGGACCAGGGGATTTAGCAGAATAATAAAATGCATGTTGCTCACTTAAACTAACTGTAATGTAATATTAGCAAGGGATCACTAGCAATTAGAGCAATTGGTTTCAATCAGCTAAATGCATTTTTACTACATCCCTCCACGTCCTCTGTGCGGAGTCATCACGAGAAACTGTGCCATTGGGGTCAAAACCGGCGTTCTAAAATCATAGCTCCAAGGTTGTTAAACGGTTTAGAGGAGGCTGCGTAAATTGAGAAAATAATGAGCTTTGCTTATAGCTGGGAATACTTCCAAGAAAGATTTAAGAGCGATTAACAGGCTTTAATTTTTAAGGAGAGTAACACAATATACCTCAGTCCTCTAAATGAATGTCGGCACCGTAAAACGAATCCTTCAACATGAAATCAAAATTACCCTGGCAAGAATCAATTTAATAAAATGCAGACGAATTGAGTAAAAAATGTACGATGAACAATAAATTAAACTAGTCTAGTACTAATTGCATGTCATTCCATTCTTGTCGTTTTGAGATTTTAAATCTCAAATTTAAGAGAAACGGAACCATCATTTTTAGACCGTGAGTCAATTATTCTTCATTAGCCGACACGATAAGCTTTAAAATGAGAGGTAAATGATGCAATTTGATTTCGGAGGCTAGAGAAATAGAATATAAGATTTTTAAATTATACATACCACAAATCCAAGTAGCCCACCATAAATAATAAGTGGATGTGGAGCAGTGTAGAGGGGATGATTTACGTGATACGCCACATACATTGTAAACAACCAATAGTACAGACAATTTTTAAATAAATTTCTGATTGGCATTGTAGCATGAGAAAATCTGTGTACAAATAATGTTTCCAATATTCGTTTGGCATAATGCACCGTATAACAAATGGCAGCAAGGCTGAAATTTAAATTAAATATTATTTTAAATCTAAATTAATTAATTTTGTATACAAATGATTCGGGGTTCAGGGTTAGATAAGATTCATGGTTAGTTATCTTAAATACCTATGTAAGCGCTGAGTGGGTTTTGTATGCTTATACAAGCTGAATCCGAATTTTCAACTTGCTCATCGATTAGAGTGGGGGTAAACTATTGGAAATTTTGTCCCATTTTATTCTATATGAAAAAACAAATATTAATTTTTTTGTTCGTTTTGATACGACCAATAGAACTGAAGATATGGTTAAAAATGTAAACAAAAATGACGGTGCATAAGGTCGGCGCGTAGAGCTAGGTTTGAAACGTCCATAGATTGGCCAATAAATAATATTTTTGCACTTGAAGGCACTCGTTTTAAAGATATGAGTCCTTATTTTAATTTTATGCATATAAAAACACGTTTTATGCAATAGCGACGAAGCTAGCACGATTGTAAGTATTAAGTTTTCTCATTTTTCTGGCCCGCTTTTAGTGTATAAGTCGAAAGCAAGCCCTTAGCGAAAGAAAACCCCACATAATTATATAGAAGAAAATTGCAAATTTCTTCTAGTTTAAGAATTTTTTATATTTTTTCAAATATCTCTATTAAAACTTGAGTTATTGCAACCGAACACGAATGTATGATGAAATTTTGCGTAAAACCGTGTAACTTTGAATAGCTGTATCTCCGAAATTATCGGACCTATAAAAATCGGCTTGATCTCAAATTATTGCAAATTTAACTTTCTTTAAAAATTACAAGTTTTGATGAAAAACCAGTCCTTCCAGGTCAAAATCGACAAAAAGAAAATGAGGTCAAAATTTTCGCGGTTTATCTTATTTTTCGGCATGATCCGGTCGTTTGCCGAGGTAGAAAATTTGGATTTAGCATTGCCTTTACATTGTAAACAACAGATCAAAAAAACAAACATACCTGATTTGATGCAACGTTCATTCCTTTTACATGTTTAAATTAATTGAATCATAATTGATTAAGACATTCGCGTTCATGGCAATAACTCAAGTTTTAATAGAGATATTTGAAAAAATAAAAAAGATCCTTAAACTAGAATCAATTTTCAATTTTCTTCTATATAATTACGTGGAGTTTTCTTTCGCGAAGGGCTTGCTTTCGACTTATAAACTAAGAGCGGGTCGGAAAAATGATAAAACTTAATAATTACAATCGTGCTAGCTTATTTATTGGCCATTCTACGGACGTTTCAAACCAAGCGCTGCGCGCTGATATTATGCGCTGTCATTTTTGATTACATTTTTAACCATATCTCCAGCTCTATTGGTCGTATCAAGACGAATAAAAAAAAATGAATATTTGTTTTTGCATATAGAATAAAATGGGACAAAATTTTCAATAAATTAAGAGCTATGGCCGTATAAACAATTAATTTTTTTTAAACTTCGTACCAAGAAATCGGCCTATTAGAGGGTTTTAACCAATTTTTTACAAATTACAAAAGAACTCTGCATCAAATAAAAAAAAAAAAAGTTCAAATAAAAGTTCTATCTTATTGAATTGTGCACACTTGTGTTTCTTCGTGCAAATTTTAAAATGCTAATTCAATCTAATGAAAAAGAATCCATTTTATAAACCGTTAGAGATAGAACAAAAGTTTAAATGTAAAAAAAAAAAGTTAAAATGTAAAAATTTTTTAACTTTTGTTAAAAACGATTTTTTGTAAACATCACTGTTTAACCCGTGAGGGCACAAATTAGGAAAAAAATTTGGTATACATTTTCTCCAAAAGTTGAACATTTGCAGGTAGTTTCAACTAATAGCCTGGTGAAACCCTTTCGAAAAACAAACAAAAAATTCTAGAAAATATTGTTTTGGAGAAAATGGATACCAAAGTGTTAATCCCGTTAATCCTAATTTTCATCCTCACGGGTAAACAGTGGTGTTTATGAAAAAATATTTCAAACAAAAATTGTTTATTTTTTTATAAGGAATAGCTTTTACATTTAAACTTTTGTTCTACCTCTAACGGTTTATGCAAAAATATGCACAATTAAATCAAGTAAAACTGAACTTGAACTTGAACTTTTTTTTTTAATTTTATGCATAGTTTTTTTTTGTTATTTGTAAAAAACTGATTAAAGCCATCCAAAGAGGGGGTTAGGCCCTCTTTGAGAGGCCAATTTTTTGGCACGAAGCTTTTACAACCTAAGAAATAACTAGTAATACAACCTAATAAGTCATGAATAAAAATCTAATTAATCTACGGAGGCCCAATGTAAAATTTGACAAAATTTCTATCGAAAACAAAAAATACGTTGTTATAGAAGAAAACAAGCCAAGAAACATAGCGTTTTATGTGAACGGCTAAGTTAATCTAAAAAATTCGCAAAAGTCGAGAAAACGGTTTGCTTGTGAAAAAAAGTTGTAGATCTCAAAAATGCCTATCGATTTGGATGCGTAGGTACCAAGATAACTATTTTCATTTTCGATTTTAAAGTTGATATTTGGTAAAGTTATGAATAATAGGTTCACAAACCTTAATTTTTTTTAGCAAAACAATTTGAAAATTTTTCAAAATATCGAAAGAAAAATATTTTTCTCGTAAAAACTTTCCCGTTGCTTGAGGAATTGTGGTAGAGCAGTTTTCCGGAGCTTACTCTCTTCGTCTAAATTTCTTCTTTTATGATATTTTAGCAGTAATTAAAATTTTTTAATTTTTGATGTCTAAATCAGACCCCGAAAAAGTCTACTTTCGTGGTATGGGTCAAAAATAAAACTCGTTGAGCTCTAAAACTTGCACACGTTATTAATAAATACTTACTTTAAAATATTTTTTAAAAAATCCCTAAAAATGCACTATTTCGAGGCCCGATTTTACATCAAAAATTAAAAAATTTTAATTGCTAAAATATCATGATAGGAGAAGTCTAAACAAAGAGATTAGCCCCCGAAAAACCGCTCTACTATAATCCCCCGACCAAAAGGAAAGGTTTTACATTTTAAAATGTTTTGCGAAAAAAAAAAAACTAAAGTTTTGTGAACCTATTACTCATAACTTCAACAAATATCAACTTTAAAATCGAAAATGAAATTTTTTCAAGTTTTCGCGGCACCTACGCATCCAAATCGTATTTACCAGCCGTCTAGTCTATTACCAACTTTTTTTTTTATCGTAAGTAAACCGTTTTTTTTTTTTTTTACATATGGGAATTTTATAGGTTAACTAAGACATTGATTAACCGTAAACATAAAACGATATGTTTCTTGTAAACATAAAACGATATGTTGCTTGTTTTCTTTTATAACAACGTATTTTTTTTTATTCTGATATCAATTTTGCCATTCGTTTCGCAGATTAATTGGATTATAATAAGTAAAGCCAAGAAAAATAATAAATATTTATATTATAGCTTCGGTTTTTCGTCGACAATCAAGCCTACACGAGCGCTTTCAGTGAATAACTTTGGCGTCATTGAAAAATAACAATTAATTAAACTGATTGGATTAGAATTGTAAACATAAGAGACGAAATTGCATAAATTTTTTAAATGTAAATAAAAATAATTACTTAAACTTAAATTAGTTTTACAAACCGCTGTAATTGTTGTTTATATTTAATATGGGTGTAAGCAACAAAATTGCTGATTAAAGTTGACGTTTCACCCTTTCGATTCCCGTCAAGCAGATTGCGATCGGATAAAAAATCAGACCTTGCTGTCTGCACAAAGTCAACAACTTTTTTCAGACATTTAGAGCAAAATGAAAATATGCAAAAACTATTAGGCTGAATAAAACGTTCCAAAGTTAATTTTTTTTCGTTGAGGTTTCAACTACAAGTCAATTTTATGATAAATAATTGTTTTCAGATAAATAAAATCAATTGAATAATTAGCGTTTTTTAGAAATTTTTTCCTTTTAAGTTATAGAAAAACATCTAAGGAACAGAAAGTTCCATAGAGTTTCCTAAGTGCTCCATTTATGAGTTATATAGATTACAAGAAGCAAAAAAAAAAAGAAAAAAAAATGGGCCGATTTTGTTTAATAACTCCAGTTACCAGGTTCCGGATGAATGGACTTGACAGATCCATTATGAGAACCCCCTTCCAGAGTAAAAAAAGTTCTGATCTGTAACCGTAAAAAACATGTAAGCCATATCATTAAAAATCCGAAACGGTACCACAGACCCCAAAAACTTAAAACAAAACAGAAATTTTTGTATTTGTAAGTTCACTTCAGAAAATTGTATAGGTATAAAACTATCATATTTTCGCCCGACAAACTCTTTAATTTATTATTTTGTCAATTAAACGCCAAGTTTTGTCTAGCCTGTGAGAGATATCGATTCCAGCTAAATATATATAGTTTCGGTATACATTTCAGTATTTTCAGTGATATTTTTGATTATACATACTTCTACTCTAAAATTTATTGTAGCAAGTTTTAACTATATTATAATTAAAAAAAATACCGATGACATGCAAAATAAAATTTTACGTACTCAACAACATAGTGGGTTTGAACTGATGAATCTAATGTACCATAAAATATCCAAGGCCTTTGATACAACCATAAATATACAATTAATGGTCCTGCATATTCCGCTAAGAAAACTGTCTTCCACCCAATTTGTGGTCCTAAATCTTTCAGATACAATTTACGATCTCCATCAAACTTTAATGAATTCACTTGTACTTTATCATCTAGTGTTTTTTCACGCGGTTGCAATCGAATTGATTGTCGTTCAATCGGCAAACCTTTTTTCAATTGTGATACTTGTTTTTTTACATCTTTAATTGTTGAATTTTGATTGATTGTTATACTTCCAAGTGGTTTTGAACTAGATGCACTTAAAATTTCCACCTATAATATAAAAATTAAAATAAAAAATTTATTAATAGTTTTATTAACCTTTAAAAAATCATAAAGTTAATTGAATATAGTAAAAGAAATTAAAAAAAAAAAAAAATTATACCTCCATTATTAAATGAATGTTTTCAATATGACTTCAAATCAACAAGTCATGGAACAAGTTATAAAATTTTTAATTACTAGAACACCTGAATTGAATTGTATACCTAAGTTCAATGTCTAAATAAGTAATTTATACATTACAAATATAAATGCCATTTGTAATGTATGCGTAAACCATATAAACTAAATATTGCTTATTCTCAATATAATATACGTATATTTATAGTCAGGAAAATAGAGGTGTTTTAATTAACTCACGAACTTCAATATTTAAATATCAATATTTTGTTTTCACAAATTAGGGTTGATAAGTAAGAAAAGGATATAATAATTATTTTGTACAACCTAGACTGTCACAGATATTGGAAACATGACAGATTGTGTAGACTGCACATTTAGGGTAAAAATATGGCCACCCTACAGAGAAAAGTATAAAACAAATTCACGTAAAAAATCTTTCTTTCTCTGAGCAGAAAATCAAAATGTTAATCCTACTCAGTTTAAAAAATTGTATAAAATAACTAATTACTTTTGAATCAATTAAATTAGTTATTGTTGAATTATTTTAAAATCTGTTTCAAATTAAGCAGAAGTGAGGCTCCATCTATTTTTTTATTATATTCGACAATAATCAACCATTTTCAGCCTTTGTGTTAACTTTATGATTCAAATGTCCAATCGGTCTACGGGTTTTTTAGCACTTGCGTTCAAAAATATTACCGAAAACGGAGATATTATCGTAAACGATACCCCCCTATATTTTCTTTGTGCAAAGATATTATATATAGAAAAATATAGTCAATTGAGTAATGTGCAGTAAAATTAAATAATATTGAATTTAAAATTAATTAACTTACAAATGGTACGCTTGACTCGGCAGCCAATAGTTCATGCTGTCACGAGACGCTCAATCCGATGCAAAAGGACCATTACTGACATCTTAATTTTGACAGATATTTGGTTACATGGACATGAAATCTCCTATACCGAGCTATAAGCGCCCGTGGCTGAATTTACGTCGTGGAGAGGGTACAGAAAAAAAGGCCCCTATCTTTCGAATGAGAGAAAAAAATAAATCATGATACGCAGTACAAAGTACGCAACGAGATAGAGGCTTTTTTTCTGCTACCCTTCTCCACTCGAGTTACACGTCCTTATACATATATAGATATGCTATTTCTCCATGGTATAATGTACGAATTAATATTAGATACTAGTTGTGAACTACTCGTTTCGGTAGGCAACTTTAATTTTAAATACAAAGATTATTGTGTAATATTCTTCACTTCATATGCCGCCACTTATTCTTTTTTTGTTCATAATTTCGTCGATTTAGTTAGTAAATTTTATAAAATTTGATAAACCCCCGATAAAACAGTTCTGTCAACGGAATTGAGAACTTTAAACTGGAATAACTGTGTTTAAGATCTGGCCCTCGGGCTGATCTTCGGTCTTTGGCCTGATCTTCAGCCTTTGGCCTGAAACGGACTCGATTTTTACTAACAGATGACTGACGTAATATTTTTAATATAGCATGCGGAATCATTTTTAGAATATAGCTTTAAAATTTAAACCAAGGTGACTGATAATGACTTTCATGAAAATTGTGAAAAATCGCAAAATTATTAAAATCGAAACAGTAAACTTCATAATTTTCCAGTTTAAAATTTTCCTAGATCTGGCATTGTCTGAACAAATTAAAATTAAGATAATACAGTTTGCAAAATTCGAAAAATTAATAATTTCCTCGAAATTTGTTTTTTCGTCAATGGACTTACTATCGAACAGTGACGTTTTTACGACATTTTCTTAGGGGGGGTAATAACTTCAAGAAGTCGCCTTGTAACTGTAAGAGAGGGTTAAAGGAAAAAAAATTAAAACAAACACTTTTTTAATAACACTTTATTATTTGTAATTTTAAATCTCTATGTAAAATAAAAACACTTTACAAAAATAAACTTTAGGGTTTTAAGGAACATAATGGTTATTAAAAATTATTAATAATAAAGTAACATAATAAAATTCCAATAACCAATAAACTACGAAAAATTAAAAATATATTTAGTGAATGGGAAACATCATATCAAGATAATCGCAGATTTGAAGTAGCTCTGACAAGACTTCGAATAGG
Source organism: Chrysoperla carnea (assembly GCF_905475395.1). NCBI lineage: Eukaryota > Metazoa > Arthropoda > Insecta > Neuroptera > Chrysopidae > Chrysoperla > Chrysoperla carnea. The sequence continues at coordinate 7,154,102 of NC_058342.1, read as the reverse complement.
GCACACCAAAATAACCCATTCTCACATCTTGAACAAATCTTCTCCACCAATCTGCAGCCATTGCAATACAGAACTCACAGTAGAGCATCTATTCCAATGCATTAAATACAGAGCAATGACAATTTCCAGTAGAATTTCCTCCGACTTGACAATTACACTCGGAAACACCAAACTTCTACATCAGCTATAATCAATGAAAAGACCAGTTACTAACCACACCTAAGAGAACAACATCATTCTTGCTGATACTGCGTATATGACCATAGTAGTTAAACACGCAGTATAATATTTAAAAAAAAAAAAAAAAGTAACATAAACGTAATTTTTTTTTTGTAATTTAATAAAATACTACATAATACGTAAGAATGATACATAATATCACAAATATAAAATAATTATTTCAACAGATAAAATCTAATTTTCTTTTTTTTTTCAGTAGCAAACTTATTAATTACCGAATCAATATTAATTTCAACATTTCGGTGTATGTATAAAAGAGCTAAACTTGAAATTCTTTCTTGGCCCATTGTTGCTCTCAGCCAATTTTTTATTATTTTAAGTGTTGAGAAGCTACGTTCTGAAGACGCAACACTTACAGGCATTGTAGAAACTATGTGGAGCGCTAGTTTGATGTGCGGAAAAATATCTGTATCGAATTTTGCATAAGTGCTTATAACATTGTCTCCAATGCTGAATCCACAAATCTATTTCTGAAGCAATGCTTTCTGAAACATTATCTTTTATTGAAAGGAATGGGCTTAAAAACGAGATCATTTTATTTTTCATTATATTAATCTTGGATTGATTGAAATAAATCTAACATTTTCCGCAAGATCCAACGATATTTACGAATCTAAAATTCCATTTTCTCTAGAATGGTCCAGAATAAACCTGTTTTATTTGATTTCCTGCACCAAAACAGATATTTCATAACGAGAACTAAGACAAATTTTATGACTAAAGAATTTTGTGAGAAAACGTTTTTGAGTCAAAAAAACTTGCTTCCGGTATACCAAGACCAAGTTCTCTGAATTTTGGAAAATTAAATGCGCGGATTGGGAAAGTCGGAATTCTCGTAACAGACTTGGAAGGATATTTAAATCTGATTTTCGATACAATAATTGAATTATGACTCTGGGAACTAACTACTACCGAAGATTTGATTTTGTTTTCTCTTTAAGATTCATCTATTCCATTGTTTTTGTCAAACTTCAAATTTTATTTGAGACCCGATTTTCGTTTTTGTTTCCTGATTTCTGGGGGGGGGGGTAGTTACCCCTATTACCCCCCCCCCCCGTAAATACGCCCTTGCTATCGAATAGAAAAAAGAAGAAATATTGAAGAGTTTCAGTTTTGAAAATGTCTATGTTAGATGAAACATGTTAATATATTTTAAATTTTTAAAATATATTGGAATAATATAGTGGACTAAGCAAAGTAAACTAGAAGTTTTATTTCTTCAAAATCCTAAATATTAAAAAGATAATTTCAATTTTTGACTATTTAATTTAAAAAATAGGTCGTATCTAAAAAATTGAAATATTTTTAGTTTTATTTTCAATTATATTTTTATTTTTCCTGTTCATTTAGAAAAACAAAAAGTTAAAAACAAAATGAATTTTTTTTAAAGAAATTTTTAAGATAAACTGGAAAAAACTTAATTTTTTAACTTAACTTAAGAAATATCGGAAAATTAATAATTTTTTTGCGTTTAAACCAATTTTTTCACCAATCCGTCGTGTTAAAATAAGTTAATTCCAAAAAAAGATGGGATCGTTTCTAAGTTCTAACCATATTTTATATTTTGTTCAATTATTTATTCTTAGTTATATATACCTCTAAGTCAAAATAAACGCAAAAGTTGAACCATTCTATGTGATATTACTGAATTCACAAAAAAGAGTGTGCATTTTTTGTTATACAGAGTGTACATACAATCAAAAATATCTGACCAAGAATATATACTAACTTAATAATTATCGAATGTAAAAAAAATTAACTAAATTAAATTTTAATCTCGGAAAATTAACTATTTTTTTCGTCAATCCGCATGGAGTAAAACGATTTAAAAAAAAATTATGTTACAAAACTTTTATTTAAAAGAAGTGCATGTAGGTATATTAGTTTAATAGGCGGACAATGAACCTTTATTCTCCTGACTAAAAATACAAATACAGTAAAATCTCATTTGAATGACCTTATTAATTAATAACCTTTAGTTATTTTTTAAATTTTACTTAAACTTTATAATATATTTAAAAAAAATTATCAATCTTTATTGAAATATTATCTATCCGAATTAATACTAATGACATATCATGATTTGTGCTATTAATACATTGCATTTTTTTGCAACTTTAACAAAATAAAAATTAATTAAATAATATTATTAATTTTTAAATTTTAATGTTTGTCATTTGTAATTTGACCTTCAAGTAAGACAAATATTTATTTAGTCAGGCTATCAAGACACCGTAAGATAAGATGTTATCTAAAAATTCATCAAAATTTTAATTTGTGCCCCAGTAGAGTATTAGAATTTCCCATTATTTTTATCATTTTTTAACGGGGAAGGATGTGGATGAGTTATATATCCCGTTCATAACCTCTAGTATGTAATACTAACGATATATGCATCTTAACGATATAAAAGCGGGGATTGGATTTATAGTTTTGGAGAGGCTCAGACAAAAATCGTTTTATTAGATGTTTTATGCCTTTGCGTATCTGCATAGAGACCCTTAAAATTGAGCTAGTGGATTAAAAATATGAATATAGATGAAGTTAGTGACAAGGAAATACCTTTTGGAAGTTACAACTCTCCAGCCGCCTTTCCCACCTTTATATGCAGATATTTCATTTTTTCAAAAACACCAAAAATCTAATAATAAGACACATTTACGAAAGAGAAATGCGACCTTAATGGTGGAGCTTCCCTACTCACGAGTTTTTCTTTTAATAATCCTGAACTATTTAAGCTTGTAAGATCACTAGCAACAAAAATATTAACGTTTGATTTTTTTTCAGCTATATTAAATTGTTTGATTTTTAACGATGGTCATTTTTGACATCTTTTATTGAAATCGGTAGATTTTGGAGAAATTCTTAAGAAATATCATCATCTGCACAACACCTATTAAGGACACTGCCCGCGTCCAAAATAACATAGACCGTACATATATCTTGGTGTAGTACGTACATATAATGATTCCTCGTTGTTTTAAATGAATCACTAGACCCATCTAGTATATCTATCGATAGATAGCTCAAACTTGATTTCACGTGATCAAATTAACTGTTCAACAAAGACTTATGGCGATGTAAAAATTATTTTGTGTTTCATAGCAACAAAATTAATTTTACTGCTTATGATCTATATTCTATGGTAAGACAAATTTTAACGTAAAATTTCTTCTTTTGCGTTAGTTTTCGTAGACTGACTGTTTTACTCTTAGCTTCTGTTGACTTTTAATAATATAATATACATTTTGATAAGCGTATATAATAAATTTCAAGGACAGTTTTTCAAATATTAAAATGATCCCCTTTATATACGTTAAAATGATCCCTATTTTTTGTGTAAAATTAGAATAGGTAAAATAATTTCCCATCACGTGACATTAGATAATTCATAAATAAATAATATATAAGATAAATATTTTATTTTATCATTGTGCAATGAAGTAATGCACAAAGAATACTTTCGATACAGAAGAGTTTTTTTTTTTATTAACATAAATATTAAGATACAGAACAACAAAAATAAATATATTTAAATATAAATGTAAATAAATACAAACCAAAAATTACTTAATAAGAAATAATTAGATATACAGTAACGTAACAATATATTTTAGGCCCTCCCCAGTAAACATAACATAGAGTAACGTTTGATTGAAACCCACCCCCGTGGTTAATATTTTATGTAATACTTGAACGTTCCCTTAGATTTTTCGGTCCAAATACAGTGATTTATTCATAGAAAACATAGTTTTTATATCATATATATGAAATATATCAAGGTATGCTAAGTTTAGTCCAAGTTTGTAACGCTTAAAAATATTGATGCTACGAACAAAATTTTGGTGTAGGTGTTCATAATATCACCTAGTGAGCCAGCCCATTTCCGGTTGTCTGTCAGTCGTCTGTGCGTCTGTCATCATGATAACTCAAAAACGAACAAAGATATTTAGTTGAAATTTGTATAGTGTGATGTAAAAAGTGAGGACGAGTTCGTAAATGAGTATCAGAGGTCAATTGGGTCTTGGGTTCGTAGGATCCATCTTGTAAACCATTAGAGATAGAACAAAAGTTTAAACGTAAAAAATGTTCCTTATAAAAAAATAAACAACTTTTGCTTGAAACATGTTTTTGTTAACATCACTATTTACCCACGAGGGTGCAAATAGTATGGTATGTATGTATTTTATATGGGCATATCAGTTATGAATATGCGGCTATCTGAAAGTGGATATCTTTCTTTACTTACGTGTCGTCAAAAAACAAACGATTGCGTCATCCACACTGTCTATACATGGTATTTCAATAATTAACTCAGTCAATTGTTTGTTTTTACTTATTTTTTGTTATTATCAATTTACAAAATCTATAAAAAAAAAAATCGATACGATCTTTTGTTGAGCAGAAATGTAATCAGAAAGAAATTGTTAATTTTTTATCCTTAATTTTTTTAAAACAATTTAACGGTCAAAGATAAAACGCCCTTTACACTCATACCATAAGCAGGCTATCTCATATGCTTGAAACTAGATAAATAGTTTAATCAAAGAAAATATTTCAATCGAAAAATATTACTTTCAAAGGAACACATCTTATACCGGCATCGAATTCGAGCTGAGTTTTCACATTCAATTAAAAGCTCATTCTGATTCTGATAACTAACAAACATTAGATGAACACCTTAAATTAGAAAATTGTTCTTTATAATTACGTAAACATTTGTTGTTTGAATTTTTTTTTGTAAACCGAATAATTTAGACAGAAATTGATAGCAAAAATCTAGTTTTTTGTGCGTTTGTTCATTCAATTTAATTAAAATGGTGTTTATAGAAAAGCGAACCACTTTTATTGGATTTATTGGAAAGTTTTTTTCGAAGAGTGCCTAGATTTCGCAGAAAAAATTATACGAAATAACAATTCTGATACGAAAAAACAATTTTGGATAAAACTTTTCAGTCCGTTTTTGCTTAAACTGTACGGTTTGCGGAAAAATGTTTTGATAAAAAAATGTTCCTTTTTTTAAACTTCATCCATCGATTGCTAGTTATTGAGTATAGTGAGCTTGAAAACCTAGGTCACGTTAAACGTCAGCGTAAGATGTGCACCTACATACCAAACTTTTTTGCTTTAAGCATTTGTATCGATATAAGTTATTTTTTTAGTTTCAAGCATATGTAAAAACTAAAAAAACAAACATGGGGTATATGTCTTATATGTACAGTTTCGCTTAAACGCATAGATTCTAATGCTGTTTTTTCAGTGTTTTATTTTATTTATAAATAATAATGAATTTTTATATACAATCCCACTTTTCGGAAAAACCGTGGTTTAATTGACTCCCGAGTATCAAGTTAATTACTGCATGTCATATTTTAAGGATTTGCCGCCCCACAATTTTTGCCGCTCCAGGCGGTTGCCCGACTCGCCCCCCTGGATCGGGACCTGACCGTTTTCCTTAAAAAGTAAAAAAACATCAAAACAATGAAAATTGCCGCTCAAAATCATAATTTTTAAAAATGAAACTTGTCGTTTACAAATTTTTGTAAGTCACCAGCGTATTCAGCGTATTTTTTGATAAAACAATAGTCAATAAACTGGCCTCTATAAATATGACTGACATAAAAAAAGTTCAGTCGTCTCATCTAATAAACTCTTTACCGAAAATTAGCCCCTTTGTCCTGTTTAATATTATCAGAAGGGTTTAACATGAAATTAGAATTAATACATTCATTATTTGCAACTACGTAAGAGCTGCTATATATTATGGTTTTGGAGAAAATGGATTCTAAAACTTTGCTCTAATATAAGGTGTAATAAGATTGTTTAAAATAAAACAGGATTTAATTTTACTAACTTTTTATTTATTTCATTACGTTCCATCTACCCAATCCTATGGTTTCCGGTAGAATGATTATGCTTGTGCTTGTGTAATACAAAAATAATACCAAAAATAATTAGGTTACATTCACACTTATTCAATGAATGACATTTAAATATTTGGGAGCATTCTACTCATTCATTCTCATTACATAAGGCATCACGCGAAAACAATGATATTTACTAGAAAATATTATAAACAAACGTTGTTTATTTTGGCATAAGCAACATTTGTTTTGCATTTAAACTTTTCTATCTATTACGGTTTAGACGAAGGGTTCTACGAATCCATTACCCAATTTACCTATGTTGCTCGTTATGAACTCAACGTCACTTCTTACGCTGTGACAAGCTGTAACAATTTCAGCTCAATATTTTTTATCGATTTGGATTTATCATGTAGACGGAAAGACAGATGGACAGGCAGCGAGACGGGATCAAAAAGAACACTCGGTAATAAACTGATAAGGCAATTTTTTGAACACGTTAACCAAAACTTTGCTTCTAACATCAATATTTTTAAGCGTTTCAAGCTTGGAACTAAACTTAGTAAACTCTATTTAAAGATAAATTAACTTTTATAAGTTACAATTTTTATAATAACATAAATTATAATAAAATACAAATATTATATTAGTATAGAAGTATAATATAGAAGTACCGCTCTGAGAAGTAGCGAAATGATCATAAACAAGTGAAAAGAAACAATTGACTGAGTTAATTGCTAAAAAATCCTTTATAGAAAGTGTTAAATATCAGTTTTTGCATTATTTTTTTTTATAAAATAGACGAGTTGAAACAAGCAACACAATTGGTGGGGTCTTTCAGTCGCCAATTATTTTGTTTTCCAAAATTTCGTTTTTTTGGTTTTTTGAAAATGTTCTATTCTCTATCTTTTACGGAAAAAAATTCCAAACAAAATTTGTTTAATTTTTAATAAGAACGGACCCGAGACCCAATTTACCAATGTTGCTCATTATGAATACAACCTAGTTTTTTAGGGCCTGAGCACGACATAAAAATTTCAGCTTGATATGTCTTTTCGTTTTTGAGTTATCGTGTCCACAGACGGACGGACAGATAATCGGAAATTTTATTCGTAGCATCAATATTTTTAATCGTTACAAACTTGGAACTAAACTTAGTCTACCTTGGTATATTTTACATATATACAGAGTATATATGTAACAACACGAATAGTACATTTCCTTTCTGATAAAAAATCTTAAAAATAATGTTTGTTTTCCATATACGATGTATTTTGGTTTATCCTGTACACAATATAAAGCACGGTGTGCTTGATTTAAAACAGGAAATGTAACATAGTTTCGCATACTTTTCGTTGGTAGATCATGAATCAAAAGTGGGCCGGCCCACTTGTGAGTGGCCACTTGATTAAACCCAAGATTTACTGTATATTGATAAAACGCTTTGCGAATCTCTTACATACTTCATTAAAATGTACCACTAAGGATCGTTTTCTTTTTAGTCGTCGTAAATCTATCCGCCAACCTTTTGTCATTTATAGCCCTTTACCACCGTTTGATTTTTTATGAACGTCCTCATCAATTTGTTTACACGCAGGAAATTACCATAGATAATTAGATCACTCACTGCACATACAATAATTAAGAACTAAATAGCCTGGAATATGGACTATTATTATTTGGAATTTTGCACATTGACACATGAGAGATTCTGATAAGAATTGCTTTTGTAGAAAATTATATTTATTTTATATAAATTTTGTTGTATTTTGAACATTTTGAGATAATTGAAATTTTTTCCACACAAAAAAAAACTTTTTCCTCGTGGCCACAAGATCCACCCACGAGCCCCGATCTTAGCAACTGCAACACCTCTTAAATCGAAAAATAGGGTATAAAAAACATCATAACAAATTTTGTTGTTGTTTCCAAATGCAAAATGGGGTATACTTGTACATTTACCGCTTAATCCTTTTGCAAGGGACTATGAGGGAGTTCTAAGTATTTCCGGGTAAGTGTTTATATAAGCTGTAAAGCTCATCTCGGATTTTCTGAAACTCACATCACGCAGGTATACGTGCTTCTCTGAAAATTAAGAGCCTGATTCAAGACGCCTTACAACTGTGGAAAACAAAAAGGATGCGATTCAGGTTGAGTTTTTACATGATGAATCAAAATGCAAAATTTCAGCCGGGCGTCATTTCACTCATAATTTTACTTACCAGCTCCTGCAATAAAACGTATTAGCAAATCGTATGATGAAAATAAAAAAGTTCATAAGGACACATGATACCATATCAGACAGGTGATGTTTTAAAAATTTATAATGTTCAATATATCAGGAAATAATCGTATGATATACGATAAGGTCCAAATTTTCTTACATAGATAAAAGACATTTGTATACAGATACTTGAGTTATCGGTCACTAGACAATATAGTCTAGAAGCCGTTTTTGAGATATTAGACTTTATAGAAGAAGGATAAGAAAAAAATGCCAACCGAAAATATAATTTACATGTTTCTGCGAGTGCGTGATTTGAAAAAAGGTAGGAAAAAGAAAAATTCTAGCCACAACAAAGTGGGTGCAAACTGTTTATTCTGATATTTCTTTTAACCACTTGAGTCAACTAAAGATTCCTTTAATTTTAATCCCTTTTTATACCATGAAATATATATTAAGTTTAGTTTCAAGTTTTTAAGGCTTAAAAATATTGATGCTACGAACAAAATTTTGATATAGGTGTTCATAAAATCATCTATTTCATTTTCGGTTGTCTGTTTGTCTGTCGACACGATAACTCAAAAACGAAAAGAAAATTTTTATAACGTGTTCAGGGCGTAAAAAGTGAGGTCGAGTTCGTAAATGAGCAACAGAAGTCAATTGGGGGGGTTGGGTTGGGTCCATAGACCTATTTTGTAAACTGTTAGAGATAAAACAAAAGTTTAAGTTTAAAAAATGTTAATTTTAAAAGCAATAAACAGCTTTTGTTTGAAACATTTTTTCGTAAACATAACTGTTAATATGTATACAGGTATTTATATATTCTAAATTTATACGTTACATATATTATGTTCGAGTTTGTCTATTATAGCAAACTGTATACTATGGTACTCTTATTAATTGGTGTGTAAATGTGGCTAATGGCTATCTCTCTTTAGTTACATGACGTTAAAAAATATATACGATAGCTATCTATACATGATATTTCAACAATTAACTCAACAATTAACAATTAATTAATTTCAACAATTAACTCAGTTAATTGTTTGTTTTCACTTGTTTGAGTTAAGTTTAATTTTCAATAATTTTCAAAAGACAAATGCGTAAATTTTGGAAAAACGTTTATGCATAACTAGAGTGATACCCACCCGCTTCGCTGGATTTAAAAGTAAACATTGCTCTCGCTTATCCCCTTTCTATAACACTCGAAATAATGGTAAAGATTGTTTTACACAGATAAAATATATGTATGGTTTTCTATTTTTTTTAATAGTATAAAAGTCGTAGGTAATTATTCATTGAGTCTATCAGCAAAGATGGCCGTGAAATATGTCATATTGATTATTTTTACAGAAATTTGTAATTTGTGGTAATGTCAAATGACTACTTTTACAGAAATCTGTAATTTATGGTAATGTCAAATGTCAAATTAAATTAATTTTTAAATTTTTTATTTATTTTTTATTAATATATCTTTATAAATTATATCTCATGTGTTATTCTGAAGTATTAGCTATATTGCTGTACAGTTTCATTAAAAACCATTCGTTAGTTTTAGCGTGAAAGCCAAACAAACAAACATGCTTACTTTCGCATTTATAATACATAGAGATGTTCTGCCGCTTTGGTGATTAAATTAGGTGACAAAAAAATTTGTTCCTACTTTGATGAGATTAGCGCGCGCCCCAGAAACAACTAAGGGACATTATTTTATGATGTAATGCATATATAAGGCACATACACTCGGTCTTATACATGTACCTGGGCGCTTGCTTAAATTTTTTTAGGATCCCAATATTTCAAAAATGGACGGTTACCAGTTGATTGCAGAGGAAAAAAAGACTTATCTTGTTATCAGCTACTAACTTATGAACCAACAAACGTTTAGTTTTCTCACATAACATGTAGAAAGGCTCCTAGAATATATGAAATTTTACTTTGCAGTTTGTACTATTTCAATTAAAAATGAATATATAGACAAGACTAGAAATTTCCATTCGGTTTTTTTGCAAATTCAATTTCATACAAGTCCCCAAATTAGAAACAAAATTTTACCGAGGGCAAATTTTCTTGATATAAGTTATTCAGAGTTAATTATGTTCTCTACCTTAAAATTCGATACTGAGAAGCCAGCGGATTTGAATTACTGGATTGTACAAATATTACTCACAAACGCAAATTTGTGAAATTCCATAATTTTCGAAACCTTATTGTTTCTTCTGACTTCCGATTTCAAATTTAGGACCCCGGCTTTTGGAATTAATTATTGAGTTTTGAGACTTGTTTCATACAGTAAAAATATGGTTATACCGAGTTTCTCAAAATATAAACCCTTTAAAAAATATAAGTTAAGTATAATACAGATATGTAAAAATAAGCAAATGAGCCTTTGGGTTCAATTCGAATTGCAGCTTAGCTTGCTTATCCAATTTAGTCGAAATCGGCATCTGAGTTTATACATATATTAAGCCCATAGAAATTTTTTAAGGGGGCTAAAAACGAGGAAAAATTATTTTGCGTTTTTTAATTTTTCGAAAAAACGCCTTTGGTAATTTTTTTTTCTTAATCAATTTGTATGTTCAGATACCTAAGATTTGATGTTCATTACCCCGGAGAAAACTGTTATCGCTTTAACAATTTATTATTTTAACCGCAACTCATTCGATGTGTCATTTTAATGACTACATTTTGGCAACAACGCTTGGAAAAACCTCTTAATATGGTAATAATGAAACTGTTCAAACAATTTTTTTAAGACTCGGATTCATAATCAACAACCCCAAAAGCGTTTAGGAAACGATATACAGGATGAAAAGTTTGAAATTCTAAAACTATTACTAAATTTAATAGAAATCAGGAGAGTTTTTTAACAGTTGCAAAATAGGGAGAGGGAGAATTCAATTATCACTTTTTTAAGTTTGATAGATGATTCTAAGGCTCAAATCCATACTTTAAAAAAAATATTTTTTTCTACCTGATAGTTTCATTATTTCTAGTCATATTTTCACCGAAAATATAGACTTCTGCAATACATACAAGGTTAGCGAGAAAGGGTGGTATGCGTTATATATCCGTTTTATAGCAGAACACAGTTTAAGTTTTTTTTTTTTGTCTTAGAATGGAAATTTGGAAATAATAAAATTTAAACGAAAACAATTTTTTGGCCCATTTTTTATTTTCAAATGAATCACTATCTTTTTTTGCAGATTTTTAAAGAACTTTATCTCCTGTAAGAAACAACAAAAAATTTTCAAAATCCCTTATATTTTTCCAATGTTATTATTTCCACTTTAAAATTTGAAAATAAAAATCCAAACATACTAAGTGATGTCAAGATTACCACATGATTTTAAAAATACTTTTCAAACTATGCTCAACCAACGCTTAAGCAAGTCTTGGGTCTGGAATCCCCCTTAATCTGGGACTTATAAAATCGGCAATCTGCAAAAATATGGCGATCCATTTTTAAAATCAAAAGTCGGATGCTGTATTTTCTAGAAAGTACTAAAGAAAGTGTTTAAAACTTCCCGATCAGTGGCGGATTTTAGGGGTGGCAAAGGAGCAGTTGCCATTGGGTCTCCGAAATACACTTACGAAGACTAAAACAAAGGGGCAGGCGAATTTGTATAAAAGGCCATGACAAGTGGGCACGTAGTTTATGAACGAAGACTAAAAAAAAGGGGGAGGCAAGTTTTTATGGAAGAACTCTACAAGGGGGGCACCAAGTGCATTAATGTCGAATAAAAAAACGAGCCCCATTCATAGATTTTGCCCACTGCGCCTTTTCCCTTAAATCCGCCACTGTTCCCGATGTCGATTATTGCAAGAATTTTTAGTTTATAATAAATCATTGATAGTAAACTGTCTAATATAGTAAATAGTAAATAAAAATAAATACAAATTGTGAACGTATAATAAAATTTTCAATCCAATCCTATTTTAGGCAATCGAAAAAAATAGACCGAAAATTTTATAGGCCTGGAGTATTGTTGCAATTACGAGTTGGTTGGGTTGAATTTGTCCACTATAGAGGAATTAGTTGAGTTCTGAAGTTTTTAGCACTTGCGTTCAAAAATGAGACACTATTACAGAAATTTTTTTCGAGGATATTTTTCCGGTCTATTTTTTCCTAAATTCCTTAATTTATTATTGTAGGTATAACTTACATTGGCTAAGTTAACTATCAGAGTCTTAACTATCAAAATTTTAAGAAATATGCATCAAAAGTTTACTGAATTACAAAAATTGAACAAAATTAAAAAAAATATATATATTTATAATTATATTTTAGTATCACTTTTAATTTGATATGGAAACATAATAAAGCGGGACCCACATCGTATTTTTTAGCTAATTTATTACCAAAGAACTATAAAACTGTGAAATAAAACATAGGGAGTTGAACATTTGCAGGTAAGTTCAACTTGTGGCCTTGTGAAACATTCTCGAAAAACAAAAAAAAAAGTTTAGAAAATACTTTCGAAAATTTCGAAATTTTTTTAATGCATTTTGGAGACGCCCTCACGGAAATTACTTTTACGTTTAAACTTTTGTTCTATGTCTAATGGTTTACAAGATGGTTTTTTTTATAATTTGATTGATTGAACAAAAAATTCTAGAAAATACTTTCTACCATATTTTTTTATTCTTCTAGACTATTTCATAAGACCACTAGTTGAAGCTACCTGCAAATTTTCCACTCCCAATCTTTTATAGTTTTGGGGAAAATGGACATGACACCAAAGTTTTGAACTAATTTGCACCCTCACGGGCAAACAACGATGTTTACAAAAAAAGGTTTCAAACAAAAGTTGTTAATTTTTTTATAAGGAATAACTTTTATTTTTAAACTTTTGGTCTATCTCTAACAAATTACAGGACGAAACTTTTTTCATTTTAAAATTGGCATATCCCGATCAGCTTTGGAGCTAGAAAGTGAAAGAACAAAATTTAACCAGCTCGAACTTTAAGTTGAACTTTTTTGTTATTTTATGAAAGGTTTTTTTTTGCAATTTGTAAAAAACTGATTACAACCCCCAACTACCCACCCCAACCAGAGGGTTAAGCCCGCCCCTGAGAGGTCGACTTTTTGGTACGAAGTTCTTACAACCTAATAAACAACTGTGGAAAATTTCGAAGATGCAACCATTTTTTATTTATTACCATGATATTTAATTTAATTTTGTTTTGCTATTAAATATATAAATATATAAATAATTTACTTTCTTTTTATTTATAGGCAATTTTATTACAGATATGATATACAAATTACATAATGAACAAAATTAAATCTTAATATTATTTCTCTAGACGGTTTTTTCCTAAGTGGTACATTTTTAGATCGCGAGTCTATTTTTCTTCAGATTATAATAAACGTAAAAAAACTTTTAGACGGTGGCGTTCTACGCGACATGATATTGTTTATTTCTAATATCCTCAGTTAATTTTTTAAGTAAAAAAAAAAACTTTTAACAAAAAGAAAACCGACTGCAAAAGAAAATTTTTTCCAAAACAAATTAATATGCACTAAAAAGTAAAAAATAACGATAATATAATGCAGTTAAAATTATTGTTATTCTTGGAGTCGGTGTCAGCCAAGGAAACAGCTCTGACAGAATAGTTTGCTACATTAGCTTGACTGACACAGACACCAAAAATAACAATAATTTTAACTGCATTATATTATCGTTATTTTTTACTTTTTAGAGCATATTAATTTGTTTTGGAAAAGATTTTCTTTTGAAGTCGGTTTTCTTTTTGTTAAAAGTTTTTTTTATTTCGTGATTTTTAGTGAATCTGAAGTACACTAACTAATTTTTCACTAAAAAAGAATCATCGAAATCGGTTGACGTGATATTGAGTTATTCGGCCTCTTGTCGTGCATAATAAATGCAAATTTAAGACTTTTATGGTTTTCTCATGGGTGACGTTGCCAGAACTAGACCAAAATGAAATGGTACAACACGAGAAGCACCAGCTTTCAAATAGATAAAGAATCATCGAAATCGTTTGACGTGATATTGAGTTATTCGTCCTCTTGTCGTGCATAATGAATGCAAATTTAGGATTTTTATGGTTTTCTCATGGATGCCGTTGTCAAAACTAGACCAAAATGAAATGGGACCACACGGGAAGCACCAGCTTTCAAATAGATAAAGAATCATTAAAATCGGTTCACCCAGTCAAAAGTTCTGAGATAACAAACATAAAAAAAAATACAGTCGAATTGAGAACATCTTTTTTTTTTTGGTTTGAAGTCGGTTAATAATCATTAATAATAATAATAATTAAGTATTATTATTATATTAATTTATTTGATGTATATAAATTAGTAAATATCAATTCAAAACAAACTAATCCAAAATGAAAAATACATTAAATAGTTATTGAACAACTCAATGAAAAAGAAAAGTACGAAACACATGCAAAAATCATTTAAAAAACACAACCACGGGAGTAGTATTTATAGCATTTCATTACGCCTAGCCTGTACAATATTTAAAATATCTATCGCATTTTGCATGTTCCACTTATAAAGTTTATTTCTAAATTTCCACGCAGTACCAGGACAATCCTCTATCAAGTGTTCAACGTCTCAAACGCAACACACATCCCACATATCCCGTCACCATTTACTATTTTTGTTTAATTAAACTAAAATATTCTAAAACTCACAATTACTCCTCTTTCATCCCTTCCATATTAACTTACGGGCACCTTGCACGTAATGACTCATTTTGCTGAGCATAATTATCTTTACTGTGTATGTGTTACAGGAAAAGTTGATTGTTAGTAAAGAGTTGACTCTTCTAGGCAGAGTAAACTTTTACTAAAAACATCAGTAAGAGTTGATTAAAAATAAGTAAACACACTTTTTCTAGAAAGAGCTAACTATGCCTGCAAAGGAATAGTAAAAGTTGATTCCCTGGGAAGTTCGATAGATGCATATTTTGTGTTGTGATTGTGGGTTTTTTATGATTGATATCTGTGTTATTGATCGTTGTAATGTTACTGAAAATGTAAAATTTTGAACAAAAATTACAGTTTAGCTAATCTACCTACCAGTAGTATTACTAAAGTAGGTAATATTAAATGGAGTTTTTTTTCAAAAAATATAATCATTCATTGGCACACAGTATCCTTTCAGAATATATAAAGAAAACATCAACTCGTATGACTTTGTTTTTTTCGTTATTCTGATCGATCGTACCAATATCTTATCGATGCCACTCCTTTAATCGTAAATTAATTTAATTTGAGTGTAATAATGTCAGATTCCTTCTTGTACCAAATAATAGTGCACATTTGTATTAGTTTATTAGTTTTACTTTACGGCAAGGATATACGAACAATACCGTGCGAATAGCGTTAGTCTCACGTTAAGATAATTTGGAGCATATAATTACCGTGACTGGAATATGATCTAAGTTTTTTGAAGAAAAATTGGTTTCCCTGTGATTACGTTCATTCACTGAACCTCAGAAAATTTGCGAAAAGCTCAAAAACTTAGAAAATATTCTATTCACGCTAATCATCTACTGCAAATTATGTTAACGTGAGACTGACGCTAAACACACGGCAGTGTCCGTATAACCTCACCCCTTGTATATTATAAGTATATTAATTTTTATTATTTTTTTAATCTTTTCTATATCTACGCATTAGAATTACGTGTAGTAATTTTTATTAGTTTTATTAAACTTTTCCATGTACATTTATTAAAATAAGTTTTGTCTTTCTTATTTGTTTTTTATTAGCTGGTAGATCGTTTCCTTGCAAAAAGTCAACTTTTACTATTTGAAGACAGGGAGAATATACTAGCTATAGTTAGCTCTGACTAGTACATGTTGATCAAATTTCAACACTTTTCGGTTTTAATCAACTTTTATTGAAAAGACCAGTAACCGCCAATTTTACCTAGAAAGAATCAACTCTTACTGAAGGATCATCTTTGCCTGCAACATATACATTTTCTTCAGACACGAAGGCAAGGAATGTTCTGCTTCGTTTTAACTGTATTCGTTGTGTGCGTAGTCATGGTGGGGATAATAAAATCGATGCCAGCGCTTTAAGTGAAAAATTTTGGAGATAAAGTGGGCTGTTATGACTAATTTGCAATTATTTACATGTTAATGATATAGAAACTGTCAAATTAAAATGATTGAAAAACACTAATTAATTAAACTTAATGCATTAAAAATTGTGAAAATAAGAAATCAAATTGTACAAATATTATTTTTCAAATGTTAATTATCGTAATTATTTATTTAAATTTGTGAAACAAGAATATTAAATTTTAAATGTAAGTTTTCAATGCAATCCACACAATTATATATGCATCCATTAATTCTATAATTAAAGTAGTGTATCGTTGTCATGGAAACGAAATTCACGCTCGGAGCGAATAGGTATTTATTATCACGGATACCGAATTTAGCTGTTCGGCAAACCAATCATTACCACCATTCACGCACACACTTTTTGTAATAATAATAAATATTAAGAATATCGAGGGCATCCATCAGTCAATATACTCTACCACGCATTGTTATGTTCAGATGAGAAGCGGATATATCTCCAAAGAGTTCAAATCAGACCAAGGGCTAAAACAGGGTTGCTATTTATCTTCAATATTGTTTCTCTTGTACATCAACGATTTAAGCGAGTGGATGGAACAAGTTAGCACCATATCACCTTGCATTAAAGGTAAAGAAATAAAACTCTTACTATACGCTGATGATGTGGTGATTATGTCCTAAACAGTGGGGGAATGAGACGCGCGTTAACTAGCATCCTAGATTACTGTATGAAATGGAGATTAACAGTAAATGTGGATAGAACTAAGATTATGACTGTGAGTAACGGGAGTCAAAGGTTAACAAATTAAGTTTGGGTATATAATAGCTCGAGAATTGAGAATGTCAAAAGTTTCGTATACTTAGGCATGAGTTTTACATTTAATGGAATATGGGGACAGCACATCGAAAAAGTAAAAAATAAGGCTAAGATTGTTTTACTCTACTTCAAAAGGTATATTTATGAGTACCAAGACTTTCCAATGAACGACTGTACGAATGAACAAATCAAGATTATAGATACGGTTGCAAATAATTTTTATAAAGGACTCTTGACTGTCCCAAAATCCACTCCGTACTCTGCAGTCAATTTAGACCTAGGTACCAAGCCTGTACATAACATGTGTGTTCAAAAACCAAATAATTTTATATAAAATTATTGAAGAGCAAAAAATGTGTCTAGATAATGACAGGTCAGTGGCTTGAAAATCAATTTGAATCGCTCAACTTAAGTCACGAGGACAGTAAGTATATCGTGAAAGGAAAGCTTAAAGAACAGGCACTAGAACAGGCATATAGTCACTTATTAGTGATATAAACAATAAAATAAGCTTTTCAATGTACAGCCGGCTGAATCATTACCAAACAGTTATCTAAATAGTTGTAAATTACTGAAGTAAATCTGTCAATTTACAATACTAACATATATTGTCCGTCTGTGTATACTGTTGCATCAGCATCTCATGCTTAAAGCACAGAGAGTATACTGAACAACGTTGCCGCTTGTCCAATTCACTTCTGAATTAGACTAAATGTTCGTCAAAAATTAATCTTTATTTATTGTTTTTTCGTAAACTAAACAGTCAATTACATCCCAATTAGGTTCAAAAATTCCTAATTTGTTTATTTACATATTACATATATATTTTTTTACGCAAAGTTACAGTTATCTAAATAGTTGTAAATTACTGAAGTAAATCTGTCAATTTACAATACTAACATATATTGTCCGTCTGTGTATACTGTTGCATCAGCATCTCATGCTTAAAGCACAGAGAGTATACTGAACAACGTTGCCGCTTGTCGAATTCACTTCTGAATTAGACTAAATGTTCGTCAAAAATTAATCTTTATTTATTATTTTTTTGTAAACTAAACAGTCAATTACATCCCAATTAGGTTCAAAAAGTCCTAATTTGTTTATTTACATATTACATATATATTTTTTAACGCAAAGTTATTTTCTATAGCAAAAACGCGAATTAAAAATGTTCAAAAATGTCTTCTAAATAATATGAATTCCGATCCTGTACATGTTTGAAAATTTATAGCAGCCAAGCTTTTTGTTACAACTTTATATCATTGAAAACTACATCTTCAGAATTTTTCGTGCAAAAATATTTTTAGATGCATGTCGTTGAAAATACCTTAAAATTTGTAGATATTTATGTATATGTGAGCCTATATCTATATTGTATGATGATTATTCTAGGAAGGCGATCTATTTGTCACATTTAGTACCATCTAAATATTTAAAAAAAACCATGATAAAAACAAGTGAAAACAAACAATTGACTGAGTTATTTGTCTAAATACCATGTATAGATAGTGTTGATTACGAAATCATTTGTTTTTGTATGTCATGTAAATAACGAAAGATAACCGCTCTTACACACAAATTAATAAGAGTATATAGTTTGCTATAACAAACAAACACATACTTAAAATATGTAAAGTATAAATTTAAAATATATACAATACCTGTATACATACTAAATAATGTTTCTAACATAATTTGCGCCCTCACGGGTAAACAGATATGTTTACGAAAAATTGTTTCGAACAAAAGCTGTTTATTTTTTTAAAAGAGGCCTTTTTTAATCTTTAATCTTTTGTTCTCTAATGATTTACAAAATGGGTCCGACGGACCCTGAACCCAATTGGCATATGTTGCTCATTCATGTTGGCAGACAGATATTCAGACGAGCGACAACCGGAAATGGGCTAATTAGGTGATTTTATGAACACCTATATCAAAATTCTTTTAAAATATTAAAATTAAAAATAATAATTTTTAAAGTGTATATCACGTGACCTAAAACGCGGGTAAACCCTGCTGTGATGTCATAGCGGTATGAGTCATAGACCATCAATTAGTTCAGTGTAGACAGCTGGGTATAATGTATACATAGATAATAAGTATTTATATTTATTATAATCAGATGTCTATGAACATATCTGTCAAAGTTATTTGTGTTATTTCATATAGTGATACCCATATTACGTCATCAAATTGGATGCCCGCGTTTTTGACAGTTTAAAAAAGGTTTAAAATTTTAATTTAAGTTTTTGGCAAGAAAGCGTGTGTATTTTTCCGAAATAAATTTTTAGTGGCTTTATATTAGCAAAATCAACACTGAAGTACTTTTTCAAAAATAGTGGAATACCCTATTATAACGACGTTAATTATAGGATTATCGATTTGAAATTTTGCACAGTTATACACGAAATCAAAACTTTAAACTCAACCTAGCATCAGAGATGGTAAGAAATATCGAAAAAAAAAAAAAAAAATACATTCAAAAAGATTGTTTAGAATAATTTTTTATATCCACATACTGATTTTCATAACAAAATTCGCATTTTTAATTTTTTTTTTAAAACACTAATAAATTGCCAATTTATCCAGTTTTTACATTCCATAGCACACTAACCGTAAAAGTTTATTTTTTTACTGTATTATATTACTAGAGTTATATACCACCCGCTTCGCTGGGTTTAAAAGTAAAGAATGATAAAGATCTCTCGCTTATCCCCTTTCTATAACACTCGAAATAAGGCTAGGGAGTGTTTTACACAGGTAAAATATATGTATGGTTTTATATTTTTTTAAATGCATAATGGTCCTAATTATTCATTGAGTATATCAGAAAAGATAGCCGTGAAATATTTTATATTGACTATTTTTACAGAAATCTGTAATTTATGGTAATGTCAAATGGCTACTTTTACAGAAATATGTAATTTATAGCAATGTCAAATTAAATTAATTTTAAATTTTTTTATATTTTTTATTAATATGTCTTTATAAATTATATCTCATATGTTATTAAAAACCATTCGCTAGTTTTAACGTGAAAGCGTAACAAACAAACAAACAAACATGCTTACTTTCGCATTTATAATTTATAGAGATAAATATAATAAAGTATTGCGATCGAAAAAAAAATCGATATCGGGGTTTCAACGGAGATACACGTTTTAAAAGTGGTTTTTAAAAAATCTTGCGTTCGTCGGTGTGTCGGTATGTCGATATGTCTGTTACCAAGCTGGAGCCTTCAAGTTTCAACCGATTTTTTCAACTCGGTACATAGGTTCAGTTTGATCATAATTCCAGACAATTGTTTCATTTTTTCCTTAGGCCTTTTTTCAAGGGTACTTCACTGTAGGCCAAAACAGGATTTTTGGGGTTTTCTCAAAAACGGCTTTAACAATAGTGCATAAGGTCGGGGCGCAGCGCTTGGTTTAAAACGTCTGTAGATTAGCCAATAAATAAGATATATTTTTGTACTTTAAGGGGTTATAGTCATATGAAGATTATCGGCATTTTTTTAAACAAAGTATTTTCTATGTTGCACTCAATAAAATGGTCTGAAAATTTGCATGCATGTTCAAATTGATGTTACAAAAGGCTAAAAACTTAAATCTTGTAAATTTTAATCAAAATAAAAAAAAATATAACAAATTTATATAACGATCCTATGTGAGGTTATTATTTTTTGTTAATATTTTAAATTCGTGTTTATAAAATGTGAAAACCAAAGTCTTTAGCCCTTCTAAATACAATTTGTAATATGAATAAGCATTTTTTATGTTAAAAATTTATCGAAAATTCGAAGAAACTTCAATAAAAATATAAGATTCAAAATTTATAAACTTTGGTTCGTTTATTAGGACTATTAGGACTATTAGGAAATTCGTGTATAAACTGTTAAAATATTTTTGGTGACAAGAGATGGCATGGCAGTCAACATGTACAATCTGCGTAAAAAAATTTACTATAGGTAAACCATGAAGGTTATAAGAAGGAGAACGATCGCTATGGAAAATATTGTCCCCGAAATATGGATAAAATAAGTGAGGCGCTGCGACCGCTAAATAGTATCAATAAAAGCGGGCTGTTGTGCGCTAATTTGAAATGATATATCAATTTGTACATTATGCAACTAACTTCATCTACTTGTACTCATAAACAGCTAACTTCGCAGATACTACTTCTTGATGACAGCGCGGCTGGTGGCTGAAAAATGAACTATAAATTCTACAAATTTTCAGGGACAGACGCGCTAATGCTTTAACACGTAGCGATCGTTCTCCTTCTTTATAACCTTCATGAGGTAAACAGTCAATTTCCGAAATAAAATAGGTTATAATTTTATTTAGCATGGATTATAATTATATTTTATATTAATAATTGTATATGTACTCGTCAATTTTAACGAGTTTATTTTTATAAAAGTAAAGTTTGTTTAAAGTTATTTTTAATTCTATATTTAACCAGACCAGACCTTAGTTACAAATAAATTTTTTATAAAAAATATTGATCGGATATTAACTTACATTTTTATATGATATGTAAATTATAATTTGAGTCAATTTTTACTCAAATTGGGTCAGATCTGTAATTTTTAATTAATTTCCAATTGATCATATAAAATTTTATAGATGAAAACGCTAACCTGATTTATTTTCCCTAATGTAGGTAGCTTTATATTAAAAACTTGGTTTTTATGGGGTTAGTTTTTTATAAAATAGAATTATTTACAAATTATTAAATTTATGTAGAAATTTATTATTTATTTATATAAATTTATATGTAAGAGTAGATATTATTACGAGGATGTCGACTTACATTTTAATGTAAGTTATGATTTTAAATCAGACAACATAAAAATTTTGCATTTTTCACAAAATTATTTCAAAAAGGTTCGTTTCCATAATGTCAAAATGTAGATAGCTTTATATACATGTTTTCTTCTCGGCGCTAGATGTCAGCAATATAAAAAAAACATGGCCGCGCCCATATGAACGAGAAATATCGTTACCCCTTAAGTTTTATCATTTTTCCGACCCGCTATTTGTTTATAAGTCGAAAGTGAGGCCTTAGCGGAAGAAAACCACACATAATTATAATGAGAAAATTGCAAATTTGTTCTACTTCATAAAACTTGTTCATTTTTTCAAATATCTCTATTAAAACTTTGGAGAGCTGCATCTCCGAAACTATCGGCCCTATAAAAACCGGCTTGATCTCTATTGCAAATTTAACCTTCTTTAAAAATAAAATGTACAAATTTTACTGAAAAAACAGTCCTTCCAAGTCAAAATCGGCAAAAACTGAAATAAGGTCAAAATTTTCGAGATTTTTCTTATTTCTCGGCATGATCCGGTCGTTTGCCGAGATCGAAAATTTGGATCTAGCATTGCCTTAACATTGCAAACAACATACCAAAAAAACAAACATATCTGATTTGATGCAACACTCACGCCCTTTTCATGTTTAATTTGATTAAGGTAGTACCAGCATGAAATCACTTTTCGACAGATTTGGCCGAATTTTTTTTCTCGGGTTTATAATAGCTTTATTTATGAATTCCTAAAATTTCATAATTTTTGACCGTTTAGATCGCGAGATATTTAAAGACAAAGTTCGCGATTTTGAGGGTCATGTCCCATTTAAAGCATGTAAAATGTCCGGTCTCTCCAACTATTTTTTATGATATTATTATATATTGAAGAAAAAGTAGAAAAAAATGTTTATACAATACAATTCTAAAAAAAAAATTTAGAAATTAATTTTCACTTTCGAGATATTAATTATGACGTAAATTGATCGAAATTGGGACGTTGTCATAATTATTTCCCATTTTAAACGGTCAAAATTTCTGAAACTTTGGGAATTAATAGTAAACATTATTAAATTCTTAAATTTAATTTTTCGTTAAATTCTGTCGAAAAAAAAATTGTACCATTGCTTTAACATAGAAACTGCAAATACCATGCTGGTACTACCTTAAACATGAAAAGGCGATAAACAACACATATACACACATCAATCTACACATATTACCGGAAAAATTAAACCTAAAAAAGAAAAAATATAACTTTCTCGGAAAATAAATTATCCAGCCAATGATTCGAAATTCCACTGTATATACATGTTGAACTAAGCAGTAGTTTAAGGTAGAAAAAGGTCGGAGGTTAATGAAACTTTGGAATGTTGTTCAAAGATGGTTAATTTAACATTTTCTCAAGTTTTGGGCCTCAAGGAACCTGTGCGAAGAGAGAAGAGGAACTGCAAAAATTACGGCTTTCCTTTGGTTCCCCAATAAATTTTATCTCTTACCTCCTACAGCACAAGCATCGTATATTTTTCTGAAGAGCGTATACTTGTATGTGAATTCGTTACCGAGACATGGCGCTTAGGAAAAAAGTTTATTTTTCAAAATTCGCTAAAAAGTGCACACAAATGCACAATTCCACCTTATTTCTTCTGTTATAAAAGAATTATGATTCTATGTTGTTGTAATTATGATTTCTAGTTACCACCACCCTGACATTAGAACTTCTGTTGATCATAAATCCTGAATCGTCACGGCGGAATCGTTTCAGTTATTCGTTGAGTTATCGTTTCAAGATAGTCTGTTCATTGCGTTCGACAGGTAGGTTGAATTTTGTAGTTCGCGCAAATTTGAGTGCTTTACCAAGATGGCGTCTACATCTAGCGGATCAGATTTGTGTTTAATTTGTAAAGGAGGATTTGAAGTAGGTGTATTAACTGTAGTGAATGCCAGAGGGGTTGTCAGACTGTTGGAGTCCAGTATGAAAAGGAAACCTTCGGCAGATTAATAGTTCCTGTGTGGTTTGAGTGACTTGTGAATGCAGAGGTACAAAACAAGTTACAAAAATGAGAAATTGATAGCTGCCTTTACACGTCGCGGATATGACACGATCATAATTATAAGTTCGCCTGTACCTCCTGTACCTCCTGTACTTACCCAGCGGTCACAAGTTGCGAACTTAGATTTCACCAACTCGTGTTTTTTTGTGATGACATCCTCCAGATTGTTTCCTGTAAGTGCACGTTGTGCTTTCAAAGTTGGTGATTGTAATCAGGAACCATAATTACATATCATAATTCGTGTATAACAGAAGAGATTAGATGGAATTCATAATTTTTTAGCGTTTTTTGAAATTTGCCTTTTTTTGAAGCGCCATATTTCAGTAAAGAATTGACATACAAACATGTTTGAATAATCAAAATTGTAGAAAATTTAACACTTTTACCGTGGGATCGTAAGGGAAAATATTTATTGAGGAAAAACCGGTGAAAGTTCGAAAATTTTGCAGTTTCCTCCCTCCTTTTTCTCACAGGGTCCTCGAGGCCCAAAACTTGACAAAGTTTTAATTAGCCATCTCTGAACAACATCCCAAAGTTCCACTTACTTTTGACATTTCTCTACCTAACCCCACTTTTCCAACCTAATGTGACAAATAAATCAGTTTTCTAGAATCATCGTTATACAAATAGGCTCACAGATACATCGATGTACTCGTATGCTTTAATTCATTTCTTATAGATATTTTAATGACGTGTAACTGTCAAATATACGTAGAGCTGCCAAATCGATATTACAAAAAATCGGAGATCATACCATTAAAAGCGGAGCTTACCTTGCACTTTTATGAATTTATATACTAAATTTCAGAAATTTTAAGAATTTTTTTAACAACTGCTTTAAAATTGTCGAGTAAACGACGACGTATGCGAAAGGTTAAGGGAATAGTTGTTAAACAAAGGATACAAACTTCAGTTTTAGCAAGGAAATAAATTATAGTTTGAGAAAATTTTTGTGTTAATTTCTATTCTATTTTTGAAAAAAGAAGGTAAATAGAAGTTATGTAATTAAAAGTCAGGGAAAAAAATTTAACCTCCCGCGTTTTGTAAGCACGTAGATTTTAAAAGTGTAGTACTAAATCGTACCTACGATATACACAAAAAATGTTTCCACAGCATTTTCCGAAATGATAAAGAATTGGAGTTGGAAATTGAACGTACTTTCGAGTTTTCCCTCTATAGCATTCTTTTAATCTCTACAGGAAAGCTCAGGGCACTAACATTCATAATTGAGTTTCCAGAGGTTTACGAAACTATGAAAGACAGTTAATATACAATAATTTTTTACCAACTTTATCTGTTAAAGAAGTGAAGTTTAGTTTTCAGTGTTCTTTACTTTTTAAGTGGATTAGTACCTATGTACGTTTCCATACCAAATCCGCCTGATGATTTTAATGGGTCAAGTTTAGTTTTCGAAAGTTTCTTACGAAAAGCTATGAAAGATTAAAAATTTTTAGATTTTTAGGTAGCTTTAAAATTTTGGCCTATTGATGTTATTTGACACGAGCGATATTCGATCATATTATGAATTCAAAAGGGGAATAAACAAAATGTCTCAAAATATACCTATATTCTAAAAAAACTTATTTTCCTTAAAATAAAATGCAAAATGCGAATAAAAGTTTCTGTGGAATAGTTTGCCGGGTGTTTTAAATTCACGTCAAATATTTTTTTAATAGAACAAAAAATTAATTTGATATTTTATGTATATCATTCAACATTAATTATGTATGAGAATATAAACAACGCATTTTTAATTACAATAACAAAAATTATAAATATATTTTGTCCTTTTTAAACTTTTGTAAAAATCTGAATCTAATTGCCTTGTGATCTAAAATTTAAAGTTTTATTGGTGTTTTTGATATTAATTTTGCTTTTTACTTTATTATATTATAAATACAATAAAGTATTGCGATCGAAAAAAAAATCGATATCGGGATTTCAACGGAAATACACGTTTTCAGGGTCCCTGAAGTGGTTTTTAAAAAATGTTACGTTCATTGGTATGTCGGTATCACGGTATGTCTGTTACCAAGCTGGAGCCTTCAATCTTCAACCGATTTTTCTCAAACTCGGTACATAGGTTCAGTTTGGTCAACAGGATTTTTGGGATTTTCTCAAAAACGGCTCTAACGATTTCGATTAAACTTGGCACAAGGCTAGACCTTAAGGTGTTCCTAGGATTAGTATAAGCTACATTTTCGGGAACATTCGAAAAGGTCCACACCCTAAGGAAAACCTTTTCTAATACAGGAAAATGGGATTTTCTAGGGAGAGGCTGAGGGGACAGCAGTGAAACTTCGTATCAGAGTTTATATCAACAAGGTCCTAGGTTTGATATAACTTCCCTCTGGGACCCCTCCCACTGGAGCCGTGCAGCTGGAGGGGATGAAATCCTAAAAAGTGGTCAAATCAACCTTACCCAAAATTGATCAAATATTATTTAAAATGTCTTTTTAAGTAACTTTTGTAACTTGGAAATCTTTGCTTTACCTCACCCTTACCAAACTACATCCTTCTAAATATTATATTAAATCCAATAAATACCTAAGCCTGTTCCTCATTACTGGATCCGGAAATAATTCTTACAATAGGCTGCTTTCAATAAAAATATTACAAGAATAATATATCAATTTATAATATAATAAAGTCTTGTCCGATGTTTCGGACCGTTTTTTAAAATTTTTACCTTCATATCCACGGCAAAGAGAATTAACGTGGTATGATCGTTTGATGAATGACTTTTAAACCAGCCTGCTCAATTTACCGCGTGGTAAATAAATTTCTGATGAGTCGATGTGGAACATTTTTTTTCATAGGACATAACGGCCATTTTCGAAATAGTAAGTTGTAGAAAATGTCTGCCAGTATTTTGTAACGTTTGTACGGTTGTTATGGAAGTTATTTTGCAAGCGGCATCATACTGCCAGTCTGCAGTGTCTACCACTATTTTTCCATAAAATTACATGTTATAACAAAAAAATCGTACTTCAGTTTATCCGGCTAGGATCTTCTTTTTTACGGCTTATTTCTTTGTTTGTGAATTCCGAATATTTTTCGAAAATTTTTGCGATTAAATATAATCAGGACTTATAAAACAATGTGACGTGCGCGGCTTATCAAAAAATTTTATTGGAGAATTTTATCAAGTTGAAAACGCTGGTACGGAGGATGCAGAATGGTTAGATGACGATGAAGTGGATGGTAGCTTCGAAGATGTAGAAGATGTTACAATACCAATAAGAGACAAATCGGAACATTTACAGAATCCTTGAACTTCTGATAAATAGAAAACACTATTTATTTTTATTATAATAGAGTTTTGTTAATTTATTTAAATTTTATTGGAAAAATAAATTAATATTTTTTAATATACAAATTTGTGTACTATTAATCAAAATTTGCTATTTTTAGGGGACGGGGGGCTTAGTTTTTGTGACGTAATATTTAAAGGGGGGTCACAGAAAGTGTGACACAGTGTGAAAACCGGGGGGAGGAGGTCTCAAAATCCTAATTTTAGCGTGACGTATTTTATGAACGGCCCCTTTTTTTAAGAAAGAGACCTCATTTTGAACTTTTCAGAAGATTTTCAGAAGAAAATGCATTTATTACATTGCTTAATGCTTACATTTTAAAATATTTTTTGATGGAAAGTTTATGATGTTCCTCCTCTCTCAAATCATAATCACTTTTCGTCAACAATTTTAAGCGCATCTGTATCAAATTTTTCTTGTAAATTCTCGTAAAAAGTAAATGAAAATTAACTTTGGATTGTATTTGTAAGCTTTAATGATGAAAAAATACTCAGTGTTCATTGAATTCTTTTACGCGTAGGTATAATAATTATATGTTTCCAAAGAGGAAAATTCATGGGCTCTAATACAAATGGACAAAACCATATGTCTCTTTATGAAACAGTTTTAGTTACATTATTAAACATTAGACAGCGCCACATATGTCAAATGAAAATAGCGGTATTAGTATAAAATTTAAAATAAATAAATAAGGTTTAATTTTGTGTAAATTCTATTTATTTTCATTAAATTAATTAATAATTTTAATAAATTGATAATAATATTCGTTGAAATAAGATATTAATTATTAATAAATAAATTCATAATAATATGACAGTGGTTTTGACATTGATATTGATGGCGTAACTATGTAGCGGTTTTAAGAACTAGCTCACATATTAATAAAAGAATATACCTCTACCCTCCATAAAGGGAACATGTTTTCCATATGCATTTTCTATAGAGCACAGTCATATAATATATACAAGTCATCTATTTCAGTCATCATCAAGTCATAATTTTATTTACATTATTATAACACTAGACAGCGCCACATATGTCTAATCCAAATAGCGTTATAAGTAGAAAATTTAAAAATAAATAAATATGTTTAAAATAAAACAAAATATATCCCCTTCAGGATCCACAATAAAAATATTTAGCTAGATTATAAAATTATTATTAATTAGCTAGACCGGTTTCGATTGCTTTGGCAATCCTCTTCAGTAGCATTACTTAAAACTCTGAAAAACTGGATTATCGTTGTGAATATTATTATGAAAATATATTTAAAAAAATGAGAGATTATGTCTAAAATAGAAGATTAATTTAACATCATAAGCAAAATTGTAAACATTAAATAAAAACCAAAAATCAAAAAAATGAAAGCTAAAAATAAATTACCAACAAATAAGAAAATTTTTATCCTCTTTGTACCTAAAACAGAATAAATAATTTACAAAATCCTGCAACAGACTAAATAAATTACATGAAATGGAAATAAGCAAAAACTAGAAAAATATCTAAAATAAAATTTACCAAATGAAAATCTGAAACAGAATAAATAATTAGAATTAAAAAGATCCTGTAACAGACAAAAACCAAATTAAATGGAAATAAGCAAAATCAAAAAATGAAAAAAGGATTAAATAAAAAATAGAATAAATATTTCCAAATGGAGATCCGAAACAAAAGAAATTCTCAATTAGTGTACCTCAAAAGTGAATAAGTAATTTAGAGATCCTGTAACAGACAACAAACAAATTAAATGAAATTGGAATAAGCAAAATTATAAAACCAAAAAACTAGAAAAAATATCTAAAATCAAATAGAAATAAAATTTACCAAATGAAGATCTGAAACAGACAAAAATCAAATTAAGTTAATGAAAATAAGCAAAATAAAAAATAGAAAAAATATTTTATAATCTAGCTAAATATTTTTATTGTGGGTTCGTCTTAATTTGAAGTAGAACCAAGTATAATAAG
The DNA here is from genome assembly GCF_905475395.1 of Chrysoperla carnea. NCBI lineage: Eukaryota > Metazoa > Arthropoda > Insecta > Neuroptera > Chrysopidae > Chrysoperla > Chrysoperla carnea. Next base: position 7,124,737 of record NC_058342.1, on the reverse strand, counting down.
TCCGGAATATGTAATATAATGCTGAATTACTTTATATAATGATTTCCTTTTTCTCTCCTCTTTATATTAGGAAATAGTCTAAACCCTCGTCTTTCATTATTGGTACACTTAACAGCTACGCACCCAGGCATATTTTTGTTCGAGTTTTACGCTATTACAGAAAAGGGAGTGTACAATAATGAAAGACGAGGGTTCAGACTATTTCCATTTTCTTCTAATATAAAGAGGAGAGAAAAAGGAAATCATTATATAAAGTAATTCAGCATTATATTACACTTCCAATTCATTATTATACATTATTTATAAACCATGCAAGCAATAATAAAAAGCAAAAAATTTTTCACTGCCGAAAAATAATGTTAATTAAACAAAATTAATTCGAACTGTTTATTACGTTTAGAAGTATCTAAATTCCTTTACAATTTTTTTATTCACGATTTGAAAGTTAATTTATTATTATTAATATTTTTTTTTTTAAAGATTCTAGCTACTGTACAGGATTTTGTTAGGATTACCTACCTATTATTAGGTAGGTAATTAGATCACTGAAAATGTACTTCACTTACTAGATTCGCTTCAAGAAGGTACAAAAATTAATACTGAAATGTTTAAACTCCACCTCGGTGAAGTTTTGGATGTTAAAAAATCCGATAAATATAATAAAATGACTGCTCTCCATATGTTTGCCCTAAAATGGCGGTCAAGTGTACCTTCTTTATTAGTACTCTACATGGAGTTTATTAAGAAGGAGAACGATCGCTACGTGCTAAAGCATTAGCGCACCTGTCCCTGAAAATTTGTAGAATTTATAGTTCATTTTTCCGCCACCAGTCGCGCTGTCGTCCGTTAGTAGTATCTGCGAAATTAGCTGTTTATGTGTACAAGTAGATGAAGCTAGTACCATTCAAATTTATAAAGTAGCATAGATAAATTTATAAAGTAGAATAGATAATTTATAATTTATTCATTAGTAAATAATAGTAATAATTAATAATAATTTCATTATTTGCTTTTATTTCCTTTGAATGATATTATATACACGTATATTAAACGTTGATAGATCATTTGAAATTAGCGCACAACAGCCCGCTTTTAATGAGACAACTTAGCGATCCCAGCGCCTCTCTTATTTTGTCCATATGTTGGGGACAATATTTTCTATTGCGATCGTTCTCCTTCTTTATAACCTCCATGGTACTTTAGTTAAACAACGAATGTATAGAGCCCCGTGAAAATAGCACCCCCAAATGCGAATTTTCACAAAGTGAAAATGCCATTTCTTAGGCAAGGGTTTGTCCACGTTTGATAACCCAAATTTTTTTTTCGCTTACCTTCCTATCTTAAATTTTTAGGAAATTAAAATTTGACATCAGCACCCTCAAATGCGATTTTTTACAAAATACAGATGTCATTCATTTGGCAACGATTTGTCCACGTTTGCCCACCCAAAATTTTTGTTTGTCAACCCCTCATATAAAATTATGTCGAAAATAAAAATTTTCTCCATTTATAAAAAAATCACAATTCCATCACAATTTATAAAAAATATGAATGGTAAGCTTTTGTAACATCATTGGCAGTTTTTTTTTAATTGTCAGGATTTTCAATTAACTCTAAGGTGACAACCATGAAGGTTATAAAGAAGGAGAACGATCGCTACGTGTTAAAGCATTAGCCCGTCTGTCCCTGAAAATTTGTAGAATTTATAGTTCATTTTTCAGCCACCAGCCGCGCTGTCATCAAGAAGTAGTATCTGCGAAGTTAGCTGTTTATGAGTACAAGTAGATGAAGTTAGATGCATAATGTACAAATTGATATATCATTTCAAATTAGCGCACAACAGCCCGCTTTTATTGATACTATTTAGCGGTCGCAGCGCCTCACTTATTTTATCCATATTTCGGGGACAATATTTTCTATAGCGATCGTTCTCCTTCTTATAACCTTCATGGTGACAACTATTCAAAAGCCGGTCATGATACTCAGACTCGCTTACAGAAGGTTCAGTATTATCTTATAAAAAAAATAATAACGCTATGTATTTTTTATGTTTTGAAAATTTGTCACATTAGTGAATTGTTTAAATTTAGCTTGAATTCCAGCAATAAAAAATCCTGCCAATAATGTTACAACAGCTTATCATTCAAATTTTTTATTAATTGTCTAGTAAGTTTTTACGTTTTAATCAATTTATATATAAAAAATCGAATGTAATAATAATCAAATTTTTAATTGATAAATGTCCAATATTAAAATGTGCCAATAATGTTACAAAAACTTACCATTCACATTTTTTGTAAATTGTGAATGACGACCTTATTTTGACGAGTTGGCAAACAATTTTGGATTGGATGGACAAATCGTTGCCAAGCGAATGAAATTTGTATTTTGTAAAAATTCGAATTTGGGGGTGCTGATGTCAAATTTTATTTTCCTCAAAATTTAAGATTGAAGAGTTAGCGAAAAAAAAAATTGGGTGGACAAACCGTTGCCTAACGAATGGCAACGGTTGCGGAATTGGAGGTGCTGAAGAAAATTTTAATTTCCTCATAGCTTAAAATTGAAGGGTGGACAAAAAAAAAATGTGAATGAACAAACGTGAACAAATAATTTTCAAACGAATGATATCTGCATTTTATGAAAAATTGCATCTGGGGGTGCTGATGTAAAAATTTTTAATTGTGTCATATCTTCCAATTAGACGAAAAGGGGGCTATTTTCACGGGGCTAATATATCGGTAGAGTCTAGTTTACTGATATTGGATTTTAATGCTAAGGAAGACTCTATCTAGCGATAGAAAAAATAACTTTTGTCAGAACGCCGATGATACATAAATCTAACGGAAATGTTTGTTTACAATCTTGAAACTATACACATATAACAAAGGTTATTGCAACAATTTTTACTAAAACATATTCTGTTAAAGAATTATATAAAACATTAAAATAATTGCTTTTATTTAAAAAAATGCATTTGAAAATACACACAACTATGAAATTAAAAGTCAAAAAGTATACAGATTTAAAAGTTCAAAATGTAAATCAAAAACAAAAAATTATAAATTAGGTCCAAAATTTGCATTAAAAAATTTGTACAACAACACAAACTACAAAGTTTATATAAAAAAGTAGGAAAATTATCGTAATTATAAAAGACTCGGGGAGCAATTATAGCACAGCATATTAAAATATATAATAAAGCATATATGTCCTACCTCTTTAATCATTGAAATAATCAGCTGATTGTAACGAGAATGGTTTACATTTTTTTTACTCGTGGCGCTGACATCTTAGCCTTAAAATTCAATAGTCTCTCAGTTAAATGGCTTGTATATATTATTCATAGAATATTATACATATTATTGTTTAATATTCTATGATATTATATGACTGTGGTTTAAGCTGACATGAAATTTCGTTTTTAGGTAGTTGGTGATCCTTATTCACTTACTGTCAATATTTATTAATTTACGCGCTTTAAATTTTTTTAAACCTTAAGCTTGAGTGAAATAAGATCATCTTAATTTAGAATATATCCTTGTAAAATCGAAAAATTTAGAAAAAATGATTCGAAAAGAATGTAAATATAGTAATTTATCGATCCGATTTAACCCATCGGTAAAGCCTTCTACAAAAGAATACTATCCTATTTATTTGACTCGAATTATCGAAGTGAAAAATAGATTGTTGGAGAGAGTTGAGAAAAAATGGGGTAAGTGATATAATTTAAATGAATACATCTATTACAATTTTAAAATCTCTCTTTTGCTAATAATGTATATCGTAATTTTCTTATAACAATATTGTCAACTATTCGAGCGGTTATCGAGATAAAGGGTCGAATTATATGGTAATGCATAGGAAGTTACCTTGCAAAACAACTTAATTTTTACCTTTAAAAAATAATTTTTCATATTCATTCAATTCGATATTTTTTTTTCTAGGTAAAAAATATTCAGTTTGGGAACCCTCAAATGCTGGCAATCAACCTGGTTTATGTGTAGTTTTAGGGACTATTTTCAAAGATCAGAAATTAAAACCATCAATTTTAAAAGAAATTGCAAAAGAAAATCAACTAATTCCACAACAAATTCGAACACATTTCAAAGATGATTTCGATGTTTTAATTTTAGAAAACGAACTACGTTTAAAATTACATGAAGATTTGAGTGTTCATGATATTGTAACGGGTATTCCATGTGCCATTTTAGGTAGTGAAATTAGCTTAAGACAATTTAAGGTTGAAGAATACGTGTTTGTCGGTTGCTCTGAACAAATTGAAAGGCCAATATTCACGGATGATCGATTGGTTGTGTTTATTTCTGGCATCGATATGGCAAATCCAACTGTTAGTTTAATGGCGTTACAGTTATTTATTGATTGGGTCGTTGGGTTAGCTGCGAATAAGAATGATTTGGACCAAGTGTCGAAAATTTGTCGTGTGGTAATTGTAGGAAATTCAATTCGTGCATCTCCATATATTAAAATGAAAAAATCATTATTCGTTAAAGTAAATGAAACCGATGAAACTATTAAGGCTGTTAAATTATTCGATGAAATGTTATCAGAATTAGTACAGTGTGTATCGGTGGATGTTATGCCTGGCGAATTTGATCCGACAAATCATATGTTACCTCAACAATCGATGGAGTATTGCATGTATCCACAATCCAGTAAATTTACAACGTTTCATGGAGTTACAAATCCATATCAATTCGAGCTAGATGGGTTTAATTTTTTGGGTAATGTTTTATTTATAAAAGTAAAAATATTTTGTAGTGGAAGATGTAAAATTTTTCAGAGAAGTGGGAAAACGTGAGACACAATCAAAAATATAAAGAATGGACTGAGCATACCCGCACAAAATTGATCGCTCTGTATAAAGAGACAAACCGAATGTGCGGCCAATACCTGTCTCTTTTCTTAAGGTTTGTAAAAACTCTAGAAAGAGACAATTGCTGGCCGTACATGCGCTTTATCTTTCTCATAGTTTCTTGCCCGTATTTACTATACAGCTGAATATGGACACTGAGTCCATTCTCTAAATCTTAAGACACAATACTCATATTTAATAAAATATTATAGTGCCATATTGGTTAAAAACAATATTTTTTTTAACAAAATAGTCGTGTCATTTTAGCATTTCATAGAGAATTTTTTTAAAATGATCAGGAAGGTCCATATATCGGAATCTACATCTAACTTTTTGCCGCTAGAAAGTTTTGGTTTTTGCTATGGGTCAATCATTAGAATCCATTTATGAGATGATTTTTGAAAATTTTAAAACCTTGAAAATATGGGCCAGAAAATTTCGATGTAATCTCCCCCTCTTGGGGTAATTTACCTCGCTGGTCCAAAATTGCAATATTCTGTAAATATTCAACATAATGGATCAAAGAAGTATACTCAGGGATTTTTGGGGTCACTGAAGAAGTATACGATTCCGAAGTATACTTCTTGAAGATGAATGAAGATGTACTCCCCTCTTCTGGGGTTATTCGCCCCCGCTGGTCCAAAACAACAGAATTCTGTGATTATTCAAGAAGGAGGATATACTCCCCCTTTCTTAGGATTTTTCGCTCTTCGTTGACCTAACACTGCAATTTTCTGTAAATATTCAATTTGGACCAGCGGAGTGAATTACCCCAGGAGGGGGAGTATATCAAAATTCTGACTTCAGAATAGTGATCAGCGATACCAAAAACCCATATATATACGTTTCTGGCCCATTTTGTTCCATATTTCCAAGATTTTGAATTTTTCAAAAATCACCCATTATAATAATGGACTTTTAAGCTCATAGCAATGGCCAAACTTTCTAGCGGCAAGAAGTTAGATGTAGATTTTGATATATGGGCCTTCCTGAACATTTAAAAAAAAAAAAAAAAAACTGATCAGATAGGTTGAGGTACATGAAAATTTTTCATTTTAGCCTTGTTTGATCTAAAATGATTCGTCTAAAAGCCCGACCGCCATTTTCTTACTTCCATGGCTTATTTCTTCAATTATAAGATAAATCATATTTATTTTTTTGCAGGCACTTCAGGCCAACCAATAAAATCAATATTAAGTTACAGTAATATTGAAGATCCTTTAGAAGCTTTACAACGATGTGTGCAATGGGGTCATTTATGTCCAACAGAACCAGATACCTTAAGTTGTTATCCTTATTATTCAAAAGATCCATTCATAATAAGGGATTGTCCGCATACAGTATTTGCCGGAAATCAAACAAAATATCAAAATAAAATTTATAAAGGTAATTAGATGTTATGGTGATCGTATGATAACTTTAATTAATTAAATATAACTAATGCTAATGATTATTCTTTTGTCTGATATAGGACCAGAAAATCAAGAAATTCAACTTATATGCATACCAGAATTTGCAAAAACCCAAACAGTTGCTGTACTCAATTTAAAAACATTTTCCACTTATCCAGTATCATTTCAAGTTGGTTTATAATTAATAATTATGTATATCGATTTTATATTTTCATACTCAATTAACAAAAATAAGAAAACTACTAAAATCCTCTAACCTCAATTTTATTTTCAAACTACCTTCTTCATTCCTCATTAATATAAGCTAAAAGTTATTTTGCCCTTAGCTGGCGTAAATTGTAATTTATGCACGCGATTCAACACCATTTGGGATTTATTAAAACAAAATAATTTGACTCTCATGTGCGATGACAAATTTTTTACAATTTTTTTGAATCGTAATATTTAAAAAAATAAATAAATAAAAATTCAAAATAGCCATCTAGCCATCTACACAACTTTTATTTCATCATAGCGTTCGTTTAGAGTCATTAAAATTAAATTTTACAATTTTTATTTTAAATATGACGTATTTGTTTAGAAAAGTCATTAGTAATGCTGCCAATTCGTTCCGTAGCAACTAAAATAAAGAAAATATGATGATATTACTCACTTTTTGTTAAAGTATGATTCCTGTGCGGCTGGCGTAAGCGTCATTTGTGTGCAATCCTTCAATAAAATGAGTGATCGTAACATTATATTACGCCTATTAATGCTTGAAGAACAAATGATGCTTGCGGGTAATGCTTAGTCCATACTTATATAAAACAAGAAAAATGAAGGTTTCTTTGCAAAACTTATCAATCAGCGTTTACTGCAGGATAACAAAAAATTTCGGGAATTTTAACGATACACTATTTTATTATATTAATATAATTATATTGTTTGGATACATATATAAACTTTCATCCCCTATTTCAACCACTTACAGCCTCAATCAGTCAACCTTAGCATATGTCCTTTCTCGGGCTCTAGACTATCTCTATACCAAGTTCATTTAAATCGCTCGAGTTTTAGGCGTGATTGAGAGGACAGAGTTATTTTAGAATTTATAATATTAGTAAGGATTTTATAAGATGGCAATGCTGCGATCGATATTCAATTATAACTAAGATTTCTGATAACTTGTTTAATTCACTCACAGATGGCGAGACTTTGGATCGCAAAATACCTTAAATACTTTCTTTTGATATAATAAGCCCCCGCAGAGTTATATTGAATGTAGTCTGATTATGAATAATATCTTAACGTGGTCGTGTTAGCATGTACCCATAAATTTATAATAGATGAAGACAGAGGGAGGCAATAATACAACCTAATATAAATTTGCGAACGTTAATTTGCGCAAATGAAAACGAATTTGTACTAAGGAATATATACGCGTAAATGAAATTTGAAATAATTGCCACACAGCATGATTGAAAAATAAAAAATCATGATTTTATACATTTTATTGGACATTTCACTATAACCAAACAAGTATCTATTATATATGCTTGATCGTTTGTACTAGAGATTTAATAATTAATTTTAATTTAGTATCCGACCGAACTCCGGATGATAAAATTCAAAAAATTCGCATTATTTTACACAAGTTTATTTTAATAACCACACGTCAAAAAGGTTTGTTATATTAATTATTTTAGTTCTCAAAATTAACCAGTGGCAAATTGTGGTGAATTAATACCAAATTTTCGCATTTGTTGGTAAGAGGCAACTTCGCTTAGCTTCGTATACCAGATAAGCTTCTGAAAATAGATTTTTAAAAGCTACTGCCATGTGCAGAAAGATAAATTTTAGCAAATCTTGACAACTGAGGGTACTGATTCAAATTAACTGACCACCAAATGTATGGGTCGTGATTGTGATCGATTCGAAATGTCTTTAAAAAAGGAGCCAATCTCGTTAGCAATTGGATTTTGTTTTTCTTAAAGGCGACAATTAGTGCTACTATCCTTTGTCACTTCATTGAAAAAGTCCCAAAAAGTGTCATGAGCTTCACGTGTGCAGTTGGATCCAATTTTATCTTGCTCCATTCCTTTAGGAGGTCATGATGAAGACGGCGATGATCTGTTACTGCCAGAAGAAGATTCGTCTTAAGAGTTTATATACTCTATCATGATTTTCTGTCGGGTTTTTTCAGTTTCAGTATTTATCACGGAGAAAAATATTTAAAATATTTTTTTCGCGAAGACCGGCTACATTTATAAAAATGTGACGGAGCTATTGTGGTCGAGTATAACTAGGGATGCGATTTCACCGGTAGAATGTTAAATATATATTTTACTTAATTTACCAATATACTAGAGGTAAATTAACCGGACAATTTACCAATAAGTTTTAAAGCCATTGTATGAGGTTGCTCATACATTTTGATGCTGAAATATGGAGAAAAAATAACAAGAACCATTTGACGTTTTTAAATCCACTTTCTGAGGGCAATTGGTTATTTGTGTAACCAAAGTAATATGTACGAGATGGTAACCATGGATCTCATTGATCTTGCATACGATCAATAAGAAAAAAAAAATTCCAGCCCGTTACACCATCTAGCATATCTACAACGTATTACCGGAGCTATTAAGCATAACGCGGGATATATAAATTATAAATATTAAATGAAATTTTGTTTTACTTATTTTAGTTTTATTATTCAAAATTGAATTGAATAAATAATTTCAATAATCACTTGTAAGTTATTCAAAAGGTTCACTATGCATTTGTGACATATTTAATGCCACAATAATTACATTTTCCATGTATTATATTCTTTTCCTCTAACACTTCAGTGAAATGATTCCCACATTGAAGATTTAAGCTTTGGTATATTTTAATTTTTCACAAGTTTGTTGTCTTCAACTTGTCTTTTACATTTGTATTTTGTGTTTAATGAATTTGAAAAAAAAAAAATTAATCAGCCTGCAATCAGCATTATCAACTGTATAAAATTGTTTGGTTCATTTTCATTCAAAAATTAATTTTACCGGTTAATTAACCAAATAACTTACCGGTAAATTACCGGATAATTGTCCTCTCGAATAACTAAGTATAATTTACCCACAATCTCTCCATAGACGCCAGACGTGTAAGCTCCACCGTAGACGCAGCGAGTCTAAGTACAGAGAAGAGAATATGTCGGTAAAGAAGAAGCGAAACTTAATGTTAATTTTTATCGCTTGAAATTTAATGTCACCTCTGAATGTACTCGCAAACTAAATTGGTATAATCGACTATATAAATCTCTTTATTACCTTACACAAAAGGTTCTTATCTTGAATAATAAAGTTATTGTCTTGCATAAAAATTGTATTTATCTTATATTCATCACATTAGAAAACTTTTTAATAATATGTTATAATAATAATAATAACATTTTAATTAACTTTGAAAACTTATTTATAAAATTCAATTATAATAATTAAGTTGCATGTAATTTTTAAAATATAATTTTAAAGTTAATTAAAGATTATAAGTTTTCTAATGTCATACAAATAGGATAAATACAATTTTCATACAAGCTCATATACTTTATACATTTTAAATTTTTATCTTTTATTTCGTGTATTCAATTTTTAATAACTCAAATTATATAGGCTTTGGAGTCTCTGTTCAAATTTGATTTATTTTATTTATTAGGAATATAAAATTTATTATCGTGTGAACAGTTCAGTAATGAAATGTGGAAATATTCTGAGATGTGTTTTTCATTACAAAAAATTAACATTAAATTGAAATCAAAATTTTACGTAAAGAAAAAATTGCTCTCCAAATAGACAATTTATCAAGAAATAAAAATTAAGCTCATAATATACCGATATTGTATAAAAATAAATTTTAAATAAATTTTATTCTTTTGATTCAAATCGAAATTTTTATATTCAGACATCCAATAAGTCTTTATTAAAAGATGTATTCCATCAGTTCTAAAGATGAAAATTTTCTAGATCGTGAACTTGTATCTTTGAATTTTCTTGACCAATATGAATTTGCTATTGGAGAAAGTAACAAGATTATAAATTAAATAGCGAATATAATCTTTCGCATAAATAATATTTTTAGAGTCTATTACTAACCTAAATTATATTTTAGGTTGATGTATCAACATGCCTCTGGAAGTTTTAGTGAGTGTTTTAGTGGCGTCAATGAGTGTTTTAGTGGCTCAATTTAAGTGAGTTCAAAGCCAATTATTGTTATTGCTGTATTTTATTTTTATATTTGGAGAATATGTAAAATTAATTTTCAAAATTCTTGATATTTTCATAACAATATTTCTTTTCTAGCTATCAATTTTTAATATTTTTCATTCTTTTTGCTGTGTTCACGTTTCCTTTTCAATTATTTTCATTTTGTTTTAATCCAAAGGATTGAGGTTTTTTTACGTGGTTTTCCTCTAACCACGAATAATCATTATTTCTTTTCTTTATGTTTCTTATAATTTTAATATTTTTTACATACTCTAGAAACGACATTCAATCAAAATTTTAATTATTCTTGGTTGGTTTCCACGATTTTTTCTTCGACCGCGAAGTATATTCCATAATACGGAAATAAATTATTTAAAAAGAATCTTTTTGTTTCAATTTATTATTTTCAGGTTCATCACAAAACAAAATGAAAAGTTGTTTCTTAAAACACATTTTATACTTGATTATATATCTATCCAATTAAATTTTCTATTTTTAGACTTATTCGACAAAATTAGTGTGTTCAATTTCACAAACAAAATTTTGCACTTCAAATCTTTTCAATAAAACAAGGAAATGTTTTTAAATGTACCTTTCAACCAAAATTAACGAAATAATTTTACAATATCGGTATATCATGAGCTTAATTTTTATTTCTTGACAAATTATCTATTTGGAGAGCAATTTTTTCTTTACGCAAAATTTGTATTTCAATTAAATGTTAATTTTGATGTGAATGACAAAACATAGCTCAGAATATTTTCACATTTCATTACTAAACTGTTCACACAATAATAAATTTTATATTCCTAATGAATAAAATAAACCAAATTTGAACAGAGACTCCAAAGCCTATATAATTTGAGTTATTAAAAATTGAATACACGAAATAAAAGATAAAAATTTAAAATGTATAAAGTATATGAGCTTGTATGAAAATTGTATTTATCCTATTTGTATGACATTAGAAAACTTATAATCTTTAATTAACTTTGAAAAATTATTTAAAAAATTCAATTCTATATAAATTAGGTAAACGAATGGTTGTTTTTACTGTATCTGATACAATTAATTTATATAAAAAATATTATTTCACAATGAAATATTATAGAAATAAATAAATTATTAAATGCACGCCTATGATGACACGAAATAAAAATATTATGCGCATATCTATCGAGGAATATAACAAACCGATGTATATGGAGTCGTTATACCAAAGAATACAGAATACTTTTTTGGTTGTAACATAAGTAACGCTTAAACCCTCTGGAGGAGTAGCTCGAAATACCAAATGGTGAGTTCGAATATGTGTAAATCTATGTGTATCTGACCACAATATAGTTAGCGTGGAATATTAATAAAATTTATTAAATCATAAATCAAAAAATTGCTCTCTAAATGCTCCATCAGATTCCACAATTGCTCCAATTATTAAATTATCAATAAATTAAATATTTGCAATTAAAAATACAAAATTTTATTTTCCAGTATCTCAGTAAATTGATAGTTTTTCCTAACGTTTTTGCTATCAATAAATTGCTCCTGTTTATTTCTTTCGGGATATAACAATAACGATTTATAAATATCTATTATTTTTGCATAATTAATTAAAATTAATAATTGCAATTCAAACAGGTATGTGATGACGTCACTCACAAGGGGATTGTCATAAACTGGGGGGAGCGGGAAGGGAAAGAACAACAAAAAAGCAATAATAATAGAAAGTAAATAATAAGATTATCAGTGAAAAATACCACAAAATTGCTCTCTAAATACTCTTTCAGATTCCAAAGTTGCTCCAGCTATATATTTAATATGTAATTAAATATTTTCAATTAAAAATACAAAATTTTACATAACAAAGGGAATGGGGAGGAGGGGGGAACATGAAAATAAATAACAATAGATTATAGTTATTATCTATGGTTATGGTATTTGTTTTATTTAATTAAATATCAAAAGAAAATAAACAATCATATGTATCAGCGGAAAATATAAAAAAAATTGCTCCGTAAATACTCTTTCAGATTCCATAATTGCTCCAGTTATATAATTAATATGTAATTAAATATTTTCAATTAAAAATACAAAATTTTACATACATAAAGGGAAAAGGGGGAAATATGAAAATATAGAATGATTATAAATAATTTACTTCTAAAATAAAAATAATTTTTTTCAATAGATTTATATAATATTATTTCCACTTTTAATTTATGTTATAAAACATTGAAAATTCCTAAAAAATACGTATGTGTACAATTAAAATTATATATTATAATTATGTTTTTATGAAGTAAAACGACTTGAAATTTCTTGGCTCATCGGTAATAGTTTTTATTATGTTCCATTTTAACTTTTTCAAGACAACAACTTCGCGTGCTCGGTCAGCTATTTCGTAAGTGTTTTGACGAATCAGTATTTTCATAACTGAAAAAAGTAGTAATAAAAATTAGTAGTAGTAATAAAAATAAAAATTACAACTAATTATACGCAATAAAACATATTAATGATAGAAAACATGAGAAATTAGTAATTACACTGCCTTGGTCAGATATTTTCATAGGTTTCCATTCAACATTCGGGTTAATAGGTACATCGGCGAGTTATAGGAATTGTCCGAATCAAATCTCATCTTGATGATTGATATTTTTTTAGAAATATAATTTTAGTCCAACTGCTTGCCAATATTCTTATCTGAAAATTCAACATTATTATTATATATAAATAAAATAAAAAATGAATAAACAAAAAACAAATAACCTAAGACACCGGTAATTTATGTAAACAAATAAAGGTTTATCAACTTACCTTTTACAACCATTTTTACAATAAATAATTATTCTTCAAGTAACTAACATTATTTAAATTAAAAATGTTTTAATGAAAATACAACGGCGAATAAACATGATACCATAACCATAGATAATAACTACAATCTATTGTTATTTATTTTCATGTTCCCCCCTCCTCCCCATTCCCTTTGTTATGTAAAATTTTGTATTTTTAATTGAAAATATTTAATTACATATTAAATATATAGCTGGAGCAACTTTGGAATCTGAAAGAGTATTTAGAGAGCAATTTTGTGGTATTTTTCACTGATAATCTTATTATTTACTTTCTATTATTATTGCTTTTTTGTTGTTCTTTCCCTTCCCGCTCCCCCCAGTTTATGACAATCCCCTTGTGAGTGACGTCATCACATACCTGTTTGAATTGCAATTATTAATTTTAATTAATTATGCAAAAATAGTAGATATTTATAAATCGTTATTGTTATATCCCGAAAGAAATAAACAGGAGCAATTTATTGATAGCAAAAACGTTAATAAAAACTATCAATTTACTGAGATACTGGAAAATAAAATTTTGTATTTTTAATTGCAAATATTTAATTTATTGATAATTTAATAATTGGAGCAATTGTGGAATCTGATGGAGCATTTAGAGAGCAATTTTTTGATATATGATTTAATAAATTTTATTAATATTCACGCTAACTATATTGTGGTGTGTATCTGTATTCTTTGATTTCACCTTATAATGCCCCATTAATTTATCTAAACGTAATAAAGAGAGGTTTAATGCATTAAGCCATTGCTCTATAAAAAAAATTTTTGACAGGAATAGGTCATAAATATTTTACAATTAATTTAAAAGCAATGATAATTTACAAGTTATTGAAAACAATGCAATTTTTTTGTTCTTGCCTGTTTTCTTTTCTAGAAAAATAAAACATACGCCATTGATATTCAAGAAAATAACGAAAACTTATTGATAATGATAGACTTGTTATCAAATAAAAACAAGTTTAAGCATGATTCAAATAACTGAGTATCATAAATAGAAAATAAATTGTCACTGATTGCGACATCTATGGATGTTTTTGAGTAGTATATTTAAATATTTAGTGACATCTGTGGCCGTTTTTTGGTTTGTATTCATTATTAAGCCATCTTTGAAAGTACAAAAATCGCCTATGAGTTGCGTATTAAAGATATTGGTCTTTTTTAGTGATCTATTCTCTGATAAATAGAATAGCAAATACGTTTGTAAAACTATTTTGATATAGGTGATCATAAAATGACCTAATTAAATCACGATAGCTCAAAAAAAAAAATGATATGAAGCTAATATTTCTATAGCGTGCTCAGGACATAAAAAATGAGGTAGAGCTCGTACATGAGCAACATAGGTCAATTGGGTCTTGGGTCCGTAGGATCCATCTTGTAAACCGTTAGAAGTTTAATTGTAAAAAATGTTCCTTATAAAAAATAAACAACTTTTGTTTGAAAAATTTTTTTCGTTAACATCACTGTTTACCCGTGAGAACGCAAATTATATGGTTTGTATTATATGGGAATATCAGTTAAGTGTGTGTGACAAGTATTTATATATGTTTGGCTATCTTTCTTTACTTATATGGCATAAAAAACAAACAAACAAACTATTCAATTTAAATTTAAAACCTTAGTAAGTAATTTAAAAAAAGAAAAACCCGTTGTGCCTGACTAATTATGGATGTATGAGCATGGTAGTGGCGACGCAAATTAAAATATATGTATTTTTTCAATTTTGATGGTGAATTTCGTTATTTATTTTTTAATATATTTTCGTCTACATTTATGAAGTTATAACAAAATTCATCATTAAAGTTGAAAATAAGGTACAAATAATTTCAACTAAAAGTCTAAACTTGTCATGGCGCTCGTACTACCTTAATGAGTTTTTAATAAAAACTGTGCGCATTCGTACCATCCACAAACACTTTGAACCGATCGGATCCTTTGCACGTATTTTAATCAATAGAATTCACTCCAGCAACCATACTATAATTATACACTTACTTTTTTACTATATATTAACCCATAAAACAGCTATGATTTTATCAAATTTTTAGTTCTTAACATTTAAGAAATTTTTTCAAAATAATTTTAATCATTTTTATTTTGACGCACACATAAATTAATTGCTGTAGAAACATCATATTATATTTAAATTTAGCGCCCCTGCGTTTGTTATATTAATTACTCGAAACCTGTGGTGTAAGTATTCCCTTAACGGATTCACTACCAGTTTATTTTATTAAGAAATTTTTCAAAATAATTTTTAAAGTTTTTTATTTTGGCGCACATTATTATTTTCTGTCGATACACCAAATTAAATTTAAATTTAGCACCCCCACATTTGTTGTATGAATTACTTCAAACTTGTGGTGTAAACATTCCCGAAATGTATTCACTACCAGTCTGTTTTATTAAGAAATTTAATCAAAATAATTTTATTTAAATTTAGCGCCCCTGGGTTTGTTGTATAAATGGGTGCGTTTGGCAGAAAAAGCGCTTGAGAGCGCTTACTAGCGCTGAAAAACAAATTGTACAGTTTTCGGCCAGGACATGTTTGCTAACTTCAGTGTTCTTCATCATTCACAACATTATTTAATATATTATTCATTATTGGTAATTTTTTAATATTAATAATTTACGAACATATATTTAAATTAGATTAGGTTCTCCGGTTAAAGCTAACTTAGCGTCCTAGAGGAATATAGCTATAGAACTATTTACTATTTGACAGCGCTTACCGCTTAACAATCGCCATTTTGCTTACAAGCGCTTCCTAGCGCTTTTTTCTGCTAAACGCACCAATTACTCGAAACTTGTGGTGTAAACATACATACCCTTAACGGATTCACTACTAGTCTATTACTAGTTTTCAAAATAATTTAAAAAGATTTTTGTTTTGGTTTACATAATTATTCGCTATCGATACACCGGATTAAATTGAAATTAAGCGCCTCTGCGTTTGTTATATCAATTGCTTAAAATAAACCTGTCAGTGTCGTGTAAGCATTCCTTTAACAGACTACCAGTCTATTTTACTTATGTATAAGTTTATGATTAATCCCTACGCATATCAGGTTATGACAGAGACTATATCAGTAAACAGATGAAAATCTTGAATGTGCAAGTTATACGCGATTTTTATTTCAAATTGACGTTGATAGATGGTGTAACAAGCTGGCAAATTATAAATAAAAACTAAAAAAATTTTAGTTGGTAATACTGAAATATTTTAGTTCGAAAATATAATAGTTTGTAACAACTTACTACGAAAAATTTAATTCAAACAGGTCATATATCATATATCAATTTAAGTATCATATACTAATTTTGAATTATTTTGTAAACATTGACACATTAAAATTAATATATTTTTTACAAAATTAAAATATGGCATTGTGTTCAAATTTATTTCGTTCAGTGTTGAGAACGTTCACAAAACCAACAAAAATATGTTATTTAGAACAGACAAAAACATGTTATTTACACATTTCATTTCGAAGTAAGGTTTTAGATGATGCAATATTTATATTTCAAAACGAAATTATGTAATATTAATATTAGATTTCTTATCTAAATAATGTAGAAATAATAATATTGAAGATGGTAGTCGTCGAGACGAAGATGAAGTTATTAATAGTCACCCACATTTTCTGTTCACTGTGGTTGATGCAGAAGTACGGCCTCATGCACATCATTACTAATTGTTAATCTACAGGACTTAGTAACGTTTTGCAGTAAAAAATTAAAGGTATGTACTTGGAAACCATTATCTGTTTTATTAAGAATATTGAAGGTTAATGAACAACGATTTCGCAAATTTTTTAAAAAAGCTGTTGGTTTGACTTTAAAATAAATAAATTTCATTCTTTTGATTCGATCGAAATTTTTATATTCAGACATCTAATAAATCTCTATTAAAAGTCATCCGTTCTAAAGATGAAAATTTTCTAGATCGTGAACTTGTTTATTTTAATTTTCTTGACCAATATGCATTTGCTATTGAAGAAAGTATCAAGATTATAAATTAAATAGCGAATATAATATTTCCCTTAAAGTTTTTTAGAGTCTATTACTAAACTAAATTATTTTCTAGGTTGATGTATCAATATGCCACTGGACGAACATCAATTTTATTCGGCGATTCATCCCTATTGTTCTCAATTTTAGTAAGGATTTTAGTTACTCAACTTCCATGAGTGTTTTAATGGCTCAATTTAAGTGAGTGGTTTAGTGATCTTTAAGCCAATTATTATTGTTATTGTATTTTATTTTTATATTTAGGAAACTATGTAAAATTGATTTTCAAAATTCTAGATATTTTCATATCAATATTTCTTTTCTAGATATCAATTTTTAATATTTTCCGTTCTTTTTGCTATGTTTACGTTTCGTTTTCAATTATTTTCATTTTATTTTAATCTATATGATTGAAGTTTTTACGTGGCTTTCCTCTAACTACGAGTAATCATTATTTCTTTTCTTTATGTTTCTTATAATTTAAATATTTTTTATTTATTCTAGAAACAACCTTCAATCAAAATTTTAATTAATCTTCTTTGGTTTCCACGATTTTTTCTTCGACCGCGAAGTATATTTCATAATACGGAAATAAATTTTTTTAAAAGAGTCTCTTGTTTCAATTTATTATTTTCGGATTCATCACAAAATAAAATGAAAAGTTGTTACTTAAAATACATTTTATACTTAATTCTATATCTATTTCTATACAAATTTGAACAGAGACTGCAAAGACTATATAATTTGAGTTATTGAAAATTGAACACACAAAATAAAAGATAAAAATTTAATATTTATAAAATATATGAGCTTGTATGAAAGTGGTATTCATCCTATTTGTATGACATTAGAAAACTTATAATATTTAATCGACTTAAAAATTCACTCTCTCAAAAATGTCTAAAAAATTCAATTTTAAAATTTACATAGAACTTACTTATTATAATTGAATTTTATAAATAAGTTTTCAAAGTTAATTAAATATTATAAGTTTTCTTATTTTGACGATTATACTAATTTAGTTTGCGTTCACCTTCAGAGATGGCATCAAATTGCATACGATAAAAATTAGCATTGACTTTCGCTTCTGTTTTACCGATATATTCTCTGGTTATGATTTAACATGTGGCAACACTGTTCATCCATCTTCATGTATTCACCTAATATGGTATCTATGAATATACCAAACAAAGACAAGAAATCTTGTAGCATAATTTTGTTTCAAGATATTTTAGCTTTATTCTCAATATTGTGACGTATGAAAAATTACACACATATTTAATGTAATTTTTAAAATGAATATATTTTGTTTGTAAAGTAATATATAGTTGTGTGGCGAACAAATAAATGGAACAATTAAACAAAATATAATATAATGTGTTGCAGTAGATGCAATTGAAAACATTGCTTGAAACTCGGCAATCAATAATTTTATAATATGTAAACAAATTTGGCAACTGTATAAATAGTTAATAATATTCAATGTTTTTTTTTATAATGTCGTACTAAGTATATATATATATATATATATATATATATATTCTTAAATATGTGTCTGTGATTTGATTTATTTTTATTTAATTTACGAAATAAAATATATATACTATCAACAAAATGGATTATTTTAAATATTCACAAAACATACGAGAATCGGTTTACTATGATAATAAGTTTACATCACTTGACAATTCAACGTTGGAAATATTACATCAACAAACAAAAAAAACATATTGTATTTGTGGTGGACCGTATGATCCGAAAATTTTTATGATACAATGTGATCGATGTGATAATTGGTTTCATGGAGAGTGAGTTTAAATGAGTTTATTGTATTTTTGTTGGGTGTTACATGTTAATTTGTGTTTTTGGTTTTAGTTGTGTGGGTATAAAAGAGTATCGAGCATTGGATATTGACAAATATCATTGTCCTAGGTGTCAAGAATCATACGGCCCTTCCATTGGTATATTTTTTTATATTTCTATGCTATAATTTATGGTATACCTAATTTAATACAGAAGAAAGGAAATTACATAATTTTTACGTAGATTACGAATCCATTGGCGGAGGTTGTAAAAAATTAACAGTTTTTCTTTAATTAACGAAAATATTTATAAATTTTCATTGCCAAATGGTTTTTGCCTAAAACTGAATAAATGGGTTAAGTTAATTAAGAGTAGGTTGTTAATATTCTTATTTATTTATACTTAAAATGTACAAAAAATGTCGTCACTCCATGATTGCATTCATCCTGTTTTCCGCGGGCAAGCTATGCCTTTAATGGGATTGTGTTAGCATGGTATGGATCTCCGGGTCTTTTGGAGCCTTATGTTTACCATATGAGTGCGCCCACTCTCTGATACACTGGTTAGCCATGCCGCTAATATGGTTGAGTTAGCACAGACCTGTGGGGTTTTGACCCATACGTTTACTCTGTGTCCACGAATTTATTAATGCCAAAACACTATTGGCATAGTCGTTGGAGGGAACAGCTAAATCGGTCGCAGCGCTTTTATCTTAAAAAATAATAAATTAAGCGTATTATTTAAAATATAACTAATTTTAATTTGTTTACATGTACATCGTGTAGAATCCAATCAAATTAAAACTATTGAAAATTAATAATTAAACTTGTTGCATTAGAAATTGTGAAAATAAGAAATTAAATTGCATAAACAATATTTTATTAAATGTAAATTAACATAATTACTCATTTAAATTTGTAAGAAAATAGTATTAAATTTTCATTGTAAAGCATAAATGCAATGCATAGACTCGTATAGGGTGAAACATTGTAATCTATTATGGTTAATAGCTTGTTTTGCATTGAATCAATCAAAAAATAACTTAATCAAAAGTTGCGATTACCATCTACTGAAAAGGTTTGTATACAGGGTGGGTCATTTTAGTCTATAATGGTTTATCCTGTATGTGCATCCATACAATTATATTAATAAAGTAGCTTGTCGTTACTATGGTAACTTCCTGAATTAAAAATCATGTACGGAGCGAATAGGAAAATACACGGCAAATACATTTATATGTTTTTTGAGTATAATATAGATATGTTTATTCAGTTTATTGTCAATGCAAATTTGTAGTTCTTTTCGTTAAATAAAGCAAAACTGTAAATTTTTCACCATCTTTGCAAATGGATTTGCAAGCTACGTAAAAATGTTTTAATAAATTCCGTTTTGATGGCTATTCACACAACCTGATTACATGCCCAATTTTCATCGCAAATTTTTCAGTACTCCGCTACGATTTCCCCGTTTTCAGTTAAGGGTCAACATTTCAATAAAATACGAATTTAATGCACGTTTGTGGTAAAACTTACTGATAGAGAGGATTACGACTTTTCTCAAATTGTACTAATGTTAAATAATTTTGTTTTTCTAAAATTTAAAAGAAACCATTAAGTGGCAATTTGTGTGTTTTGGATAGTATTTTAACAATTCCGAAATCCAAGTGTTCGTAGTCAATATATGAATGTGGCTGTTCGTCTTACCTACGATTTACGTGCTTTTTTAATCGCATTTTTAATTGTCAAAACAATATTAACACTTTTGACATTCAACTGTTTTATATCCTGAAATATTTATTCCAGACAAATCTGCCACACTAATTTTTTTATTACTAAATTTTCGTTTTTATCCATTATAAAATAAAAAAATAAATTTAAAAAATCTAAAAACCAGATTGCATTAAATTTAAACTGAAAAAAAAAACAAGTGAAAACAAACAATTGACTAAGTTAATTATTGAAATACCATGAATAGAAAGTGTTTAATGTGAGTGCTTGTCTTATTTTTTATAAATTAAAATAGTTTAAAAATCCAACACAATCAAGTATGGTATTTTATTTGGTTAGAACAATTTTGGAATAAATTTTCTAGAATTTTGTTTATTTTGTTTAGAAGACCGCTAGTTGAAGCTATCTGTAAATTTGCAACTCCCTAACTGTTATAGTTTTGGAGAAACTAAACACCAAAGTTTTGTTCGAATTTGTGCCCTCATGGGTAAACAGTGATGTTTACAAAAAAAATGTTGTTTTATTTTTTTATAAGGAACATTTTTCACATTTAAACTTTTTTTCTATCTAACGGTTTACAAAATGGGTTCTACGGACCCAAGACCCAATTGACCTATGTTGCTCGTTTGCGAACTCAACCTCACTTTTTTGTACTAGGTACGCAATAAAAATTTCAGCTTGATATCACTTTTCGTTTTTGAGTTATTGTGTCCACAGACAGATGAACAGACAACGGGAAATGGACTAATTAGGTTATTTTATGAACACCTATACCAAAATTGTTTGTAACATCAATATTTTTAAGCATTACGAACTTGGGTCTAAACTAAGTATACCTTGAAAATATATTTCATATATACAGATTATAAAAATAAGTTCAGTAGTATCCATAGCGACTTTAGTAGGAACCCATTACTGGGAAGATTTGAGCCAGTTTAGGTTTTAATGGGTCTCGACTGTTAAAGTCGGTATGCAAAATATTGGACTTTTTTTTCTTTTCAGTTTAAATTTAAATTTAACGTAGTTTGGTTTTTTGATTATTTAAAATTTTTTTTATTTTATTTATTGTAGCTATTCAATGATACTCCACTTAACATAGTTTATCGACTTCCCCTTTTTTCAACATAATACGACGCCTGGTTATACCCATATTGATACAAATTTATTGACGTAAGAAAGATCAAAATTGGCCCACGCTCTGTATGTTTGGTCCTTTGTGGCGTTCTAGCGAACAAACTGGTGGACCGATTTTAATTTTTGTTACGTCAATCTATTTGCTTATTTCTAAAAAGCTATTCAATGATACTCCACTTAACATAGTTTATCGACTTCCCCTTTTTTTTACATAATACGGCGCCTGGTTATCCCCATATTGAGACAAATTGATTGACGTAAGAATAATCAAAATTGGACCACGCTCTCTGGTCTCTAGTGTGCTGTAAAGTAACAAGCAGACATACATATATAGCTTGTTGGCCCCGTTAAAATATTTCGCCTGCCTACATTTTTTCGTAACGTGTGGTTGTCGCCATATTGAATTTTCATTACTACCATGCCTTTAGTGATACTCGCAAGATTAATACAAATCGATTAACGTAATAATCATTAAAATTGGCCCAGTTTCTAATATACAAACATATATATATATAGCCTTATAAATAAATTACCACTCCGTTGCGTTGTGCAGTCGGGTAAAAATATCAGAAAATTTGACACAAACATTAAAATAATTCAATAACTTTCCTATTTGGAATCATATTTATAACTTAAAAGCAATTAATTTTACGTAAAAAGTACAAGTTATTAAAATTAAAGCCACCGAGCGGTACACGGATGCGAAAAACTTTGGGACGCAACTTGTTCTTTGGGTTTTCTCAAGGTATCTATGAAATTTGCGAAAATTTATGTTGCAAATTACAGAGAGGTCAGGTTACCCCCACCACTTAGGGGATTGCAAATGAACTTTTCGCAGTTTACGATCAATATAATACTCAGTTACGCTGTCTCTGTTATTTAAATCAAAATTTATCAGAAGAATTGCCTAAATTAAGCCGTTTCCGCGATATTAAACCGTAAATTTTTTTTAAATTGATTTTTTGTCTGATAATTAAGTTACATGCCTACAGACATTGGGTATTTTTAATGAAAAAGAAAGTGTACCGTCTCGTTTTTTGTTTTGTTTTTTTGCAAGGCGTATTTTTTTATTTATATTAAAACATTACTTTTTAGATAAACCAATTGCAAATTCCCATAGGCATGATGTATGGGATGTGAATGCATCGGGCAAAGCAGTGCAAACTGGTTCGGAAGTGTTCGTGGAAGAATTATGCAAAAGACATTTTGCATCACCTGCAGAAATCGTTACACATATGCAGGGTAGCCAACTAACGGAAGAGTTATTAAAAGCAAACGGCTTTGATTATCCAATTATTGTGGATAAACCGGATGAGTTGTACATGAAAATGCCACCGGATCAATTAGATATTGCAACAGTTGTTGCTTATATCGGTGATCGAGAAGTTGACATTATCGACGTGAATCGACAAACTGATTTTCGTATGCATATTTCAGATTTAGTGCAATATTATAAGAGTAAAGTTCGCAAACGAGTTTATAACTGTATTAGTTTGGAATTCTCGGATACACCGTAAGTATTCTTTGATTTTTCCTAACTATTGAAAAATATACTCCACTCTGTTTTGTCACAATACTTATAGTGGGAGAGCGGGTGAACAATTTGGGGGTACGTTCTTGAGACACTAGGGTAGCGACACCCTATTGAAGTCTGACTGAAGGGTGGCGGCATCCTACCAACCCTATTTTAAGAAAAATTTATTAAAATAATGTATTTGAGGAATTTTGAAATTTTTATATTCTTAAGTTAGATATTTAAGGAATTAAAAAAATCAAAAACACAGACTCACTCACTGGCATATACAAATTCTAAGGCACTTCTAGACATGCTTGGAAATTTTTTGCATTCGAATCGAAATTGCTTGAAACCTCCGGGTAAAAAAAAAAATTTCAACTTTTTCGTTGTAAAACCCCGAAAAATTGAAAAAACACCCCCCAAAAATCACTTTTTTCGGTTATATACATGCTAGAAAGAACAAGTTTTCACAATCCGATCCCTAAGAAAGTTAAAGCGTAATATAATTATATTAAAAATAATAATGAAAGCAAAAATATTGTGTAAATGAGTACAGTTATTTATAAGCCTTTAATAAATACTGTGGTAGTTTTTAGTGAAGCTATCATTTCTAGATCTCGAGTTGTGACCCTTAAATTATTGTGTAATAACCCGTTTTAAACTAGTCACTTAAAAATCGTTTTTCTTAAAAACTAAGAGCAAGAATGACTTTAATATTACCGATAATTTAATATTACGTTCCATATTATTTAAATAATGAACTGTCAAATTTTGGATAGTTTGTCATTAAATGGTATTTTCTTCATAACAACCTTAAGGGGTAGGTTTATGTGACCTAATAGCGTATTTTATTAAATATTTATTAAGCATTTATAAGATAAATTTTTGTTGAAAAATCTTAAAAACAACTCAATTATTCAAATGTTTCTTATAAAAACAAGTGAAAACAAATAATTGACTGAGTTAATTGTTAAAATATCATGTATAGACTTTGTTGATTACACTGTCACACATGCATAACTGATATTCCCATATAATACATACTATATAAGTTGCGCTTAATTTGCGCTATCACGGGTAAACAGTGATGTTTACGAAAAATTGTTTCAAACAAAAGTTGTTTATTTTTTTATAAGGAACTTTTTTTACATTTAAACTTTTGTTCTATCTCTAACGGTTTACAAAATGGGTCCTACGGGTCCAAGACCCAATTTACCTATGTTTCTCATTTACGAACTCGACCTCACTTTTTATGTCCTGAGCACGCTGTAAAAATTTCAGCTTCATATCATTTTTCGTTTTTGAGTTATCGAGTTGACAGACGGGCGGGCGGACAACCGGAAATGAAATAACCCTATAAAAAGTTTGGAATGAAAATTATTCCTTGAAAACTCCTATATCCAAAAGCTGTGATGTCACTTTTTTGTAAAATGACTAGAAAAAAGTTATAACGATCAAAAGAAAATTTGTTCTCAAATTTTTATATATTTTCTTTAATAGCACAACAAAATTTATTAAAACAAGTAAAAACAAACAATTGACTGGGTTAATTGTTGAAATACTATGTATAGATTGATTACGCATTCGTGTGTTTATTTACGTCATGCAAGTAAAGAAAGATAATTACTGCTAGTCACACACGTAACTGATTCACATATAATACATACAATGTAATGTTCTAAAATAATTTGCGTCCTCATGGGTAACCAGTGATGTTTACGGAAAAATGTTTCAAACAAAAATTTTTATTTTTTTTATAAGAAAAATTTTTTTACGCTTAAACTCTTGTTCTATCTCTAAAGATTTACAAGATGAGTCATACGGACCCAATACCAAATTTTGCTCATTTACGAACTCAACCTCACTTTTTAGGTCCTAAACACGCTATAAAAATTTCAAATTCATATCATTTTTCGTTTTTGAGTTATCGAGTTGACAGACGGGCGGACGGACAACCGGAAATGAAATAACCCTATAAAAAGTTTGGAATGAAAATTATTCCTTGAAAACTCCTATATCCAAAAGCTGTGATGTCACTTTTTTGTAAAATGACTAGAAAAAAGTTATAACGATCAAAAGAAAATTTGTTCTCAAATTTTTATA
The DNA here is from genome assembly GCF_905475395.1 of Chrysoperla carnea. Lineage (NCBI taxonomy): Eukaryota > Metazoa > Arthropoda > Insecta > Neuroptera > Chrysopidae > Chrysoperla > Chrysoperla carnea. Next base: position 7,099,077 of record NC_058342.1, on the reverse strand, counting down.
TGTTTTCTTTAATAGCACAGCAAAATTTATTAAAACAAGTAAAAACAAACAATTGACTGGGTTAATTGTTGAAATACTGTCTCTTGATATCTCTTTATGTTTTTGATTTAACTTGATGACAGACTGACAGCCGGAAATGTACTAATTATATGATTTTATGAGAACCTTTACCAAAATTTTGTTGGTTGCATCAATATTTATATGCTTTACAAACTTGGGACTAAACTTAGTATACCTTACTTATATACACATGGCATAAAAATCATGATAATAAAGAAAAAAGTCTTGCATATTTGAAATTTTCCACAGTTATTTATTAGATTGTAACACTTCGAACAAAAAAATCGGCTTCTAAGAGGAGGCCCTAACTCCTTTGTTTGTCCATAGTTGAGGGCTTTAATCAGTTTTTTACAAATTAAAAAAAAATTTCGAATGAAAGTTGCTAATTTAATTGTGCACATTTTTGTTTATTTTCCACTTTCTAGCTTCGAAATTGTCCGATATATGCCAATTTAAAAATGGTGCATTTTTTGCTCATTCAATCAAGTGAAAAAGGACCTATCTTGTAAACTGTTATAGATAAAAGAAAAGTTTAAATTTTAAAGTTATTTCTTATTAAAAAATAAACAACTTTTGTTTGGAACACTTTTTCGTAAATATTATCATACTTTCAGTTTTTTTCGTTTTTCGAAAATGTTTCATAAGATCACTACTTGAAGCTACCTGCAAATTTTCAACTTCCTATCTTTTACAGTTTTGGAGACACACCAAAGTTTTGTCCTAATTTGCCGGGTAAACGTTGATGTTTATGAAAAAATTGTATATTTTTTTATAAGGAATAATTTGTATACTGAAAATTTTGTTTTATCTCTAACGGTTAACAGGATGGGTCCTTTTTTATTTTATTGAATGAGTAAAAAATGCACCATTTTAAAAATTGGCATATCTCGGTCAATTTAGGAGCTAGAGTAGAAAAAAAACAAAACTGGACCATTAAATCAGCTAAAACTTTTATTTGATGCATAGTTTTTTTTTGAAATTTTTAAAAAATGGATTAAAACCCTCTAACTACCCCCCCCCCCCCCATCCCCTCTGAGAGGCAGATTTTTTGGTACGAAGTTTTTACAACCTAAAAAAACCACCTCTTATATTTTGGATATTTAGTTACATTGTACTATAATTTGATTTGTAACAAACAATATTTGTATAAATTTTCTGCTCGACGACTAGTTGACCCAAAGAGTTACGAAACCTCTTTTGACTATAAAATTGCGTCTTCTAACATTTACAAAACTAAATGTAACTTTTAAATGGCTTATAATCAGGGTTCGAAAATATCCGATATTTATTATAAATATCAAAATATCGGATATTTTTAATATATATCCGATATATATCAAAATTTTTATATTTAAAAAAAAAACTAAAATGTTTTAAATGTTTTATTTACTTATGCACTTTAAATCAGATAAATGAAACAAAAACATAAAATATTCTTCTAGGTCATGCAAAATCAATTAAAAATCATAAAATTTTTATAAATAAAAATCAACTCTAAAACAAAAAACAATTAATAAATAAAAAAATAATAAAAAATAAATTCTTATCAGTCAATGGTCATACCTACACTTAGGCAACAAAACAATAAACATTACAAACAATAGCTCTAGAGTATAATCAGTCTTTTAATTATCAAATCAGTCATCAATCATTCGTAATAAACTGTTAATTATCAAATAAAAAATAAAAAAATGTCGTTTCATAATTGTGCTTGGTTTGACTGCAAGGAAGATAAAGATAGATCATCTTCCGATTCTGAATCTTACTTAAACTTACTCTTTATAGCCCAGGAGCTGTCAATCTAAAAAGTTCCCTCATACGTGCATATATTTTTTTTTTTTAAAATAGATAGTTTAAAACTATAGGAATTCGAAACGGTAGGTTTGCGTGGTTTTGCAAAGCCGAAAAAATGTTTAAAAAAATTAATTATTAAAAAAATCGATAAATGTTTGTCTCTCATGTTGTGAAATGGTTTGCCTAAAGTATATTCTACAGAAAATTTCATTATCTTTCAGAAAAAATCTACGCAAACCAATTTTTTTAGCCGGGAGAGTCAGGCAAGCCTTTTAAAGTGTGTGATGAGGGAGGAAATTTCTCCCTCATTACGTAACATGATTTTTTTTTTTTATTTTGTTCCTTGCAGTGTCTACTTTAAGATTATCTTGGTTTGCGGGCTCAGAAACGGCCGGAAATGTCCAGCAAACCAGCTTAAAGTTCATCTACTCTGAACTCATTTTCAATAAATATAAACTAGAAAAATGTTTCGTTGTAAAATTACTATTGTTTTATGGTGATTTTTTATTTTTTATTTTCTATTAATTACTTTTATTTTATAAAATTACTTTTCTATATTTTCTTTTGATATACTTTAGTACGAACTTCATATAGGATATGACGTCTTGTTGTTTTTACGATTTGAAATAATGAAAGGGTAAATATAATTAAAGGAATAATAGGAAATTTTTATTTTGGATGGATTTAATAATTTAATAAAAATAATGTCAGTTTATAAATGCAGAGGATAGAAAAAATACCACAAGTGTCTATACATGTTTGAATGTGTTTATTGTCTATACAAGTTTGTATGTGTTTATCTATTATATTTATTGAAAATGAGTTCAGAGTAGATGAACTTTAAGCTGGTTTGCTGGACATTTCCGGCCGTTTCTGAGCCCGCAAACCAAGATAATCTTAAAGTAGACACTGCAAGGAACAAAATAAAAATAAAAAAATCATGTTACGTAATGAGGGAGAAATTTCCTCCCTCATCACACACTTTAAAAGGCTTGCCTGACTCTCCCGGCTAAAAAAATAGGTTTGCGTAAATTTTTTCTGAAAGATAATGAAATTTTCTGTAGAATATACTTTAGGCAAACCATTTCACAACATGAGAGACAAACATTTATCGATTTTTTTAATAATTAATTTTTTTAAACATTTTTTCGGCTTTGCAAAACCACGCAAACCTACCGTTTCGAATTCCTATAGTTTTAAACTATCTATTTTTAAAAAAAAAAATATATGCACGTATGAGGGAACTTTTTAGATTGACAGCTCCTGGGCTATTAGTAACGAACTTTTTCTGACACGACACGATTTGAACTTAGTATTAGTAGGTTTTAACTCACTCCAATGCCATCAAGATTTGGGAAGTAGAAATACAGTTACAAACGCCAAAAATTACTAAATAATATTTAATTTTTTTAAATCATTTTTGTATTGTTATATAGTGTGTCCCCAGATAGAGGTAACTATACTTGTTAATTTCCTTATTTTGCATTTTAAGAAAAAAAGTCATTCTTTATAAGAAGTTTTGCTTATTCTGAAAAGTATGTAGGTATATTTAAAACTTCTTAATAATGTACAGGATAGCCAAAAATTTGGAATCACTATTTTTATTTTTGGTAAACTACCTTTCTTTTTTATAAGGAGTCGAAATTTTACTAAGAAAAGTTACTCGCAATTAAAAGTTACGATTCTATACAAAATATCAAGAAGATCCGTGTACTTTAATTATAGCATCATTTTTCATTTGAGCAAAAGCTGTAATTATAAAAAAACGTAAGAAAGAAAATAATAATAAATCAATTAACATGTACTATCCGAGAGTAATTTTTTGTGGACTAGTTTAGAAAATTAAAAAAAATTTATTTTCTCGGATAAACATTCAATAAGAATGGAATTGTCAAAGTTGGAAAGATCTTCTTGATATTTTGTATAGAGTCATAATTGTTAATTTCGAGTCACTTTTTTTAGAAACATTTTATCAACTTTTAAAAACGAAGGGTAGTTTACCCAAAAAAAAAAAATAAAATAAATAGTGATACCAAATTTTTGGCTATACATTATTTAGAAGTTTTAAATATCCCTACATACTTTTCATAATAAGCAAAACTTCTTATAAACAATGACTTTTTTTCTTAAAATGCAAAATAAGAAAATTTACAAGTATAGTTACCTCTATCCGGGGACACACTGTATATCATAAAAATTCACGGGATATATATCGGATATATATCATCATATATATCCATTGATATATATCCTCGAACCCTGCTTATAATAACACTTAAAATTTTTGACTGCTATTTTTTATATGGTAGTTATAAAAACACCAGCCTAAAGATTCTATGTGTGATTATAGACCATTGAAAATTTATATTTACGGTTACAAAAGTCAGAGGACGTAATTTTATTTTTTAGTTATCTGAGGAGGCTAGCGTAGAGTTAAATCCATGGATGTGGGATCGTAACCATAGTCCCGTGGTCGTCATGGAATAGAAATGTATGGTTTTTCCACTATATCGGACAAACTATTCGTTGCACTGAAAATTGCTTAAAATATTTTTTTTTTGCAAATGAATCCTGTACAACTAGTTCTGTAACTTTAAGTCGTAAAACCAAAAAAACCCAAGCTATTAAAGAAAATAGATAGTACTTTTAGAAATTACATTTACCCTAAATTACATATTATTATATATTTATTACTTTAAAAATACATATATATCAACATATATACATATATATCTATATATATATATATATATATATATATATATATATATATATATATATATATATATATCCTACCTTATAGATGTCTATAGATTTGAACGATGGTCATTTTTAATGGTCAAAAAATGACCATTGTTCAAATAAGACTCTATAGACATCTATAAGGTAGGATCGATGAAAATTTGAATAAATTTTTTCAAAACTCTATTATCAGTACAAAAGCAATAGCTCCATTTCCAGAGACCATGAACGTAATGGAGTGTTATGTCTGCTACGTTTTAGGTTATAAATAATATATTTACAGCTCGTTTAAAAATAGGAAAGAAAGAACGTCAAATGATTTTATTTTCAATAAAATAAGTGACAACAAAGAATTGGCTGAGTTAATTGTTAAAATACCATGTAAACACACACAATATTGATTACCCAATCGTTTACTTTTTTACTTAAAGAAAGCAATCTTAGAGAGCCACATATACATACAAGTCACACACACAGAGCTTTTTTTATAAGAAACATTTTTTACATTTAAACTTAAGTTCTAACGGTTTAAAATATGATGATAAAATTGACCTATGTCGCTCATTTACGTCCTGAGCACACTATAAAAATTTCAGCTTGATATCTTTTTTCGATTTTGAGTTATCGTATTTGCGAATAGATCGACGGGCAGACATTCAAACTGACAACCGAAAATGGATTTTATGAAAAATTATATCAAAATTTTTTTGATAAAATCAATATTTTTAACCTTTACAAACTTGGGACTAAAATTAGTGTACCTAGATATATTTCATATATACATGGTACAAAAATACTGAAACAGGTCGTTTAATAGTTTAGAAATTTTTTACGTTCGTTATGATATAAAAACAATAACAATAACATAATATTCAAATTATATACATAATAAAATTCGTTTAAAATTTATTACTATGACCTGTACATTTAGGCTGCGCAGTACTAAACGCAACCACTTCCGGCAGCCAGATGGCCCAAGCTCTAACAGAGAGAGCAAGAGGAACAACATATCATAAAATCAGCAATAATAAAATTCTTGTTTTGCCGACGTTGCGAGCTCCTGAGATTTGACAATGAATTCATTAAATTTAGTATTTACTATTTGTTGGCGCCTAGATTAATCGAATTGATTAAATAAAAAAACACAAAACTTTGCTTATTATTCCACCGTTTTAAATCGGTGGAAAAATAAGGAAAGATTTAACAGGGTTCGAGGATATATATCATGATATATATCCGATATATATCAAATGATTATTTATAATATATATCAATACAAAAAAGATTTAAAAATTTTATATTAGAATTAAGTAATTTTTGACGTTTTTAACTATATTTCTACTCCCCAAATGTAAAGGGCGTTCGGGTAGAGTTAAAACGTATTCCGTAACATGTTCTAATCCATAAATGGCAACACTTCTGCCGGCATTAATAGCGTCAGTCGTGTTAGAAAAATTTCGTTACGAAAGAGTAAGTTTTTTTAATGTTTATTCTATTATTTTTTACAAAGAAAGTAATTGACAAAGTGCAGAAACGATTTTACTTCATTTAGGAGTATTTAAGAAGTATTAAATAACTTTTATAATTATAGAATATAACTGTTTATTCTATAATTGTAAATATCAAACTTTTGATATATATCGGATATATATCATAATTATCCGATATTTTGATATTTATAATAAATATAGGATATTTTCGAACCTTGAGATTTAATTAAAACATATTCCACAAAGTAGAGCTCCAATCCATAAGAGTAATCGAATTGAATCAAATATCGATAAATCAAGCCCTTTTGTCAAAAATCATAATTTTTAATATTTCTTCAATCAATACCTGTGTCTATTGACTAAAGAAATTTTCTGAATTTTTCATTTTGGATAATCCAAAGAGCTCAGCGTCAGCCACGTTTTTTTGGAGCATCTCCAGTGAATCATCCACTGGAGTAGTACCTCATCAATTTTTTTAAATCGGACAACGGGGTCTTAAAATTAAAGAAATTTTCTATATGTATACGTTGTTTATATTTATGTACAATAAATCGTCTTCCCAAAAAACACTAATAAAAAACGTACTTTTTGCGTTTGCAACTGAATATAAACCCTTAATAATATACTCCGATATGTTTCACATTTTGCTCAATGAATTGTTTATTTTCTCTTGTTACTATATTGTTCTAAGACGATATACCGCGTGTGCTAGAGATAGAACAAAAGTTTAAATGTAAAAAATAAAAAACTTGTTTGTTGAAACATTCTTTTGTAAACATCACTGTTTACTCACGAGGGCACACATTAGATGCAAATTTTATAGTATGTATTAATATTATCAGTTATGTATGTGTGACATGTATATGTGTAATTTGATAGAGTAATCAACACTCTCTATTTATGGTATTTCGACAGTTAACTCAGTCAATTGTTTGTTTTCACTTGTTTTTTGTAGATTCAGAATCTTAATGAAAAAATATGAAGATTTTGTTCTAAACATTTATTGCGATTCGCCAGAGATGGTGCTGCAATCCGAGGAAGTAAAGAAATAATAAAAAAATGTTCTCCGATTACAGCGCCATCTATGGCGAATCGAAAATGTTTGGGACAAAATCTACATATTTTTTATAAAGATTCTGAATCTGCAACAAAAATAAGGGTTTCCATTTAAGTTTTTAAAGTTAAACCTCCCTACCCATAGGGGTTAGGGAGCTTTTTTGGTTTTATTTGATAGTTTAGAAAAATCTTAGATACGTGTTTTTTTATTTTTTTACAACTTAAATAATAGGGTGGGACGGGTAGTCTGGGACACTATTGAAAATGTTTACTTGTTATTTGTTTACAACAACTTTTGGCAGTTTTATTTCCAACTACTATCGAAAATTAAATTATTTTTTTGGCAGTGGAGTTTTTTTTAAATTTATTATTTTTTATGGATAATAAATTATTTTAAAATTGAGTGTATTAATTTGTTTTTTCCAATTTAAGGTTATCAGAATTTGTTGAAGCACCCCAAATTGTTCGTGATTTGGATTGGGTAAATGTTTGCTGGCCAGATGATCCAAATGATGATGCATTTAGTAAAAGACCTAGAGTACAAAAATATTGTTTAATCGGAGCACGAAATTCGTTTACTGATTTTCATATTGATTTTGGTGGCACAAGTGTATGGTATCATGTGTTACGGGGTGAAAAAATATTTTATTTAATTCGACCAACGCCGGCTAACTTAACGCTATATCATCGATGGATAACGTCAACAACTCAAAGTGAAACATTTTTTGGTGATCAAGTTAGTTTCTAAATTTATTTTATAATTTGTAAAACTTTCCTTCGATATGTAAAAAAACGTATATTTTAAACCAAATGATAAGTTTTTCAATCAATTTCGAATTGATAAACGGTGACCACTAACAGACTTTATAGCCCAGTCGCCAGGTAAGTTTTGTTGTATTTTTTTTTGAATGTCCGAAAGTATTTTTCTATAGGATAATTTTGTGCGCTGATCACGAATTTTTTAGGTCATTTTGCTCCCCGAGGTGAGGGAAAAAACATATGTCCATTTTTAAACGCGAAATTTGAATTAAACATAGAAATAAATGGACCGGCGTCAAAAGTTGAGCCGTGAGCTACTCCAACAACGTGTAAAATTTAACCAACCTAAAATAATTGGATTGGATTATATTGACCTTAATTTACAAGACCTATTTTGATTTTTTTCAATAACTGCATTTTTCTACCTATAAACCTGAGTGAAACAACATCTGAAAACCATTATCTTTCCCGAAATTTTATACATATTAAAAATCTAATTTTTTCATTCATTTTTTGAGGGATAAATTTCGTTGTTTCAAATTTTACGAATTTTTTATTCGAAAATTTTAGGGAAATCTAGAGAAAAATGTCTAAGGACATTTTTTGTTAATTTTGATCCCAATTATATAATATTTTTTCCGTTAATATTATTTATTTCTTAAAAAAAAATAGTTTAAACAATATCCTACAATATTCCCACTGGCAACCTGTACTTTTACATTCAGGCGTATTTTTTAAACAGGTTCTTGCAAAAATTTTCCGTGCTAATATTATTCATGCTCAATGGTAAATTTTACCGGATCTAATAATAAAATCTGGTTTTATGCGATTCTCCCGACTGTTTAGAAGTACGCATACCAAAATCTTTAAATTTGACATTAAAACACGTAAAATGAAAAAAAAATGAAGGCATCCGTGAAATTTTTTCCCCTATCACACCATTCAAATACGTATGCCGGAGCTTTCCGGCTAAAAATCATTGATCGGCCGGATTTTTTGTGAATAAATATGATGTTTCACACAAAATTAATTAATTAAATTAATCAAAATCCACGATGACTGAGAAACTTTATGAACATTTAATAATATAGATATAATTTATTTAAAACATTTTGTGAATTAAATTCACGTCGACCAAGCTCATCTTATTCTTTTAATTGTATTTTATTTTTTATTAAAAATATTAGTAGGCTTAATCAGGGAGCTTTCAGGATTAGTGGCTAGTATGAATTTGTAGAAAAAAGGTCAGAAAGTGTGGTCTTTAAATTTATGCGCATGAACGCACTTACAAGTTTGTCATAACCACTCGTGCTACAAAATCATGAAAATAGGAACAAAACTATTGGTTCTTATTTTTTTTTTTTACTATTCTATACATTGTTGACATTTTTACCTAAACCTTGCTGTTTTTTCGACACAAGCGTTCAACAATTTCCATTATTATCTTAACAAAATTTAATGATTATTGTGTGACTTTGATCAATATTTGATTCAAAATCAATTGTATTTTGGACATTCCTAAACAATTTTTGACTTTTTTCACCCAACCTTGCTGTTTGTTTATGAGATAAATGTGCAATTGTCGAGTGATTTTAATCAAATATTTGATTAGAAAACCAACTGATTTTTATTTTTTTACTATTCTAAACACTTTTTGTGTCTAGAATTTTTTTATCATACCTCATCGTTTTCGAGATATAGGCGTTATATAAATGTAAAAAAATCGATTAGCTTCTTAGTTCTTCAAATCTTAGACTTCTAAAGTGGTAAGAATGGTCAAAAATATAAAATCAGTTGGTTTTCTAATCAAATATTTGATCTAACTAAATCACTCGATAATCGTCAAATTTGTTGATAACAAAATTCAGCATAAAAAAAGCGATTTTTTTAAAATGCACCACATCTCGAAAACGGCAAGGTTAGGTTAAAAAAGTCAAAACAAAAAATTGTTTAGAAATGTTCAAAATATAAGTTCTAATTGATTTTGAATCAAATATTTGATCAAAATCAATTAATAATCGTTAATTTCTCAATTACAAATTTTTCATCAAAAAAACGAGTGTTTTTTTAAACGCTCATATTTAAACACAGTGAGGTTTAGGAAACAATATCAAGGGACAAAAAATGCTTAGAATAGTTTAAAATATAACATTCGAAAGTTTTTTTTTTTTTCATGATTTTTCAGCATGACTGGTTATCACGAACATGTAAGCACGCTCACGCACGTAAATTTAAAGAACTTTGACCAAATTGACTTTTTTTTACACCCTACAGTCTGCGCTCGTCCCCGTAAAGAATATATTCAAGTTGTACTATTAAATTGCAATATTTTTGTCATTTTTCGGTTTTATTACCTCGATTAAATAAGATTATAAATTTCCACACAATTGCAACGAAATGGCACACAATTTCCCTTTAAATTTTTTGCTAAGGCGACTTAACAGGGTAAAAAAAAAAATACTAATTTTGTGGATTGAAATTTATGTGGTGTTTGCAGGAGAGCACAGTGAAATCGTACATAGCCGAAATTGGTCTCAAATTGTTTAATTTTTTATTTTGTACAACTTTTTATAGAATTTTTGTTTGATATGTGTTAGCTTGCATGAAAATGTAAGTTGTTATAACAATTGTAGCTAAGTGAACGGAAGCTAGCAGACAAATTTATTCTCATCTTAGGTATACACGAAACTCACTGTACATAATTACCAATTTGTAATTACATTCACTAGACCCGCGGTAATCCGGCCCATGCCTTATCCGACACCCCTTGAAATCCGACATATCTATAACGGTAATTATAATGCAGATTTATTATAAATACATGAATTTTTCGTGGCTGAAATTAGAAAATGAAATTAAATTTGAAATCTTATCACTTTGATATATAATTTAGCGGATTACAAGGTATTCTTTTTAAAAAAGTTCTAGACTGCAGGGGGTTTGTGGCAGTACTCTATAATTCGACAAACTCGATAATTGGACACCACTTGCAAAACGTTTGTCGAATTACCGCAGGTTCACTGTATATATTATTGAAAATAATAAATTTTATCCTGTTTATATTAACAAATTTTAATAACGTTAATCATTTTAAGTTTCAAAAGTGGTGCAAAATACTTTTGTAGGGACCTTAAATATGGAAAAACAGGATAATTGGGGTGGGTGAAATAAAGTCTACTCAACGGTCTTGCTCCTTGACGATTTTCATTTTATTTGGTTAATTATATACAAACAAAAGTTGTCTAAGAATATCAAGTTTTTAAAATGCTGCAAATCCATTTTTCAGGACTCTTTAAGTTGAAGCTAAACCCAGCACCACTTTTGAAACATGACATGTTTAACATTATTAAAACGTGTTATTATAAAAATGATAATCACATAAAAATTCATTGTCTTCAATAATATATATGTTTTTTACAAGTTGATAATTATGTACAGTGAGTTTCGTATATACCCGAGAGGAGAATAAACTGTTAGCTTCCGTTTACTTTGTAGCTAATCTATACAATTTATTATAATCTATGATCAAACTCCGATTACAGAAGTAAATAGTAGGTTAAGGTAATACGACCGCCAGACAAGTTTAGATTTGTGTTTGAAATTATTTGTACCTTATTTTCAACTTTTGATGAATTTTTTTTATATCTTTATGAATGTAGACGAAAAATAAGAATAAAGTTTTTCGATGCTTTGGTTTTCGAAAAATCGAAATCTAAATAATTAAACAAAATTAAAAATTTTTTTGTTTTGAAAATTACTTCAGATAACGAAAAATTTAATTCTTGCTTTTACAATATAATACAATGTAAGACGATTGTCAAGTTATAACATCAATTCATCATCAAAATTGAAAAAAAAAAATTTTTTAATTTGTATCCCCACTACCGTGCTCATACATCCTTAATTAATCGGACACAACGGGGTTTTTTGTTTTCAATAATTTATTAAGGTTTTAGCTTTAATTTAAATAGTTTTTGTTTTTTTTTAATTTCTAACTACTAGTTTTGGAAAAATCTATGAAAATATATCATCCATCTGCCGTTTTTCCATAAGACTCATGTTAAATATGCCTACTTTTGAAGTCAAGCCTTTAATCAAAATTTGATAAATCAATTTATTGTATTTTCAATTAAGCTTACCCGTACAAAATAATATAAAATGTGGGCTTAGACTGCAAAAATCTCAAGAATAGTTCGGATGAAGTGTGATAATGCATTTTGCAAATTGGAAAATTGCAGAAAGAATTTATATAAAATCGTTACACCCTTTACGCTTATAAATTAATTAATTACTTGATTCTTGCATTATTTTTTTGTTTGTTTGCACATTTAAATAAATTTAAGCAAGTCAAATTTAAGTTTTTGTAGCTACAGGAATTGGTACTGCAAACACCTTCATATATACAGGGTGGGTAATTTTAATCTATAATAGCTAATAGATCGTTTTGTAGTTAATCAATAAAAAATAACTTTATCAAAAGTTGCAGAGTTTGATGAGGGATAATCATGTTCTGATATCGTATTGGACATAGTTCGGGTTTCTTTAATAGCCAATTTAGATCCTAAACGGTAAGAGATAGAATAACACATTAAATTAGAATGTTCATCCTCTTAAAAAAAGCTAACATTTTTCATCTACACAATTTTGCCGGAAATCAGCTTTCGAAGGCAATTCGACTTAGAAATATGTCATTATTGCACTTAATCGAAAGAAAACACGTTAATTACGGAAAAATGCTTCAGCCAAGAGATATCAAGGGCAATAGAGGACCTTCGCCTGTGTCCAGGACTTTGACCTACAATTATCGATAAACTTTAAGCACATTTTCTTTTGAATAAATGCAATAATGACATATTTTTACAGTCCGATTTAGGTGGCAGGCACGCTGAGCCTGAGCCTGACAGTGTATCAGGATTATTGCAGGAGCTGTCACAGTGAGGAGTAGGAGGAAACGATGTCTCATCTCCTGTGTCACTGCCCAGCTATTGGCACGAGTTGGTGGACTCACTTGAGCTAGCCTTCCGTTGACGTCAAAGAACACCTGCTGTTCTTGAACAGCTCCGAATGGTTCATAGAGTAGTGGCCGGGGATGGGCCAACCCGTTTTCGGTATCACCCGATCCTGTGGTCTAAGTGTGTCCCACTCCAGGACAGCCACTCTAACCTAACCTTAGTCCTCCGAAAGCTAACGTTTTTCGACAAAATTGTTTGAATACAAATTGTTATTATTTTTAAGAGGATCAACTTTCTAATTTAAAGTGTTATTCTATCTCCTACCGTTTAGAATCTTAATTGGCTATTAAAGTAACCCGAAGAACTAGATCCAATCTGATGTACCCCATGAAACTCTACATTTTTTGTTTAAGTTTTATTGTCCCTGCCATAACTATGCAAACAACGAATAGCATCCAATAACAATTCGATAAATTTATAATATCAGTGGATTCTGAGCACAAAATTCCTTCAGTTCGTCTCGTAATATGGAAAAAAGTTGTTTTTTCTATAAATTCAAAGTCATGTTTCATCGCTGAATAATTTTATGTCACAAAACAATTTACGCCATCAGAAAAAACCATTTATTCCCCTTCAAAAGCCATTTTAAATTTCCGGGAAATAGAAAAGGCTTTGTCATTTCATAGCTATTTTTTGTCACGAGCTGTTATACTTATAATTAATTAATTATATTTAATAGATTTATATATTACTTATTTATTCTATTTCCTGGCAAAGATTTTGGAAAAATTCAAATTGAAGGGGAATAAATAGTATTTTCTGTACATTTTTCGTCAGAAAAAAATTATTCACTGGTGAAACATGACTTCGAATTTAGGGGAAAAACTAGTTTTTTCCATTTTAAGAGGCGAATTTGAAAAAGTGGCGTATTGAACCAATATTGCGATCAGATTCGCACTAAGCACCTCCAAAATCTTTCCTAAAGTAAATTCATGCTTCTGGGACAAAATTTGTGTTGATCAGTGTAATCAATGGGGAATGTGTGAGTACAATATGGTTGCTGGAGATTGAGAAGGATAAGAAAAAGTCGTTGAATTGAATCTGTATTTTAAGTCGATAATTTCTCAAAGTGCAAAAGAAATGTCGGAAGGATTCAAAAAGTATTTTAAATAAGAGGGAAGTAAAAGGAAGGCTTCCAATTGTCATATGAGAAAAAATTACATAGTGGTGTTACAGAATTTCAAATTTAATCGAAGAACGGATTTAGGTAATAATTATCGAGGATGCGACTAGTCGATAAAAGCCGATTATTTGGCCACTTTTGTAGTCGGCGATTATTCTAAAAAGAGCGCCGACTACCCGGCTTCTTACTTTGTATGTATTTCTCAATGAAATATATTGTTCAGTAATTCTACAAACACCCAAATGATAAAATCGAACTTGATGCTGTCAAGAAACAAAAAATAGGGTCGTGTAGATTAAAACATCCTTAAAAAAATACTATAGCATCTAAAAAATTCATAGAAGGCGAAAAATCGTTTTTTTTTTTTTTTAATTTGAAAAAATAAAAAAAATAAAACGAAGCATCCTACAGAAAAAAGTTTCAATAGAAAGCTATCCATAATAAAAAGGTATATCGAATGAGCTGGGCTAAAATAGCGTTTTTTTATTTTGAACGTATTTCTATTACTTTTTGTTTTTGTTTACTTTTAATCATGTATACGATATTGATTTACATCATGATCTCTCGATTATAATTGATGTTTTTTAATATGATAAATACAGGGTAAACTAGATATTGACAAATATCTTGTCTTGTAATCTTAATTAAAGAGAATTGAAAAAAAATTCACTTGAACCCGGACTTCTTGGATTCATGTCAAGCGCCCTACCAATTAGGCCATTCGAGTTCTTGACACATTTCTTTTAATTTTTAAGCAAATGACTCCATGTTTGGATAAATTAGACTTAGTTGAGTTAAAGAAAAAGTTTACGCAAAATTTTAAAAAAATGGAAAATTATCCGATTTATAGTGAAACTACGAAAAAATAGCCTTTTCGTAAATGGGCCATTGTTCAGCTTTGGCTGGGTCTACAGGATCCATTCGAGGCTTAAATTATTCGTAGGACATGGTAAAATTGTATGAAAAATGTTGATTTATTATTTTTAACCTGAAAGAATCGAAATGAAAATGTCAAACTTTTCGGGTCTCGTTTTTGACATAATTCTGTAGGTTGGTAGTAAATGCACATTTTATTAATAGGCAAATGCTGTTTAGCATATATACAAACAAAATTAGTAACTGTAACATAAGTTTGTTAGAAAAAAATTGAGTTACAATAAATAATTATTTTTCCAGTAGTACGTGGTCATTTAATTTTATTCACGAAAACACAGATGTATGTTCGAATATTTTTTATGTATAAATAATGCCTTATCATTACATAAAATTTAAGCCTTAGAATTGATATTTAAAATTCATTGTTGAATTCATTTTCTTGCTCTGTCTCTAAATGATCATTATTCTCGATCTTATTTTTGACGGCGAAATCAGATGTGCTTGCCTCATGATTTTGGCAACTCCCTTCGTCGGACTTTAAACAAACATTACTTTATGCGTTTAAGCCCTTTTTTTTGCATTCACACTATCCGTCTTTAAACTCTCGCGACATGCAAGTTTGGCAATCTCGTTTGGAATGAGATTGTCACATTCATAAATCGAAGCTAAGAAAAAGATGCCATAAATTGGTACTAAGATGCCATCCTCACTCTGTTACAAAGACATCCTCTCCCTACCATATTTGCATTTGCAAGTAAACCCTCATGGTATGCTGATTAGCTGCTCCCTTAGTGAGGGGGCAGAGATTGTAGTTGCAATGTGGCTCGAGATATTGATTTTTTAAATAAGTCATATCGGAGCTCGTTTAAAGAACATTGTCAAGCTTTATAATATAAAGCTATTATTATCTTGCACATGTTTTCGGTTAGTTGATCAGGATTTGACCTGTGCTAATAAAAATAATCTATTAATTTCAGCAGAGTTGAATTAATCATTATTTTTGACAGTAAAAAATTTGACTATTTTATTTGAATTTTCAATTTTTTATATTTTTATACCATGGATATGAAATATATCAAGGTATACTAAATTTAGTCCCAAGTTTGTAACTCTTAAATTAAAATATTGATGTTACCAACAAACTTTTGGTATAGGTGTTCATAAAATCACTTAATTAGTCCATTTCCGGTTGTCTGTCAACATGAAAACTCAAAAACGAAAAAAAATATCGAACGCACAGCGGACTCAGGACTTAAAAAATGAAGTCGAGTTCGTAAATGAGCAACATAGGTCTATTGGGTCTTGGGTCCGTAGGACCTATCTTTTAAACCGTTAAAGATCGTTTTTTAAAACTGACTTTTCGACTAAACTATAGTATGTTTTTAAGGATGTTTCAATCTACACGACTCAATTTTTTGTTACTGGGTAACATCGAAAAAGTCTATTAAAGATGGCGGCCAAATTTTTGCGCCTTTTTTTGATTTTCTCAATGTAAGAATGTTTTCTCAAAACGAAAAAAATTGCTACAATTTAAAATTAAAACCAGCTCTGTAGGTTGAATACTTACTGAGATACAGCTCTCCAAGAATAATCCATTTTTTCGAAAAAAGGGAAATTTTCATACTTCTAGTTAGTCATAGTTCTCATAATGGTTTAAAGGTTGTTTGAAAGCATTAATCATGAACATCCGCAATAGTCTGGAAGCGAATCGCAAAATAACTGGTCTTAACGGTAAGAGAGTTGTTGTGGGACATCCGGTAAAAACTATGTTTCTTTCGTTTTAAATTATATATTATTTAATTATGTATCAAGTTTTCGTTTATCAAGTTCTGAAAGTAGACATTTTCTTATATTAATAACCGAATAATAAGAAGTTACCAGAAATCAGAATCAATTACCTAATTACTATTACATAGGATTCGTTTTTTTGTTACACTTTATTTTGTTTCCATAGGTATAATATATATTTCATACACAAAAGTTGTTACGTGTTGTTTTTTTTATCTAACCTCTCCGCCTGCAAACACATCAGAAACGTTCGATAAGAAACATTCCAAAAATAGGTTGCCAACTCAAATCGGTTGGTAAATTTAGGCAGCTACCTCTCATAGTATGAATCAATTTAGTGATTCTATTATTTGCGATATGATCGTTTCGTACATATAAAATTAGATTTGTTAGATACTCGTTAGATACTCTTTTATGTTAATCGTAACTTGCCTATCGTGCACTGGCTCCAACTATACAGCTTCTTTGTATACTAAAAAGTCAAACAAAGCCTTTTCAACTATTGAAAATTTTTCGACAAAAATTTCGATGAATAAGTGCACGATAGGCAAGACGTGTAAGTGCACGATAGGCAAGTTACGATTAACATAAAAGAGTATCTAACGAGTATCTAATAAATCTAATTTTATATGTACAAAACGATCATATCGCAAATAATAGAATCGATAAATTGATTCATACTATGAGAGGTGGTTGCCTAAATTTTCCAAGCCATTTGGGTTGGCAACCTATTTTTGGAATGTTTCTTATCGCCCGTTTCTGGTTTGTTTGCAGGCGGAGAGGCTAGATAAAAAAAAAAAACAACACGTAAAAACTTTTGTGTAACAAATATATATTATATCTATGGAAACAAAATAAAGTGTAACAAAAAAAACGAATCCTATGTAATAAAAATTAGGTAATTGATTATGATCTTTTGTAACTTCTTATTATTCTGTTATTAATATAAGAAAATGTCTACTTTCAGAACTTGATAACGAAAACTTGATATATAATTAAGTAATATATAATTTAAAACACAACACCTCTCTTACCGTTAAGACAAGTTATTTTGCGATTCGCTTCCAGACTATTTCGGATGTTCATGATTAATGCTTTCAAACAACCTTTAAGCCATTATGAGAACTATGACTAACTAGAAGCATGAAAATTTCCCTTTTTTGGAAAAAATGGATTATTTTTGGACAGCTGTATCTCAGTAAGTATTAAACCTACAGAGCTGGTTTTAATTTCAAATTGTAACAATTTTCTTCTTTTTGAAAAACTTATAGAACGTGTTTTCTGAAAAAACGCATAGTTTTGGACTTACTTTGAGAAAACCAAAAAAAAGGGCAAAAATTTGATGTTGGCTGCTGTTAGGCTGCTAATATTAAATGCAACAACTAAGAAAATAAAGAGTAATGTTTATTACGAGAATATATTTCAAATTGAATTATTTTTAAAGCATGCTCTTCTATTACTAATTTAAGCAACGGCCACAGGTAGGTCCCTGCGGAACAGTGCGACTTCGATATTAAAAAATCTGAAGGGAACCAGTAAAAATTCGTTATATTAAGTGATTCGTTAAACTGAGGTTTGTGATATTTTTATCAAATTACGAGAAGTAGATATCTAGATGGGTGCATACATTTTGTAGGTAGTTTAATGTTAATTTCAAAGATTCGCACAGCAAAACTGACGAATTAAAGATAAAAAATCAACAATCGGGTTATGGTAGCTTGATCTTATTTTTGTTCATTTTCATTATAAAACAAGTGAAAACAAACAATTGACTGAGTTAATTGTTGAAATACCATGTATAGTCAGTGTTGATTTCTTTATCACATTACACATACAAACATGCGACACATACATAAAAGCTGTTAATCAAGTATAGTACATATTATAAAATTTCCGCCTAATTGGCGCCCTCACGGGTAAACAGTGATGCTTACGAAAAAATGTTTTAAACAAAAGTTGTTTAATTTTTAATAAGGAACATTTTTTATATTTAAACTTGTGTTCTATCTCTAACGGTTTACAAGATGGGTCCTACGGACCCAAGACCCAATTGACCTATGATGCTCATTTACGAACTTGACCTCACTTTTTACGTCCTGAGTACGCTGTAAAAATTTCAGCTCGATATCTTTTTTCGTTTTTGAGCTATCGTGTCCACAGACGGACGGGCGGACAATCGGAAATGGACTAATTAGGTGATTTTATGAACACCTATGACAAAATTTTTTTCCTAGCATCATTATTTTTAAGCGTTACAAACTTGGGACTAGACTTAATATACTATGTATATTTCATATATACATGGTATAAAAAGTCATGAAGTGTTGTGTGTTTACGATCGGTGAGAGTTATCTCCACAATAGCGCAATCCAATTTCGTGATGGATTTGCCTACATCGTCGCTCAAACCTCCCTCCCTTTTTGAGAAATACAAATTTTATTATATTTAAAGCATTATGAGCATGTTTTATTGTTAAGTCATGTTCATCTTTTATGGGCAATTCAAAGGGATTACGAAAAATTTGTTAAGTCGAGGAATTCATTATATTGAGATTCGTTTATTAAGGTTGCATTGTAATTATAATTTGATATTTGTTTTAGGTGGATAAGTGTTACAAATGTACTGTATCAAAAGGACAAACAATGTTTATTCCTACTGGATGGATTCATGCTGTTTTCACGCCCGTCGATTCATTAGTATTCGGTGGAAATTTCTTACATAGCTTGAATATACGTATGCAACTACAGTGAGTATATAGATTTATTTCTTATTTGAACTTAATTATCTAATATTAATCTAATCAACAAGTTCAAATTGGTGAAATATAAATACTGGTTGTAAAAATACGTGTGATAGTTTGTTGGATTCGGAATGATATCTAGAAAAATGTACCACACTGAAAAAAAAAAAAAAATTAAAATAACGACAACCTCATCCGTTTCATATAAATAAAGTAAAATTATTTTCAAACAATTGTCTAATGATTGGAACAAGTACATAAATATTTGTATTTACAATAGAATGGGTTTGAATTTAAAATATGAATTCATTGATACAAAATCATTGAAGTTAAATAAATAAAATCATTACTTCTATGAAAGAGATTGATTTTAGTTTAAAGTCATACATTTTATTGATGGAAAATAAAATTGTACTTAGTTGAAATATATAATCGTGTAAATAAAGCGAATCGATGAATTAAAAGAAAATTTCTTTGCGTTTGCTTTAAAGTGAGGATTTGGTTATTATGTTCGTATATCTATCATGTCTAGCCCATATGTGATTGAGGCAACTTCATAAGGATTGTTGTTACCAGTTAACAGAGAGTTTGAAAGAAACATGTTGATCATTTTTATAACATTTACCATATTATAAAATCCAGGACACTAAAATCAATAGTAATCCATATAAGCTTCACCATTCAACCCCGTACGGTGGTTGTATCACATTCAACGTGGAGGTTGAGACAAGCCATATCGGTTGGTATTAACAATTTTTTTTTTCAGTGTAGATGTGTTTTCAACACATAAAATTTGCAAAATTTTTAAGCAATTAAAGATTAAAAATAAAATATATTTCGTTTTTCGCCAATATTTCATAACATATCAATATTTAACAAATTTAAAAGAAAAAAAAGGATTCTTAAAAAGGGAGAAATTTTCAATAAAAAACTCCCACTCCCGGAGTCTATCTCCTTTTTTTATAATTTTAATTTGACGCTGAAAATAGGCCTTTTTGTGTCATTTTTAGATTGTTATATTGTCACAAACGAGTATTTCATACAAAATAATTTTTTTAAAGTATTAAATATTAATTTAAAACAAAAAATTTGAAAAAATTATGGTCTATTAAAACACTTTAAAGAATTTATTACCTTTGAAAATTTTAATTAAAGCTAATTTTACAACAAGTTGGGCAGTTGTTTATAAACAAAATTTTCTGGAATTTTCGTTTTCATTGTAAATTTAAAAAAATGTTTAATCAATTGGAGTATAATTTTTTTGGCTTCCTTGGGCCCTTTTTATATACATACTTAACAAGGTCACGTCAAAAGAGTTTAAAAAATTTTAATACTGTTAATCATAATTTTTTAAGTTAAGGATATATGAGGTATGACGGTATGACGGTAGTGGGGGCACAAATTAAAAAAAAAAATATATTTTCAATTTTGATGGTAAATTATATTATAACTTGACGATTTAAGGATGTTCCAGCATGGTATTTGCAGTTTCTATGTTAAAGCAATGGTACAATTTTTTTTTCGACAGAATTTAACGAAAAATTAAATTTAAGAATTTAATAATGCTTACTATTAATTCCCAAAGTTTCAGAAATTTTGACCGTTTAAAATGGGAAATAATTATGCCAACGTCCCAATTTCGATCAATTTACGTCAAAATTAATATCTCGAAAGTGAAAATTAATTTCTAAATTTTTTTTTTAGAATTTTATTGTATAAACATTTTTTTCTACTTTTTCTTCAATATATAATAATATCATAAAAAATAGTTGGAGAGACCGGACATTTTACATGCTTTAAATGGGACATGACCCTCAAAATCCCGAACTTTGTCTTTAAATATCTCGCGATCTAAACGGTCAAAAATTATGAAATTTTAGGAATTCATAAATAAAGCTATTATAAACCCGAGAAAAAAAATTCGGCCAAATCTGTCGAAAAGTGATTTCATGCTGGTACTACCTTAAGACGAAAAGTAAGAATAAAATGTTTGGCGTAATTTTCAAAATTCGCAAATTGAAAATTTTGTTTAATTATTCAGCTTTCGACATTTCGAAAACCAAGGCAGATTTTTTCGTCTACATTAATGAAGTTATAACAAAATTCATCATCAAAGTTGAAAATAAGATAAAAAGAATTTCAACCTTAAATCTACCCTGCTCTTTCATCCCTTATATGGACAGAGACACTTGGTTTTTTTCTATGCCATGGCTTATATGTTTACTTTCTATTAAAAAGTTTTTTTAAATTTGTGTCATTCCAAGTGAAAATTATCAAAAACTTTCAAAATATATCGTTTTTGAGATTCCTCCATAAGAGCCAATGTATTTTATATCAATTTTCAATGAATCTTTTCGTAAAAATTTACACGGATACCTATGCTGAAATTTTAACCACATATTCTTTAGGTAAAAGTCTGCTTATAAAAAAAATTTTGAGCCTTTATAGTCTGGTTCACATGTACGATTTTTTCTAACTTTTTTTAATATTCTCCGAAAATTACGAAATAGGTGTCATTCGATTCGTAATTTTATGTAGAAAGTTTACTGAATCCGAAATGGCGCTGAGAAAAATTGCAAAAGTTATAAACAATTAAGTGAAAAATAAAATAGGGTGCTCAGTTTTTTTTTTAATAACTCAAAAAATATTGAAAATTTTCAAAATCTGAAAAAAGATCCAAAAAGATGAAGAAATTTCTTAAAATAAAGTTCCAACTACCGGAATTATATCTGTAATATTTATAACTTTTACAAAGCCCTGAAAATAGCTCAAAATACGGCAATTCTGGCTCTCGTGCGCGTTCTATCTCTGAGACCTACTAACAAAAAAAATTATTTAAACATATAAAATATGAATATTAAGAAATAAAAAAATTAATGTAGTTTTGAGATATATGAATAAACAATAATCCGTGGTTTAAAATTTTTTATCCCAATTTTTCCATTAGTTATGTAATTGTTAACTAACAATTGTTTCTATACAGAATGTTAATAGGTATTCTTAATAGGCTTACAAATAAATTCCCTTTTTTCAAATTTTCAAATTTTGATTTTTCAATTTGTTATTAACATTTGAAAATTAACAATGAAAAAAAGTAATAAAAAAAAATTTTTTTTTTAAATTTTTGAATTGTGTTAATTATCTATGGTTAAAAGCTACATAAAAATAATTTTTTCAATTTTTTTACCATTGTTGTTTAAAAAATTGTTATAAACAAATACATTGTTTATGAGTAAATTCGAAATTTTTTCTTTTGCAATATGTTCATTAACACAAATTATGAATTTAAAAAAAAAAAACGGTTTCTTAAAAAAATTTATTTGTTGCTTAAAAATGCGTTTGTTAATTAACAATCTTTTTTAGCTACTAATTATTAATATTAAGAAACCGTTTAAATTCTAAAAATTATTAATTCTATTTTTCTTGCGGATTAAATTTAGAAAAATTTTTTTTATTAATTTTCCATTTGTTTATTAAATAAATAATTTGTTATAAACAATTTTTTTTATCTGTTTATTTTTTTTATATACTTTATTTTATAATAAAAATAGACATGCGTTGTTTTTTACAATAAAAATTTTTTTACTATTTTTTTTTTTTTTGAATTTTTAATATTAATATTCTATCAAACTTGCCTTTTTCATTCCGATCTGTGGCTTTTATTATTACAATACGCATTTTTAAGCAACAAATAAATTTTTTTTAAGAAACCGTTTTTTTTTTTTTTTTTTTTTTTTAAATCATAATTTGTGTTAATGAACATATTGCAAAAAAAAAATTTTCGATTTACTCATAAACAATGTATTTGTTTATAACAATTTTTTAAACAACAATTGTAAAAATTTAGAAAAAATTACTTTTATGTAGCTTTTAACTATAAAAAATTAAAACAATTTAAAAAAAATTTTTTTTCATTTGTTAATTTTCAAATGTTAATAACAAATTGAAAAATCAAAATTTTAAAATTTGAAAAACGGCAATTTATTTGTAAGCCTATTAAGAATACCTACATGGAGGGAAAAAAATTCTGGGATTTTAGTTTAATAATTATCGGAGATTTAATGTTAACATTCTGTATAGAAACAATTGTTAGTTAACAATTACATAACTAATGGAAAAATTGGGATAAAAATTTTTAAACCACGGATTATTGTTTATTCATGTATCTCAAAATGTTTAAATAATTTTTTTTGTTAGTAGGTCTCAGAGACAGAACGTGCACGAGAGCCAGACTTGCCGTATTTTGAGCTATTTTTAGGGCTTTGTAAAAGTTATAAATATTAGAGATACAACTCCGGTAGTTGGAACTTTATTTTAGGAAATTTCTTCATCTTTTTGGATCTTTTCAGATTTCAGATTTTGAAAATTTTCAATATTTTTTGAGTTATTCAAAAAAAACTGAGCACCCTATTTTATTTTTCACTTAATTGTTTATAACTTTTGCAATTTTTCTCAGCGCCATTTCGGATTTTTCAGTAAACTTTTTACATAAAATTACGAATCGAATGACACCTATTTCGTAATTTTCGGAGAATATACAAAAAAGTTAGAAAAAATCGTACATGTGAACTAGACTATTAAATCAAACATTGTTGTCATGCTCATACATTCTTCACAAAAAAGGCATGATTTTTTATTTTTAAGCACTTTTGGTAAACTTAAATGAGGGCTCCAGGAAGGAAAAAGCAAATTTTTTAAATTAATTATTTTTAACTTTGTTTTTAGTTTAGAAAACGAAAATTTCAAAAAATTTTGTAAATAAAAAATTGCCCAACTTGTTGAAAGATTCACTTTAAGATAAATTTCTAACGGTAATAAATTCTTTAAAGTGTTTCGAAATACATTATAATTTTTTCAAATTTTTTAATTAATTCTTAATACCCTAATAAAGTTATTTAGTGTGAGATACTCGTTTTGGAAAATATTACTACAATCTAAATTTGACGAAAAAGACCTATTTTCAACGTTAAATTGAAATTGTAAATAATGGAGATAGAGTTCCGGAAGTGAAAGTATTTTATTGGAAAATTTCTCTTAATTAATAATAATTTTTTTTTAAATTTCTTAAGTATTAATATTTTATGAAATATTGGCGAAAAACGAAATACATTTTTTTTTTCATCTTTACTTGTTTATAACTTTTTTATGTACTGAAAAGCGCTTCTAGCACATTTTTCTAGACATCATTCCGAATCCAATGAGCTATTTTCACGTGTATTTTTACTACCAGTATTTCTATATTTCATCAAATTGAACATGTCGATTAGACTATACAGCGATTTCCAATATTAATTCACCAACGCCTCCTACATCGCAAATTTTTTATGGAGGCTCCCTATTTTAAGAAAAGGTGTGTCAATAATAGAGTTGAATTTGGTTTCGAGGAATTTAAAGTTTCTATTTTATATATAAATGTTATGAACCATTATAATTTCATGAATTAATCTAAAAAGTCCATTATAGCTGCTATGAAATATGGCTTTAAATACAGAAAGAAAGGCCAAAATATGGACAAAGTTAAAGAAGGTGCAAAAAATTGAGCTAGGGGAAGGTTAGATTAGGTTAGAGTGGCTGTTCTGGGGTGGGACACACTTAGAACATGGGGTCCGTTTTGATACCGAAAATGGGTCGGCCCATTCCCGGCCACTACTCCATGAACCATTTTGAGCTGTTTAAGAACAGCAGGAGGGTTTTGACGCGAATGCACTTTAGCTGAGAGAAGTTGTCAAAGAGAGATTGGCTCAAATAAGTTCATCTCCTCATGGAAAGAGCTGGACAGTCACAGAGAAGATGAGACATCGTCTCCTACTCCTCCACATTGTGACAGCTCCTGCAATAATCGTGATACACTGTCAGGCCCAGGCCTTAAGCATGTCTTCCGCCCAGCCAATTTCCTGTAATAGTCGCAACAATTTGGCTAATAAGGGCCCTTTGAAGCGATATAACATCTTCGGAACGCCTACGATTATACTCAGGCCATATCTATCTTGTCGTACCACAAGCACGTTCCTCCTTCCATCTAAGATTGGCCCTTTTTAAGATATTAAGATATTCTCTTTAAGGAGCAGCTTGCAGTTTTCGAACCCCTAGATGCCTATTGATGCTTGTGCCCGACAGCATTGTGCCATTTCTAGCAAGCTCGAGCTAGGGGAAACAAACTTGACAATTTTCTAATTTTTAACGCCGGAAAATTCTCTATTGGCACTAATTTTTTATAAAATATTTTTAATTATATTTGAATTAAGGTAGTTGGATCACGCAAGTAAAATATCTTCAAAACTTTTAATGCAAGTAAATAGAAGCTTAATTAAATAGCACGTTCTGTTAAAATTTGAAGACCATTACCTCACATGAGATAATTGCAATTTAAAATGACATGGGCCAGTATTTGCATTTTCGCTTCCAAAGCTAATTTTTGGTACAAATCTTCTGTAGGTTAAAAGTAAGTGCGGCGTATTATGGCAACTTGAGACAATCGAAAAATCTCAGTTTTTCGGGATCGAGTGGAATTTGCGATATGAAAAAAAAATAAATTATTGTTGTTAACATGCATTTAGAAGTCTATCGATTGTAAAGTGCAAGTCAAATAATAACCAGATGAATGAATTTAGCAAAAAAAAGTTACCTAGTTTATGTTATTTTTCATACTAGTATAGCCATCTGGTAGTTTTACCTGTAAAGTTTTCCGGAAGTTTTGAAAATTAGTGATTTTACAAATTTTTAAGTGCTTTTTCGAATTTCCACTTTGCTATCTTGTATCTTTGCTGCTCGCGCCGCTTTATTGGATAAATGGCGTCAAAAAGTAGTTTTTTGACTAAATCTCCTTTTTGAGTCATTTTATGAGGAAAGTATATACGTACAAAATTGAACCTAAAATTTATGTCTTTACAATTTTTTTTCGTAAGATTAAAAGTTTCTGCGTACGAGCGTCGCAAAGTGATTAGATTAAGTGAGAAATTATATATTTTGAATCGAGTATTTAACGTTAAATGACTGAAAAATTGGACGTTTTTTGAAAAAAGTATATCATACCCTTTTACAAGTAGTATAAAAAAACCTTGAAAATGAAAATTAACGAAGTTTTAATGAAAAGATGATTTCTCATACCTTTTTTTATGTCTTATGCAGCACAGAAATTTATGAATTTACCACGGGAATCAAAATTAACGCTTGCTGCTTTCGAATTTTTCTTTATTTAGGTAATATGCTCAAAAAGTTTGAACAGTTTCAGGGAAAGAGTTTTCAAAATATTGCATTTTAAATGCAAAAAAAAAAAAAAAATTGACTAAAACGTAAAAATTGTCTTTATCGTTAAATAACTCGAAAAATAATTAGTTACAAACAAAAATTTGAAGGAAAAAATTTAGCTCTTGAAAAGAATATTTTGCCTCCCAAACTTTTTTTGTAACTTTTTTTCGGGTTATGTAATGATTTTTTTTTTGTTTTTTTTTTCTTTTTTTCGAAAAAATTTTTTGCATTTCAATTCCAATATTTCAAAAAATACTTATCCGAAACTGCATGTTTTTAGTACGTTAATAAATAGTACATTTAATAAGCCGGAAAATGTGGAAAAGTGGTGGAACAGCTCCGATTTCAAAAATTTTTTGTGTACGTGTTCCTTAGACCTCTAGGAACATTCGTTCGAGGGAATATTTAATTTTTTCTCTGTCACTTCTAGGGGTGGCTTTTAAGGGTGGCTTGGAAGTATATTCAGTTGCTTTTTGCCCTCAAATCCATTATCAACGACTTCAAAAACTGCAGAGACAATTTCTGAGGCGAAATTCAGAATTTTCGTAATTTTTTATAAATGACACTTCTAGGGGTAGTTTTAATGGCGTAAATCATCCTCAATTGACTTTTGACCTTGAATTTGTGAACAGCGCACCTAAAAGCTCCACAAGAAACGATTTCTGAGGTAAAATTTTGAATTAGATAAAGTTTTTTGTCTATCACTTCTAGGAGTTAGGTTTCATTAAAACGGGGTTGCAACCATATTCAGTTGCTTTTTAACCTTGAATTCATGATCAG
Source organism: Chrysoperla carnea (assembly GCF_905475395.1). NCBI lineage: Eukaryota > Metazoa > Arthropoda > Insecta > Neuroptera > Chrysopidae > Chrysoperla > Chrysoperla carnea. The sequence continues at coordinate 7,071,609 of NC_058342.1, read as the reverse complement.
CGACCTCGAAAACCTTTGAGAGACGATTTTCGAGGTGAAATATTGATTTGTTTTCCCTGTTACTATTTGGAGTGCTTTAGGGATGGGAAAACTATCCTAATTTTCTCTTTTTTTTTTTTTTTATAATGCCAAGGTGCGGCTGAATGTTCCTAAAGGTCTAAGGAATACGTACACAAAAAAATTTGATGAAATCGGAGCTGTTCTACCACTTTTCCACATTTGATGGTATTTTCCGGCTTATTTATTGCACTAAAAGTAAATTGGAAAGCAGCAAGCATTAATTTTATTTCCCGTGGTAAATTCGTCAGTTCTTGTCCTGAATAAAACATAAAAAATTGGTACGAGAAACTTTCTTTTCATTATATATAACTCCGTTAATTTTGACAAATGACTTGAAACATCATTTTAAGGTTTTTTATAGTACTATAAAAAGTGTACGAATTACTTCTTTTAAAAAACGTCCAATTTTTGAGTTATTCAACGTTAATAATCCCAATTTAAGAGGTCAATAACTCGGAAAGTACTGAATTTTCGAAACACACTTAAATGACACTTTTTACACATTTTAGATTTCATAACTCTATCGGTTCCCGTTGCCATTTTCAACATATATTTTTCTACCCCCTAGAAGGGGTAGTTACACTTGGGTCTGGATATAAATTGTAGTAAATCTTTTCTAGTTTAGATACGAGGTAGCAAAGTTCGAAAAGAGCACCTCAAAATCTATGAACTCGCTCATTTTCAAAACTCTCGGAAAACTTTCCAGATAATCCCTTTTTTTTTTTAACCAAATGATTAGAATATACGGTCTCAAGTATGAAAAATTTCATATTCTCTTAAAAAAATAGGTTTTTTTCCTCTTATTCGGGCTAAATATTTATTTTGTGTAAAGTTTTAAGCCTGCTTTCTGTATAATAAAAAAAGTTATTTTAAGGACAAAATAGTGCTTTAAGGATGTATGAGCATGACAACAATGTTTGATTTAAAGGCTCAAAATTTTTTTATAGTTACACTTTTACTCAAAGAATATGTGGTTAAAATTTCAACATAGGTATCCGTGAAAATTTTTAAGAAAATAGTCATTGAAAATCGATATAAAATACATTGGCTCTTATAGAGGAATCTCAAAAAACGACATATTTTGAAAGTTTTTGATTATTTCTACTTAGAATGGATAAAAACAAATTTAAAAAAAAACTTCTTAATAAAAAGTAAACATATAAGCAATGGCATAGAAAATAAAAAAACCAAGTGTTTCCGTCCATATAAGGGATGTAAGAGCAGGGTAGGTTTATTTTTGAAATTATTTCTATCTTATTTTCCACTTTGGTAATGAATTTTGTTATAACTTCATGAATGTAGACGAAAAATAATAATAAATTTTTTCGATATGTGCCTTGGTTTTCGAAATATCGAAAGCTGAATAATTAAACAAAATTTTCAATTTTCGATATTTTGAAAATTACGCCAGATATCGAAAATTTTTATTCTTACTTTTCGTTTAATATCGCTAAGTTATAATATATTTTATCATCAATATTGAAAATATATATTTTTTAAATTTGTGCACCCCACTACCGTGCTCATACATCCTTAAGACCATATACGCCTTTTTCAATAAATATTGACGATGATTTTGAAGGGAAAAAAACAATTGACTGAGTTAATTGTTGAAATACCCTGTATAGTAAGTGTGGGTTACGCAAACGTTTGTATTTTTACGTCATGTAATTAAAGAAAGATATCACAGTCGTGTATATGTAACATAGCTGTGATGTCACACACATAATTGATATTGCCATATAATAAATACTATAATGTTCTAATCTAATAAGCACCCTCACAAGTAAACAGTGATGCTTACGAAAAAAATGTTTTAAACAAAAGTTGTTTATTTTTTTTTTTAAGAAACATTTTTTACATTTAAACTTTTGTTCTATCTCTAACCATTTAAAGGAACAGTGCTACGACACTAAGATACAATTGACCTTTGTTGCTCATTTACAAACTATCCTCACTTTTTACATCCTGAGTGCGCTGTAAAAATTTCAGCTTAATACCTTTTTTCGCTTTTGAGTTATCGTATCCACAGACGGACAACCGGAAATGGACTAATAAGGTAATTTTTTGAACCCTTATATCAAAATTTTGTTCGTGGCATCAATATTTTTAGGCGTTACAACTTATGACTAAACTTAGTATACCTCGATATATATTACATATATACAGGGTAAAAAAAGAGTCTTTTGGTAACATTATATCTTAATGTGGCCCATAGCAAAATAGTTTTTATTGTTTTCGACAGATTCACTATCTTGATAAATTAATCCAAAGTGGATATGTCATACACAGAAAGAAGAAAATCATAAAAAGAATTTGTTTAGACAAATAGAAAATTTTTCTTAAATTTCAAACTAGCATAACTCGATCAATTTTTGACAACATTTGATCATGCGGTTATTGTTCGACATTAGTAGTTTTTTTATTATTCATAAATTTCTCAATGCATGTTTTCAGCGAAAATTAAAATTTAAAATTGTTCCGAAAACCATAATTTATTGTAACACGTACTCGGGATAAGCTTTCATATGACTTAATACAGCTTAATATAAAACAAGTGAAAACAAACAATTGACTGTGTTAATTGTTGAAATACCATGCATAGTCAGTGTTAATTTCTTTATCACATAACACATACAAACATGTGACACATACATAACTAATAAAGTATAGTACATATGTAAATGACTTTATAGGTTTCTGCATTACCGACCGACATTTAGTGTATAGTTTGTACACATATTATAAAATTTCCGCCTAATTGGCGCCCTCACGGGTAAACAGTGATGTTTACGAAAAAATGTTTCAAACAAAAGTTGTTTAATTTTTGATAAGGAACATTTTTTACATTTAAACTTTTGTTCTATCTCTAACGGTTTATAAGATGGGTCCTACGGACCCAAGACCCAATTGACCTATGATGCTCATTTACGAACTTGACCTCACTTTTTACGTCCTGAGTACGCTGTAAAAATTTTAGCTCGATATCTTTTTTCGTTTTTGAGTTATCGTGTCCACAGACGGACGGACGGACGGACAACCGGAAATGGACTAATTAGGTGATTCTATGAACACCTATGACAAAATTTTTTTCCTAGCATCATTATTTTTAAGCGTTACAAACTTGGGACAAAACTTAATATACTATGTATATTTCATATATGCATGGTATAATAAGCAGCTTTTTCCACGTAATTGGAGGTAATAAACGCTTATTCACTGGCTTAATAATTCATTTAAAACAAAAATCTTTCAATACTGTACTCGATATTTTCTTTAAAAACAACAAATGTGGAAAATCATGTTTTCGCAGAATATCCTTGATGAACTGTGACTATTTCTTTGGAAATCGCTGATCTAATAATCTATTGAAAATTATTTAAAAAAATTTTTATTATAGAATTTATGATATTGAGAAGAAAATAAAAACACCGCCAAAATTTTTGTTTCCATTATTCGAAACAATTAATTGGTATGCAGCTAAAACATTAATGTTGGAATTACGGCAATTAAATTTACAAGAAAAAAAATGTCCAAATTATCTTTTATCTGGTTTAAAAGCTCTACTTTCATATTTAAAAACATGGAATGTGGATAAAGATGTGAGTTTTTTTCATTTTCATGATTTTCGTAATAGGACTGGACTTTGAGATGGTAATATCTAAACTTATTCAAAGAAAAACACTAATACAGCGCGACATTTTATTAAAATTACTAATTCCAGACATGTAACTTTGTTATCCTATTTATATATATATATATATATATATATATATATATATATATATATATATATATATATATATATATATATATATATATATATATATATAACATGTCTGGAGTTAGTAATTTTAATAAAATGTAGCGCTTTGTAAGTTTTTTTCTTTGAATAAGTTTAGATATTTGCATATATCAAAGTATAAATGACTCAGCCTATATATATATATATATATATATATATATATATATATATATATATATAATAAAAATTAAATTTCCAGTTACTTTAGCATTTTAAAACTATTTTGACATTTTTAACATATTTTAAGAGTAATTTATTCTTTAAACTCCTTTACCCCAAAGATGCCTTGTTTAAAACTAAAAAGTTCCGCTTTAACCATATAGACTTCTAGGATAATTTTCTGAAGCCAAATAAAAAGCCTAAAACATAAAAAGTAAGAGTAAAAAAAATATTAAGGTAAAATTATAGAAAGAAAATATATAATAGCAGTTTAATATTAGACCCATTGTCCTAATAAAGAAACTGAAATTGTTGAGCAATTGGAAGTTCATTGTTGGACAAAAATTAAAATTAAATGATAGACTGGCGACAGAAAGTATTAAAAATGAAGATGACATACATCGGTCAAGTGGATTGCATGTAGCAATTAAATATCAAAATGACATTCATATTTACTGTAGATATTGAGAATCGGTTAATTTTTTCTAAGTTTTAAAGCTTCCTCGCAAGATTCTTTGGCAAGTCCTTCAAGTGAAACTCCGATAAGCTTTTCATGACGTTTAATTAAGTTGGATCTGACGGTTGGAATGTTAAGTACCTATGGAAAAGTATTAATTTCTGATTCACCCAAATCCTAATCAATCATTCCTGCAAATTATATGATTATTGATCAATTCAAGTTTCAAATATAAACAAGTGAAAACAAACAATTGACTAAGTTAATTGTTGAAATACCATGTATAGACAGTTTTGATGACGCAATCGTTTGTTTTTGACGTCACGTAAATAAAGAAAGATTTCCACTCTTAAATAGCCACACACACAACTGATATTCCCATATTAATACATACTACAAAATTTTCACCTAATTAGCGCCCTCGTGGGTAAACAGAGATGTTTACGAGAAAATGTTTCAAACAAAAGTTGTTTATTTTTTTATAAGGAACATTTTTTACATTTAAACATTTGTTCTATCTCTAACGGTTTACAAGATCGGTCCTACGGACCCAAGAACCAATTGACCTATATAACTCATTTACCTCACTTTTTACGTCTTAGCCTTCTTTAAAAATTTCAGCTTGATATCTCTTTTCGTTTTGAGTAATCGTGATGACAGACGGACAGACGACAGACAGACATACGGAAATGGACTAATTAGGTGATTCTATGAACACCTAAACCAAAATTTTTTTCGTAGCATCAATATTTTTAAGCGTTACAAACTTGGGACTAAACTTAATATACTATGTATATTTCATATACATTGTATAAAGAGTAAATTGAGTATTAATAAAGAAAAGTAAAAGCCACTTACCTATTCGTTGTGTGCGTAGTCATGGTAGGGACAATAAAATCGATGCCAGCGCTTCCAGTGAAAAATTTTGGCGTTAAAGGGGGCTGTTATTACTAATTTGCAGTTCTTTACATGTTAATGTTATAGAAATGTCAAATTAAAATTATTGTAAAACACGAATTAATTAAACTTAATGCATTAAAAATTGTGAAAATAAGAAATCCAATTGCACAAATATTATTTTTCAAATGTAAATTATCATAATTATTTATTTAAATTTGTGAGACAATAATATTAAATTTTCAATGTAAGTCTTAAATGCAATCCATACAATTATATATGCATCCATACAATTCTATAATTAAAGTAGTGTATCGTTACCATGGAAACTTGTAATTAACGTCATTCAGTCATGCTATAAGAATCATGAGATTTGTTTGTATGCACATCAAAATATTGTTCACACTTTAAACATTTAATTTTGAGAATGCTAGCTAAAACAAAGCAATTTTATTCTAATACATCTCTTAAAAATAGAGAATTATCACAGTTTTTATACCTGAGCTAGTAATTGTAATTCTACTACTCGCCGATCTGACAGGTTAGGGAGGTTAGGTACCGATTTTTTCTTTTTAGCGTTGTCTAATTGATTTTCTCTCCATAATTTACGTTTCACGGACACGTATTTTTCTTTTAATTTGCCGTGACTATTTTTTACATTATAATAATTATTATTTGTATTATCCATAATTGTCGCCCTATTAGTTCAGTTGGTTAAGGCGTAACCAATTCCGTTCGCGGAATGCTTAGTGTAGCGGGTTCGATTCCCGCCATCGCAACAAAATTAATTTAATTAATAGTTGTGATGGGCTGGTGTAGTGCATGATAAATGCATGAAGGAGGCGCACTCAGCATCTGAAATTGAGGAGCTGATTAATGAAATTATCAGCGGAAAGGTGGTAAAACACATATATGGTATCACAATGGGCTCCAAATCCTTAGTGTGTCCTTCGTGGACAGTCAATATAACCTAACCTAACCTAACCTACAAGTCTCACAAAACAAGTATTTCGACGTATGTTGACTGGTCGTTATACGGCCATAGCTCCTAAGCTATTGAAAAATTTACCGAAAGAATTTGGTACCATTTTATTGTACATGAAAAACTAAAATTTCCTTTTTTTATTCGTCTTGATACGACCAATAGAACCAGGGATATGGTTAAAATAGTAAAAAAAAAGCGATACATTGCATAAGGTCGGCGTGCAGCGCTCGGTTTGTAATGTCCGTAGATTGACCAATAAATAATATTTTTGTACTTTAAGGTACTGATTTTAAAAGTATGAGTCTATATTTTTATGTTATGCACATAAATATTCGTTTTATGCAATAGCAACGAACCTAGCATGATTGTAAATATTAAGTTTTATCATTTTTCCGGTCCGCTATTATTTGATTAGTCGAAACCGAGCCCTTAGCGGAGGAAAACCTCACATAATTATATATGAGAAAATTGTAAATTTATTTTAGTTTTAGAACCATTTTATTTTTTCATCTCTATTAAAACTTGAGTTATAGCAACCGAACGCAATTGTATAAATCAATTCTGATTCATTCAAATTAAACATGAAAAGGGGGTGAACGTTGCATCAAATATATGGTATGTTTGTTTTTTTGATATGTAGTTTACAATGTAAAGGCAACGTTAAATCCAAGTTTTGGAAAAATTAGAAAAGTTCGAAATTTTGACCTTATTTCAGTTTTTTCCGATTTTGATCTGGAAGGACTGGTTTTATATCAAAAACTGTAGTATTTATTTTAAAGAAGGTTAAATTTGCAATAATTTGAGATCAAGCTGGTTTTTATAGTTTCGACCGATAGTTTCGGACATATATCTTTTCAAAGTTTGTTTAGTTTTTCAAGTTACACGATTTTACGCAAAATTTTATCATATATTCGCATTCGGTTATAATAACTGAAGTTTTAATAGAGATATTTGAAAAAATAAAATAGATTCTTAAACTAGAACAAAATATGTGAGACTTTTGTCTCGATTTCGACTAATAAATTAATAGCGGACCGGAAAAATGATAAAACTTAATACTTACAATCGTGCTAGCTTCGTTGCTATCGCATAAAACGTATTTTAAACGCTTAACATTAAAATATAGACTCATACCTTTAAAATCAGTACCGTGCTTACAAATTCAAAAATATTATTTATTGACCAATTTATGAACTTTACAAATCGAGCGCTATGCGTCGACCTTATGCAGAGTATCGTTTTTGTTTACTATTTTAACCATATACCCGGTTCTATTGGTCGTATCAAGGCGAATAAAAAGAAAAGAAATTTTTGTTTTTTTGTAGAATAAAATGGTACAAAATTCTTTCGGTAAATTTTCAATAGTTTAGAAGTTATGGCCGTATAAATAATTAATTTCTTTATTTCAAATTTCTCCCTACTCTGAGCGATAAGAAAGTTGAAAAATCCGGATTCAGAGGGTGAAATACACTTGGTCGGTGGGACCTGTAAATGCACACGAAATCCATTCAGCGCCCATATTAGCAAATAATACACCCAACCAACAATTATTTCCAAAAAATGATAAATTTTCCGTTTTTCGCAAAAATATGAGAAATTTTAAGGGTATGCGACCTATTATAAAATCGAAAGATATTAAAAATTGCTACAATTAAAAAAATAAAAACACTAACTCAGTAGGACACAATGGTAGGCCATTCAAAAAAATTCACTAAATTTGAAATTTTTGTTGAACTATTTTGCGAATTTCGCTAAAATTTTCATTGAAAACCTACTTTTGGTTTAATTAAAGTTTCATTAAAGTCAGTCAAATGAACTGTTTTACCTTATATATGTTTACATACATATATAACTTGGGGTGGAGGGGGAGGACCCCCCCCCAAATATGGGTTGTAGTTTTTAACAATTACTACAAACCTACCAAAATTAGATATGCACTGATGTATCCTCATTCGAATTTATAAAAATGATAAAATTTCTGAAAAAAACAACATTTTTGACGTCATTTTGTTGGTTAGACATGTTCCATCAACCCGGGAAGAGGAGTGGTGCCATTTGTCTTATATTCATAATATACAATACCGTATTTTTCGTGTAGCGACTTATTCTAAATTTTCTCAGTTAAATATTTCGAAAACTATTGCTTTTGCGGATATTTTGTAGGGAAACTATTTTATGTAAAACACGCAAATAAATTTTATGAAAGCTAAAACTGTCATAAACTTAATAGTTTCTTTTTTCATAGACCATTTCTTGCATCCGAATAAAGATAATCCCTGTGAAAAAGCTTAACTTAGATTTAAGTAAAAAAACCTTTATTAACTTTTGTATGTATTTCTCAATAAATTGTATGTAGTAGGAATTACATTGGGTTGGATATCGGTATTTGATATAGTTGTTCATACTCGTACTATGTGCAATTTTTCCCTGTCTACCACGAGAAATTATCATTTAGCACTGATTATATTTGACTTTATGAGAATCATTGTCTAATTGGCCAAAATGAACTCCATACACGCAATGGCGTGCATTACATATTCGATACAATTTAATTTTAATTTGACATTTCTATAACATTAACATGTAAAGAACTGCAAATTAGTAATAACAGCCCCCTTTAACGCCAAAATTTTTCACTGGAAGCGCTGGCATCGATTTTATTGTCCCTACCATGACTACGCACACAACGAATAGACAGAAAGACACTGCCTACTCTTCATAATTCAAAAAAATATTTATAATCTTGTTACACCAGTCTAAATACATCTGATATTAATAATTTTTGGAAAAAATTAGTTGCAAGATCGGACCCATTTTTTTGTGTAGGATTAAATGTGTATAACTCGGAAAAATATTTAAAACAACTGAATTTAGCCGGAAAGGGGTGCGTCGAGGGGGGAAAGAGGGAAAAGGTTTTTAGCGTTTTGTGGCTAAAGTATTAATTTTACAGAAAAAAGTTAAATAGGAAAGTTCTTGGAAATAAAAAAATACATAACTTTTGTGCTTACCATTTTTTCACATAACCTCAAATTTAACGAATAAAATGTAAAAAACTAATTTTTTTGTTTTTAGCTATTCTTTTTTAGAAAAAAAATCGGAAAAACTGGACATGTTGGGGAGATGTTCTGTTTTTTATTACCAACAAATTGTTTTTTGATTTAAAAAAAAAAGTTAAATAGTTTTTGAGATTAATTAAAAGTTCAATTTTTTCAGCTATACATTTTTTTAATGTCTATGATAATTATACAATTAAAAATTAAAAACGCTATAATTAATATTTTTGCTATCTGTCATTTTATATATAAATATTTAAAAAATTTGCATTATCATTGCTGGTAATATTAGATTTTTAAAAATAATTTAAAGAAAAAAAGTAAAAATTTTAGAATTTGTTATAGTCATCAAATTATTTTCTCGTCGTTAATTTTCTTCTTTTTTCTTCGGGTTCTTTTTTTTCTCTTCCTGGTCGATTATCCTTGTTCTTCATCTTGGTCAGAATCATTTCAACATATGTATTTCCAAGAACTTTCCTATTTAACTTTTTTCGGTAAAATTAATACTTTAGCCACAAATCGCTAAAAACCACTTTTTCCCTCTTTCCCCCCTCGACGCACCCTTTTCCGGCTAAATTCAGCTGTTTTAAATATTTTTCCTGAGTTATACACATTTAGTCCTACACAAAAGAATGGGTCCGATCTTGCAACTAATTTTTTCCTTAACAAAATGCAAATCATTTAGTCAATGTTCCGATATCTAATTATATTTTATCTACGAGTAATATCAATAAACAAAAAATCTTAACGGGTATCATCCATAGTTACATACATACATATTATGTCAGTTCTTTGAAAATACACTAACGTTCGTTCAATTTTCAATAAGTTCTTATTGCGCTGCACTAGCGCCGCTGAGTGGCACCCTTTGAAAATTCACTACTGGAATTGTCAACAGAGTGAGAACCACGTCTCAAAGTAGATTGACAAGGATAATAAATGCCGAGACATGGTCATAATACGCATGTCTTAATATACAAGAAGATTATACTATACCACTTTTAAATAAAGTTAAAACAGTATATTTTGTACAAATTACCATTTTACCATTTAAAAACATTTTTATCATAGAATTAACGCAAAATTATATAATAATATTAATCGTTTGAACGTTAAAACAAAATAAAATTTTATTTATTTATTTTAAGCACATGTGAATGTGAAATATAAACACATCATTGAAGCAGCTAATTCCGATCATGCGCATTGAATACCAGGCCTCTAAAATGGTGTTTTCTCTGTCAGCTGTTTGAATATTGTATTTTCATCTTTGTTAATCTACTCTGTGACGAAAAAATATACATACTTAGTATACGCTGGGCTCATCTATTTAAAATATATGATCTAAGGTGGCACCTCGACAAAGACAATAATTATTATTGTCTTTGATATTTGTATGTAACAGGTTGGCTGATAAGTCCCCGGTCTGACACATAGATGGCGTCGCTAGTATTAAATGCATATTATTTTTATATAGTACCAACCTTCAAATGATTCGTGTCAAAATTTGACGTCTGTAAGTCAATTAGTTTGTGAGATAGAGCGTCTTTTGTGAAGCAACTTTTGTTATTGTGAAAAAAATGGAAAAAATGGAATTTCGTGTTTTGATAAAATACTGTTTTCTGAAGGGAAAAAATACAGAGTCCGGAAACTCATTATCAAGCCAAGTTTTTGCTTCCACTGTATTTTTTCCCTTCAGAAAACAGTATTTTATCAAAACACGAAATTCCTTTTTTTCCATTTTTTTCACAATAACAAAAGTTGCTTCACAAAAGACGCTCTATCTCACAAACTAATTGACTTACAGACGTCAAATTTTGACACGAATCATTTGAAGGTTGGTACTATATAAAAATAATATGCATTTAATACTAGCGACGCCATCTATGTGTCAGACCGGGGACTTATCAGCCAACCTATTATGCCATCATAGTTTTATGTGTGTGCAAATAAAACAAACATACAATATCACACATACGTACGCATACAGTCTCAAAAAAAGACAAGACCTAACTACACGAAAAAATTACGACAATTACCGAAGTAGCATCGTTTCTGAATAATGAATATAATCCATTTAACGAATAGTACGATCATTGATCTACGTATATACATACAGTCCTATTACTTTTTCATTTTATTATTTCTTATACTGATTTAACTAAGTCACAATTATTGATTGTTTTGTTTATTTGTGATTATATTGTCAGATCTTTTATATTTGAACGTTGATAATAGAGAAAAATCAATAATATTCACTGCAAAACTTGCTTAGATGGTGTGTGCATAGAAAAAAAAAAATTATGCTTTTTCGAAACAATTGTTCGATGACAAAAAACAGGTGATCGTAAAGCGTCGTTGTACACCGGATTTAAAATTAATACAAACCAAATGTTGTAGACGTAAAAATCAATTTTAAGCGGATTTTCATTGAAATTATAGACAATATATCTAACGAATGTCGTGATCGTTATAAAAATCTGAAAGAGTTAAAATTTTTTCAACTGCCATCATGCGAAAATTTTAATAATTATAATGAAAATTTTCGGGTTGAATTAGTAGCGCAATTTGTTAATATTTATAAATCACACGACTTTTACCTAGATCGCCTTATCAATGAACTCAAATGTGTTTATAAATCTACCGAATTCAAAGTATTTACAGAATTATAGAACATTTTGACGAAAAGAATATAAATACAGTTTTTCTGGCGTACTACGTTTAGCATAATTTTTTTTTTTAAATTTATTATATAAATAAGTGAAAACAAACGATTGACCGAGTTAATTGCTGAAATACCATGTATAAAAAGTCTTGATTACGAAATCGTTAATTTTTTTCACGGAAGTAAAGAATGATATCGACTCCTCTTACACACAAATACAATACGTGCATACATACTATTAACGTCCTAAGTACGCTGTAAAAATTTCAGCTCGATTTTGAGTTATCTTAGTAACAGACGGACGGATAGGCGGACGACTAATTAGGTGATTTTATGAACACTGATTAATATTACATATATCAATATTTTGTTGGTAACAGCAATATTTTTAAACGTTACAAACTTGGAACTAAACTTAGTATACCTAGATATTATATTTCATATATACATGGTATAAAAATAGTTGTTTTATCTATTTATATGACTGAAAATTACAATTAATATATAGGAAAAACTGCAAGAAATAATCATTTTTATTAATAATGTTATTAATTTCCATAAAAATTAATGTTAAATTACGGTAACATATTTTCTTAAAGTTTTCATAATTTTAGAAAATCTTTAAAAAAATTTAATTTTGACTTCTTAACGTGATAAAAAACAATTTCTCAAAATTTTAAGTTAATTATAAAGTTTTTAATTCTGTTTTTTTCTCCAACGCCTTAAAAACCTGAACGAACAATAACTGTATTGTACTTATGTCATCATTTTTTTACACTAATCTGACTCGTGCAAAAGTAATAATCAAGGGACAATGAAAAGTAAACAAAACACAATTGCGATTTATATGTATACGAAGCGCGACGAGATTACCGAATACCCCCGAAACAGTGATAGGGTTGGCCGACTGTTCGGTCAAAGTCACAATTGGCACATCTCTAATATTTAATCATCGCTTACTAAATCGCTCATATCTTGGCAACGAAAAATTTTTATGGTTATTAAACATAGATTAAATCGGATTGTTAGAAAAGAGCTTTCTAAAGAGTTTTTTTTTTTTAATCTTTGAAAGTACTTTGAGCCTTGGAGGCGAAGCTACACCAATATCTTAATGTGAGCCCTGATAGACTTTATGTTTAGTATGAGCCCTGATAGATTTCAAAAGGAAGAATACAAGGATAACAAAGTTTCTCTTGGGATATTTTGACGAAAACACAAGTGTTGCGTTTGTTTTTTTTATTTTGCAATAAAATTAATATTAGATAGGATAATGGCTTTTTGTGAAACTTTTTCTAACCTATTCCAATATGTTCTTTGTATCATTCCGACCAAGAGCTCTTAAGACCACAAAAATTTTTATCAAGTCGTTTTCGAGCTACAGGCGATCAAAGCTACGAATATATTATAATTTTAGTGTATGACTAGGAAATTGGTTTTCTGTGAAACTTTTTCAAACTGCCATCAAAATGTTCTTCAGATTACCATACCAAATGGCGCTACAGCCCGGGGTGGGCCTTGGCCTCCTCTACAATACGCCTCCAAGCAAAGCGGTCCTTGACTGCAGATCCCCATCCAGTGACTCTCATCACCTTCAAGTCACCCAGCACCTGGTCCAACCATCTGAGTCGAGGTCTTCCTCTTCTTCTAGTGGCATATATCTTTGCTTCAAGTATTTTCTTTGGCATTCGTGTGTTTTCCATTCTCTGAACGTGTCCGAACCACCTGAGTCTTTGTGATTTAATGAACTTCACAATGTCTTCTCCCTGTAGGATTTCAAGGATTTCTCTGTTGGTTCGGATACGCCAGTCATCTTCGTTCTCTCGGATAGCCCCATATATTCTTCTTATTATTTTCCTTTCAAATCTCCTGATTCTTTCTTGATCCTCCAATGTTAATGTCCAACTTTCACTGCCGTAGGTAATAATGGGCCGTATTAGAGTTTTGTATATTGTCATTTTGGTCTTCCGGGAAATGAGTTTGTTTTTCAGGAGTGTGATGTTAGCAAAGTAGGCTCGATTTCCACTTCGGATCCTTTCTTTTATGGCGGCACTAGTTCTTCCTTCGTTGTTTACAAGCTCCCCTAGGTATTTAAATTCTGCTACCGCCTTATATGTTATGTCGTCTATTGTCAAGTCATCCATCGTCCTCCGATCTTGTGAGGCCGAGATCTTCATGTAGACTGTCTTGCTTTCGTTAATTACCAATCCCAATTTTTAACCATTTTCCTGTATTTCTCTAAATACTTCTATCAATCTGCCTTTGGTTCTAGCAAATATACCTACGTCATCAGCGTATGCACATATTTGTGACGACTTGTAGAATATTGTTCCCCTTTGATCAGTGTCTTTTATGGCTTTGTGTAAGGCTATTATAAACAGTGTTGTTGAAAGTCCATCTCCCTGCTTGACACCAGTTGTAATGTCAAAGGGTTCGCTCAGCTTGTTGTTAATTTTTACTTTTGCTTTTGTGTTTTCCATGGTCATCATTGCTAGGTTGATTAAGATTGTTGTTCTTCAGATTGTTCTGATTAAATACTCTCACGGCCACAAAATTTTTTAACGATTAGTTTTCAAGCAACGGGCGGTCAAAGCGATCCATACATTATATTTATAGTACCTATATGATTAGGAATTTGGCTTTCTATGAAGCTTTTTCAAACCAGAAACCCTTACCACTGTAAATAGACACTTCCAGTAAATTTTTGATGTACCAAAAACACGTCGAATTGATTGCAGTGACCAAAAAAATGATCCCTATAATAAAATATTCACATTTGAAAGTGTTTTGCAGTAAATATACTCGCCTAAAAAATTGTGACATTAAAACACTTCAAAATCGTGCGCCATGACTCATGACGTCATCTGTTATGACAATTCATAAAATACCAAAGGGTTTATACAGCTAGAGAACGCCAGGGTCCAAAACTTGCGATATGATGAATGAGAAAGAAGACTGTTAGTGAGTTCCCATGTGACCTTGTCTAATCTATATGTCATTGGCTACATATTGTTTACATCATTGCTATTATTTATGGAATATTATTCAATACATTAAAAGTTATTCAAAAAGTAGAAACGTCAAAAGAAACTTTATTTACATAACAAACACAATATAAACAGTTTAATTTTTAATAAAATTAACTAAAAGTTTTATTGAGTTTAATTATTATTCAAATTTAAGTGCACTTTCATCTACCAATATTTCAATTACAATATTTCTGAAAAAACAAATTGTGTACTTAGTATAAACTGCGGCCACATATTGGAGAATATTCAAATCTGCATACTTAACACTTCTTCATTTGACAGAAAAAATAAAACAAAAGTGTATATAATGTATATATAACCTCTTTGTACAAAACAAATATAATAGCAGACACAAAATCTCTATGCATCATATGATTATGACATCACTATGACAGGGACACAGGAGAATTCACTGGCAGTCTTCTCTCTCATCCACTTACAGGTTAGCAGAGCCCTCAGGTTCTCTTTGTATATAAACTTTTTGGATTCAAAACCATTCATAATAGATGCTTATATTACCTTGCAAAAATTTAAACGTTAACATTAAATTTTTAGTTAAATGAACGGCTAAAAAACGGTTTCGCTAGCTTAGATGACATTTTTTTACTTTTAACTTAAGACAAAAAAAAAAAAATGGGGAAAAATTATTTTTTTAGAAGTGTCTATTGTTTAGTAAGAAACAGCAACACTCCGCGTTGGCAGGTCACAACTTATTTTTGAATTAATTAGATCCCTGCAAGAGACCAAACCGCATTTTTTTAAACCAGAATAATTAAATATCACAACTGACAAGTTAGTTCGATTAATATCGAACAGCATACGTAAATAATTAATATCTTTTTTAAATAGATCAGTTCAAATAATCGAGAAATGATTCCGGATACAATAAACAGCCATAAATTACTTAAAGATCTTAATAAAGAAATTCGTCACGCAGAAAGATTTATAATGACATTAAATCCTCCAAAACCTGAAAGAGAATCGAAAAGGAAAAAACGGAAACCTGTTAATAAAGATTTTGTCGATTATTCGCAGCCTCAAAAATTACAGGTAAGAAAAATTGAAATATCAAAGAGTTTATTGATCATAAAATATAATAAATCTAAGTTGTAATCATATTTCCCCGAATATATAATCTTATTCACTGTATCGAAGGTCAATGGGTAGTTGTAAGGGTACGTTAGCGTTATAATTCTTAGAGTAGAATACACTAGATAAGGGTTTGAAAAAAGGGGTTTGATGAGTTTGACCGCTATGTGTGTGTGTGTTTGTCTGTCTGTGGCATCGTATCGAATAAACGGATGAACCTATCTGGATTTTTTTTGATTCTTTTGAAAGATTATTTAATGGGGAGTGTTCTTAGATATGTTTCAAGTGCAATTTTAGGGTCCTGTACCCGAAAAAACTGAAAAAAGGCGATAATTTTCAAAACATGTTCAGTTTGGAGAAGGCTCTACGGATAAAGGTAATTTAATGGACAGTGTTCTTAGATACGCTTCAAGTGCTAACTTAAGCTTCCGTACCCGAAAAATTTGTCGGGGGTTTTTTAAACTTCATTTGTTTGTATATGGATTGTTTTGAAAAGCATTGCTAATAGAGAAACACTATAATAACTTACAAAAGAGATAATAATAATGGAGATTCCTGGTTCATGAATGGTGTGGTACGTTATTTACTCTTGTTGTTGCAAACACCCGCTTCGCTGGGATTTTTTTCTAATTATAAAATCAATGATTTGTATTTAACTCAATTACATTTCATTATTGGCATTTTTAATTTTTTTTCTTTATTGAAAAAAATTTTTCCAACATACTCACTATGCTCGCAAGGGTGTTTCTGGACCATGAGGCGCCCTTTGACCTTGGCTCCGCGTTGCAAACTACAGCTATAATTTTTTACTCCGTATGGTTGAGCTTCTGTGGTTACAGAATCCTTATGTTTGGTGCACATTTAGAACATATATAATGATTGTGCGTACATGTTGATCTCAATAATACTTCTGCGCATTGATTGATCCTGAATATTACGACTGCGCATATATAAGTCTCACATTAGCTGTTTCGAGGGTTAACTTTCTACAAACACATTGATTTTTTATACACCCACATACGAGCAGTTTGCGCCCGGTTTCGTGAAAATCGGAGTTGTAGTTTTAAATTCCGATCTCAAATGCTTTATTTCCTCAACTATACGTTTTCATTTAAAAAGACAAAAAACCCATTTCAAAATAAAAATAAGTGAAAATAAACAATTGACTAATTTAATTGTTGAAATACCACGAAAAGACACTGTTGATTACGCAATAGTATTTTTTTTTAAGTAAAGAAAGGTGGCCACTCTTAGACAGCCAAACATACATACATGTCACATACACACATAACTGATATTCCCATATGATACATACAATTTAATTTGTACCTAATTTGCCCTCACGGGTAAGTGATGTTTACGAAAAAAATGTTTTAAACAAAAGTTGTTTATTTTTTTTATAAGGAACATTGTTGCTGTTAAACTTTTGTCCTGTCTCTAACGGTTTACAATTTGGATCCTACGGACCCAAGACCCAATTGACCTATGTTGATCATTTACAAAGTTAGCTTCACTTTTTACGTTCTGAGAATGTTATAAAAATTTCAGCTTGATATCTCTTTCCGTTTTTGCGTTATTGTGTCCACGGACAGACAGACGGATGGACAGACAAAAGGGAAATCGGAAATGGATTTTATGAACACCTATATCAAAATTTTGTTGGTAACATCAATGTTTTTAAGCGTTTTAAACTTAGGACTAAACTTAGTATACCTTGATATATTTCATATATACATAGTATAAAAATTATTAAGCATCAATGAGGGAAAATATGATCTTAAAGATGGACTTCTGCTGCTCACAATTTTTTTATTCCTAAAATTATCTTAAATAAATTTTTCGTAATTTCAGTATTTTGCAACTACGAATTACACACCACCTACGGAACAGGCCACCGCGTCCCATCAAGGAGGTACTGTTATGCGTTTTTCATTAGGACCTCAAAATATGGCTTCTGTTGGTCCTCTAGTTCAAGAACAGGTACAAGTACCTCAACCATTTAATACCAAAAGATCAGTGTATGATTTTGAGGATGGGAGTACGCATTCAAGTGATGAATTTAATATGGTAATTGCTGAAAATTATAATTCAAAGAAACGTTCTAAAACAGCACATATTCAAGCAGAATTTAATTTAGTTTCAAGTGAGTATCATTTTTCATATATGCATGAGTTCGATATTTCAATCACAATCTTTTCATGTACTTGCTGAACTCTGCAACCGGGTCTGCGTCCAGCGAAGCGGGCGGGGTAACCGATATTTTTATAAATTATTGCCTATATAATTGTACAGTTTCATTAAAATCCATATAGTAGTTTTCTAAATCGTCCAGTGAAGCGGGCGTAATGCAAATATCTTTATAAATTATAGCCTATGTTTTATTAGCGTTGTTCTGTTCTTTACCGTGGATGGTGTTTTAAGTTTTATTTAGTTAAAACACGGTAATCTATCCGGATTCACCATGGTAACGTTCAGTGGTGTAGTGATGTAAATGATCGCTGCTTAAGGCGCAATTCCATTGAAGCAACACTGAACGACATGTGGCTCGATTTTTGTTGCCAAGTGTTGCCTATTGTAGGCGTGCGACAATGTGTCACAAAATTCAATTAAATTTTGCGTGTTCAATCGTTGCCCTACCTCGCATGCGCTTTCTCGTAGATGAGTGTGACATGCGGCTAAAGCGATTCCATTCAGGCAACTAATAGTTTGGTACATCATGCCATTAAAAAAAATTGCGGCAGCTGCTCATTTGATAATCGCTTTGAATCGTAAATGGAAAAGAAAAAGGCTACGATATTAAAGAAGAATATGTAGATGATTAAAAAATTCAGTATAATTTGTACAACTAGTTCCTTGCTGACGATGATTTATTTCGAAATTCTACACAGATGAGTAAAAAAGATTTCCAGTACTTTGGAAAGCAATACCTACCCACCTTTTTGCGGTCGTGATGAAATGAACATCGCAAATTCTTGATATGTTTATCTTCATCAATGTACAATTTATATTTAAATAAATTAACCATTTATTTTTACCTCCATCACAGTTCTATAATTATATTTACTCTATAATTGTTTTAACTTATCGTTTGTAATTCTTTTATCTTTGTATTCGGTAATTTTATTATACAATAATTCGGAGAAAATATGATAATCTTCTATAAAAGATATGCTATAGGCCGCACCGATTCGTTCACTGTTGAACAGACGGCGACACGTGAATTCATGGCGTCAATGTCTCATACTACATGTTGCCTAAACGTTTCTTCAGTGGAATTGCGCCTTTATATTCCACAATTCGTATTGGTTTTTAATAATAACGACTTAAATATTTAAGTTTTAAGAGAATTTTCGGTGAGGGTGGGCGTAACGATAGAGGTCTTTGTCTTGTAAACAAAGTCTGTCCATCAAAATGGCAAAATAATTTAATTTAGAATAGATGAAAATTAGGGGCAATTTACGTGCGTAAACGATAAATTAGATGCACAAACGATACTCTAACAATTGACACTAAAGGAAGGTTTGCTAGGATTTAATAACCTAGCAGTATGCCACATAAAAGTAGATATTTTCTTTTTTCCTAGGCGAACATTAAAGTGCTAATTGAGTGCTTCCGAAAACCTTGAAAAATTTAAACTATAGAATCTAAAAAGCTCCTAATCTTCACCTAATCCAAATTCAATATTTTTAAGTTGGGCTAGTCAATAATTATTTTGCTTATGCATTTTTAAATAACTTGGGGACCAGATGGTGGATGCCATCACGTGAACACAAGGGCCAAAATCCCGCCTCTGGGCCTCGACCCCATTAAAAGCATGACCAACGAGTGGTTTAAAGGTATGATTCATATGTTGCGACTGACGCAAACGTTTGAAGCGCACTGCTGACGCATACTTGACTGTTTCCTATGCTGTGGCTGACGCAAACGTCTGACACGCACTGCTGATGCATACTTGACTGTTTCATATGATGCGTTTAATATTTGTCTGTGTTGTTGCGTCTGCTTCAGTACTGCTCTGTGAGAAGTATAGCCGCACGGCTTGTTTCAGCTGCAGCCGCAGCGCACCCAGAGATGCATCATAGACGATGCTTGCTTTAGCATGATCTTTTTAGATGCTATAGTTTAGATTTTTCAAGGTTTTCTGAATAACTAAATTAGCACTTAAATGTTACCATTAGGAAAATGGAAAATATCTACTTTTATACAACGGACGGTTAGATTATTAAATTCTGGCAAACTTTTTTTTTGTCCATTGTTGGAAAATCGTTTGTGCATCTAATTTATCGTTTACGCACCTAAATTCCACCTAAAAAGCTCCTAATTGTCACATAATTCTAATTCAATATTTTTTAGTTGCGCTTGCCTTTTTTTAGCGGTGCAAAAAAATTACAAGCTTGCAAATATTGTATATTTTTCACGAAGAAAAGTGTGGCTTTAAATCTACGTTTTTATATTGCTTTGATGTCAATAAAAATCTGTATTTTAACAGTTTGAGATATATATAAATTTAAATGTCTAAATTTGGTATTGGGACCTAGTTGGTACAATTAATGGCAACAACACTAAGGCAATATTTTAAGATTTTTTACATTTTACTTTAATTATGATAATCCAAAGAATAATCATTTTTGACGTTTACTTTCGCGTAGAAAGAGCTTCCTTAGACATATTAAAGCTTATTGTGAATACGGCATGCTATGGCAAGAAATAATTTTGACTGATACTGATAACATGCATTGAGAAAGTTGCATTGAAAAAGTACGCAGAATAATACTCCGAATAGTACTATGAAAGAATTTAATCAAAAATGGATCGATGCTCCAATCTACCAATTTGAAGCTCCTAAAAAATTCACGATTTTCGTCCTACAAAAGTTTTACTTCCAAACGAAATTTTTATTTTAGACTAATTAATCAAGAGATCGAATTTGTAGAAAATAGAAAAAACTGAAACTTTCAGTGGACCCCATTATGTTTGATGTCATCTGAACAATTACGATCGACAGGTAGTAAAATATTAGTAAAAGGGATGATTTCTTGACAGTTTTCCGAATTCGATGCTACCCAGAAACAAAAACCGACAGAAAAAAGTTTCGGTAGAAAGTTATCGATAATAAAAGATCTATCGAATAAGTTGTCTATCGAATGAGTTGGGTTTGATTAAGATACGTTGTATAATTACGAGAAAATCGCAAAATACCGTCAAAAACTTTGCATAATTACGAGAAAATCACAAAATACCGTCAAAAATGACGGTTATTTTTTTTTTTTTTAAAGTAAATGGCTCCATATTTGGTGAAATAACACCCTTTGTTAAGTAGAAAAAAATTGTTTTTGCAAAATTTTAAAAATTATCTGATTTATAATGAAATTACAAGCCAGCGACTGAATTACCGGGAATCCACTGTATATATATATAATACATACAAAGTGAATCAATTAAATCTATAATGGCTAATAGCTCGTTTTTTATTTAACCAATCAAAAAATAACTAAAACAAAAATTGTAGAGTTTGTTGGGGGGTTAGAGTTGATGTTCTGACATCAGATAGGACCCAGTTCTTTGGGTTACTTTAATAGCCAATTGAAATTGGCATACTAAACGGTAACATATATTAGCACTTTAAATTAGAAAGTTGATCCTCATAAGAAAACTAACTTTTTTCAATTTAACAATCCCTTTAATGGGGCTGGTATGAAATTAGGCACAATAAACTAATATCTTGAAAGATCGAATATTGCCAATCGGTATGCAGCTTCTAGTAGAGCTGTTCTTTTAGCCTTTCAAATACAATTTTTTTGTACCACAATCTATTGGATCAATTTTTTTTTAGAAAATGTTTTAGAAGAGCGTCGATCAAAATCTACATCTAACTTGGTACCGGTAAATGGATCAAAAAAAGTAAACTCGAGAGTTTTTGGAATCGCTGTTCACGATTTCGAGGTCAGAATGTTGATGTGTACTTCTCCTGCTAGCCTAAAATTGCAATATTCTATGAATATTCAATAAAATGGATCAAAAAAAGTATACTTTGCGGTTTTTGGGATCACTTTTTCATATCGATAATTCATAGACGAAGCATTTTTTTGGTTTTTTTTTTTTCATCTAAAACACTTGGACTACTTCTAAAAATCAGAGTCTATATTTATCAGATTTTATGTTTTTATTGTAGCCGTGTTCTTGTAAATCAATATTTCAAATTTTTACCGTGAGGCTATGTTTTGGACATTTTTGGATAAAGCTCTTGAGAAGAATTGTTAATGACCCAAATTTTTGAAAATCGTGAATGTGCAGCCAGAAAGATCTAATGAGAGTGATAACTATTCAGAAAAATTTCTATTTTATATAAATGTTCGGTATTCATAAGAATTCACTTGAACCACGACAAGTTAAAATGTTCAAAAATCACCTCTGAAATGGATTTCAATAATTAGCCTATTTGTACATTTTGATCTTTGCACCTTCCAGAACAGAACATTTAAAAAACAAGTGAAAACAAACAATTAAATGAGTTAATTGTTGAAATACCATGTATAGACTGTATTGATTACATTGTCACATTACACATACATACATGTTGCCATACATACATAACTGATATTCCCATGTAATACATACTATATAATTTGAGTCTAAGTTGCGTCCTCGCGGGTAAACAGTGATGTTTACGAAAAAATGCTTCAAACGAAACGTTGCTTATTTTTTTTATGAGGAACATTTTTTACATTTAAACTTTTGTTCTATCTGACGGTTTGCAAGAAGGGTCCTACGGACCCAAGACCCAATTAACCTATGTGGCCCATTTACGAACTCGACCTCACTTTTTATGTCCTGAGCACGCTGTAAAAATTTCAGCTTCATATCATTTTTCGATTTTGAGCTATCGTGTTGACAGACATACGGACAGACAAACGAAAATGGACTAATTAGGTGATTTTTAAACACCTATAAAAAAAATTGTGTCGGTAGCATCAATATTTTTAAGCGTTACAAACTTGGGACTCAAGTTAATATACTATGATATATTTCATATATACATGGTATAAAAATTAACGAAATAGATTGATGTAAAAAAAAATTCCTCATTTTACACTTTTTTCGTCTAAAATTACTACTCTATAGTTGTTGGTCTCTCAACTGATAATTTGAAGAAAGTGAAATAATTAATATTCCCATGTTTAGTTTTCAGGGAATTTTTACGAAACTGAACAAAAATATAATTAAATAGATTAACTTTGAATAATTATCTTAAGCTCCATTTCGCACATTAAAAATCCCGCTTTCGATAGTTTTATGGGGCTGAAGAGGGTTCTTATTTTTTTGACAACAATTTTATGTCTTCTAATCTATTTTAGAAATCGTAGATAAAAAGAAAATCAAAAATCAAAGTTTGACCTTAAACAATTTAGTTAAATAAAAATGAAAGAAAAGATGCAAAATTATGGTGATTTTTAGTGTTTTTTG
Organism: Chrysoperla carnea; assembly: GCF_905475395.1. Taxonomy (NCBI): domain Eukaryota; kingdom Metazoa; phylum Arthropoda; class Insecta; order Neuroptera; family Chrysopidae; genus Chrysoperla; species Chrysoperla carnea. The sequence goes on along the minus strand of NC_058342.1, from coordinate 7,047,949 downwards.
TTGTTTTAAAAGTGTTCCTATTTTTGATATGTACAATGTAAAGAGTGGCTAACGTGCAAATTGCACGGTGCAATTGGAGTAAAGGGTACTGGGCATTTATATGTTTATTGTTTATACATTATAATTATACACTTATATAATTTTCCTTACATAACTGACACATTTTTTGAAATAAAAAATATGTGGAATTATTAGTTGAACAACAGATTTGAATAATTTTCTCTCTTGACCTAATTGAGTCAAGTATCGAAATTAACCTTAAAAAATTCTATATTTTGGGAGAAATTGAAGTGGATCTTTTATTGGTATGCATTGTAAATTTTTCAAAATTTTTTAAAATAACTTTACAAAATTTAGTTTTTACCTCCAATGTAGCAATTATTCAATTGCTACATTATATATTCAATGAAACAATTTTGGATTTATCGTTAATGTTTGCTTAAATTTACCTGTATTCCTAAAATTTTTAATAAAATAATGTGACATAAGAATAATTTAAATATCAAAAATTGATATCATTTCGCGAAATAAGATTTGCTTCCTTAACTGAAAGTTTAAATGCAATTAACACAGTATGCATGTGCAATTAAAATTATTCCTAAAAATTTGAAGGTTATATAATAGACTACAATTAGATTCAATGAATTTTAAATTTCAATTTTTTTTTTTTTTTTTTTTTTTTTACAAAAAATTAAAATATTTTCGAAATTTCGAGTACTTAATACGTTAGCTCTAACTTTACATTCAATGAAACGATGTTCCTGATTGCGACCTGAATATCTGGTAGATATTCAAATAATTTCTGCGTTTTTATACCATGCATATATGTAATTTGCAAGGTATACTAAGTTTAGTCCCAAGTTTGTAACGCTTAAAAATATTGACACTTGTTTATTAATGAATTTCGATTATTTTATACCAGTTAGAGGTAAATATAACCTCAGAATTTACAAAATACAAGTGTATTTATCGATTTTCTTTTTTTATTAACAGTTTTATAATGTAAGTAAGGAAAAACTTTTTTGTATATTACAAATTTCCAAGAGTCAGGGACGCATTTGAAAATTGAATAACTTTCTAACCTCAAGTATTGACAAGATATTCAACCAGCTGCAAGCATTGTTTTTGTCTATCTTCGGGGGTGGAAAAGCGGAGCGACAAAGTAGGGATGACTAATCGAATATTTTCAAATATACCCAAGTGGGGTATCAAATAAAAGAGTATGACATGTACATTACAAAACTGTAACCTCTACGCAAGCATACATGGGGGAGGGATGAAAGGGGGATGTTGCCCAGCAAAGCGCGTAGTTCACATCGAGTATATCTCTAAGAAAGATATGTGCAAAAAATAACGTACTTCATTGAACATTGTGATTCATTGAACTGAACATATTCGAATTACATGAACAAAATTTTTTTTTTTTGGTAATGTTCCGCGACAGAATGACGATTCTAAAAGGGCCCTCGAAAAACCTGCATGCACGATATTCTGTATCAATAATTATTTTTTGTAAATTATTAATTAAAAAAATAAATAGTCTTTCCACACATACGATAGATACATGTTGGAAATAGGTTTTTGGGAGAGTGCTCGAGTTTATCGATTTTTATGTTTATGTGTGTAGAAAGTCGAATAACACCAAAATCAAAACGCTAAATACAAACCTCCTCGTGGGATAAATGGTTTTTTGTCTCGAATATGTAAGAAAAACTGGCGAAATGTTTGTAAACTAAAAAATTGGAATATGTTCATGAAAATATAGTTATTAGCTTCCATAAATAATGTTGATTAAGAATAAGATGAGTCCGTAACGGTTGTGGATGTGAAATTTGGTGTTTGTTTGAGAGTACGGAATTGATAAATTTGAGTAGCATCTAAATTTTTAGAAAATTGAGGGGCGGGTGGTATCTCTTTGGATCATTCCATAAAAATAGGGTGATTTATGAACTTAACTTGTGTTAATGATAATGAAATCCCAATTTATATTTATACGTCAGTCCAATTCCGCAATAAAATCGCCAAACGCGATGTAAAGCTGCTTTTTGCACGCCTTAAGTAAGTGTGAAACTACGTTTTGCAAACAAAAAAAGTTGTACCGCAAATTTTAGGACTTTTTTCAGTTTTTCACCTATTACGCAGGTAGCACAACTTTTTATTGCTTGCAAAACATATTTTTTCACACTCCCCTAAGGAGTGCAAATAACATATCAAAGAAGCAGCTTTACATCGCCTTTCATCTGCCATTTGTACTAGTATTCGAAAATTTCTACTACTAGTAATTCGAAGGTATTTCCTAGAAAAATTTTTTTTTCGTTTTTTTTTTTCCAAAAAATTTGCATAATGCTCACTAATTTGAGTTACCTACAAATTTTCATTTGTATATCTTTTATACTTTTAGAGAAAATATTCAAAGTTTTGCCCTAATTTGCCTCACGAGAAAACAATGATGTTTACGAAAAATTATTACAAACAAAAGTTGTTTATTTTTTACAAAGAACATTTTTTACATTTTAACTCTAACGGTTTAACATAAGCTACTAATTTTAACTATTACACATACGTAGCTGTGGGTTGGCTTTAATTGTTTAAAATTTAATATGCTTTCAAAATGACAGTAGCAACTAGTGCCAAAAGCTGATATAGTTTTTGAATTGAACTGCAAAAACTAAAGAAAATCGAAAATTTTGCAGTTTTTCACTGATTACGCAGGCAGCACAACTTTTTTTTATGCTTGCAAAACGTTGTTACTCCCCTAAGGAGTGCAAATAACATACCAAAAACGCAACTTTACATCGCGTTTTGCGATTTTATTTATTTATTTTCTTTTTTGTATAACTTGTAAATGGTGCATTTTAGGATATTGATGCTATGGAACTTTTTGTTCCTTTTCTATATAAAAAAAAAAAAATGCATTTCATAGCTGAATCCTCAACGAAAATAATTAGCTTTAGAACGTTTGATTCGGCCTAGTAGGTTTTTACAAAATTCCATTTTGTACTAAATGTCTGAAAAAAATTTGTTGACTTTGAGCAGCTCGCAAGGTCTGAGTTTTTATCTGATCGCAATCTGCTTGACGAGAATCGAAAGGGTGAAATGCTATGGAACTTTTTGTTCCTTTTCTATATAAAAAAAAAAATGCATTTCATAGCTGAATCCTCAACGAAAATAATTAGCTTTAGAACGTTTGATTCGGCCTAGTAGGTTTTTACAAAATTCCATTTTGTACTAAATGTCTGAAAAAAATTTGTTGACTTTGAGCAGCTCGCAAGGTCTGAGTTTTTATCTGATCGCAATCTGCTTGAAGAGAATCGAAAGGGTGAAATGTTACTTTTGTTGCCTATACCCATATTCAATGTTAACAATTACAGCAGTTTAAAAAAAGAATATTGTAAAGGCAGTTTTTCGCGAAAATTTGCAAAAAAAAAAAAAAAATATATTTTTTTTTTAAAGTTATATTAAAAAATCTCTAGGAACAAGAAAATTCCATAGCACTGGTATCCTTAAGTACACCATTTACGTACGAGTACGAAATTTCCAGCCAAATTTGATTAATAGCTCCAGTACCCGAGTTACGGTCGAGAGTGGGCTCGGCAGGTCCATTATGTGAGTACAGAGTTTCACACCATTATCCCCCAAGAAAAACTATTTCTATCCCTATAATCGATAGGGACTGATCGGATTCTTAAACTGCATTATGATTAGGAGCTATAACGAAAATTTCGTGAAAAAAATAATTTTTGTTTTCAAATGAGATGTTCCCTGCGGTAAAAAGCTTTCGCATATATTTGTAAAAAAGGCTTCGAACAAATTAAAAGCACTTAGCAAGAAGATTTATCGAAAATTATACTAAACAGTAAACCCTAAACGTTTGTATTAAATATTACTTCAATCAAATTGACTTTTCTTTATAGGTGATAGGAAAAAATTATTTGAGCCCGAAAAATATTATAATAAATGATGAGGGGTGTTTTGGTGACTAAGTTCAAAAATTTGGGATTTTATCTTTGGGAAAACATATCGCCATCATGATTTTAAGGTTGCGTTCGGTTTTTCTGCCGTATCTCGTTCCCTAGTAGTTTTAATGATAAAGATGACACTTCTCTGAATGATATAAAAATATTCTGTCAAATTCTTAGAAAAAACGGGCGGAAGGCACGAGGAAAAAATTGCAAGCCCTATATTTTTAAATAAACAATATATCGCAATTTTTTGTAGTAAATTTAATTTACAATAACTTTTATCTCTTTACTTTATTCGTTAAAACTACTAGGAAACGGGACTCAGCAGAAAAACCGGACGCGCCCTTAAATTCAAAATGGCAGTACGGTTCTTTAGAGTAGCATCTCAAATTTTTGAAGTTAAGCTCACCAAAAGATCCCTCACCATATATCAAAATATCTTTCGGACTCAAATTATTTAAAAAAAAATCTTATATTGATTGGAGTATATTTTAATCTGAAGGCCAGTTGCCATAAAAATTTAGTTTTGTGCTAGTTTTTGAAATTTATTATTTCAGTTTTAAAGAACGCAAAATGTACAAGTATATTTTTTATTTTCAGTTGTAAATAATCCCAACGTCACAAATAATTTTGATAGCACTTTCGCAAATACCGGAATCGAATCGTTATTAAAAGCGTCAGCGTTTACCAATAATATGGAAACGCAAGAAGCAATAGCTGGAATGCTATCAATCGGACAAACTACTAGCAGCGGTGATGCTAGTATTTCAACATTTAAGCCAGGCACAAGTACGGCAAAAACAAAAAGACGTCGAGCTGAACCAATGCCTGCAGATGAAATTGCAGAGAATATTAGTAATGTTCATCAAGATGACGAATATAGTAAGTTGAAAATGTATAAGATTTTACGTTACGAAGTAATTAGATGCTTAGTTATACAGTGCAACCTCGATGTAACAAATCGGAAGAGAAGAAGTAAATATTCGTTATATCAAGTAATTCGTTAAACTGAGGTTTTTTATGTTGATGTTAATGATGTTTCGCTTTTCTGCGCTGACATCTTTCGCGTTTCCATCAATCAAAAATAATTGTTTTACGAAGAAAATGTGTCGAAACCTATCGCGACATGAATCACATACCATGGGATTAGGGGTCATATATTGTTGGAAACGTTACATAAAAGTTTTGGGTTGAATTCGAAAATAGTAAAAAATATATATAATTTTTTTTTTTTGGTAGTTGAAAATTTCTTATAAAGAGGTTGTTCCCAAAAAACGTTCGCAATGTAAAGTGTATTTTACTTTGATTCTTATGGGCAATTAAAGGGGATTCAAGAAAGTCTTTATATTACGGTTGCACTGTAATAGGAATATCTATTATCAAAACATGAACAAATGAAATTCATAAAATTTTATTAGTCTAATAAAATAAAATAGAATATCATGGTAATAAAGAAAAAATTAATGCATCTTTGAAATTTTCCACAGTTGTTTATTAGATTTTAAGCATATAAAAAAAAGTCGATTTCTCAGGGGCGTACCTAACCCCCTTTTTTGGGGAGTTGTTGAGGATTTTAATCAGTTTCTTTACAAATAACAAAAAAAATATGCTTCAAATAAAAAAAAGTTCAATCAAAATCAAAACCTTCTTGTAAACCGTTAAAGATAGAACAAGAGTTATTTCTTATAAAAAAATAAACAACTTTTGTGTGAAATATTTTTTTCTAAACATCCCTTTTAACCCGTGAGGGCGTCTCCAAAACAATTTCAAAAATTTCGAAATTTTAATTTCTAATAATAATTTCGAAAGTATTTTCTGGAATTTTTGTTTTTTTTGTTTTTCTAGAATTTTTCACAAAAGCACTAGTTGAAGTTAACCTGAAAAAAATCAATACATTTATTTTATAGTTTTGGAGAAAATGGACACCGAAGTTTTTTCCCAAGTTGCTCCCTCGCGTAAACATCCCTGTTTACGAAAGAATGATTCAAATAAAAGTTGTTATTTTTTTTTTTTTTTATAAAGAATGACTTTTACATTTAAACTTTTATTCTATCTCTAACGGCTTACTTGATGGATACTTTTTCATTGAATGAGGAAAAAAATTCCATTTTAAAATTGGCACATCTCCGTCAATTTTGAAGCTAGAAAGTCGAAAAAAAAAATGTGCAAAAATATTTCAGCTGGAACACTCAATTAAATTTTTTTTATTCGATGCACAGTTTTTTATAATTTGTAAAAAACTAATTAAAACCCCCAACAACCTCTCAAAAAGGGGGCAAGGTATGGCCTTGAGACGTCTCCTTTTTTACGAAGTGTTAACAAACTACTAAACAACTTTGGAAAATCTCAAAGATGCATTAATTTTTTCATTTTGGATATTTAGTTTAATTGTACTTTATAACTGATACCGTCACATAAGTAAAACATTACTCTGATTACACTGTAGAATAAAAGCTCCAAAATAAAAATGGTAAGAAAATAATATCGTTCAACTTTGGAAATATCACAAAATATAGAGGCTATTCGAGTCGGTACCAAGCATTTTTTGAATAAAAAAACGCACAAACTATAGGAATTGAGGTATTTGACCCAGGAGGAATCGACTCCTCATCATTAGGTATTTATGGGAGCCGGTGGAAAATGTTTGTCTGAGTGTACTCAACAAAATTATATTCGTTCTTTATGCTTTTTCGATTTACGCCCACATTGTGCTTTTTCGATTTGTAGTTCCTATGCGAAAAATTTTGTTGAATTGGGAATCATCCAAAATTATGCCTAATTCTGCATTCAATTTTTCCTCCAAATGTCACTATGTTATTTTCTTTTTTAATTCGCCTTAAATAATCTATTTCGTGTTCAAGATTTCCAACTTATTTTTTTAAGTTTAAAATGGCGTCGAAAAGCTTTTTTTTGACAATATCTTCTTTTTGCACCAAAATTAACTCGTACCTTTTTTTTATGTTTTATTCAGCACAAAAACTGATGAATTTATTACGGGAACTAAAATTAATACCTGCTGCTTTCCAATGTACTTAAATTAGGTACTGAAAACATGCTCAAAAAGTCTTTGATACGTTGTGTATCAATGTTGTTACGATCTGATACCAATATTGAGACGTTGTGTTTGGGTATTAAATTTGGAAACGTTTGTATGAGGGTGAAATGAACAAGTACTAATAAGAATGGTAGTTAACCGAGATATTCTCTCGAACTAGATTACTCAAGCCACGAGTTAACTGTACTCAATCTCATATATGTAACAAGTTCAATTCATATATAAATATTTACGTGGAAGCGTGAAAATTAATTAATCTGAAATGACCTGAATTAACAGATAATAATAAAACCAGTATTTAAATTTTTAATAGTTTTGAGTTTTATTCTTCAATAAAAAAGGCTAATTCAATTTCGTAACCAGTATTCTTTCACAATTATTTAAAAGATAATCCATATAAAAGCAAAGAATAGAATAATAAATTTATATAACTAAGTGACTTGATTCAACAAATTGTGCACCGCATTTAACAAAAACAAAATAGTTATGTCAAGAAAATATATTACAATAAATGCATACCTAACCTACACAATTTGTCAGACCAAGCGACTTTTTTAATTCATACAAAATGATATCGTCCCTATAAAGAGAGTTAATCATATATTAAAAGGATTAAAGAAAATCCTAAGTTTACTTAATAAACTTTAAAAAAAATACAATATATAAATGACATAGTCAAAAATAAGAGTTAGTCATATCTAAAGGAAACAATAGAGTTTCAAAAAAATTAGTGGGTATGATTTATGCAACATCAAAAAAATTAGTTACAATGTTCTCATCTGACAAAACAATATAACAAAAAAATTGTTCATGTTCAATTAAATCCTGGAGTGTTAAATTCACCACACACCAAAGAATACATGAATTACCCAAAAAGTTACATAAATCATTCCCATACTATATAAAATGATAATTTTATATCATCTATCTAAAGTAGCTTACTAATCAATAAAAATAATCGTTTTTGATAGTCATTTAGCACTTAGATTGAATTAACGTAGTTCCAGCATGGTATTTGCAGTTTCTATGTTAAAGCAATGGTACAATTTTTTTTCGACAGAATTTAACGAAAAATTAAATTTAGGAATTTAATAATGCTTACTATTAATTCCCAAAGTTTCAGAAATTTTGACCGTTTAAAATGGGAAATAATTATGCCAACGTCCCAATTTCGATCAATTTACGTCAAAATTAATATCTCGAAAGTGAAAATTAATTTCTAAATTTTTTTTTTAGAATTTTATTGTATAAACATTTTTTTTTACTTTTTCTTCAATATATAATAATATCATAAAAAATAGTTGGAGAGACCGGACATTTTACATGCTTTAAATGGGACATGACCCTCAAAATCCCGAACTTGGTCTTTAAATATCTCGCGATCTAAACGGTCAAAAATTATGAAATTTTAGGAATTCATAAATAAAGCTATTATAAACCCGAGAAAAAAAATTCGGCCAAATCTGTCGAAAAGTGATTTCATGCTGGTACTACCTTAAAAGAACTATTATCAAGTTTATTAAATGAAATAAGATAAAGTTCAAAAATTAAATTAAAATATTTAATACATAGTATTTTTCTCACCTCACATTTGAAATAGAATATAAAGTTAATAAAGTTTATACATATCCTTGTTGGTCGCAGAAAGATATATATATATATAGCTCCCTCTATTCCATGGGTGTTGTTTTTGGTTACTTCTGTGTTGTACTAGAGAAGTATGTGCTACGTTGAATTAGACTGATGTCATTTTTTCCTCTGCCTGTATGACATTCAGTGACAAGCTTTTATATCTGAATTTAAATATCTATTTCTATTATTTATATGTTAACCATGTATATATCTTTCCTTGTCCGACAATTAATTATTTTTTTCCTTTTTATGCAAAATTTATACATACAAAATTACTGTAAGTATTTTTAATATTTTAGAAATTGAAAATGAAAATAGAAAATGTTAATATTTTTCATAACATATAATTATAAGGATTTTTTAAGAAAAAAGAATTTAACTTATATGTATGTCTGACATCTGTGCGTCGGTAAAGTAATTATTAAATAATGGTTAGTTTCTAAGCTAAATATGATATAATGTTGTGTCACATCTTTAACAGTTTCGGAAACAGAGTTTTCGAAATATTGTAATTTAAATGCAAAAAAAATTTAGGGAAAATCCAAAAATTGTCTGTATTGTTAAATAACTCAGAAAAATAATAAAGTTACAAAAAAAAAGTTTAGAAGGAAAAAATTTAGATCTTTTGCCGCAGAATATTTTACATCCCCAACTTTTTTTTTGTAACTTTATTATTTTTCGACTTATTTTAACGATAAAGACATTTGTTGTGGCTTGGCTAATGGACGTAATATCCAAAGTCGAAATACTTGTTTTAGTAAATGCAGAAAAATGTGAATGGTATGAAATGGTCGCACTAACCTTTTAAAAACGCCTACCTACACCGACCTAGTCTCGAATCTCAAAAAACGACATATTTTGGAAGTTTTTGATAATTTTCATTTGGAATGAATGAAAACAAATTTAAAAAAAACTTTTTAATAGAAAGTAAACATATTAGCAATGAATTAGAAAAGAAAAGAACTAAGTGTCACCGTACATATAAGGGATGTAAGAGCAGGGTAGATTAAGGGTTGAAATTATTTTTATCTTATTTTCAACTTTGATGATGAATTTTGTTATAACTTCATGAATGTAGACGAAAAATTAGAATAAAATTTTTCGATATGTGTCTTGGTTTTCGAAATATCGAAACCTAAATAATTAAACAAAATTTTCAATTTTCGATATTTTGAAAATTAAGCCAGATATCGAAAAATTTTATTCTTACTTTTCGTCTTATATCGTCAAGTAATAATATAAATTTATCATCAAAATTGAAAATATCTATTTTTAAATTTGTGCCCCCACTACCATGCTCATACATCCTTAAGACGTATAGACTAATAACACAAAAAAAAAAAAAATGGACGCACTGTCCTTAATACCCAGGCGCACTATCTGATTAAACTATACATACTGCTATACAACATAAATTGAGGGACACACTGCCCGCTTTAGATACACAATTGGAACGAAGTGTTCGCGTTGACTATCACTCGATAAGTATGTTTTGCGCAAAGGGCACAGAGTAATTACTCAAATTAAAAAGAGACAGAATATCTCTATAAACAAAATTTGATTAATACAAAAAACCAGAGTCGGATTTGAATAAAGGTTCAAAGTCCGAATTCCGGCGTAAACAACATTTCTAATGGTTTGAAGTTCTACTTTGCGGAACATGTTTTAATTAAATCAAAAAACACGCTTATTTATTCCACTAAATTTTTAAAATATATTTTATTATACTATATACTATAAGTCAGTGGAATAAATAAGCAAAGTATTGAGTTTTTTGATATAATTAATAAAGACATTTTTTTTGATTTTTTCAAACATTTTTCTTCCATTTAAATTCCAATATTTCAAAAAATATAGCAAGCATTAGTTTTAATTCCCGTGGTAAATTCATCGGTTTTTGTGCTGAATAAAACATTAAAAAAATGGTACGAGAAATTTTCTTTTCATTATAACTTCGTTTATTTTCCTGCAAATGACTTGAAACTTTTTTCATTTACAAGATCTTTTATAGTACTTTAAAAAGTGTACAAATTACTTTTTTCAAAAAACGTCCAATTTTTGAGTTATTTAACGTTAAATACTCCGAATTTAAATCGTCAATTAAAGTATTGACTTTTCGAAATATACTTAAACGACAGTTTTTGCTTAGATTTTATCATTAACGATTCCTGTTGCCATTTTCAACATATATTTTTCTACCCGCTAGAAGGGGTGGTTACTTTTTGTGACGCTCGTACGCCGAAACTATTTAATTTGTAAAAAAATGGTCTGGATATAAATTGTAGGCAATTTTTTCTTGTTTAATTTTGTTTTTAGATTTTTCCTCGTAAAATGACTCGGAAAGTAGATATCGTTTATAAACTGCTTTTCCACACCATTTTTCCAATATGGCAGCGCAAGCGGGAAGGATACGAGGTAGCAAAGTGGAAATTCGAAAAGAGCACCTCAAAATCTATAAAATCACTCATTTTCAAAACTCCCGGAAAACTTTCCAGGTATCCCCTTTTTTTGAACCAAATGATTAGGGTATATAACAAGGAAAAAATATTTTTTGAATTTTTTCACTGTGCAAATCCGTTTTTTACAATAAAAATCTTGCAACACAAAACTGACCTTTCTATCAAGATATTTTCGATTAGTTTTACAATTATTCTTAGAAAAAAACCACTAATTTTCACTTTTTTTATTCCGGCACAGAAAAATCAACTATTAAAACTTGTTGTTTGTTTTCGATATATAAGCGGTTAAAAAAAACCCGTATTTTAGCCTCAATTTCAACTATACATAGAAAATATGATAGATTAGGTAAAAAATGTCAAGAGCCAAAAAGTGTTTAGAATTGTTTAAAAAAAAATCATATAGTTTTACATCAAATTTTTGACCAGAACTACAAAAATAAAATAATAACATTTGTACTTTATTTTTTCTTAAACGTTTTTATATCGAAAACGATGAGATTTGTCACTAGCCAAAAAATAATTAGAATCGTCCAAAATATAATATCTCATAGCTTTCGAATTAAATTTTTGACCGGAACCATAAAATAATCTTTCCTTTCGTAAACAACGAGCTTTCGGCGAAAGCCTGTTTTTTTTTTTGCGAACTGCAAGTTGCTGCTGAATGAAAATGTTAGATGGAAGGAGAAACGCACTTGCGGTACTACAAGTCTGAGTAAAGTACTTTACAAGGTCTAAGTAAAATCGTAGGCGTTCCGATGATCTTATATCGCTTCAAAGGGCATCTATAAGGCCAGTAGGAGAAAGAAATGATTTTTCATCTTTTCTGTCATTGTTCAGTTCTTGCCATGAGGAAATGCACACTCTTCAGCCAGCCTTTCTTTGACAACCAATCCGACCTTGAATTCATTGACATTAAAGTAAAAATGTGTACCACACTAGGCTAGACCGAAAATAAAAGGACTAATTGCAGGATTTCTCGGGAAATAGAAACCATTTTCGAAATTTTGTAAGAATATGAATGTGTATAATTTTCAGTTTATCCGGCATTGGATGTATCTGATGATGAAGATAGTCATATTTTTAAACCACGAGGTCGAACAAAAGTTGATGAAGCTTGGAATCCAAAGGCTCGAGTTGGTCCACTATTACCTAAAATGAATCGTCCTGCAAGAGAAGGGACTAAAAAACAAGCCGTAGAAAAAGTTTTAGAAGCCGCTGCTGCAAGAAACACAACTACAAATCCAGTACCTGAATTAAATGAAACAGTATGTACATTTTTATAATATTTCTGTATGTGAATTAAGTCAAAAGTTTGTAATACTTAGTCATATTGATGTTTGAAAACAAATTTTACTATAGATACTTTCTCATTTTTCAATAAAAGCCTATTTTTCTTGGGAATCAGATATTTTCTTTTGGTAAAAGTAGCCCATCTAAAAGAATACATTAAAATTTAAAAATTATATTAAATAGTTTAACGGTAGAATTTCTACCAATAATTTCTTTGGTGAGTTAACAATTAAATTTTGAATTTATTTATAGAAGGTTAAGTCCCCCTATTTGAAGGTCAACTTTTTTGAGGTACAGACTTCGTGACAATGGAGGATGGGTTTGTAATGTTATCAAAAACAGAAATCCAAAAAAAAATTGCCCAAAAAATTGACTCGAAACAATTTTTTTGGTGGATTTTTTGAAAAATTTTGAAAAAATGCTTTTTTTTGGGAAAATTGTTAATTTTTGCTGATAAGATTAAATGGAAAAGTCGAAGATAATTCAAAAATTCGTATCTTTCCCCGTTCCCTAGTTATAAGTAAGTAGAAGCTTTGAAATTGAAAAATTTTTTGTCGGAAAGGGCGGGCAGAGGGAGATTATAATAATAGTATGAGAAGGTAACACTATGTATGTACTATTTATGATATTTTTTCGAATTTGTATTAATAATAGAAACGGGCCTATACATTTTTGTTTTGGAAAATTGATGGAAACTGCAGCTGAAAATTGGGGGGTTAGGGACCAAAATGAATCCCCGTCGGTCGAAGTACGGACTAAATATCTACAAAATATAAAAATATCAAATTTTTTTATTAACTTGCCTGGCAGTAATTGCAGTATTAACATTTGGGGCAATGAGTTTTTTATTGGTCATTTCTTGCAACCAAATAAAGATAATCTTGGTGATAAAAATGCACTTGGATTTTTTAAACAGATCGGCAATTTTTTTTTGTCTTATTTCTCTGTGTTATATATTTTGAACAATTAAAAAAACTTTTTGATTTTTGAGATTTTTTACCTTTCTTCATCATTTTCGATATATTGTTAGGCCCTGGACGGCGTTATCCTTAAAAACGTGGTTCTAACACACTACATCAATCAAATTATTATTATTAAGTAATAATATTTTAATAATGTGATAATCTAAATTGTAATAGTAGCATGGTTTGATTATTTAGTTGGTCAGCAAAATTAATATTTAATATTTAAAATTTACGTCACAATATTTCATATGTTGACCCAAAAGTTTTATATTTAAAGGCAAGCTAAATATTCAAAAAATCATGCAGTAATTATACAAACTTTAACATCATCTATACAGTAATTTTTACAACTTCTCTTAACTTAATTTCACTTTTAACTTAATTTGAGAATAAAAATACAAGTGATAATAATTCATAAAATATATTTAAACGAATCAAAATATTATTTATTAAAACGAAATACCAAAAGAAGTATATCAGTGTTTAAATTGTAAGACATCGTATTTATCCCCAAGGATTCACAAAGTCTTTCCTTTGCAAACATTAAGACTTTTGGTGGCAGTCTAAGACCTTTGGTACACAACAATATAAACGGTTAAAAAAATGCGTCTTAAACTTTAATTTCAGCTATACATAAAAAAATATATTTTTAACTTTTTTATTTTATTTTTTCAAACGCTTATATATCGGAAACGGTGAGGTAAGATAAAAATTGTCAGGAATCATAAAGCCTTTATATTTGTTCAAAATAGAAAAGTCATCAAATAATATTTTTGACCAGAATCACAAAATAATCTTTATATTCGTCAATAACAAATTTTCTGCAAAAACACGTTTTTTTTCCCTTCAAACGCTTATATGTCGAAAACGATGAGATAAATATTAAGGGTCAAAAAGTATTTACAATTGTTTAAATTAAAAAGTCAAATAGTTTTCACCTAAAATCCTTTACCAGAACCACAAAATAATCTTTATTTTACGACAATAACGAATTTTCGCCAAAAATTTGTACTTAGTTTTTTTTAAACGTTATCTATCAAACAGAGAATGTGGTGTCCGGAAGTAGGGTACTTCTGTCCCACCGTATGGGGTTAAATCGAAAAAACACAAATTCGCATTGACATGACTTTTCGTATCGGCAGACAGACGGACAACCGAAAATGGACTACCTAGGTAATTATATGAACACCTGTACCAACATTTTTTTCGTAGCATTAATATTTTTAAGCGTTACAAACTTGGGACTAAAATTAGTATACCTTGGTATATTTCCTATTTACACGTTATAAAAATGATTTTTTCTTGCAGTTTTTCCTAAACATTAATTGTAATTTTCAGTAAACATTATTTTTTTGTATAAATAGTTAAAGTTTAAACTACTTTTTATAAATTGAAAAAAAAAAAAATTTTTCTGTAACAATGTTAAATCTTTGTTAAAAGTCTAACAATTATAACTATACCATAATAATTAATGTTAATTTACGGTAACTTATTCTCTGAATAACTTGCATCATTTTCAGACACTCTTTTAAAAAATTTAACTGTAGCGCCTAAAAAACTTTAAAATGACTGAGCTCAATTAAAATAAAGTGTCAAAAAGATTCGAAAATCTTGTGTATGCATTTATTTTTGACCAATTGGACAGTCATTTCCGTAAAGTCAAGTATAATCAAAGCAAAATGATAATTTGCCGTGGAGGGCGAAGAAAAAACAGCAAATACTACTAGTATGAACAGCCATATCAAATACCGACATCCGACCCAATGTAAGACTGTTCTACAATAAAAATGTTAATTAACAATGAATGCTTTTTTTAATGTAACTCCTCCCATATATTTTTTATTGACAAATACATACAAAGTACGAAGCCAGATAGTCGGTGTTTTTTGCCGATTAGTCGATGACTGCGAAAGTGGGCGGATAGTCAGCTTTATCAACTAGTCGAAACATCTCTAATTTAGTCTAAGGATACCCAAAGCTACCTTTGCATTTTTTTACTTTTTCCAAACTCATTGACCGTGGCTTACTCTAACAATGTGTAAAATTTGACAAACTTAAAAAAAACTCTAACCTGAAAAATTTACCATTTTTTCGAGCCCCGAATTTTTCTAAGTTAGCTCAGAATCCGGGGTATTGACCAAAACTACAATGGATGGTATTTATACCATGTATATGAAATATATGAAGATATACTAAGTTTAGTTCCAAGCTTGTAACGCTTAAAAATATTGACGCTACGAATAAAATTTTGGTATAAGTGTTCATAATTCACCTATTAGTCGATTTTCGGCTGCCTGTCCGTCTGTTTGTCATCACGATACATGGTATAAAGCTTAAGATGGCCGGGCGGTCTAAAGCAATAGACTGTAATCATCTACTTAGACTGGTTGCTGGATCAAATCTAGGCAGCGGCAGTGTGAACAATTATAATTAATGGGGGCAGTAGAATTGATCACATTGTCGTCGTTTGGACAAGAACTAAGTAACCGACTCCAGCCACATCAAAAATATAATTGTAAATATGGATGTAGTTAAATAAATAAAGATTAACATATATACCATATATAACATATATACGATTATAACTTAATAAATTAAGTTATAGGCGTATATGCCAGAGAAACGGAGGTTAAACCCCATTATTATTATTAGTATATTCATGGTATAACAATAAAAAAAAATGCCGTTTTTTTTTTTGCGAACTTGTTTCACATTAATATTTTTATAATTTTTAGCCAAAAAGAACTTACAAGAAGAAATCCAGAGCAAATTCATCCCAAAAATCAAAAACATTAAATGCATCATCATCATATAATTTATCAGCGAAAGTTCAGAAATCACCTATTACTCCTAAAATTGATAAGAATCCGAAAGGTAAGTTCAATAATATTTACAGTGAATAATTATTAATGTAGTCACTTAGTCGAATTTGTGTAGTCACTTTTTCGAACTCCAGACCTAAGGATTCGAATTTAAAGCATACGGTACAAATCAAATGGAAAATCGGTAAATAGGGAATTGTTTTCAGTAGCACTTAAATTGGGAGTAATTTTCTTGTGGTTTTCCATGAAAATCAGTGTAGGATATTGTCTATAATGAGAACAAAAATGGATCAAGTGCGTGTCGTACACGCATAAACTTTCGTTGTTTGAGTAACCTGACATACGTTGTAAGTCTTGGTGAGTACATCATGAAAATATGTTTCAAAATTGTCTAATACCCTCAAATTTTCAAGTTATTGTGGCAAAACCGGTTTTCGAGAACTCCGAGAACTTAATAAAGTGTAACTCTGTTAATTTTAAACCGATTTTTGAATGCTTAACGGTTTTTAAAACAAGAAACATTGAGCTTTCGGAAAATGTATATTTATATATACTTTCCACAAAATTATTACTTAACATTTTACAAAAGTTATCTAAGATTTACCAATTTTTTTCCTGTTTTTTACAGTGTGAATTCTTTTTTTTTTTTGTTTTTTTGTAACAAATCCTCAAGAACAATTACTTTCTTACAGTTATTATCAAAGTATATTCTATCTCGAGTAAAAACGGGTTACGGGTTTTCAAAATTGGTTGAAAAATATTCGAGTTACAACGCTTTTTGTAAACAAGAAAATTCTATCATATAGTTAGGGTCAAAAGCAACAAAAAGTGTTCTTAAATATTTTTCTCTAAACCCTCCAGTTTTTTAGTACAAAATTCGTAAAATTTGAAAAACGCGATTTTTACGATTTTCATCCTTCAAAAAGTCTATGAAACAAGTGAAAACAAACAACTGACTGAGTTAATTATTGAAATACCATGTATAGACTGTGTTGATTACATATACATACATGTCACACATACATAACTGATATTCCCATATAATACATAGTATATAATTTGCGCCCTCACGGGTAAACAGTGATGTTTACGAAAAAATGTTTCAAACAAAATTTGTTAATTTTTTATAACACTTTTTACGAGTATATTCTATCTCTAACGGCTTACAAGATGGGTCTTAGAGACCCAAAACCCAATTGATCTATGTTACCCATTTACGAACTCGACCTAACTTTTTATGTCCTGAGTACGCTGTAAAAATTTCAGCTTGATATCATTTTTCGTTTTTGAGTTATCGATTTGACAGACAGGCGGGCAGACGGACATACAACAGAAAATGGACTAATTAGGTGATTTTATAAACACCTATACCAAAATTTTGTTCGTCGCATCAATATTTTTACCGTTACAAACTTGGGACTAAACTTAATATACTATGATATATTTCATGTATACATGGTATAAAAATCAACTTTTTAATATGTACAAAATTTTTATTTGCAATGTAAAGCTTACTTAACAAAATCCCGTAAAAATTGTTGGCCTACTTGTATTTTAAGTGCTTGATTGTTAATTTGTAAGAGAGCGGGTGAAAAACCCCCCAAAAATAACGATTTTCTGTTCTATAGATGCTAGAAAGATGGGATTTTCACCAATCAACTAAAATAAAGTTCAATTAACAGAAAAGTTCGAAAAATTTCATTTTCTCCAACGCAACCTGTCGGAAAATCGGAAAAACTCGATTTTGATGATAGCCCGTAAAAAATTTTTCAACCCATTTGGATGATAACCCGTATCATTTTTTATTCGAGATAGAATATACTTTGATAATAACTGTATGAAAGTAATTGTTCTTGAGGATTTGTTACATAAAAAGCAATCAAACTGTAAAAAAACATGAAAAAAATGGGTAGATATTAGATAACTTTTATAAAATGTCCTAATTCTTTTGTAGCAAGCTCAATGTTTTTAGTTTTCAAAATCATTAAGCAATCGAAAATCGGTTAAAAATTGACGGAGTTACAATTGTTTAAGTGCGCGTAGTACACGAAAAAATTTTTTTCCAAATAACTTGAAATTTTGATATATATTTTCGTGATATACTCACCAAGACCTACAACGTACACTAGGTCCTTTGAAAAGTGCAAAATCACTGTAGCATGGTGTTTTCATTCGCCAGGTAGTTTTAATCAGTTTTTTACAAATTAAAAAAAAACTATGCGTCAACTAAAAAGAAAGTTCAGTTAAATGTTCTAGCTGAAGTACACTTTTTAGTTTATTTTTCAACTTTCTAGCTTCAAAATTGACCGGGATATGCCAATTTTAAAATGGAATTTGTTTGCTCACTCCATCAAAAGAAAAAGTATCTATCTTGTAAACCATTAGTGATAGCAAAGAAATTTAATTGTAAAAGTTATTCTTTAAAAAAAATTAACAACTTTTTAGTGTAGGAGCTCGCAACGTTTTCGAGAGAGAATTTTATTATTGCTTATTTTATGATATGATGTTCCCCTTGCTCTTTTTGTTAGAGCTTGGGCCATCTGGCTGCCGGAAGTGGTTGCGTATAGTACTGCGCAGCCTAAAAGTTATGAAAAATAAATGACATTTGTTGAATATATATTTTATATTATGTCTTTTCGCCAAATGTGGTAAATGGTTGTGGCCGTTACGGCGCTAGCTTTTAAATATTTTAGTGATAACTAATTCCGAGTTCGAATCCAGAAGCAGTCACCATTTTTTTTTCTTTTTTAAATTTATTATATTATTTCTATTGAATTTTTTTTTTAATTTATTTAATTTTTCTTATATTGAAAGTTTCTTATTTTATTTTTTGATAACTTGTACGGTTTTAATTACACTTGAAATCGTGGTAAAATATTAATATATATATAATTAATAATAATAATAACAATAAAAATCGACCCATTCTTCTTTGTTTAAAAAATCATTGTGTCCCATTTCTGAACGCAAAGGATAAAAACTTCTAAACTCAACCAACTCCTCTATTGAACAAATTCAACCCAATAATTAAAATTTCGTAACTAAGACGATACAGAGTTATCACAAAATAAAATATGAAACGTTCAATACAATAAAAATTAAATAAATTAAAAAACTTAAATAAGATAATTGAAAAAAAAAAAAAAAAATTGGTGACTGCTGCTGGATTCGAACTCGGAACTAGTTATCACTAAAATAATTCAAATAATGCTAGCGCCTCAACGACCACAGCCATTTACAGTACTTGGATAAAAACCATAACATAAGATATATATTTAACAAATGTCATTTATTTTTCATCACTTTTTTGCTTTTTTCAAGGTTGAGCAACCGAATTGACGTCTGGCAAATTAATTTTAGGTTTTTGTATACTTTAATAACATAATATTAAAATTACAGACATAATAAAATTCTTTTAAAATTTAGTATTATGACCTGTACATTTAGGCTGCGCAGTACTAAACGCAACCACTTCCGGCAGCCAGATGGCCCAAGCTCTAACAGAAAGAGCAAGGGGAACAACATATCATAAAATCAGCAATAATAAAATTCTTTTTTTGCCGACGTTGCGAGCTCCTGTACCATTTATTGAAGACACTGTTTACCCGTGAGGGCGCAACTTAGGAAAAAAAATTTGGTGTCCATTTTCTCCAAAACAAAAAAAGTGTTTTGATTTTTTTCAGCTAGTGGTTTTATGAAACATTCTAGAAAAACAAAAAAAATTCTAGAAAATACTGTACGAAAAAAAAAATTTTTTGAAAATATTTTCTAGAAGTTTTTCTTATTCAATCAATTGAAAAAAAAACCATATTGTAAACCGTTTAATCTGGTCAAATTAAACCAAAAAATAAGGATAAAGCTACATAAATTCCCACCAAGCTGAAAATCGGTAAAATTGTTTAAAATATGATTAAAAATAAAATTTGAAAGTTCCCCAATTTTCCCCTGTGTGGACAATTTTTTATTCAAGGTCAAAAATCAAAAAAATGAGTTTTTCGCGAGTTTCAGCAAAACGGTAAGTTTTTTCATAAAAAGACTTCTGACAACAATTATAGGTCATAAAATTATCTACAAAAAATGTATCAATACTTTTTTCTACGAGCTACCGTTTTTGAGATATAACGGTTCAAAAAGTTGTAAAAGTTGTAATAGTCATAATATGTACACGTTTCCATGCCACCCATGAGGTAGTGTACTTAGCGCGTTTTTTTTAACGTGGATTCCCCAGTAGGTCTATTCCACGGGTCAGTTGTGATCCTGTTTAATTTGAAACTATTGAAAAATATTAAACATTATCAGAGATTGAAAAGATCGTTCGAGTCGTAATTTTCAAATTCTTCTTCTTGTCCTTCTTGATCATCTTGTTCTTGCTCGTCTTGTTCTTCTTCTACTTGTTCTTGTTCTTCTTCATCTTCATCCTGAGTACATGTAAATTGCGCTAATAGCGCATGTCCCCTCGTTGGAATCAAACGGACCCTCCACTGTTGGTGATTCAATATTAGAGCACGACCGGCCTTGACAATGTGTACAGAGAACAAAACAGTCCAACTTTTTTGCAACCACATTTAGCACTACATCCCTTTTTGCAGTTGCAAAACATTGTGTTCAGCAGTTTTTCCGGCGCAGGTGGAAGTAAAGTTTGGACTGGTTCTAATGAATTGTTGACTAACCCCAGTCTGTAGGGTCTAGCTGATAATCAAGCCACACTTGAACTTGGTAATATACCCGAAAAAGATGTTGATGAACAGCAACTAAGGTTGGAGGAAGGCTAGTTAATTGTACTTGTCTTTTTACTTTTGGTATTTTTAACGAAACATGCATATCTATACTTATCTAAGCAGGCAGTTTTTCCGTACATAGAAAGAAGGACGCGAATGCCGTTAGTGTTAATTTCTTGTCGAGTTAAATTACTATTTTTAAAAACTTCAGCACATTGAACTAAATTTTGTTTTTCAAACATTTTGAAAACTGTTATTTTATCCCTCTTGTAAAATGTAGATATATCACAGCCAGTTACTGCGTGTAAAAATAGTACATGATTTTGACACTTTGCAAAAGTAGATAAACTTTTTAATGATAAATTTCCGATTGATGTTGAGCTTTTCCTGGTTTTAACAAGAAAATAGTTTTTTTTAGTTGGAGTGCGAGCAGTAAGTAGCTGCTCGAACTTAAAATTTATATTATCTCTTTTTTTCCTATCTTTGAATGATTCACTCTTTATTTTTAAAAATTTTATCTATTTTCAGCTTGGTGGGAATTTATGTAGCTTCGATGTCTAAATTGTCCGGATTAATGACCGATACAAAAATATTTTAACATATATTACAACTATAAAGATGTATTATATACGTCTCATGCATGTCGGCGTACTCATGCATATTATGACGATTACTTTTACAACTTTTTGAATCGTTATATCTCAAAAACAGTGGCTCGTAGGAAAAAAGTATTTTTTGTAGATAATTTTATGACCTACACTTTTTGTTTGGGGTATTTTTATGAAAAAACTTATCATTTTGCTGAAAATCGCAAAAAACTCTTCTTTTTTTACCTTTGACCTTGAATAAAAAATTTTCAACACAGGGGAAAATTGGAAAACTTTCAAATTTTATTTTTAATCATATTTTAAAAATTTGTTCCGATTTTCAGCTTGGTGGGAATTTATGTAGCTTCGAATGTCTAAATTGACCGGGCTACGTTAGAGGTAGATCAAAAATTTAAATAAAAAAGTTATTTCTCATAAAAAATAAACAACTTTTTTTTTTAATACTTTTTTCTTAACATCCCTTTTTATCCGTGAAGGCGTCTCAAAAATACTTTTAAAAATTTCGAAATTTTTGCGAGCATTTTCTGAATTTTTTTTTTGTTTTTTTAGAATGTTTCCCAATATCACTAGTTAACCTGAAAAAAAATCCACACTCTTTTTTTTTAAGTTTTGAAGAAAATTGACACTAAAATTTTTTCCTAAGTTGCACCCTCACGAGTAAACAGTTATGTTTACGAAAGAATGCTTCAAATAAAAGTTGTAATTTTTTTTATAAGGAATAACTTTTACATTTAAAGTTTTTTCTATCCCTAACGGTTTACAAGATAGATATTTTTTCATTTTATTGAATGAGCAAAAAAAATTCCATTTTAAAATTTGCATACCTCGGTCAACTTTGAAGCTAGAAAGTTGAAAAAAAAAAAAACGAAAATGTGTCCAAATATTTCAGCTAGAATTTTTAATTGAACTTTTATTTAGTTGATGCATAGCATTTTTGTAATTTGTAAAAAACTGACTAAACCTCCCAACTACCTCCCAAAAAAGAGGGTTAGGTACGCGCCTGAGACGTAGACTTTTTTTTTACAAAGTGTTTACACCCTAATAAACTACTGTGGAAAATTTCAAAGATGCATTAATTTTTTCCTTTAAGATAATTATTTTAATAATGGGCTCTATAGCCTAAGTGTGTCCTTCGTGGACAGCCAATATAACCTAACCTAACCTAACCTATTTAGTTTAATTGTGCTACTAGCGCCTGCTCGCCTGCTTTAAAAGTGAAAATAGAGCTTTCGTATGAATATAATTAACAAAAAAAGAAAAAGCAAAACCATGAAAACAGTTGCAGTTACGAAAAATATTTATTATTACGTGGGTTTTTTCTTCAAACGATTATTTATCGAAAACGGTGAGATAAGGTAAAAAATATCAAGAGTCAAAAGTGTTTAGAATTGTTCAAAATAAAAAGTCATATAGTTTTCACATCAAATTTGGATCAGGACTACAAAATAATGTTTATTTTCGTCAATAACGAATTCTCGACAATTTAAAGTTTCTTTTTTTAAACGCTTATATATTGAAAGAATAAGGTTTGTTGAAAATTCTCACGAGTAAAAAAAATTAGGATCGTCCAGAAAATTATAGCTAATTGCTTTCAAAGTAAGTTTTTGGCCGAAACCATAAAATTATCTTTATTTTCCACACTAACGAGTTTTCGGCGAAAATCCGCATTTTATTTTTTCAAATGCCTATATTTCGTAAACTGTGAGACTAGTAAATAAGGTGCTGAGGATTTTTTTACTTTGCCCACCGTTTTCTTTACATTTTTCTGATCATTTCCATATAATTTCAGCCGTATCAGACAAAAGCTTGATTTCCGAGTCTTCTTTACTGGACTATTCCTTTTTTGGCTGATAGAGGGATTGAACCAAACTCTAATTACGGTTTATTAATTCATACTGATGTTGCAGATAGAAATTAGTAAAGTTGTTCCTTAGATATAATGCATATAATGTTGAAAATAGTTCTTATATGTCGATCTTTATAGACGTCTAATTCTAATGATAGCTGGTCACTATAATATGTGATTTTATACGATGTTGTTATAAACATCATTAAATAATCACATTTGTACTTTTATTTGGATTCAATTTGGATCGCACCAATTTGTGATTTTAAGTCATGTTATTATATAACCGATTTTGACTATATTTCACGTATATTGTTTCGCTCCTGAAGTGATTGAATGTATAGTGTAGTCTTACGAGAAAATAACACCACTCATATATCAGAAAAGCTACTTAGCCCCATCGTTGTGCATCAGGGGAGTACATTAAGGCCTTGAAACTAAGGCCTGTTGTGCTGTGTTAAACGCTAAGAAAACAAAATTCATTCATTTCAGCACCCCACAGTGTTGGAGCGATATAAGCTTAAACTTAAATGTCAATGGTAATTTTATACAAAAAGATTTGTACCTTTACCATGTGTGTATACCTTAGAATGTCTACTGGTAACAAAAAAAATCTTACTTCCCTCGATAAAAATCGTGTTCATCACAATTATAATAACCGCCGCCAAAAAGATCTTCGAACTCCAGCACACAATCTAAAATTGGGGACATAAATTTTATAATAGATTACCTGACAGAATTAAGAATATTAACGATGTGAAAAAGTTTAAAACAGCTTGTTAGTTGTTGTTGCTCGAGGGAAGTCATTACAATTTCAAAGACTTGTTATAATTTCAAGGATATTTTGTTTTCTTTTTTTGTTGACACGACTTATATGTTTTGTAACATCTGGTTTAAAGTCAAATAAAATTATTATTATTATTATTGATTTTTCTGATAATGTAATTTTTTTCAGGCCGTAAAGGATTTAAAACGGTTAAACAACGGCTCGGTAAGATACTGAAAATACATAAAATGATACGTTAAAGTATTCATACAAATTCTACAATGAATAATATAATTTTTGAGCTTCGTTTCGAAATCATGGCAAAATAAAATCTCTCTAAAACAAAATTTTCTGTGATAACATGATGAATTGTTATTTAAAAAAAGACGAAATTCCAGTATATTTTTCAATCTGTTAAAGTAATTGATATTAAAATATCTTCAAATCTCAAGTAAAGTCCAGCCCAGTCCGTTGCAGAAATCAAATTCAATTATTGAAGAATATTCATTTATTTTGCATTCGAGAAAATTTGTTATTTGTGGAAATGATTCAATAATATTAATAATTAACATCACGCAAATACCTACCAGGACGTTTTGTGTACTCCGTTTTTAAGAAAAAACAGGTATTAGGAAAATAAATGGTTCAGAAGAATAAAAAAAAACTATTCAGCAGTAAAATGCGTGTTGTAAAAGAGCTGATTATAATATAATCTTTGCACCGGCATTTAAACGTTAGTAGACATAATTTGATTTCATTCAATAACTATTTATTATTTATTGCTATTTGAATACCCTCATTTGGTGATTTATAAAATAAGTTCTTATAATTTTGCGAAAAAGAAGATACTTAAATCATTCTCTCATTATCCCTCCCGTATATGACTAAAACAAAATAGGTTGAACTTCGGCACCTTTCTAACAGACAATGCTGTTTTTTTTTTCATAACGCAAGACTCTTTGTTAGACAAACCTTTAACCACCATATCACAAGAATGTCCTCAGATACATGTTGATAAACATCTGAACCGTTTTTATTAACAAATTAAAAATTTTGAATGAGCAATTTTCCCCAAATTTTGTGCTGAATGGGTTTCGTGTGTTTTTTTCCACTGAACAGGCCCCGCTGAACAAGAAGTGTTTTTCGACGTATTTTGACTCACTAAATCCGAACTTTTAACTTGTAAATCGCTAAAAGTGAAAAGAGATTTTGGTTTATAAACAAATTAATTGTTTATACGGCCATAGGTCTTAAACTATTGAAAATTTATCAAAACAATTTGGTAAGATTTTATTCTATATGAAAAGATGAAATTTCTTTTTTTTATTCGTCTTGATTCGACCAATAGAACCGGAGATATGGTTAAAATAGTAAAGAAAAACGATTCATTGCACAAGGTCGGCGCGCAGTGCTCGGACTGTAACGTCCGTAGATTGGCCAATAATTAATATTTTTGAATTTGTAAGGAATCATTTTTCCGGCCCGCTATTAGTTTATAAGTCGAAAGCGAGCCCTTAGCGAAAGACAACCCCACACAATTATTTATGAGAAAATTGCAAATATGTTTTAGTTTAAGAATCCGTTTTACTTTTTAAAATATCTGTATTAAATCTTGAGTTATTGCAACCGAACGCGAATGTATAAATCAATAGGGTATTCCACTATTTTTGAAAAAGTACTTCGAAGTGTTGATTTTGCTAATAAAAAGCCACAAAAAATTTATTTCGGAAAAATACACACGCTTTCTTGCCAAAAACTTAAATTAAATTTTAAACCTTTTTTTAACTGTCAAAAACGCGGGCATATAATTTGATGACGTAATATGGGTATCACTATATGAAATAACACAAATAACTTTGACAGATATGTTCATAAACATCTGATTATAATAAATATAAATACTTATTATCTATGTATACATTATACCCAGCTATCTACAATGAACTAATTGATGGTCTATGACTCATACCGTTTTGACATCACAGCAGGGCTTACCCGCGTTTTAGGTCACGTGATATACAGTTTAAAAATTACGATTTTTAATTTTAATATTTTAAAAGAAAAATGTGCTTTTATGACTCGAAATCAGAATATTGAAGTATATTTTTACATAAATTTTAACTTATTTCAAATTTAATGATTTATTTTTGACTAACGATAATACCCTATTCTGATTCGATCAAGTTAAACATGAAAAGGGGGTGAACGTTGCATCAAATCACGTATGTTTGTTTTTTTGATATGTTGTTTGCAATGTTAAGGCAATTTTAAATCCAAGTATCCGACCTCGGAAAACGACCGGACCATACCGCAAAAAAAAAAAAAAATGTTTTGACCTTATTTCAATTTTTGCCGATTTTGACCTGGAAGGGCAGGGTTTTAATCAAAAACTGTAGTATTTATTTTTGAAGAAGGTTAAATTTGCAACAATTTGATATCAAGTCGGTTTTTATAGGACAGATAGTTTTGGAGATAAAACTTTTCAAAGTGTATCTATTTTTTCAAGTTATATGATTTTTCGCAAAATTTCATCTTGTAAATCGTTAGAAATACTATGAAATTGCGTTCAGTTGCAAATAATTCAAGTTTTATTACAGATATTGGAAAAAGTAAAAAAGATTCTTTAACTAGAACAAATTTGAAATTTTTTATATATTAAATATAATTATGCGAGGAATTTCTTTCGCTAAGGGCTCGATTCCGTCTTATAAACTAATAGCGGGCCTCAAAAATGATAAAACTTAAACTTACAATCATGCTAGCTTCGTTGTTATTGCATAAAAATAAATTTTTTGTGAATAACATAAAAATATAGACTCATTACCTTTAAAAGAGCCTTACCTTTTTCAAGTACAAAAATATTATTTATTGGCCAGTCTACGGACGTTACAAACCGAGCGCTGTGCGCTGACCTTATGCAGTGTATCGTTTTTATTTACTATTTTAACCATATCTCTGGTTCTATTGGTCGTATCAAGACGAATAAAATACAGAAATTTTTGTTTTTTCATGTAGAAGAAAGTAATACCCAATTGTTTTGGTAAATTTTCAATTTTTAAGGAGCTATGGGGGTATAAACCATTAATTTGTTTATAACAAATTACTCCCCACTTTAAACGATTTGCAAGTTAAAAATTGTTCAGTGGGACCTGAAAAAGCACAGGAAACTCACTGAGCGCCTTCGAAAAGATCTTTTGTAAGCTTTCGCATGTTAAAAGTTGGATTTGATAGTTTCGTCTGGTTAACATGTACGATTTTTTCTAACTTTTTTGTATATTCTCCGAAAATTAAGAAACAGGTGTCATTCGATTCGTAATTTTATGTAGAAAGTTTACTAAAAAATCCGAAATGGCGCAGAAAAAATTTGCAAAAGTTATAAACAATTAAGTGAAAAATAAAATAGGGGGCTCAGTTTTTTTTTGAATAACTCAAAAAATATTGAAAATTTTCAAAATCTGAAAAAAGATCAAAAAAGATGAAGAAATTTCCTAAAATAAATCTATTTTATTTTTCACTTAATTGTTTATAACTTTTGCAATTTTTTTCAGCGCCATTTCGGATTTTTTAGTAAACTTTCTACATAAAATTGCGAATCGAATGACACCTGTTTCGTAATTTTCGGAGAGTAAATCGTACATGTTAACCAGACTAAGTTGTTGGCACTCCTTTTACTTTGAAAGTCTCTAGAACTTCCTCTAAAAACAATTATCAAAAATATTATGGTTGCTATTTTTATAGCATTATTTGAAATACAGCTTATTTGAAAACATGCTTTCAAGTTTAATCAGTATTTTTACAAAACCGAATGGAAGAGTTTTTTTTAAACTCTTCGACAGTTAATAAATCGGGCAAATAAGCGGGTGTCGAATACCTTAAAATCCTTATTAAAGATAAAACAAGTTTTCGAATGCTGTTATTGGATTTCTTTAAAATACCTTTTGTATTTCGTTTATGCAATTAATTAAAATCAAGGAAAATTTTTCTTACCCTTTCAACTATCGGTACAAAGAAAGAAAGAGTGAGCTGTATAATCCGCACATTTTTGCAGAAAAATTTTTTGAAACTATTTGAAATTTGTCTTAATATTTTTGACAATTATAACTGGTTTGAATTCTGTACCGGTAAATTTATTTTCCTCCTCAAATTATACATTTTGTGAGATATTTTTCATTTAAAAAATGAACATGCTTGGTTCGTTTAAGGAATGTAATGTTGTTTTTTTCTACGATTTATGAACGAGTGGGATTTTCCAAAACTGCTGCATTAGTTAGATGAAATTCTAAGAAGTTCCTTTGAATGGAACCTTCCATTAACGAGAAAGAGTTTCGTTTGTA
This sequence comes from Chrysoperla carnea, assembly GCF_905475395.1. NCBI lineage: Eukaryota > Metazoa > Arthropoda > Insecta > Neuroptera > Chrysopidae > Chrysoperla > Chrysoperla carnea. The sequence goes on along the minus strand of NC_058342.1, from coordinate 7,019,492 downwards.
ATTTTAAGAACCTTCCAACGAATATTTATACAAATGAAACTTTTTAATAAGCAAAGAAAATTAACTTTAATTTATCTTCTTAGCATTTTTCTCTGTTTAACTTGAATTTATCTTCTTAGCATTTTTCTCTGTCATCACTATAACTAAAAAACCAAAAGAGATATCCACCTGAAATTTTTATAGCATGCTTAGGACGTAAAAAGTGAAGTCAAGTTCTTAAATGAGTAACATAGGTCAATTGGGTCTTGGGTCCGTAAGACCCATCATGTAAACCGTTAGAGATAGAATAAAAGTTTAAAGTAAATAAGTAAATATTCCTTATAAAAAAATAAACAACTTTTGTTTGAAACATTTTTTCGTAAACATCACTGTTTACCCGTGAGAGCGTAAATTGTAGTATGTATTATATGGGAATATCAGTTATATATGTGTGACATATATGTGTGTGTGATGTGACAGAGTAATCAATACTGTCTATACATTGTATTGCAACAATTAACTCAGTCAATTGTTTTTTTTTTCACTTCTTTATTATAAAGTTTACGAAAAAAAATTTATCTATATATATAAAAGAAAGTCGTGTTAGTTACTCCACTTATAACTCAAGAACGGCTGAACCGATTTAGCTGAAAATTGGCAGGGAGGTGGTTTAGAGCCAGGAGAAGGACATAGAATTCGACAGCATTCCCGTGTGACTTGACATGAAACGTCAGTCACTATAAAACGTGGTATAACAAAAAAGAATCAGACTTGGAATAACAAAACGCAAATGACAGCTATGTAATTGACGTATAATGACAGATATGTAATGACGTATGGATGACAATTGGATATTTGTAAGAAATCAATAATAAAACTATTTCTATTAAATAAATAATTAACAATTATAATGTAAAGATAGTGCCATTGCCCATTCGTAAAAAGTGAAGTGAACTATAAAACTCGGTATGGTTAAAAATTTGAGTTTTTAGGTGAAGTGAAGTTTAATTAATAATGCCGCCCGACCCGTGAACATGCCACGGACCATCTGCGTTGTTTGTTTTTGCGCCTGATAATAAAACAAAAAATGTCGTGTATCACAAGGTACTTAAATGAAGAGCAACCTATGTACTAAAATACAGAAATAATTATGAATGATTAATGTAGGTATTTAATTTTTTTTGTATTTTTTCCAATTAAAAAAAAAAAAAAAACTGCTTATTTATTGCCATTAGGGCGGAACAAAGTTCGCCGGGTCAGCTAGTTTTTTATAAAAAGCTCTGCTTTCAAAAATAATAACTTTCAGTTATTCACTTTTGACATCGAATATACAGGATGTCCAGAAATGTTAATGGTCGTTTAGAAATGTGGATCATTTTGAACAGATAATAAGGAAAACAGTTTAAGAAATCACTCCCGAAATATGTAGGAGTGTATTTAAAGAATTTTGTAAAAGAACAATTACATGTTTGGAACACGAAGGTGGATACATTGAGGCAAAAATGAACTGAAAATAACTGTTTAGGAATGAATTGAATAACGAAGAGAATGTTTTTACTTTAAATTAAATTTTGCAAATCCTACTTAAAAAACACGTTCTCCAAATTAACCAGTCATCGTACTTAAAATGTTTATTTGCTAAGTTAAAACATTAAAAAAAAAAATTAATATATAACATTTATTTTTCTTTTTATAAAGAATATTTATAAAAAGAAATTTATATTTTCCATATATAGCCAACTTAGCTAGCCATCTTGTAGATGAAAAATAAAATTTTTTTGCTTGAAACATTTCCTCATGAACGTCATTGTTTTCCTATAGAGGCGTCAATTTCGGACAACAAAGATAGCTTACATTTTCTTCAAAATTGTAAAAGATAGAAAGGTTGCCAATTCGTAGGTAGCTTAGAGTAATGAGTCTATTATTATCTTCACTTGTTTCTTAGATTTTTGTTTTATATATCACTCTGCTCGTTAAATGTGGTATCTTTAGGGCAGTATTCATGTAACATACTGTTAATTTGGTATAAAAATGATCATAGGTACGAATTTCGCAAATTTGTAAGAACTAACATTGTGTTAATGATTAAAATTGATAATGTTTTCTTATCAAATTATTTCTTGTGTAGACATTTTGCTTGTCAATAGTTCAACACAAATTGATGTATGCAGAAATAATTAATATGTACACGGTTGTGAATCTCCTATTTATTATTTGATAAAAATTATCTAAAATCAATATTTTGGTGTAATTAATAAAAAAATGATTAATTTATTTTGAGTCTAGTAACTATACCTAAATCAATGATTTTCATAAAGTTTGAAGTAACTTCAAATTCATGTATTAAGCTGGTTTTTGGTGCAGAGCTCATTCTAGAACTGACGTTGAACGTAGCAGAACGTATTGCAGCAATATAAGTCAATCTAGATATCCGGAAAATTGGGAAAAAATGTATTTAATAATATCTTGTTGATCGAAATTTGTCAAGAAATAAATGAAGCCTTCAAGTTTAAGGTTGTTACGAAAGCGGAAGGGAGTTTCACTTTCCCGTCCACTTTGTCCTATGCAAAAATACATAGTTAAGTAAGTATCTGCTACCAACTTTAAATATGATGATTAAAAATATTATTTTATACAGTAGAACTCCAATTATCCGAACTCCGACTATCCGAATCGCCGATTATCCGGATCACTTTCAGAAAAAAATTTGTCCAAAAAAAGTCTAAGTGCGCTATTATTCTTCCCCCCGCCAAGCCAGTGTTTGCGCGTTCGCTCACTATTGTCCTTCCCTCCGCGAAGTCAGTGTAGGCACAACACGTGGTATGAATTATGTCATTGTTTGTTTTGATTGTTTTGACGGATGAAGACCGCAAAACAGCTTACATTGACGGAGATGTTTAAAAAACAATGATTTTTATTTCTAAACTTGTACATAAGTACATTTTATTTATATTTAAAACATGTGAAAATATCATGTTTCTTTCATTTAATTCAATAAAAAAATAGTGCAATATCAAAACGTAGCTTTTTTTCTCTCCAATGGCAATTTTTTTAAAAAAACTCCGATTATCCGAATATTTGATTATCCGAATGGGTCCCGGTCCCCATTAATTCGGATAATTGGAGTTCTACTGTAAATTGAAAAAAAAAGTTGTGACGTATGAAATGTTTATGTTTAATTTTAATTTCGTAGAAACTTCAACTGTGTAAAAGCAAAATTACTTTATTATTGGATTATTTTATATTTAAATTAATAAAAAATTACAATTATATCATTCTTTAATAAAATTATTAGTGGACAATACAATGACATATATATGTTACAGTCAAAACTCTTAGCCAGTACTTTTAATTGGCAAAATCAGTCAAAAGTACTTTTGAACAGGTTGGTCAATAGTAGTTTTGTCTGAAAATTAGTGCTTTTGACTGTAAAGCGGCCAAAAGGGTTTTGATTGACGCTTCTGGTCAAAACTAGTTTTAACCACTGGAGAGGAATCATACCTATGGTTGATTCAGTTTAAGTTATTGTAACAAATCGATTTTCAACTTATTTCAGTATATCACCAACTAATTCACTTCATGTCACACAATACGTTTAATTAATTTAAGTTTAACATCCAAAAAAAGTGATGCGAGCTATTGTAAAAAATTAAAAGAAAACTACTGATGAATTTTCACACGTTAACAAAACCACGAGTTTTAATGTAAGTGTTAACATGAAAACGCTGCAAAATCGCGCAGTCACGAGCTATACCAAATTAATTACAGACATGGAAGTACTTTTAACTGAAAAAAGCGGGCAAAAGTACTTTTCGGTCTATAGTAATTTTGACTGAAAATCATTGGTTAAAAGTACTTTTGACTCTAAATTTGCCATTAAAAGAGGTTTTGATTGACGATTCTGGAAAAAACTAGATTTAATCGATAGTTAGTTGAATTTACTTTTAATTGGTACGGAAGCTGGAAAAGTTGATGAAAGTTTATTTTAAGATGGCTGAGTTTCGGATATCTCTGTTCTTATTGAAATTAGGATGTGGTGTAAAACGTCTTGCATCTGAGAGCAGTTGCGGTTCATATTTTTTGTTCTTTCATATCATATCCTTTATCGTATACACACACTCTTTTGTCCCAATCTTGTATAACCGCTAACCGCTTGGTAGTTTCGATGCTAGACCTCTCTTTTTCTTGCTCTTTTTGCATTGACACACCTTATACATTGAGAGATATATGTTAATCATTTTCTTTATTATATTAGCATATGTTTTGTCCCAGTCTTGTATAACCGCTTGGGTGTTTCGATTCTAGACCTCTCTGTTTTTTGCTCTTCTTGCATTGACACACCTTGTACATTGATAAATAAATGTAAATAATTTCTTTTGTTATATTAGCATATTTTTTTGCCCCAATCTTGTATAACCGCTTGGGAATTTCAATGCTAGACCTCTCTTTTTCTTGCTCTTCTTGCATTGACACACCTTGTACATAGGTAAATATATGTTAATCATTTATTTTATTATATTAGCATACTTTTTTGTCCCAATCTAGTATAACCTCTTGGGAGTTTCGATGTTAGCCCTCTCTTTTTCTTGCTCTCCTTGCATTGACACACCTTGTACATTGATAAATAAATGTAAATAATTTCTTTTGTTATATTAGCATACTTTTTTGCCGTTTAATTTTTAAGTCTATCGCGACCATCATGTCTAATAGACATATGAGCAGCATCAATAATGTCGTTTTAGACGACTGTACTGTAACGGCGTTTTCTTTTCTTCTTATTTTGCGTCCATTGCGAATTTTAAAAATTGTTCTTTTGTCATCAAATTGAAATGACTATCTTTCATGTCTTTAATTACTAAAATTCTTTGTAAAAAGCGTTGTTTCTTTTCTAGATCGCCCATTTTTTAAATACGTTATGTATATGCGTTTCCTTGTTATTTTTTTCCTAATATGAGGAGTCAAAATTACTTTTTACGGAATCAGCTCGTCAAAACCACTTCATTGACCACCTTCAATGTGCAAAAGTACTTTTGACTAACATAACAGTCATTTTGTCAGTTAAAAGTAATTTAAACCGGATAAGAGTTTTGATTATAACATACATAACACATCTGCAACGTTTCCAAGCGTAATATAATTTTATTAAACTTTAAAGCAAGAATGTTTTGTAAATGTTTGCAGATATTTATAAGCTTTCAATAAATACTGTGGTAGTTTTTAGTGAAGCTGACATTTTTAGATCTCGAGTTATAAACCTTAAATTATTGAGTTTAACGTCGTTTCCTTATAATAAAATGTAATAACCCGTCTTAAATTAGTAACTTGAACATAGTTTTTCACGAAAACCAAGAACAGGTATGTATGTATAGCTTCATATTTTGGCTAGGCTTTCCTTATTATATGAATCATTATTGACTGTCAATTTTTGGAAATTTTGTCATTAAAAAACATTTCCTTGTTAACAAAGCGCTTTTTACTCCCGTGGTTTCTTTCATTGTTTTATTTTATTTGTGAAATATCCATTTATAACCAATTAATTTATCAAGAAATCGAAGTCATAGAAAAAAAAGCAAACTCAAGCTGTGGATCACCTGCAGGACGACCAAAATTATTGTTTCAAAATAGGATTTTTATGAGTTTTGATCTTATAAAGTTTCGAAAGGTGTTTTAGAAAATTGATTGAGTTATACTATTCTGAAATTTTCTTTTTGGAATTTGTTTTATTCAAATATGATGGTCTCTCAATGTAGTTTTGAGTTTAGGGCTTTTATTTTTCGAATTTTCTCAGTTAAACTGAAAACAGTCTATGAATTGTTGATAAATTTTTTTCCTAATACGCTGTATATTATAATGTCAAAAATTTATGTGTCAAAAACCAGGTATTATAATGTGATTTTTTATATTTTAAAGTTTTCCAGCGCATATTTTCGATGAAAATTAATGTATTTTTTTTTTTAATTTTGGTAATTGGTATTTATTTATTTTATTTATTCCTCTCCATTTAATACGTAGTAGGTAGTGGTATGTTTAAAAATGGGTTTTTGTTAAAAGTTAGCTTTGGGCACGACCTAAGGGTCAGAAATCTTTATTCTTTGGAACTACCCGTTAAAAAATTTTGTGACCCTTAGAGCTTTTGATCAGAACGATTTGAAGAACATTTAGGTGGTGTGGGATCCTTTATAAGTTGTGATTTTTTTCTTTATCAGTTTTGCTTTTCATCATATCAGGTAAGAATCGTTCTCTTGATACCAAAAATTCGTCATAAATTAATGTTTTTGTATTCTTAAAAAAGCTATGTCACGAGTGAACTACCTTATAAGAATTATAGTACATTTACCAACTTTTTCTTATACATGCATTTAAGGATGTCTGTTAAGGAATGTCTAAAAGATCTAAGGATAAGGAATGTCTGTTAAGTCACTTTTTTACAGAACGAAATAAAATGTTAAGTAAATGATAAGAATAACACGCCCCTTTGAGAATTGTTAAATTCTTTATTATTTTTGATATATTTTTAATTAGGTGTCAAAATATTAATAAATTAAAAAATCTTCGATAAAACAAATTTTTCCATAATTACCTAAAGAGGCTCAGGTAGATGTTTTATGTTTGAATTCATCGTTTCGTAATTTATTATACCATGTGTATATGAAATATACATAGTATATTAAGATTAGTCCCAAGTTTGTAACGTTTAAAAATATTTATCCTACGAAAAAAATTTTGGTATAGGTGTTCATAAAATCGCCTAAATAGTCCATTGCCGGTTGTCTATCTGTCTGCCTGTCTGTCCGTCTGTCATCACGATTACTAAAAAACGAAGAGATATCAAGCTGAAATTTTTATAGCATGCTTAGGACGTAAAAAGTGAAGTCAAGTTCGTAAATCAGCAACATTGGTCAATTGCGTCTTGGGCCCGTAAGAACCATCTTGTAAACCGTTAGAGATAGAACAAAAGTTTAAAGTAAAAAATGTTCCTTATAAAAAAATAAACAACTTTTGTTTGAAACATTTTTTCGTAAACATCACTGTTAACCCGTGAGAGCGAAAATTAGGCGCGAATTGTATAGTATGTATTATATGGGAATATCAGTTATTTATGTGTGACATGTATGTATGTGTGATGTGACAGAGTAATCAACACTGTCTATACATGGTTGTTCAACAATTAACTCAGTCAATTATTTGTTTTCATTTGTTTTTAAATGAAATGTTTTAAAACACTCGAAATGAATATCAAGTAAGCAGATAGGGTGGTTATTGTAATGTTGCTGAAACCTTTTATTCCGGTATGAGTCAATGTAAAGTAGCGAGAACATGTAATGCGAGACGTTTGAAGGTACAAATTGTACACAAATTTGTGTAAGATGCTACCAGACTGGTGGTTACATCAGAAGACTAGTTTCTGGTCAAAAACGCATAACCTCGGCTAGCGCTGACAGTTTTATCGCATTGAGGTACAAGACAAGCTGAGAAACGTAAGAAATGTCAATGTTAACTAATTAATTAAGTCTTTCAGAGCCTCAACAGATCCAAAGTTGAACCGCAGCTCATCAAGTAACAATATTAAATTTTGCTACTGAACATCCTGTTTGGACTGTAGAGCAATGGAGCAAAGTTCTCTTTTAGAATAAGTCGTAAATGTGTTCATACAATCAAAAATTCGAAATAAATTTTAGCGCTGCTATGGAGACAGGTACATGTAGTGTACATTGGCGGAAACAGTGAGCTTTTGATCAATCTTGAGGGTGATTCAAGATTTTTCTGGGCTGGAATAATTTAAGAAGTGTGTATTAAGCTTGTTTGGGCTCTCTTTTTTATTAAACCGCTTAAAATTAAAAAAAAAAACACGATTTTTCGAGTGCGAATGTCTATAACACGATAACTCAAAAACGAAAAGAGATGTCAAGCTGAAATTTTTATAACGTACTCAGGACGTTAAAAGTGAGTTTTACTTCCCATTTGGAACCCATTTTGTAAACCGTTAGAGATTCGTAACTGTTTTATATATGTATTTCAAATAAAAAACTAATTAACTATTTAATTTTGTTATTGAAGTGTCGTTTGGTTTTTTGCGTTTGTTAGTTTTTAATAATATCACAAAATAATAATAATAAGTTTTACCAAATAAGTTTTAATACCAAAACTCTTTGATGCTGTAAAAAAAATTCCATCCGAATGTATTGGGTATCAAAAAAAAAAAAAATGTTAATGATTTATTTCTTATTCTGGTAGAAAGTAAAATGAAATAATTGGTTTTTATTTTCGAAAATCGAAGCGTTTTGGGGTTCTCTTTTAAGATAATCAAATTGGTACCATTGATTCCTATGTAGAGTGACTACGGTAAAGTGCAATATAATCATTTATTTTCTGAATTTCCAGTCTGTTAGGTCAATCATGCCCAAAACTGTATACTGTTTGAGCCTTGAAATTTTCATGGAATTTGATCTTGGTATATCATCAAATATTTTTGATCCAGCCCATAGATTTCTGATTGCTGGTAATGGTGGTTTCTATTGACTTTTTGCAGTTACTGCAAATTCTGACCTGCCTATGTAGCAACAAAAATTAATTTAATTAATAATTGTGATGGACTGGTGCATTGCATGGTATATTCATAAAAAAGGTGCACTCAGCCTCTGAAAATAATTGAGAAGCTTATAAATGAAATTATCAGCGGAAAAGGTGGTAAAACACATATATGATATCACAATGGGCTCTATAGCCTAAGTGTGTCCTTCTTGGACAGCTAATACAACCTAACCTTACCTAATAAAAAGTAATGTAGTTTTGAAACCTTTAATTACGTTTTGAGCTGTAGCAGCTTTCATAAAGGCACTTGAGAAGAGCAACAACTGCCTGCTCGGAGTATTTTTTCAAAGGCCTATACACACAGTAGTTAAAAGGTTGTATAAATTGCTGGTAAATACTTTTGGGATTCATGTTTATCCCACACAAGAATTACTTGTTTATCTGATTTGGCCGGTTAATTTCAATAAAGAATCTCACCCATTCCAAGAATGCTGGTCCATTAAGGTAGTACCTACACGAAAGTGATATTTCAAGAATTTCTCAAAACTCAGAATATAAAATATTTAATTCATAATACACATGCTGTTAAAATTAGAAGATGATTTACCATGCCATACATGAGATATTAGCAATTAAAAGTGACGCAATTTGTACGTGTACATGGGAGAAGCGTATAAAAATACACAAATTTACAAATATTATATTTATTTATCAATGAATGACGTTCACCATCTCTATGAAAAACTAATATAATGTAGAATACTATATTTAGAAAATATATAAAAAAAAAATAAAAATTATTTACCATATAGTTTCGATAAAAAACTTAAATAAATAACTCGTTTTAGCGATGTTTTTTTGTGGAAAGGATATAAAAACTAATGGTAAAGGTATATATCATAGTGTGTGTGTGTATACGTATAGGAGATAAATTAGTGTGTAACTACAGTCTTGTGAAAATAATATATGGTATATGTATAATAGTCATAGCACAGTTAATGCACTGAATGATAGTATTAGTCCAAAACTTTTTGACTGGACTGTCGCGGAGGAACTACCTTAAGATATCCATTTCAGTAAAGGTTTCTTGGGTAACTGGTGCTTCTCCATCCAATAAACGCGAGTTAATTTGTTAGTGAGCGAAGATCATAAATGGTGGTATAAATGATCCCGCAGTATAGCAACAACAAATCAGTATGGTAGTCCTACCTTTTTCATTGCTTGCAATTTGGCCAACTTGGCGTTTTCCAACTTTTTCAGGACTCTGGGTGGCTTGTTGGGTGAAGTTTGTACCTTTTCCTCGTTAATATTATAAAGACGAGTAGCACCAGTGGTATGCTTTTGCATTGGTTCTTATAACAGATTCTAAAATCAATGGGCTTCCAATTTTTCAGCCTTTTGCTCTTGCAGTGGAGGTTAGCTTTGGTTTTGTAAGCATCAAGTCAGTATTTTTGTATTATTATTTATTTATTGACATGCCGTTAGCCCAATCAGAACCATTAGTACAATGATTAGGGCTTTCGTGTATTCCACTATTTTAAATACCCGAGTATCGGGTATATTTTTTTCATATACCCGAGTATACCCGGGTATCCACCTATTTGCAATTTTTGCAGAAAAAAAGAAGACAATTTTCTTTTAATCTTGTTTTATTTTATTACGGAAGAGTGAAGTATGTCAATAAGTATCCTTAAGTTATAGTACAATAAGTCACACAGTTAAACTAGGAACAAAAATGACTTTTAGGAACTAAAATGACTTTTTACTATAGTAAATTCTGTTACAACTAAATAAACTTTCTTCTGTAACAAATTAAAAGCCACATACAGTTTACCAGTGTTGTTTTCATTAACTGATTAAGAACTAATTATACTTTTTATCACAAAAATTTTGGTTATGTTATAAACTAAAAAATTATTACTTAATAATCTTTCTTCTAAGAATAAACAATTTTAAAATGAATAAACTTAACATCAATCACATAGTTCAAATTAAACTTATTATGGATTTGAGGTAGGGGGCTTTTTTATTTCTTGACAGAAAAGGCTTTTGAAGAGCACTCTTGCGTGAGATGAGCGGTCCGAAAGCCGGTTTCTTCTTTTTGTTATAAAATTTCCGGCGTTGGAAAAAGCTTTGTCACTATCAGTTGATGTTGCTTTCATGGTTAATCAAACTTTATAACGCAGCTCTAAGCTTTGAGTCCTTTGTAACCTCAAATAACAGAAACAAAATTTAAATAATGAATTACAAATATAAAAACTGGTAAATAAAAGATATAAAATTACTACTTTTGTACTTGAAATTGTCTCGACTGCGAGCCTGCAATCATGGGTGCCGAAATCGAAGCAGTGGCTGTATTTATAGCTTTCTTTAACTTTGCTTCAAATGATGGTGCCAATGCATTGTTTAAAACCACGCCACTGAGTGTCAAATCGACGAAGTCCTAGTTTTCATAAGCTTGCCCAGCAGCAAACAGTCGAGAGCCCGGGTAAATGACTGCATGATCAACTGTACAGCCTTTCATCTTATGGACGGTCGATGCTCAACTCAGGATTAAGGGCAACATTCGTCTTTCAGCAGTTCCATAGCTGTATTTTGCTGGGAACTTTATTGATGTTGGCTTAATTACGTTTACACCATCTAACCCGAAATCGATACGGACTGACGGGATGTCTTCTGCATGTACTTGGGCCCTGCAAAAATTTGGCCAGATAATTTCTGTGATAAAACCCATATTACCATTCTCTAAACCTTTTGATACGTCAATATTCTACCTGAACATCACTTTAGCTCTTACGAATATTTCCAGTACATTGGGAAGATCTCCTTTTATTGATATCATTAGGTATCACAGAATTTAAGGCTTCATTACCTAAATTTCGTGTAGCATCAATGAGTTTATTGTGTAAATAACAGTCCCATTATCCTCAAAACTATGGAGAACTTTTTCATTATGTCTAGCAACTTGGTTATTCGTTGGATAAATTCGTAATGCTCTTTCAATAGAAAATTCATTACTTGTGCCTGTTGACACTTCCAAGAAGAACTTCGAGATCGTCCAACGATGAGGACATAAAGCATATCTATGAATGTCGGGTCTCCTTGTTGGCGCATGTTTTGCTTGAGTTCAATCAGGCGGAATTGCCGCCACAAATGTGTAGCAGGTTTCATGAGTTCTGATTGTTGAAATACTTGGATGTCCTCGGACAGGTGGTAACTGCATCAGATCACCAATGAATAAAACATTTCCTCCAAAACATACGTCCGGGCTTTTCAGTTGACGCAAACGAGAGTCAATAATGCAAAGCATCTCATAAGGTACCATGGAAATTTCATCTATGAATAGAAACGCAACGTTTGGCCAAAATTGGCACATCCCTCTTAAATAATTACTAGTTAGAAGTGGCATAACAATAACTCCATCTTTTTGTACTGGTAGTTTTAGCAGACAGTGTAGTGTAGATCCACTGACCAACCGTGCTGCAACTCCAGTGAGAGCACCAATTTTCACTATCGATTTCCCATAACATCGGTTAACTTGGTTTTTCAATAGATTAAAGAGGAAAGTTTTTTCGGTACCTGCTCCACTCTTCAGGATGTTGTAGCGGACTTTTTTCATATCTTTCAGAGATATTGCTATAATAGCCAGTTGCGTGTTCGCTTTTGTCGAATTGCAATACTCTGTATCGTCGTTCTGGCTTTCTTGTGTTCAGAAAAATGGGATCTCGTAATGGGATGCAACAAAATCGATACGCACATTCTGCTGCCGATACTTGTCGTTCATGAAGAATTTTCATACATATCCTGAAAAGTTTGCGTGAAATATCAGTTTATTCATGTTGAATTTGCTGTATTCCTTACGCAATTCGAGAGTCTACGCCTTCAGGTTCTGCTTTTGATATATACAGAGTGTGTTTCTACCATCTTGGGATATACATATATCTGTAGTATGACTGAATACATCCGTTTAGTAATGCATCTAAGCGAGAGGTATTATATACATGTATTGAACATAAGTTGGAAGACACTTGGAGGTGGGAGTTTTTTAGTTACAGATAACTAGTAAGTTCATCAATCATCACTGCTACTGACTTTAGTATGCCTTCACATGTAGTAAGAGTCTGTTTATGGAGTGTAGAGTAAAAGGAGAATCATCTCTTATAACTGTTTGACCAAAAAAGTGTCCACAAAATAGCATTAAATAAAGTGGCTATAATGGCGCTTGTGTAGCAAAAGGGTGTTTGATGTAAGTTTCTCTATCCTACTCTAATAACTTGTTTAGTTCTCTATCCTACTCTTATTACTTTGAGCACATGTTTTAAAATGTACACTTTTAATACAACAGCGCTATCATTATTTAATGCTTTACGACGGACACTTTTTATATACAGAGATGGTTCTCCTTTTACTCTACACTCCATAAGTCTGTTGAATAATTTTCATTGCAATAACATAAAACAACAATCCACACAAATTAAAAGAAAAATAACACCCCAAAAAGAAAAAAATAATAATTCCGACAAAAGAAAATGTTAAATCATATTTTCGAATATTCCTTCATCACTTGCTAAACAATATCCGAGTCGATTGTAGAAATCTGCCCCGGTATTTTCTAGCATTTGAGGAGAAATATTCGCACATGCATCAACAATTTTTTGCCTTAATTGTTGTAAATTTTCTGGCCTATTCCGTGAATATATCTGAGTTTTTAGAAAACCCCACAAAAAAAAGTCGTTAGGAGAAACTGCCTTACAATTATGGCATTATGTGCAGGACAACCATCTTGTTGGTGCATACAGATTCCAGGTCTAAATTTGGAAGAGCTCTAACAGCGGGCAGTATGTTATCTTGCAACAAACTCAAATATTTTTGAGAATCTAAAGATCCGTCAATGAAGAATGGTCCTTTTTTTAATTTTTTATATCAAAAAATTAAAACAAACTCATAACACTGAAGCTTTATTGGCTGTGTATTATGCGTTTGTATATGCTGCCATGCAGTATTGTGTAATATTATGGGGACAATGTTCAGATTGTACACGAATATTTATTCTACAAAAAAGAATTATTCGGCTCATGTTTAATCTTGATTATCGAGAATCATGTGTTAATCATTTTAAGCGGAATAATTTGCTAACATTCTATGGCATTTATTACTACGAGCTATTAATATTTATCAAAAAAAAAATTATCAAAACCTACCACTTAGAAATGAAATACATGATTATAATACTCGTCATAATAATGATTTGCATATTGAAAACTATAGATTGCAAAAGTTCAAAAACTCTTCGGAAATTATTGGAAGTGAATTGTACAATAACCTGCCCGGAGAGTTAAAAAACATAGAGAGCATGCCAAAATTTAAACGTGAGCTGAAGAAGCATATTGTAACGTCGTGCCCATATAGTTTAATTTAATTTATTTAATTTTCATGTTGACTATACCTATGTACGTTTGTATCTTATGGTGAAAATAAATAATAATAATAATAATAATAATAATAATAATAATAATAATAATAATAATAATAATAATATTAGGGCAGGCAATCCCTAACCTCACGTCCGAGCCTAACACTAGGACACGTGCCATACCCGGTAACCATCAATTCCGCTCAAAGTGATGGGCTAACGAGGTGGGTCCGTGCTGACTTAGCGGAGCTAAATGAGTCAAATCCAAACATGTCAAATTTGAGAAGCAGATTTTTCGGTCCTCAGGCGGGTAGTAGTCGACCCAGTCCTACAGAACCCCGCCCCCCTGCAGGTGACGCTTCTACCTTACCTATAGGGGGTAGCTCTCACGGATATGAGGGAGAGCAATCAAATTTGGCTTTGGATCCCAGGCTAGTCCCGGAGACTAGACGTGCCGCTGACGACGAAGAGCCGTCTCAAGGCACTTCTCAAGAAAGTCGAGCGAGCACACAAAACAGTCGTCTTCAGCGCTTTCAATGGACGAAGGCACTTAAGGCTGACCTGCTCACTTGTTACGAAGCAAGTGAACCATCTAGACGTGGCTATATGGGCAGGATGCACACCCTCTGGTGCGAAAAGCATCCCGAACTTTCCCATATGAAATCGCAACATCTACGCGATCAAATATCCCGTCTCAAAAAAACCGGATTTGACAAACCCCGAACAGGACAAGAGAAACGATGCAGGACTACGCAAGCGGAAGTGAATCGAGGTGATGAGATAGAGCCGGCTGCTATTGGTGTAGTTCATTCTACACGTGAGACATTAGTCGCTGAGACGCAGGATGGAATATCTCAGGATGAACCAGTATTAGAGAGTGAGAGATCTGATACTGAGACACAGGATCGGGTATGTCAAAATACCCCACCTTCACGTGTGTTAGAGGCTTCACCACCTACGCCTCCGATACCCGGAGATATCCCAGCACTACCTGTGTTAACGGCGGAAACAGCCACGCCACTCACTTCGACCACGGAAGCGAACGTAGAGGAAACTCCGATCCTTCCTGCTGAGCCACCAAACACTCGTTTGGAAGAGCTTAAAGAACGGTTTCAAAATATCCTGTTCAAAACCGATAATGACCTTTCCAAACGCAAACGTCCCAAGTACCGCAAAACGTTTGCCAAAGCACAAGACCTTGCTTTAATCAACCAGATCGTCGACGATCATCTAAATCACACAACTAGCCTACTCGAAATCGATAGCTCTGTCTATGCTGCAATGTGTGCTCTTTCTCCTGCCCCCAAGTCTACTGAGACAGCCGAGGAGAAAACACGCAAGCGTATAGAGCAACTTGACTCCAAGTTGACCCCTCTTCGACAGACGGTATCACGTATCGAGTGTGTGTTGGAGTACCAGAAAGCTGGTAAACCCTTCACCCCAAAGGTGCGAGCCTTCGCGCGTGAACTCAGGCACCAACACCACACACTAAACAAGGGTATCCTGCTCACTATCAAGCAGCGAAACATTGAAAGGATACGTGCACTAGCTCTCGCTCGGAAAAAGCTGGTTAAACGCGAGAAGTGTATTCGAGAGAACAAGATCTTTGTATCGAATCCTTCCCGTTTATTTGCAAAACCCCCTTCTCTCGTCGAGAATCCACCTTCGATAGAGCAAATCGATGGCTACTGGCGTGATTTATATGAAAAGTCGACTAGTGTAGATAAAAATATAAGACCAATCAAACTGTTCGAAAGGTTCTGCAACGCGCGCCTAGCAGAACAAGCGGTCCTAACATCTGTTACCGCTGATGAAGTATCCCTTGCTTTCAAAGGCAAGAAGAATCATTCGGCGCCTGGCATGGATGCTGTGTCTAACTTCTGGTGGAAACGTTTAACTTCCACACACGCACATCTTGCTAGGCACTTTACTTCATACATCCTTGGGTACGGGACCTTTCCAACGTGGTTCGCGGAAGGACGAACAGTTTTGATTCCCAAGAAAGGAGACCTTTCAGTTCCGAGCAATTATCGCCCGATTACATGTCTCAATACCGTGTACAAAGCGTTCACCTCTATTCTTAATGAACGCATACTCACAACCATAGAACCGGTTTGGCAGATGATATACGAGCAACGCGGCTCCAAACGAGGTATATCAGGTTGCAAAGATAATCTTCTTATTGACAGATGTATCTGTCAAGACGCCCGTCAGTATAAACGCGACCTGAGTATGGCCTGGGTGGATTATAGGAAAGCATTTGACACTACCTCTCACCAACTCATATTGGTGCTGCTCAAATGTTTGAAAATTCACCCCGATATCATCAGATGCATCGAAGAGCTGTTACCTTTGTGGAAGACCAAATTTACCATTAGATGTGGTACACGTACTGTCTCAACAGATCTGGTAACGTATAAGCGTGGTGTCTATCAAGGCACAGCCTTAGCCCGCTTTTATTCTGCATCTCCCTTATGCCCCTTTCCTTGCGCTTGCGAGAAGAAACTGGTTACCGTTGTGGTCCCCCGGCAGATAGGAAGCATCAGGTAACTCATCTATTCTATATGGATGACCTGAAACTTTATGCTTCTTCTGAGAGCAGTCTATCTCAAGCTCTCAAAGCTGTCCATCAGTACACGAAGGCTATTGGCATGGAATTCGGACTCGATAAATGTGCCGTCATTCATTGTAAGAGGGGTCGTGTCCCTGATTACGATGCAGACGTGCAGCTCACAGATGGAAGCATCGTGAAACATCTCGATGAAGAAGAGCTCTACACATATTTGGGTGTCGATGAAAACCACATTCAAAGTGTGTCTACTGTCAAGGAAGCTCTTCGCGGCAGGTATAGGCACCGTCTTCGACAAATCTGGCAATCAGAATTGTCTGGGATCCATAAGATCCGTGCTACTAATATGCTTGCAATACCCATCCTTCTCTATTCTTTTGGTTCCATCAAATGGACAATAGAGGAGCTTAAGGAACTTGACAGAGGCACTCGCAAACTCATGAACGTCAATCGTAGTTTGCACCCACGTGCTTCTGTACCGCGTAATTACCTCCCACGCCAGCAAGGAGGTAGAGGTCTCCTATCCGTTGAATGTCTACATGATAGGGTAGTTTTAGGAATAGCTTGTCAGGTCATAAATAGTTCAGACCCTCTTATGGAACTCGTGCGCGATCATGAGTTACAGGGTAAAGGAGCATTCTTGTTCTCTGCAGCACAACATGCAGCGTCTAAATTGGGCCTTGCTTTTGATCCGTCTAATCGTGATCTTGATGATAACGTGGTCCTTCTCTCCAAATCTCGACTTCGTTCAGCTGTAAAACGAGCTGAAATACGCTCCCTCTTCGAAGATCATCGGAATCGTGACCATCAGGGAATGTTCTACCGCCATCTTGACACCTGTAGTCTTTCCGTTGATCTTACGTTCTCTTTTCTCCGATCAGCTGGACTCAAGTCCGAAACAGAAGGCTTTATCATCGCTGCCCAAGATGGTGTGATAGCGACGCTAACTCACCAAAAGTATGTATGTAAAGAAGCAGTCTCCACCACTATGTGCAGAGCGTGCAAATCTCAGCCGGAGACGCTGATGCACCTTATCTCGGCATGTCCTTCTTATGCCACGAACACCTACATACATCGCCATAACGCTGCCCTCCGCGTGCTGTACTACTTCTTGAGACACAAGTATGAAGTGGACCCTACGCCAGTCCTACCATATGCTCCAGGCGAGATCGAGTCCGTCGTCAAGAACGAGAAATGCATTATCTTCTGGAATTTCATGTTTCCAACTACCAGGCAGCTCTCTGCTACTAAGCCTGATATAGTGCTCCAGGATATCTTATCTAAGACTATGTACGTCATCGAGTTCTCTGCGCCTGCAGCAACGAACATAGTCACGAAGGAGGAGCAAAAGCGGACTAAATATCTTGATCTCTTACAAGAACTACGACAACTACACCCTGGCTACTCAGTCAAAATGGTTGTCCTCATTATCGGTTGCCTAGGCGGAATTCGTCCCACTCTCGAGGCGAATCTATCTCAAATTCCGGTCTGCAGGTCTCATCTTCGTCACCTTATCTCTTCTATGCAGAAGGCTGTCATTATAGGCACCCTTCGTACATTGAGATCGCATCAGACTGTCTTCAAGTAACAGCCCTTGTAGTTTCTTTTTCTCTATTTTGTTTTTCTTTATTTTAGTAGGTTCCACATCGCTGCGGTGCAGGGACGGAGCCTGCTTGACCAGGACATCAGACAGACTTACGTACCCCCGACTCGGAAAACAGACGGACAAACGGACGTCGCGTTGACTGACGGACGTACTGACTACACGGCCACAAGTCAGTGAACTTTCTTCAAAAGACGTAGCTGCCTTGTGAAGATTTATGTCTCTCAAGGAGATGGGAGGCTCTGGGGTGTAAATCCTGTATCCTCTCTCCCTCCTTGGCAGGCATGAATTCGTTAATTTCAAATTTTAAATCATAATATTATATGGTCACCCAATATTCCAGCCCAGACATTCAGTTTTTGTGGAAACTGAGTTTGGGCTGTAACATATCTATGTTGATTCGTCTGAGAGATTCATTTAATGGAAAAGACGATTATTCAGTAAATAATATATTTCTGATAAAATTATTTTCTTGATTCGCCTTTTCCATCGTAGTATCTAATATAAACTCCATCCTGCGATAAGGGTCCTCAGGCAAAGTCTGTTGGTGTTTTTCAAACTTAAAACATTTGAAATCGTACACTAGAATAGATAGTACACTACAAACTGCTATATCTCTCTCTTCATTTTTTTGTGGAGCTTCCTTATTTTTTTTGCGGCAATATTTACACTCACACAGACAATTATATTTTTCAAAACAATGAATAATATTCATAACTGTTTGAGCGGTTGGTGATCGCCTATCTTCAAATAGCACAATAAATAATGTGACACAGTCAAGTGCCGAATTTCACCATTTGAGAATTTGAGCTTTTTCTTGACTTGTGTAATAATAACCCATTGTTATAATAATACCAATAAACAGAATACAAACACGTATTTCCAAAAGCATTCACATACTAGTAATGATTGAACGTTATAAAATCAATTAATAATATTTGTATGCAACAAATCTCCCACTCCCTGCATGCATACAACAGAAGACCTGTCGTATCGTATCTGTAGTCTTACAATACATGTATAATACCTCTCGCTTAGATGCATTAGTAAACGGATGTATTTAGTCATACTACAGATATATGTATATCCCAAGATGGTAGAAACACACTCTGTATAGTACGCTATCACTTCATTTGATCCGCAATGTTGAATATCCATGTTGCCTGTTCACAGTCTTAATAACTGTGGGTGGTAATTATTTACCCACGCATCTTCCTTTCGACGCTTAAGTAAAAAAATTCTACCAGCTTTACGAAGAAAATCATCTGAAGAATGAGATACTATTCGTGTTTCATCACATTCTTGACGTGAAAAGTTTAATCGGCATCTTACAGAGGTATTTTTTTTTTTACAAGTTTTGTACAAGATTTGTAGAATGCCGCTGAATTTGACATTTCTCAACTAGATCGTAAAGTTCTGAATCTTCTTCTTTTTTAGGCATTCTACATCAACAGTCACGATCGCGAAAAAGTTTCCCTTCTTCTGAGTCAAGGTTAGGTTAGAGTGGCTGTCCTGGGGTTGGGGGGACACTTAGATCATAGGGTCCGTTGTGAACCAATTGGAGCTGTTTAAGAACAGTAGGAGAGCTGTGACGTCGACGGACTTAAGGTCGGAGAGATCGTCAAAAAGAGGCTGGCTCAACTAAGTCCATCTTCTCATAAAAAGAGCTGGGCAGTGGCAGAGAAGATGAGACATTGTCTCCTTCTCCTCACCACTGTGACAGCTCCTGCAGTAGTTGTGGTGCACCGACAGTCCCAAGCGTTCAGTATGCCTGCTGCCCAACCAGTGTCCTGTAATAGCCGCAACAACTTTGCGAATAGAGGCCCTTTTACTCAGACCATATCTGTCTTGAAGTACCACAAGTACGTTCCTCCCTCCATCTAAGATTATCTTGTTTTAAGATATCCTCTTTGAGGAGCAACTTGTAGTTCGCAAATGGAACTCTCGGATATTTATTGATGCTTGTGTCCGGCAGCATTGTGCCACATCTGGTACCAGTGTCCCGGTACCAATACCAAGATTACATTCATTTGTTTCGCCAGCTCATTTAAGGACGTACCTTAAATGAACTGGCGTACTTCTGAGTTAAACTGTGGATGATTTTCAATCCAGATCACCATACGAAGGTGAGGACTGCCCGATTCGGGAACTCAGTAAGCCACCAATAATTTTTCACTTTGCTGCCAAACACATCATCATTGTTTTTGATAAATTTCATTAGAACATTTACTCTAACCATGAAATGTCGACTCAAAATTTACCCAGTAATTTTCCTTTTCGATAAATCTTTAAGTCTCATAAATGTCAAGTGTACTAGGATCAACATCAGGTCTACCATTAGCTATTAACAAGGCTTTTCGGTGATCCAACCGGTTGAGATCATTTGAGCTAAATGTTACAAAGTAGGTTGGAGATCCTAAACATCTGATTTGAGCTAATAGCTCGTTCAAGGCTGATCTCCAGTAAGCTGCAGAATCCCTCAAATTTTATGGACGTCTTCGACCGGTCCTTCTTGATTAACGATTTTCTTGCCACATTCTCAAATAGTGCTTTTGATACGACAATATTCAAAGAAGGGTAAGGCATAAAATAGATAGTCGTTGAAATCTTGTACCACTTCCCAAAATTTTGAACTGAAAGTAATCTAATTATGTAATATTTACAGGTCTTTGCTCTTTAAAACCATTTTTTCCGTTAGAAAACAAGAAGTACCAGACAAATTCTTCTGCTTTCAGTTCATGTCCCACATTAACGATATTGTCTTTCGTTTTGCGGGTAATATCATTGAGACATTATATCTGCAGTGGGATTATTTGATCAGTTATTTCTTGTTGAGAAGTGATCATGCTGCCTGTTTTACGTTTACAAACCCTCACAAACTCTTGCTTGCAAACTGATGCAAGCTTTTCCATAGCTGTCTTTCGCTGTGGTTCCCTTTTGACCGCAATAATGTGAATTGCTAAAGTAGTATTTGTCATTGTAGTGCATCACTCCGAATGATTGTCTACCTGTTATTAATATGCCAGCACTATATAACACGAACAGGTCTTCCAGGCCTTGACGAAGGGTGCGGCCAAGGTCTGCATTATACTTATCGTTCAATCTTCCATATATGCTCGGTTCATCATCAAAAGTGATCTCAAACCTTTTGCCAAATGCGAACAATTGATCTCTTACCGCATTGAAATTTTGAACCGATAGATATCCATCATTCACAATAGGATAAGCCGTTAAACTTCTCTTCGTTTCAAATCTTATATTACTGTAGATCTGGTCGCTTGTTATCATATTTAATTGAGGGTATTTGTAGACCAGTGCTGTGGTGTAAGAATACTGGCTGTTAGAATGTTTGCCAATGCCTTCGCACAGGGTTGTACACCTGCAAATCCTGATGTAAATATGACATTGTTTCCTTGATGGCACGAAGCACATACAATTCTCGAAAAATCATTGACATACATGCACGCACTGGTATTCTCGTCAAGTTCTTCGTTGGTCTCTTCAGCAACCTACACTGGTGTTTCTTCTACTCTTTTTATATCCTCGCCGTTCATAACAACTCGATAGTTACGTAAAGAGATTTTGATCGATAGTTACGTAGACCAAAACAATGAAAGATACTGTGCAGTTATAAAAATGTCTATTTTGGACGAAACATGTCAAAATATTTTAAATTATTAAAATATTAAATAAATAAAAGTGGACTAAGAAAATTAGAAATTGTATTTCTTCAATCCTAATTATGGAGCTCCACAAAGTAAAGCTCTCTACAATTAACGATAGTTACGTCTTTGTAAAGTGAATTGATAGTAACAAGCCAATATAGTGCGTCATATACTTTTTGCTCAGATACTGAAAACTGTCGTGCAACTTGAATATTTTCAAGACGCTCAGTAATATATATTACTGAGAACTATATTTCCCAAATAAGCCGCTAAGTTTTATAATTTAAAAAAATGGTATAATGCGTGAAATCAGTCTCTGCTCGGCTTGTGATAACTCCGCAATAACTTCTGGAATAGAGCCTGGATCCAAATTATTCCAATAAGACTTAGATAGTGCAATATTTTTCTTTGAAGTAAAATGGGTCTTGCAACGATTGCAAACAACCAAGCAATTCTTTTGTTTTAATGCAAGTATGGTGCCGTTATAGTATCTACAATCCAGTTAGAAATTCGATGTTGATAGCACCGTTTAGTGCAAATTTTACATATTTAATCATAAAATGTCTTAATTGTCTGCCTAAAGCTCGTTATACTGGCTCTATTTAATCTTCTGGAGTTAATTTAAAATTAACTCCATTCGAAATTGTGAGAGGTATTCGAGGTAGAACTATTTTAGAACCAAAAAAAACGGTATTACTGAATTCAATAACAAACGTATTGAAGAAAGTAATTAAATAAAAAATCTAATCGACAAATGCAATAAAAAGCAGCAAGAACGTACTGATCGATACAATGAAAACCTAGATGAACTCCCCGAACTAGATAAGGAAGTTTATATAAAAAACGAAATACAAAGCTTCGGACCCCATTCGATAAGAAAACCAAACAAACAGAAAACAAACTGACTTTCAAAACCACCCAAAATATTAAATACCATTAATTAAAAACAAAACCTAAACGAAAGTAATATTTTTCCAGGTTTTTACATTACAACAAAGCACAACATATTGAATACCATACCATGACTTAACAAACACGAAGGGACTATAAGCGTT
Source organism: Chrysoperla carnea (assembly GCF_905475395.1). NCBI lineage: Eukaryota > Metazoa > Arthropoda > Insecta > Neuroptera > Chrysopidae > Chrysoperla > Chrysoperla carnea. The sequence continues at coordinate 6,996,676 of NC_058342.1, read as the reverse complement.
AAATTTAGGACCCACAAAGCTTACGTCCCATTACAAGAATTTGATTCACATAATTAATGTAGCGGACATTAGAAATAGTTTAAACCAAATGTATCACAATATATTTGAAACAGAATTTAACGAAACGGAATCATTCTATAACCTAAAAAATTTAAAACATCAATATACAAATTTAGATCATAAAATCGAAAGCATAGAAATACAACATTACAGAAACAAACGTGGACTTATAGATGGTTTAGAAACAGTTATCAAAAAGATTACCGGTAACATGGACAACGACGATGCAATAGAAATGAATAATCAGATAGAAACATTAAAAAATAATCAGCTGCTAATCACGGACAGAATGACAGGACAACACCTTTGACAATATTACAAAATTCATTAACTGCGAACAAGCTAAGCTACAAGTTTTAGCATCAGCCATGCAATCCTTTCCAATTGTCGAACAACAGTTATTTCAATCTCAATTTTATTTTTCATTACAATCACAACTGCAATATTTAGATAACCATGTAAGCGACATTATTTCATCCATAAGTTTAGCAAAACTGGGTATCATATCCAAACGTATTCTGACAAAGAAAGAATTAACTATTGTACACGATCAACTCAGCAAATAAGTAAGCCTTTTAAACGATGAACACTTGTACGAGCTATTAGAACTTAGGACGTATTCCAACGATAGTAATATCCTCTTCGTCGTTATATAAATTATATTTTAGATTTCGAATGTATACAAAAATATACTTTATTTAATTTAACAACAATACAATGTTAAAACTTATTTTAATTTAAATTCAATAACAATTATACAACTTATAATTCTATCGCTGGTTCGCTACAATCAAGCGTGCAAGAAGCCGAACTTGTGTAATGAAAAAGACAATCGTTATCAATTTAACGATGGCTTATATACGAAATTTTGGTATGTTTTTAGAAAGTATCGTAAAGATTGGAATGCAGTTTTTAATAGGGATGTTTTTAGAAAGCTGTTTATAAATGATGTGTATAAAATACGTCATTGCATTTGTTTATAACGTCCTTGACATATTTTATATAAGTATACTAATTAATAATATAGATGAACTAGGATATATAACTCCTCCCTCCTTAAGATGGAGCTTTGAACGGAAAAGTTATTGGGGCTTTTTGTGTAAGCTCCACAGGCTCTTGGGGTGCTGAAGGCGTATATTTTATCTTTTCGATAATTCTAGCACGATTCTTTCTATTTTTATAATATTTAATATAACTAAAAATAAATGTTGAAATAAGAAAAATAATTAAGATAATAATATTTGTAGAAATATGAGTATAATGTTGATATTTGATGAGTTCCAGTTCATTTGTGTTTTCTAGAGTTTTTAAGTTTAATACATCCAGTGTAGAATCGTTGGATAATTGCGTTATTTCCATGTTGTTGTAGATTATTTGTTCCAATTTATAAGTAGAAATACTTGATGAGATGGTTCCATAGATTATACCATTAATAATAAACATACATTTGTTGTAATGGATATACAGTTTTCCAGTAAATTTGGTGATGTTTTTTCCGCAGGTTGTATTAATATTTATAGGTTTATTAACGTAAGCAATTATGTGGTTACTTTCGATTTCTTCTATGAAACTTGTTTCGACAGTGTGATGTAACGTGCATTGCGCTGGTTCGTTTTGTAGGATTTTTACTTTGCAAGTATTAATTGAGTTATTTTGTAATTGTAATTGTTTACACATATAGAGTTGTTCTATCTGCTTGCAAGGTATACTTTTATATTGTTTTTGATTAAGGAGCAGGTAGTTGGATTTTGGGATAATTGTTGTACTATGATTTGTGGGTAGAGGTCTTAGTCTGTAGGTTGTGTATGATTCATTGGTCATTTGTGGGATTTGTACAGCAAAAATTAGGTTAGTGTTGTTGAAATACGCTTTTAATTCTAGGATTTCATAAATTTGTTCGTCATTATAATTTTGAATGATTTGTGGGAGTTTGCTTTTAACAAGTAATTCATTTTTATTTAAAATGTGTTTTGATAACAAGCCAAGTTGTGCCAATTGCACTGATTGGATAATGTTATCTACATGGTCGGTAAGTGTAGTGATTTGAGTTTTTAAAGCAAAGTAAACTTGAGTGGCAAGTAGTCGATGCTCGATATTACTGAAGTTTTTTATGGATTTTGATATAATTTGTAATCGCGCTTGTTCTGTGTTTATGAATTAAGTGATGTTCGAGAAACGTTGGATCATTTGAGAGTTTAGTTTATGTTGATTGTTAATTGAGTCTTGAGTCAAAAGGGAATTGTCTTGTAAATTGCGTATCTGTTTGTTTATTTCTAGAGCGTCGTCATTGTCCATATTTCCAGTAATTTTCTTAATTACACTAACTAATCCGTCTATTAATCCACGGGTATGTCGGTGATTTATTTTAAGTGAGTAAACTTTATCTAATAGATTTTGAGCAGATTGTTGAAGATCAGGGTTATAAAAAAATGTAGTATATGCTTCTAATTTGTTTAACGTATTCTTAATTTCTAAAGTTGTAGTTTCTAAATTATTTAAGTCTACTATATGGATAAGATTATTGTAGTGGGTGGTTACCAGGGTTTTTCCTAAGTTAAGTGCTAGTAGTCCCTGTGTATGCGTCAAGTCATGAAATTCTATTTGTTGGCTGGTCGCCATTGCGAACCTGCAAAGAAGATTTTCTCGTTTTAATTTTCGATTTATGATACTTCCTATTCTTATTGGTTGTAAAGGCTAACTTTTTATCCTTTTGTACTTTAACTTTGTCAAAGGTTGGTAGTAACTTAGAATTTCTTTGGTAAACTTTTACGTAGGTTGTTTGTCCTTCTACTAGTGTAGGTGGGTTATTTAAAGTTTCGTTTTTCTTTTCGATTCTTTTGAGTAAATTTTGGTTATTTTGTTTTATTAAATCTTGAATTAGTTTTGATTCATTTAGATGATGGGAAGTGTAATCGTTAAGGGCGTAATTAGTTTTAGGTTCAATTAACGAGTTTTCTCTTATACCATTGATTACTTCGAAAGGAGTTAATTTAGTAGCAGAATAAATTGAATTGTTATAGGTCAGGACGGCTAATGTGACCATTTCGTCTAGAGATAGTTTTCTTTCTTAACTCGTAGTACTTTTAATGTTTCTACAATTGAAGAGTGAGATCTTTCAATTGGTGCGTTTCCTTGTGATGTTCTAGCACAAGTAGTATGGTTCGTAATTTGGTAGATGTGCAAGAATTCTTTAAAATTAATGTTTTCGAATTCTAATCCAGGGTCATGAAATATTTTAGATGGTATTCCGTGTCTAGCTAGGTATTGTCTAAGTCCTTTTATAGATAGATAAGTAGATAGATTTTTCAACAAAGAAAAGGTCTATATGTAGTATTTCGAAGGGCCTTGTTGCTTGTTCGGTTTGATTTTGTTTAAGTTTTAGGGGATGTCTTTCATATTTTGCTTGAGCACAAACTTCACACGAATTTATGTATGTCGTTATTTTTTTTTTCATATTATCGAAATAATATCGTCTCTTTGAGTGTTGTAATGTCTCATCGATACCTCTGTGTATAGATATATCGTGATAGTCTTTTATGAGTTGGGATTGTTCGTCGATATTTTTAATGTCTCAAGTATTTTAGTGCAACGTATTATTTTATAATTTTGAAAGTATTCTTTATGAATGTTTGTTACTGTAGAAAAAGTTTCGTTGTCTGTGTAGACAGCGTTTACTTTATTGGGCGAAAAGTATTGTTTGATAATATTCGTGATTGATTCGTTTTTAAAGTGGGGATTTTTAAATACTTGTCGTTTTCTAGTATTTTTAAAAAATGAAAGATTAGAATGTTTGTTACTGATGGTTTTTTAAGATATTATTTGATTGTTGAATTCATTTAAGGCTCTTTCTGCTATAGGTATGCCTTTATAGAGATTTTCGTCGGCTGAATGTTGAGTAGATATTTCAACATCAACAGAGTGAGTTTCGTTGTTATTTAGTTTTATGCGAGATAATGCATCTGCATTGGTATTTTGTTTACCAGGTTTGTAATCGATAGAAAAATCATACTCGGAGAGTTTGATCATCCATCTAGTTAATTTCGAGCTAGGTTCTTTGAGGGAATGAACCCATTTTAAAGGTTTGTGATCTGTTAAAATTCTAAATTTTCTTCCATACAAATAGGGTCTGAAAGTTTTACATGCCCATACAGTGGCTAGTAATTCTTTCTCTATCGTGGAGTAATTACATTCAGATTTGTTAAGTGTACGTGAAGCGTAACTAACGGGTTTATCTGAGCCAGGTGTTCCTTGGGATAGGACAGCGCCAAAAGCATAGTTGCTAGCATCTTTTGTTAAGATAAATGGCTTTTCAAAATCAGGGTATTGTAATATAGGATCATTACTCAAGAGTGTTTTGCAGTATTCGAAACATTCCCTGTATTTCGTATCATTTATATTAATGACTGTGCCTTTCCTTTCTTTAAACATTCTGTCATAGGTTTGGTTATTTTGGCAAAATTATTAATAAAGCGCCTATAGTAACCGATTAATCCTAAGAATGATTTGATTTCTGTCACTGTTTTCGGTATTGGGAATCTCTTTACAGCATCTAGTTTCTTAGGGTTAGGTTTTATACCTTCTATAGTGACTATGTGTCCTAAGAATTCGATTTCTTTATGGAGAAATTCACATTTGTCAAGCTGTACTTTAAAATTTGATTTTCTGAGTTTATCGAATACTTTGCGTAACATGTCAATATGTTCGGTTAGTGAAGGTGAGTAAATTATGATATCATCCATATAGACTAATACTCCTTTACCTATGTACTCACGTAACATATTGTCCATTACTCTTTGAAAGGTAGCAGGGGTGTTCTTTAAACCAAAAGTCATTCGAGTAAATTCAAATTGACCATTGTCTACTGAAAATGCAGTTTTCGGGATATCTTTCGGATTCATTTCGATCTGATGAAAGCTGCTGGCAAGATCTAAAGTAGTGAAGTATTGACTTTTTCCTAATTTGTCTAAAACGTCTGTTATGTTTGGTAGGGGATATTTATCGTCAACAGTTTTTTTCGTTAAGTTTTCTGTAGTCTATGACCATACGCCATTTTTGTTTACCGGACGCGTCGGCCTTTTTACTATCCAGATGGGTGAACTCCAGGGTGAATTAGAAGGTTTTATTATATTATTTTCTAACATCTCGTTTATTTGTCGAGTCACTTCATCTTTGTGTATATAAGGGTATCTGTATGACCGTGTATACATTGGTATATCGTCTGATGTATGTATTGAGTGTTTAACATCTCAGGTGAAAGTCATTTCTTGATATGGTTTAGGAAATATGTCTCTATAGTTAGGACAGAGCTTAAGGGTATTATTTCTATCTACAGCGAATTGGTAATCGTATGCGTTCCTGTTTTCAGTGTTGTTAAGTTTTACTTGTCTAATTTTATTAACGCGTTCTGCGCGGATTGGCTGTGAGATTATTATTTTTTGTTTCTTTTGTGAGTCGTTAGTCACAAGTACTTTAGCAATGAAGTTATTTGCTTCGTATACGCCAGATAAGATTTTTATGTTATCGTCAATTTCAACATGGGGGATAAGCACGTCGCCATTCTTTATATTGGTTTTATGGAAATAAACTTTTGTTCGTTTCCGTTAATAGCATGAATTTGGGGTCTATCAAGGGGTTTTAAATGCAACTTGTTTATGATTCCGTTTAGATTTATAGTGTTGGAATCATAATCAATATTTGCTTTGAGTTTTTTCAAAGTTTCATTACCGATTATTCCGTCAAAGAAATGATGGAATTTAAATATGAGGAAAAATATGGGATTGTCATTATTTAAATTTGCTAAATAATCGACTCTGACTTTCTGCCTTATTTTGTGTTCTTTCAATGCAGTTTTTACGATAGTATTTGTTGGAATGGTTGTTGGGAAATAAATAAGATGTTTTGGGTCGAGAAAATTGTTGTTAACTCCAGTATCGATTAAGAATCGTAACTTATCGATCTTAATATACGGGAGGGTACCGTTGGTTTTATGGTAAATTAATTCTAACAGTCCGGAGGATCGGATGTCGAGGCTACATTCGTAAAATTTTCATTTAAACATTCGTTCGTATCGTATTGATCGTACGGGGGGTCATAATATTCATCCTCTTGATGGCAGTAAATTGGATCGTCTTGGTAATCGTCAGTTTCGGTATTATGTAATACTTTTCTTGTATTACCCGAACTAACATCCATTGGGGTTGGTCTATATGATTGTTGTTGTTGTGGTCTATAAGTATTGTTTAAGGGTTGGTTTGATTGTTGTGGTCGGTATTGCTGTTGTGCAAAGACAGGAGGTCTTTGATGGGGGGCTTGACTTTTATAAAAGGGGTTTTGGTTGTTGTACATCGGGGAATTTGACTGGTGTGGTGGCTTGAAGTTACTATTGTACGTGTTATTTTGAGGATTTAGTGGTGGTCTAAAGGTATTGAAATTATTTGGGGATCTATGCATGTAAGACGGGGTGTAGTTAGTTTTTTGTTGTGGTATCATGAGTTTTGAGTTATGAATAGGTCTCCTAGAGTTATCAGAATTATAACTAGATTGCCTATTGCTAATCCTAAACCGGTCTAAATTTGATTGTTGCATACTCAATTCGTTCAAGCATATATCGTATGCGTTTTTAATCGAAATTGGATTGTTATCCCTAACTATGTATGCTAGTTTGGGATCTAATCCTGCAATAAATGATTTTAGCACAATCATTACATTCAAGTCCGTTTGTCCAAGGATATAGTCTGCTGATTTTGATTGGTTGATCGAATTTAGTAATGCCGTCTGTAAATCAGATACTTCTGCAAAATATTGATGAAGAATTGTTTCTACAGTGTGTCTATTAGAAAATTGCGTTCTTAAGTGTGTTTCAATAGTTGTCCAGTCAGCTGGGTCTCCTATGGAAATTAACACGTTATTTGCTTTACCGATAATTTTGTTTCGTACTAAATCAGTGATAACTTCTTCGTTCGTAGCATCGGTTGCTGCATTTACAATTCTGTTTGCATTACGCAAAAATCGATTTAGGGTTCCAGAGGAACCGTCAAAGGTTGAAATGTTTTTCAACAAGTCCATTACAGTTACTGTAGAAGCCATTTCGTTACTACTATTATTTTTTAAATTTACATTATCGTTCAATTCAATTGATTCAACTTGTTTTATTATTTGGTTTAACACTGGTAAATAAGTATTAAAATTATTATTTGTTAAATACACAGAGTCAGCGTCTGAGTCTGTGTTTGAGTCGTCTGAGGAAATCGATTTTCGTATTTTAACAGGGGAAGATTTGGGTTTTCGTGTTTTGGGGAATTTGGGCATTAAGGGTGTTATAAACAATAATCAAAAGTATTATTACTCACAGTTGGATTACGAACAACATCCACATTATGTTTTAACAATTTAAGTGTTGATTGTTGGACCAGAGTTAACTCCACTTGCTTCAATATCCACTTGAAGTGTTCAACAATTAACCACAATGCTGCTTACTTTCCAAAACACAATTTTCGATTGAAAATATAATAAAATTTATTTGTTTAGTAGATTCAATCCATTAAGCATTAAAATGCACTCGTAAATTTCACTAAGTCGATTTTTGTGCTTTTTGTTGTGATTTTACGATGGACGCTGATAGTGCTGTAATAACGACACTATCCTACCGGCTGCGCCAATTATATTTTAGATTTCGAATGTATAAAAAAATATACTTTATTTAATTTAACAACAATACAATGTTAAAACTTATTTTAATTTAAATTCAATAACAATTATACAACTTATAATTCTATCGCTGGTTCGCTACAATCAAGCGTGCAAGAAGCGGAACTTGTGTAATGAAAAAGACAATCGTTATCAATTTAACGATGGCTTATATACTAAATTTTGATATGTTTTTAGAAAGTATCGTATAGATTGGAATGCAGTTTTTAATAGGGATGTTTTTAGAAAGCTGTTTATAAATGATGTGTATAAAATACGTCATTGCATATTTGTTTATAACGTCCTTGACATATTTTATATAAGTATACAAATTAATAATATAGGTGAACTAGGATATATAACTTTTATATATATATATATATATATATATATATATATATATATATATTTATATATATATATATATAATAAGGTATATATTTATATATATATATATATAATAGTAAGGAAGTATCCATGGTAACCTTGAATTTAGCGTGTAAATAGATCGGTAAGTCATTGTATCAAGAGAATCAGAGAAGTGCACATGTCAAATTAATTAAGAATCATAAAAATTATTTATAAAATAAATCAAGAAACATAAGTGTGAATAATAACATTGAATGCTGTTTCTTTGTTATTACAGGTAGGATTAATAATTAGTTTAAGTCACTATTTTATAATTTTTGTATAAAATAATAAAATCTTTGTTATTACAGAGAAACAATTCTACTTATTATTTGCCAATACCTTCATAAAATAAATCAACTCATTATAAAACAACATTCTCGTTGGAATTCACAAGAGACAAGATGAAAAAACTGCAATTTACTTTCATGGTTCGCTGTGCAGCAGATCAGAAGTCAAATGTACTGTGTATAACCTCAATTGGTACACCGGGCGGCCACGTGTACGACGTCCCGAATGATTATCAACCAGTACAACTTCACAAAGAAATTATAAATCAACCTGCATTTACTAAAGTGAAGAATACGCTGACAAAAAGACACCAAATGAGAAAGGTGTGGATTAATTTAAATAATGAATTACCTAACGCTTACTTAGACGAAGCAGGAAATTTGCAAGTAGGTGATATTTATCTAGAAGAATTTATTGATAATCCACAAACCAATGTCGCAGAACAACCACTTATAAAAATGCTAGAAAAATTGCTTGCAAAAAGTCAAGAACAATCAGAGACTACAAATTTAGGCAAAATAGCAAAACAATTTACAATTGAAAAATTTAGTGGGAAAAACTCAAATGCAGATCAATGGATAACTAGCTTCGAAAAGGAATGTGAAAGATTTGCCATTACTGACGACGATAAAAAAATTGAAATTCTAAAATCATTTATGGATAAAAGCGCCATAGATTGGTACAGTTGCACACTAATGAAACTTACTATCGAAGCAGAATGGAAAGAGTGGAGAAAGACTTTTTGCGAAACATTCGTAAATAAAGGTTGGTCTCCAATAAGGTATGCATTGTCATTTAAATATCAAACAGGCATTTTACTAGATTATGCGATAAAAAAAGAAAAACTTTTACTAGAAGTAAGAAAATCGATTGATAATGGTACATTAATTGATTTAATAGCAACCGGTTTGCCAAATTTTGTAGCTGATAGAATCGATAGAGAAAAATTAAAAAAGACGGAAGACTTATATAATGAAATAGGTAAACTGGAACATTTAGTTCATAAAAAAGACTTTGAAAAGAATAAGAATAAGAATTATATTAATAAAGAAAAAATAGAAAAAATACCATGTGAAACTTGTAAAAATAAAGGCAAAGGTACACGCTTCCACCCTGCAGCTGAATGCTGGTTTAAAGACACAGAAAACGGAAAAAAACATGTTAATAATTCAGTATTAGAAGTAGATCTAAGTGATACGGATCCAAAAAACTAATAATTCCACCATTAATTAGACTTAAAATAACATTAAATAACACTTTAGAAGTATCCGCTGTTTATGATTCAGGCTCAAATGTCTCACTAATAAATTCAAAACTAGTGCATTTGAAACAAAACAGAGTTAAATTAAAGCAAAAAGTTAATTTAAAGACAATTAATAGTGTGTATAAATCAGAAGAATTAATAAAAATTAAAGCAAAAATATTGAATATAGAAGAATACATAGACGTATTCATGATTAATAATGAAAATTTTGATTATGACTTTCTACTAGGACTATATTGCATACAAAAATTCAAGTTAACACAAAATGAAAAATTAGAGATAGAACAAAAAAACACTGATATCACAGAAACAAAATACCGAATAAATTTCAATGAACATGTAGATTTAGACAATTTCGAAGTCTTAACAAATCACTTGAGTCATTATGAAGAAGGTATAATAAAAAATCTGGTAGATAGATATAAAAATATATTTGCGAAAGGTAAATATGATATAGGCGTAGTAAAAGATTACGAAGCCAGAATAGATCTCATAATAGATAAATATTGTAGCAAGAGACCTTATCGATGCACAATTGAAGATAAAAAAGAGATAGAGGAACAAATCTCAGATTTACTTAAAAGAAATCTAATAGAAGAATCATACAGTCCTTTTGCTGCTCTGGTTACGTTAGCATACAAAAGAGACGAAAATAAAAAGTCAAGACTATGTATAGGTTTTAGAGACTTAAATAAAATAATAGTTCTTCAATCACAACCATTTCCATTAATCGAAGATCTCGTAATAAAAACAAGAGATTCGTTTCCAATGGACGTGTCTTCCATTCGGTTTGAAGACGTCACCGGCTATCTTTCAAAGAATATTATGTAATATAATAAGAAAACATAAACTATCAGATTTCACAGTAAACTACATTGATGATATATTAATTTTTTCAAAATCCTTCGAAGAGCATGTAAAACATCTATCACAATTACTAGAAGCCATAATGAAAGAAGGTTTCAGATTAAAACTTTCTAAATGCACATTTGCATTAAATTCTGTGCAATATTTAGGTCACATTATAAGGCACAACTCAATTTCTCAAATAAAAGATAATCTTATCTCAATAAAAAATTTTCCAGTGCCGAAAAATCAGAAGAATATTAGACAGTTCCTAGGGAAAATCAATTTTTACAATGAATACGTTCCGCAAATTTCACTAATTTTAGAACCTTTACATAATTTACTAAGAAAAGGACAAAAATTCATTTGGTCTGAAGAATGTCAAACAGTCTTTGAATACATGAAAAACTTCCTCTGCACTCAACCAACATTAGCGATCTACGATGCGAATTTACCGATACGTATATATACAGATGCAAGTTTACAAGGTATAGGAGCTGTATTAAAACAACCACAATTAAATGATAATTCAAAAATTGAAAAACCAGTAGCATATTTTTCGAAAAAACTAAATGAAGCACAAAAAAGAAAGAAAGCTATTTATTTAGAATGCTTAGCAATAAAAGAGTCAATAAAATATTGGCAACATTGGCTCATAGGAAGACACTTCATAGTATTCTCAGATCATAAACCATTAGAAAAGATGAATATTCAAACTAGGACAGACGAAGAATTAGGTGATCTTACGTACTACTTATCGCAATATGATTTCGAAATAATATACCGTCCAGGTAAAGATAACTTAGAAGCAGACTGCTTAAGTAGGAACCCAGTAATAGAATCTCAACAAAACGACGATGATCAATTAAAAATTGTTAATTTAATAAAATTAGAAGATATTTTTGAGGATCAAAAAAAAAACAAAGATTTGATAACCAACAAAGATAAATTACTTTTTAAAGACAATTTATTTTATAAAAAACTAAAAAAAACAAAGAAAAAATTGTACTGTCAGAAGGATTTTGCAACAAACTTATAGAAAATATTCACAAAAATTTTTGCCATACTGGCATAAAACAAATGCAAAATATGCAAAATAAAATACTACCATACTATACAGCAGCAAAGAATATTTCAGAAAATATAAAAAAAATGTGTGGAATAGTTGCGAAATTATATATATATATATATATATATATATATATATATATATATATATATATATATATATATATATATATATATATATATATATATATATATATATATATATATATATAAGTTATATATCCTAAATTCACTTAAACTATTAATTAGTGTACTTATATAAAATATGTCAAGGACGTCATTAACAAATATGCAATGACGTATTTTATACACAACATTTATAAATAGCTTTCTAAAAACATCCTTATTAAATTGCATTCCAATCTAATGACGTATTTCACATACATCATTTATAGATAGCTTTCTAAAACACCCTTATCAAACTGCATTCCAATCTAGCGATACTTTCTAAAAACAAACCAAAATTTAGTATATAAGCCATCGTTAAATTGATAACGATTGTCTTTTTCATTACACAAGTTCGGCTTCTTGCACGCTTGATTGTAGCGAACTAGCGATAGAATTATAAGTTGTATAATTGTTATTGTATTTAAATTAAAATAAGTTTAACATTGTATTGTTGTTAAATTAAATAAAGTATTTTTTTTTAATACATTCGAAATCTAAAATATAATTGGCGCAGCCGGTAGGATAGTGTCGTTATTACAGCACTATCAGCGTCCATCGTAAAATCACAACAAAAAGTACAAAAATCGACTTAGTGAAATTTACGAGTGCATTTTAATGCTTAATGGATTGAATCTACTGAACAAATAAATTTTATTATATTTTCAATCGAAAATTGTGTTTTGGAAAGTAAGCAGCATTGTGGTTAATTGTTGAACACTTCAAGTGGATATTGAAGCAAGTGGAGTTAATTCTGGTCCAACAATCAACACTAAATTGTTAAAACATAATGTGGATGTTGTTCGTAATCCAACTGTGAGTAATATTACTTTTGATTATTGTTTATAACACCCTTAATGCCCAAATTCCCCAAAACACGAAAACCCAAATCTTCCCCTGTTGAAATACGAAAATTGATTTCCTCAGACGATTCGGACTCAAACACAGACTCAGACGCTGACTCTGTGGATTTAACAAATAATAATTTAAATACTTATTCACCAGTGTTAAACCAAATAATAAAACAAGTTGAATCAATTGAATTGAACGATAACCTAAATTTAAGAAATAATATTAGTAACAAAATGGCTACTACATTAACTGTAATGGATTTGTTGAAAAACATTTCAACCTTTGACGGTTCCTCTGGAACCCTAAATCGATTTTTGCGTAATGCAAACAGAATTATAAATGCAGCAACCGATGCTACGAACACAGAAGTTATCACTGATTTAGTACGAAACAAAATAATCGGTAAAGCAAATGACGTGTTAATTTCCATAGGAGATCCAGCTGACTGGACAACTATTGAAACACACTTAAGAACGCAATTTTCTGATAGACGTACTGTTGAAACAATTCTTCATCGGCTCAATACTATTTCACAAGGTAATAAACCTTTGGAACAATATTTTGCAGAAGTATCTGATTTACAGACGGCATTACTAAATTCGATCGACCAATCAAAATCAGCAGACTATATCCTTGGACAAACGGACTTGAATGTAATGATTGTGCTCAAATCATTTATTGCAGGATTAGATCCCAAACTAGGATACATAGTTAGGGCTAACAATCCAACTTCGATTAAAAACGCATACGATATATGCTTGAACGAATTGAGTATGCAACAATCGAATTTAGACCGGTTTAGGATTAGCAATAGGCAACCTAGTTATAATTCTGATAACTCTAGGAGACCTATTCATAACTCAAAACCCACGATACCACAACAAAAAACTAATTACACCCCATCTTACATGCATAGACCCCCAAATAATTTCAATACCTTTAGACCACCACTAAATCCTCAAAATAACACGTACAATAGTAACTTCAAGCCACCACACCAGTCGAATTCCCCAATGTACAACAACCAAAACCCCTTTTATAAAAGTCAAGCCCCCCATCAAAGACCTCCTGTCTTTGCACAACAGCAATACCGACCACAACAATCAAACCAACCCTTAAACAATACTTATAGACCACAACAACAACAATCATATAGACCAACCCCAATGGACGTTAGTTCAGGTAATACCAGAAAAGTATTACATAATACCGAAACTGACGATTACCAAGACGATCCAATTGACTACCACCAAGAGGATGAATATTATGACCCCCCGTACGATCAATGCGATACGAACGAATGTTTAGATGAAAATTTTACGAACGTAGCCTCGACATCCGATCCTCCGGACTGTTAGAACTAAATTACCATAAAACCAACGGTACCCTCCCGTATATTAAGATCGACAAGTTACGATTCTTAATCGATACTGGAGCTGACAACAATTTTCTCGACCCAAAACATCTTATTTATTTCCCAACAACCATTCCAACAAATACTATCGTAAAAACTGCATTGAAAGAACATAAAATAACGCAGAAAGTCAGAGTTGATTATTTAGCAAATTTAAATAATGACAATCCCATATTTTTCCTCATATTTAAATTCCATCATTTCTTTGACGGAATAATCGGTAACGAAACTTTGAAAAAACTCAAAGCAAATATTGATTATGATTCAAACACTATAAATCTAAACGGAATCATAAACAAGTTGCATTTAAAACCCCTTGACAGACCCCAAATTTATGCTATTAACGGAAACGAACAAAAGTTTATTTCCATAAAAACCAATATAAAGAATGGCGACGTGTTTATCCCTCATGTTGAAATTGACGATAACATAAAAATCTTATCTGGCGTATACGAAGCAAATAACTTCATTGCTAAAGTACTTGTGACTAACGACTCACAAAGGAAACAAAAAATAATAATTTCACAGCCAATCCGCGCAGAACGCGTTAATAAAATTAGACAAGTAGAACTTAACAACACTGAAAACGGGAACGCATACGATTACCAATTCGCTGTAGATAATTTACGTACATCTCACTTAAACAATGAAGAAAGAAATAATACCCTTAAGCTCTGTTCTAACTATAGAGACATATTTCATAAACCAGACCAAGACATGACTTTCACCTCAGATGTTAAACACTCAATACATACATCAGACGATATACCAATGTATACACGGTCATACAGATACCCTTATATACACAAAGATGAAGTGACTCGACAAATAAACGAGATGTTAGAAAAAAACATAATAAGACCTTCTAATTCACCCTGGAGTTCACCCATCTGGATAGTTAGTAAAAAGGCCGACGCGTCCGGTAAACAAAAATGGCGTATGGTCATAGACTACAGGAAACTTAACGAAAAAACTGTTGACGATAAATATCCCCTACCAAATATAACAGACGTTTTAGACAAATTAGGAAAAAGTCAATACTTTACTACTTTAGATCTTGCCAGCGGCTTTCATCAGATCGAAATGGATCCGAAAGATATCCCGAAAACTGCATTTTCAGTAGACAATGGTCATTATGAATTTACTCGAATGACTTTTGGCTTAAAGAACGCCCCTGCTACCTTTCAAAGAGTAATGGACAATATGTTACGTGAGTACATAGGTAAAGGAGTATTAGTCTATATGGATGATATCATAATTTACTCATCTTCACTAACCGAACATATTGACATGTTACGCAAAGTATTCGATAAACTCAGAAAATCAAATTTTAAAGTACAGCTTGACAAATGTGAATTTCTCCATAAAGAAATCGAATTCTTAGGACACATAGTCACTACAGAAGGTATAAAACCTAACCCTAAGAAACTAGATGCTGTAAAGAGATTCCCAATACCGAAAACAGTGACAGAAATCAAATCATTCTTAGGATTAATCGGTTATTATAGGCGCTTTATTAATAATTTTGCCAAAATAACCAAACCTATGACAGAATGTTTAAAGAAAGGCACAGTTATTAATATAAATGATACGAAATACAGGGAATGTTTTGAATACTGCAAAACACTCTTAAGTAATGATCCTATATTACAATACCCTGATTTTGAAAAGCCATTTATCTTAACAACAGATGCTAGCAACTATGCTATTGGCGCTGTCCTATCTCAAGGAACACCTGGCTCAGATAAACCCGTTAGTTACGCCTCACGTACACTTAACAAATCTGAATGTAATTACTCCACGATAGAGAAAGAATTATTAGCCATTGTATGGGCATGTAAAACCTTCAGACCCTACTTGTATGGAAGAAAATTTAGAATTCTAACAGATCACAAACCTCTAAAATGGGTTCATTCCCTCAAAGAACCTAACTCGAAATTAACTAGATGGATGATCAAACTATCCGAGTATGATTTTTCTATCGATTACAAACCTGGTAAACAAAATACCAATGCTGATGCATTATCCCGCATACAACTAAATAACAACGAAACTCACTCTGTTGATGTTGAAATATCTACTCAACATTCAGCTGACGAAAACCTCTATAAAGGCATACCCATAGCAGAAAGAGCCTTAAATGAATTCAACAATCAAATAATATTTAAAAAAACCATCAGTAACAAACATTCTAATCTTTCATTTTTTAAAAATACTAGAAAACGACAAGTATTTGAAAATCCCCACTTTAAAAACGAATCAATCACGAATATTATCAAACAATACTTTTCGCCTAATAAAGTAAACGCTGTCTACACAGACGACGAAACTTTCTCTACAATAACAAACATTCATAAAGAATACTTTCAAAATTATAAAATAATACGTTGTACTAAAATACTTGAAGACATTGAAAATATCGACGAACAATCCCAACTCATAAAAAACTATCACGATATATCTATACACAGAGGTATCGATGAGACATTACAACACTTAAAGAGACGATACTATTTCGATAATATGAAAAAAAAAATAACGACATACATAAATTCGTGTGAAGTTTGTGCTCAAGCAAAATATGAAAGACATCCCCTAAAACTTAAACAAAATCAAACCGAACAAGCAACAAGGCCCTTCGAAATACTACATATAGACCTTTTCTTTGTTGAAAAATCTATCTATTTATCTATCATAGATAAATTTTCTAAATTTCTTGAATTAATACCCCTGCCATCCAAAAATGGTATAGAAGTATTAAAAGGACTTAGACAATACCTAGCTAGACATGGAATACCATCTAAAATATTTCATGACCCTGGATTAGAATTCGAAAACATTAACTTTAAAGAATTCTTGCACATCTACCAAATTACGAACCATACTACTTGTGCTAGAACATCACAAGGAAACGCACCAATTGAAAGATCTCACTCTTCAATCGTAGAAACATTAAAAGTACTACGAGTTAAGAAAGAAAATTTATCTCTAGACGAAATGGTCACATTAGCCGTCTTGACCTATAATAATTCAATTCATTCTGCTACTAAATTAACTCCTTTCGAAGTAATCAATGGTATAAGAGAAAATTCGTTAATTGAACCTAAGACTAATAACGCCCTTAACGATTACAATTCCCATCATCTAAATGAATCAAAACTAATTCAAGATTTAATAAAACAAAATAACCAAAATTTACTCAAAAGAATCGAAAAGAAAAACGAAACTTTAAATAACCCACCTACACTAGTAGAAGGACAAACAACTTACGTAAAAGTTAACCAAAGAAATTCTAAATTACTACCAACTTTTGACAAAGTCAAAGTACAAAAGGATAAAAAGTTAGCCTTTACAACTAATAAGAATAGGAAGTATCATAAGTCAAAAATTAAAACGAGAAAATCTTCTTTGCAGGTTCGCAATGGCGACTAGCCAACAAATAGAATTTCATGACTTGACGCATACACAGGGACTACTAGCACTTAACTTAGGAAAAACCCTGGTAACCACCCACTACAATAATCTTATCCATATAGTAGACTTAAATAATTTAGAAACTACAACTTTAGAAATTAAGAATACTTTAAATAAATTAGAAGAAAATACTACATTTTTTTATAACCCTGATCTTCAACAATCTGCTCAAAATCTATTAGATAAAGTTTACTCACTTAAAATAAATCACCGACATACCCGTGGATTAATAGACGGATTAGGCAGTGTAATTAAGAAAATTACTGGAAATATGGACAATGACGACGCTCTAGAAATAAACAAACAGATACGCAATTTACAAGACAATTCCCTTTTGACTCAAGATTCAATTAACAATCAACATAAACTAAACTCTCAAATGATCCAACGGTTCTCGAACATCACTAAATTCATAAACAAAGAACAAACGCGATTACAAATTATATCAGAATCCATAAAAAACTTCAGTAATATCGAACATCGACTACTTGCTACTCAAATTTACTTTGCTTTACAAACCCAAATCACTACACTTACCAATCATGTAGATAACATTATCCAATCAGTGCAATTGGCACAACTTGGCTTATTATCAAAACACATTTTAAATAAAAATGAATTATCACTTGTTAAAAGCAAACTCCCACAAATCATTCAAAATTATAATGACGAACAAATTTATGAAATCCTAGAATTAAAAGCGTATTTCAACAATTCTAACCTAATTTTTGCTGTACAAATCCCACAAATGACCAATGAATCATACACAACTTACAGACTAAGACCTCTACCCACAAATCATAGTACAATAATTATCCCAAAATCCAACTACCTGCTCCTTAATAAAAAACAATATTCATTCGTAACTAAACCTTGCAAGGAAATAGAACAACTCTATATGTGTAAACAATTACAATTACAAAATAACTCAATTAATACTTGCGAAGTAAAAATCCTACAAAACGAACCAGCGCAATGCACGTTACATCACACTGTCGAAACAAGTTTCATAGAAGAAGTCGAAAATAACCACATAATTGCTTACGTTAATAAACCTATAAATATTAATACAACCTGCGGAAAAAACATCACTAATTTTACTGGAAAACTGTATATCCATTATAACAAATGTATGGTTATTATTAATGGTATAATTTATGGAACCATCTCATCAAGTACTTCTACTTATAAATTGGAGCAAATAATCTACAACAACATGGAAATAACACAATTATCCAACGATTCTACACTGGATGTATTAAACCTTAAAACTCTAGAAAACACAAATGAACTGGAACTCATCAAATATCAACATTATACTCACGTTTCTACAAATATTATTATTTTAATTATTTTTCTTATTGCAATATTTATTTTTAGTTATATTAAATATTATAAAAATAGAAAGAATCGTGCTAGAATTATCGAAAAGATAAAATATACGCCTTCAGCACCCCAAGAGCCAGTGGAGCTTACACAAAAAACCCCAATAACTTTTCTGTTTAAAGCCCCATCTTAAGGAGGGAGGAGTTATATATCCTAAATTCACTTAAACTATTAATTAGTGTACTTATATAAAATATGTCAAGGACGTCATTAACAAATATGCAATGACGTATTTTATACACAACATTTATAAATAGCTTTCTAAAAACATCCTTATTAAATTGCATTCCAATCTAATGACGTATTTCACATACATCATTTATAGATAGCTTTCTAAAACACCCTTATCAAACTGCATTCCAATCTAGCGATACTTTCTAAAAACAAACCAAAATTTAGTATATAAGCCATCGTTAAATTGATAACGATTGTCTTTTTCATTACACAAGTTCGGCTTCTTGCACGCTTGATTGTAGCGAACTAGCGATAGAATTATAAGTTGTATAATTGTTATTGTATTTAAATTAAAATAAGTTTAACATTGTATTGTTGTTAAATTAAATAAAGTATTTTTTTTTAATACATTCGAAATCTAAAATATAATTTATATATATATATATATAAAAGGATGTAAGGGTGGAAAAATATTGGATTAAGTTGACAATGTCAATTAAAAACACAACTGAGTTTCTCTGTAATAAAAAGAAACGACATTTAATACTATTAATAACAATGTCGACTTTTAACCACAAATAAATTTCACTTAATTAATTAATAATTCAATAATCATACACGAATTCTAGCTGCAAGTGTTTTCAAGCTTATCAAAACTTCTTTATTACAATGTCGACTTTTAACCACAAATAAGTTTCACTTAATTACCACCTACATTACCGACGCTCGGTAGAGCGCGGCAATATTCAAAATTAAGAAAAGGATTTTCTTTACATCCCCCCTCCTTGGAGAGAAAATATTTACAGAATATTTTATAAAATACATAATTGCTTTAATCTTCTTTTCCATGAGTTGGTGTAGGGATAAGTTTGGAGATATGGAACAGGTTCGACTCTGCTTTTCTGTGTCCAGTATTGATTCAGTAAATCGAGTTTAATAATTTTTCCACAACTTCATACGGGCCAATATTCAGCTCATCTAGTTTCTTCCTGTTCAGCTTGTTTCCATTTTCCACGTATACCATGTCGCCAACAAGTTGAAGTGCTCCCGACCTTGATCGTAGATGATTTTGTTGTAGTTATGTTTTTTTTTTTTCAGCTTGCTTGGTAATGTAGTAACATCGCATCGGTTCCATACATCAAGTAGGATGGTGCAAATTTTGTCACTGTGTGCTCTGTGTCATTGTATTTTTTTACACATACTTGCGCTATAGTTGTCCAGGCTGCTTTTTTATTCTTTTCATTGATTTTGCATCTGATTTTATTAACCAGTGTTTGGTTTAGTCTCTCGTTTAATCCATTTGATAAGGGCGAGTTAACGGCTGTGAAGATCAGTTTTATATTTTTCTCTTCCAGAAATTCCTTGAATTTTTTTAGTTGATACCTGGATACTGGTCTGTGAGAACTGTGGCTACTTCTTCCGTTTCTGTAATGCCCTTAGTAAGTTTAACGAAATCAGTTGCACTTTGTGTTTTTGAGGTGAGGGTGAATGCATATCTCGTAAAGTGGTCAACTAGTATCTTTTGTGCATGTATCTTTTAGTGGACCTGGATCCTCCAAAACCGCCGATTGTATCTATCGACATGATCTCGAATGGTTTTATGGTTGGTCCAAACTTTTTCTGACCTCATGTCTTATTTTTGATACATGTTGTACAGTTTTTACTCAGTTTTTTTATATTTTGAGTTAGATTTTTGGCCGTGTAGAACGGTCCAATCATTCTCTGCGTCTGTCTGGTTCCACAACAGTGACACAAATTTTCATATATGTTCTTTATTAGTTTAATACTAAAATCTTCAGATAGCATGATTTTTCTTTGTTTTTAATTTTTTTGTAGTAAACATTGTGCTTAAATTTTAATTTCTCTTTTTCTTTCTGAACATCTTCATTTTGACGTTGGTCATCTAAGATGTCCTTATATTTTATTAAATTGGCAATTTTAAATTCTTGAGTTTCGGCTCAAGCAGTCAGCTTCCAAATTATTTTTTACCTGGGGAGTATTTAATATCGAAATTAAATTGTGATAAATAGTATGTTAAGTCACCAAGTTCTTCATCGGTTCTTGCTTTTATATTCATATTTTCCAATGGTTTGTAGTCCGAGAAAACTGTGAACTCCTTACCCATCAATCTATGTTGCACATATTTTACGTATTTTCTGATTGCTAAGCATTCGAGGTAAATTGCTTTTTTTTTTCTTTTGACGCTCGTCTAGTTTTTTTTGAAAAGTATGCCACTGGTTTTTTTTGCCATCTTCTTGAATTTGTTTGAGTATCCCAGCGACTCCTAGCAAACTTGTGTCCGTGTAAATTTCTATTGGTAAATTTGGATATTAAATTGCTAGCACTGATTCTTCAAATGATTCCTGGCACTCGTTCGCCCAGTTGATTTTTAGAGGTTGGTTTTTTCTATGAAGTTTGTGCAAAGGATCCAGTATTATGGCTACACGAGGTATATATTTATGATAAAAATTTATTTTACCTAACAACTGCCTTATATTTTTCTGGGTCTTTGGCACAGGGAAGTTTTTAATAGAGATTAAATTATCATTTAATGGACTTTCAGAATTTTCTGTAATTATTTCTTTGGCTTTGATTGCTTGGAATAATTGCTCCAAATGCTGTATGTGTTCTGAACAAGTTTTTGAGAAAATTAAGATATCATCATGAATGTAACTTACAGCGAAATTTGTCAAATTATATTTTCTCAATATATTGCTCATTATTCTTTGAAAAATGGCTGGCGACGTTTTTAGACCAAATGGTAGACATGTCCGTTGAAAGTGGCCTTCTTGTGTGACGAAAGCCCTCTTATGTCTGCCTGTTACTCTCAATGGTATCGACCTTCTGGTCTATCGAGCTCAGCATTCTTGCTGAGTTCACGTCTAACGTTGAGAAAAATTTGCAATTTCTTGTTTTTTCTAATAGGTATTCAATAAGTGGAAATGGTTGCGATTGTGGTACCACTAATTTATTGAGATCTCGAAAATCAATGCATAGTTTTGATTTTTTATTTTCATCTTTTTTGAATGCCAAAGTTACTGGAGCAGCAAAAGGACTATATGATTCTTCAATTAGCTTTCTATCTAATAATTTTGAAATTTGTTGTTCAATTTCTTTTCTGTCGTCGCTTGAGCACCTGTATGGTCTTTTGCTACAGTATTTCTCTTCTAACAAATCAATATGTGCCTCATAATCTGACACTGTACCA
Source organism: Chrysoperla carnea (assembly GCF_905475395.1). Lineage (NCBI taxonomy): Eukaryota > Metazoa > Arthropoda > Insecta > Neuroptera > Chrysopidae > Chrysoperla > Chrysoperla carnea. The sequence continues at coordinate 6,974,380 of NC_058342.1, read as the reverse complement.
ATATCATACTTGTCTTTGGCGGAGATTGATTTGTGTTATTCGAGCAATTCATCTGTTCTTACTTTTTGGCTGTAGTTTAGATGGTTTATTTGAATTTGAAAGTTCTCTGTTTTAATATTTTCATTAAAATTTATTGTGTACTTGTTTTAAGCACTTTGACCAAATTGTTTTGGTTCTTTTTCAGAATCTATTTTTTTGTTACTTTTATTTTTATTTTTCAGAACTTCTGAAGAACAGTTTTTATAAAATATTTCGTTTTTGTACGTTGAAATTGTTTGACTAATTTCTAAATTCTCGTCTTGTACTAGTTTGTCTTTTTCTAGTATTTCTCTTCTAACAAATCAATATGTGCCTCATAATCTGACACTGTACCAATATCATACTTGTCTTTGGCGGAGATTGATTTGTGTTATTCGAGCAATTCATCTGTTCTTACTTTTTGGCTGTAGTTTAGATGGTTTATTTGAATTTGAAAGTTCTTTGTTTTAATATTTTCATTAAAATTTATTGTGTACTTGTTTTAAGCACTTTGACCAAATTGTTTTGGTTCTTTTTCAGAATCTATTTTTTTGTTACTTTTATTTTTATTTTTCAGAACTTCTGAAGAACAGTTTTTATTAAAAATTTCGGTTTTGTTCATTGAAATTCTTTGACTAATTTCTAAATTCTCGTCTTGTACTAGTTTGAAACTTTTGATACAATCTAGACCAATTAGAAAATCATAGTCAAAGTTTTCTTTGTCTATTACAAAAACGTTTATTTTCTTTTCAATGTTGAAAATTTTGACATCTTAATTGACTATGCCATTTGATTTTTTTACGCCATTGATCGTTTTTAAATTTGGGCTAGGTAAATTAATATTATTATTATATGTTCTCAATAATTTTGAATTTATTAATGAGACATTTGAGCCAGAATCATAGACTCCTAATACTTCTACCTTGCCATTTAATACTAATTTATTTTGCAGTGTACATTCTAATTGAGAGTTGTTTACAAATTTTATTTGATTGCCTTTTTTGTTTTTCTCATTAAAATAACACATATCTTCAGGATGATATCTATGTTTTTTCCCCAACTCTTCACACATCCTACAGGGTTTTTTGTTTAACTTTTCTTTTGAGACTTTTAAATTTTTTTTTGCACTAGCATCTTTGTTTTTAACCAGGTATTCTAGACTTTTGAGTGAATTAAATAAATCTTTGGTTTCTTTTATTTCTGATTTACTAATTTTATTTGTTATAGTCAGGCAAACCTACTGCGATCAAGTTTATCAGAATTTTATTATCTATAGATTTGTCCATTTCCAATAACAGTTTTTCTTTCTTTAGAGCATAATCTAGTAAAGGTGCATTCAAGTATTTAAAATTGAGGGCGTATTTCGTTGGTGACCAACCTTCATCCTGATAAGTATCACAAAAAGCATTTTTCCAGGTTGTCCACTCCGAATTAATTGTTAATTCTGTCAGCATTGAGCTGTACCAATCTAAATAGGAACCTTCTAAAAACAATCTAAAGACTTCTATTTTTTCTTGATTTTTCTCTAAGTTTAAGCACTCACATTCACTGTCAAATGTATTCATCCATTGCGTTACAGAGTTTGTTTCACAGTTGAATTTTTCTAGCACAAACTTCTCTGCTAACTTGTTTACATTTTTTGGTTGATTCAATTTTAATTGAGCACAGTTATTTATGATTTCTTGTAAATCTTCTTTTGAAATAACACCTGTGGAATTTGTTATCCCTGTCAGTTGTGATGTAAACTTCACCTCCAGTCGTCGTGATTGAGGTTAGGTATAGGGCTGATGTTTTTTCATCAGTTTTTCCATTTTCTTTTGTATCAAGAAATGTCGTTTTGTAAGGATGTATGAAAATTATTGGATTAAGTTGACACTGTCAATTAAAAACACAACTGAGTTTCTCTGTAATAAAAAGATACTTTATTAATCACTACAATTTTTACACTATTTACAAAACCTTACCTGTAATAAAAAGAAACGACATTTAATGCTATTAATAACAATGTCGACTTTTAACCACAAATAAATTTCACTTAATTAATTAATAATTCAATAATCATACACGAATTCTAGCTGCACGTGTTTTCAAGCTAATCAAAACTTCTTTATTACAATGTCGACTTTTAACCACAAACAAGTTTCACTTAATTACCACCTGCATTACCGACGCTCGGTAGAGCACGGCAATATTCAAAATTAAGAAAAGGATTAATTTTAAATTTATTTAGTTAATTAAAGTTACAATTCAATTTACAATTGTATAAAACGTTAAGTAACAACAATTTAAAATAAATATTTTAATGAACCAAATTATCTAACAATCCGAACATATGTCAAACGATTTTGTAACAAGTCTGATTTGTACATTAGATAGTTTACTTTATATATGCTTTTAAAATACTGCTTAGTAATTAAGGGATGTGTTTTAAAAGATCCTTTTTGTAATATGATCTATTGTATATCACCTTAGACCGTCCAGATGTTTTAATATTAATTTTATTGTAAGATATTTCTCTTAATATTTAAAGGTCAGTTTTCTGAGAAACTATTTGAGTATATATTTAAAACTAACTTTCTAAAATAACTATTCTAATTTATGGACACTAATCTATATATATAAAAAGAGTGTTTGTTTGTATGTCCCCGATTTTCCCTAAAACTAACCATTGACCTTCGGTAGGGGATTATGTCATTGGGTAGCCCTTAGGCTCCCATTGTGAATAAGGGAGTTTGATGGGGGTGCATTGTGAATAAGGGAGTTTGGTGGGGGTGGAAATAGATTTAAAAAATAGTTCTAATAATTTTCAATAGATGGCGCCACTGTCAATAGTACAATTTTCACTAGATGGCGCTACTGGCGCAAATGTCTTTCGATTTTTTAGTTCTAATAATTTTCAATAGATGGCGCCACTGTCAATAGTACAATTTTCACTAGATGGCGCTACTGGCGCAAATGTCTTTCGATTTTTCTCGAAAATTCTGGAATGTTCCATGGATTTCTGTTTCATGAAGATAATGTTTCGGTATCGGGATTCCGACCATTTCGAATTGATTTCGATTAATTGCAGGTATTGGCACAGCTTGTGTGTTTTGATTCCTTTTACCATACTTGTAGAGAATATAAATTATGCTTCTTATTATAATTATTATAACAATAAGTAATGGCCATGTTACGAGATGTTTATATAGTTTATTTGCTATTAGTTCCAAATCGTCTGTATTTTCTAAGTCGTAGTTAGCTAGTTTTTTCATTCTAATATCAGGTTGTTTATAGGAGATGTTTATTTTATTGAATAATATTTGTTCCACTTCGATATTAGTGTAGTTTCCAATGTTCCATATCGTATACCATTAATATCCATATAACATTGATTGAGGGTAATATGAAGTTTGCCAACAAGATTGGTAATGTTTTTCCCACATGACAAACTAAGGTTAAATTCGGTGTTTGTAAAAATTATAAAATGATTAGTAACTAATACGATGCAATGTCCAATAAGATTTTCCATTATTTCCATTTCCCATGAAATGCGTTTTCTGAAGTTGCGTTGTGTAACAAATGTAGTCTTGTTCTATTCTTTCGTAATTATCATCTATTATAAATGAATATTCGTTATGATTATGTAGGATTAAATTAGTTTCGGGAATTGTAGAGATAGGATATATAATCGTTTAAGTAAAGTTAGCTGAATTTAATGCTTACGATTTTAATAACTCATATACATCTTCTAAGTTTATTAGATTAATGTGTTTATCTAACTAATTTTTGATCAATTTCAATTCGTTATAACTCAAAATATGTCTAGAAATAACGTTTTTCGTAGCTACACGAATACAAGTAATTATGTTGTCTATGTGCTGTTGAATAAAATAACTAGCTTGAAACCGAATAGAAAAAAAAAAAATTGTGATTGTAAGATTTGTGACTTTTTTTGTTTCTAAATTCAATACGAATAGTCCTTGAGTAGTGCTAATATCTTTATATGTCGTTATCTGCCGTTTCACATAATCTAAAATCGATTATTTTTTCTCACTTTAATTTTTCTTTTATGATATTTACGTACTTTACGCAAGTGACTCATGATACCCAATTAACCGCCTGGGTTCGGCGTTGTCCTTGGAACATGCCTTGTTATGCTCATCGATGGCTACTCGGCATGTCCAGGCCAGGTCAGCACTTTTACAAAGGCCGGAAAGACATACACATGACATCCGCCGATACAAGGTAGGCAGGAGTGCTTCCTCAACTGAAGGTTGTGATTTAAGCTCTAACACACTGCCGCCACGAGCCCGTCCTCAATTCACTAGCACATTCAAGGAAAGGCAAACGCCCTTTGTATGGGGTTGGACGCAAGTGACTCGTGATACCCAATTAACCGCCAGGGTTCGGCGTTGTCCTTGGAACATGCCTTGTTATGCCATCTATGGCTACTCGGCATGTCCAGGCCAGGTCAGCACTTTTACAAATGCCGGCAAGGCATACACATGACTTTAAACAAATTTAAAATCCAGGTGAAGCCGATTTCCACCCACATTAGGACCAGGGGAAGCTGGACCCGCAAAGACTCTATCCCACCCCAGATAGAAAAACAAGAAAGCCCCCGGTGAAGAAAGTAGGAAAAAAAAGAAAATAATAAATAAAAATAAATATTCTGACAATGGAACCACACACATATACAGCAACACTTAGAACTAGGTGGGCCATTAGTAAGACCGCAACCCCATAACAATGCCCCCCCTAACGCCTCAACCAGGATACTCAACACCAGACACGCACATCAGTGGCCAATGGCGGGGCCCGTAACCTTCCGCCAATGCTCACCGAACACGTCTCGGAGGCCAACTACTACCAATAACCAACAGACCACACTCGTTGGAAACCATTCCACACCTGAAACCTACAAATAGTCAACACTTATAACTAATTAACAACAATTAAATGTATCAACACCAATATCACAGTAGTAAAAAATCAATTCTTTCATAAGCTTGCTACAGTTAGCTCTCATCTCACTGCCACGCCCCGGTCGGACAGAGACGGTCAGGCGCGCACCCAGTTGCCAATGGCCACCTCATCCCACGGATCATCCGCCATCCATTGAGTTCTTAGGGCAAATGCCCTGTACATGAATCCACGAAAAAGTTCCCGATCGCCGCCGTGGTCAGTACCTCGTTCACACACCAGGTCCCACCGCTCCTCCTGACGGACATACCATTCAGGTCGCGCAACCGCTCGTACGCACCACAATCGCAAAGAAAGTGAACTGCGCCTTCATGGTCTGCACCACAAACGCAACCTGGATCATCTACCAGACCTCTGTCGAAAAGGTGACCTTTGAGCCTCCCGTTCCCAGTCAGAAGAATTCCCTCCTGAAGGGAAAACTGCCAGTCCCCTCACCTAGTAACGTCCAATACATTCGGAATGAACCGGAACGTACGATCCCTGTCCAAGAGGCTCCACCTCTTCTGCCACCGCTCCCAAGCCCTCTTATGGATGAGTGTTTGGAGCTCCACAGTCCTCATCTCATTTACTTCATTTACTCCCATCAGGTCTAATTCATCGAACTGCCAGCCTCACCTCAACTTAAGTAGGCCTACCCCCCTCAAACCTTCAAGATACCCGGAAGACTACCACCGAGCACCTGGAGGGCCTCAGTGTAGACCGTCCTACACACCCTTAGTGCCCCATACAGAACCACCCGCCGTGCTGCCCCGAGCATCCGTCGAGCGCTCTCCAGTCTGAGGCACTCAAACCAGACAGATGCACCAAAGAGAGCAACTGCCTCAACCCAGCCTATGATAATGACTCGAGCAGACCTAGCATGCAGCTAGGTGAGCGTACCCATACGTTTGACCACCTTGGGTCTCAAACCACGCACATGTGCTCCAAAGCTCATCCTTTCACCAAGCTTAATACCGAGGTAGAACACTTGCCCAACACCGACAATGTGCTTGGTCTCTCCTCCCACATTCTCACGCATATTACGATGCCCCGGACCCAGTTCTTTCAGGAGCATACAGACCATCTTGCTGCCCGACACTTCAGCTCCCACGCTGCGTCCCCAGTCATAGACTGGCACCATGAATACCTCCACAGAAATCTTTAGCGCGCCGGGATTAAGAGATCGTCTGCGTACGCAACCATCTTCACACCATTATCGACAATTTCTGTTAGTAAATCATCCATCACGAGGTGTAGATACGGACATCGTGGCGGAGATACTAATCGTGAGGTACCTGCGTTTACGCTTAACCCTCAGGCCCCCCACGCTGGTAGGATTGAGATACGCTCAATCATCGCACCGAGGACACTACTTGCCCAAGGCTATCAGTTTTTCCTGTCGGTGTAGATACGTGTAGATGATACGTGTAGATACGTGTAGTATAAAAAGGCGTAGATACGAACCTAAGCCCAAGTTGTATCCATATGTATAAATGCATTTGTATGGATGGATTTTCGAGGGATTTCTACCTCTCAGTTTACACCCACGGCCCAGCAGTTTCCCAACTGCCGTAGCTCGCCCACCAAATAGGAAGTCGGGATTGGGATATACCCAATCTATACGCATTTCAGGTGAATAACCTCGAACTACCAACGCCTCGTGAATTGCAGGTCATACAGCACCTTGGTTGAGAGTGAAGCCTATCTAGTGCCCCTACTGACTCTACAAGTGCCCGCCACAGCTTACCATAAGGTGCGAGATTGCATCCCCCTCTAGTCTGCGCTAGAAGTCCTTCCACTTCCCCCACGAGTCCTTCCTCAATTCACTGACGCGCACACTGGCAGCGTAAGTCCCTGTGTACGGGGCTTGGATGTAAGCGACCCGTGGTACCCACACTTCCGCCTGGGTTGGGCGATGTCCCTTAGACCCTTGGAGTTATGCCTTTATGGCTACTCCTTCAGGTCCAGTCCAGATTGGTGCTTATAACACGCCAATTGTTGTAGGCATGCCTTAAATGCTGAAGGCCATAGCTGAAGGCTAATTAAATGGACCTTCGGTGTTATAAATCCACTTTGACTTCCCAACCCCACATTAATGATTCTATCCCGCCCTGATAGTTAATACGATAGCCCCTGATAAAGTGTTTGCACAATTGCAATAGGAACGCCCGCCTACATGCCCGTTTACCGTTTATGAGAACCCCACTGAGGTCCCGCTCATTCCTGACTGTACGCTTTATGCCCATGTCATGTATGTTACGGTAGCGTTCCATTAGTCTCCACAAGGACTAGATGGGTCCTCCTCTAGTCCCCGTATGAACAAGTGTACATTCAGGCCAGCATGCCCCGTAAGTATAAATCCCTCCTGTATGCTAAATTGCCAGTTCCACAGTTTTGCGTGCTCCCTAACGTCGCTTACGAAGCGGCGAGTCATGTTTCCTACCTCAAATAACGCGCAACGCTTTTGCCACTTGTCAAGTGCTCTGCTCTCAATAAGTCGTTCTGCTTCCGCCAAGGACAATTCAGCCCCTTTCGCAGGCGAGATGAGACCATGCTCGTCCAAATCTAACCCTCGCCGCAGCCTAAAACTATCGGCCCTCCTCAAGTACTCTAAATCCCATGGGAGGCCATGACTTTCATGACCTCCGTTGAGACCGTCCTACAGAACCTCCATACACCCAGCAGTGTGACTCTTTGCGCTCTGAGTATGGTCTTCCTACCAATGCCCCAGGACTATCGCGCCACGCCAAACAGTGCCTTGGTCTCAACAACCACTCTTACCAGTAGACATCTATTCCCCACTCCCGTCTCACTATTCTGTTATACTTGCCCATTTGGCCTTCCACTTTACGTTTGATAGTTTTGACATGTGCACTCATGTTCATTCCCACCCCCATGTGTAGTCCCAGGTACTTGACATCAGTAACCATCTTTAATTGTCTCACTTCTCCTCCCACCATGATTATTCTGGGTCGTCTGTCCATCTTTAACTGTCCTTTAAGTGGCATATATACCGTCTTTGTCTCTGACACATCCACTCCCGCTTGTACTCCTCAATCCAGTACTGGTATCATGACCGTATTAACGCCATCGAGCACCCCTGCTCTTGTGTCAGCCTCTACCAACAAAAGAAAGTCGTCTGCGTATGCCACCACCCCTATGCGTCTCTCCTCCAGTGTATCCAGTAGCGCATTAATACACAGATTCCAAATGATCGGACCCGCCACTGAACCTTGCGTACATCCTCTGACTAATTTCACCCAAATCCGTTGTCTATTCGACACACTACAGGCGTACCTGTCCGAGAAGTAACTCTCCCATAGTGTTCTGTTCTGCACGCAGCCAAGCTTCCACCGTCCTGCCTTTTCAAAACCCAAATTGGGCAATAATCCACCTGCCAATCATAATTGTATCCAGGCGGCCCACCATTGTCCTCTACAGAACCTTTCTCATGCTGTTTAATAGACTCAAAGGTCTGTAAGATCCCGGGTCACACTTGCTCTTATTTGTGCCCTTGGGGAGAGCCAAAACTCTCGCCATTTTGCAATATCCTGGAACGTATCCATCCTTCCAGCACGCATTGAACAGCTCCATAATGACTTCCGGTATTGCCTCCCATATACTCATAACCATTTCATTCCTCAAGCCGTTCAAGCCGGGAACTTTCCCGTCTTTAATCGACTGACGGACGACGCGACATCCTCCTAGGAGAGCACCTGTGGTCCCCTCTCTCGTTCAAGAGAGTGCCCTATTATATCCCTTTCCTCAGCTTCTCGTACTTTTATAGCACCCGGAAAGAACGCCTGAAGCAGAAACTTAACACTTTCCTCCCATGATATTGCACAACGCCCCTCGAATCTTATGCATTCAATACCCTTTGTGTTAGCGCTACGACAAACCTGATATGCCATCCCCCAGGGGTCACTACTTCTTACTATCCGATGCCAGTATTCACGCTTTTTCTGTTTCACTGCGTCAATGTATGACCTCCTGGCATGCCTAAATGCTCTTCTCATTTCTACTTTGTGTATTCCCAGCCTAGTAATCTCCCTCTGTAGTAGCCGCCTTTGCTTACTTAGTCCCTTCTTCAGACGTGCAAGATTTGCATTCCACCATGCAGACTTACGTTCTGGTTGATTTCGCTTCTTTCTCGGACATGCTTCATGCGCCCGACTGATCCATTCATCAAGCTTCACCAGCTTGTCTCGTATGTTCAGCCGGAGGTATGCATCCATCCCAAAAGGAGCCACTTCTTCTTTCATACACTCCTCGTAGCTGTCCCAATGCACCCCTTTGATAAACGATGGTCCCTGATGTCACCATCATTGACCATTTAAAATCCCAGTCCTCGCAATCCCCTCTACACATTGTGACATCAATGTCACTCATGCCCCTGGGACCATCCAATTCGTATCGGTAGTCCGGCTGATTGAGCACTACTATATTGGGCTGCAGGATCCATTCGGAAAGTAAGTTCCCCTACCCTCCGAAGGGCGTCCCCTGCCCTTCCGAAAGGCGTGCCACATCACTGACGTTGCATTGGCATCTATCCCGATCAGTAATCTGCCCCTGCAGACACGCAGAACTCTTTCCATCTGATCAATTGTAATAATTGATATCACCCCTGGGAGAACAATATGTGCTACACACATATGCCTCCCCAAAATCTACTTGGATCCAAACAACCACACATGTTTCCTTGGATTAGCCTTCCACTATCATGCTCTCAAGGGACCGATCGTTCACGAAAACAGCTGCCTTGTGTTTCCCCACCCCATACACTCGCATCCACCTTGGGAGGCCCTTGGGTGCTCCGTATCTGGAATATGTCTCTTGGAGGCGAGCTACACCTACACTTTCACATACGAGCACTGGACCCAGCTCAGCCATCACAGCGTAAGACCCCTGGCAATTCATCTGGGCAATTCTGAATCTAGTGTTGGTCATCAATCTCTCCTTCAATCACTTCTACTTTTGCAAAAACATCGGGCACCCTGGTTAGGAAGCACTATGCGTGCTTGCCATAGCTACCCATCTCTCCAAACAGTTGTTGCATGGTCAAATGCTTTTCCCGTTCCGACACTTCAAGTTGCACACTGCTCTCCCGTGACACAACCTCCCTATTCGCAACTGGTCTATCGCTTCTAGCTACTGCCAGTTCTATCCTTGTCTCAACTAGCTTTTCTTTCAGGGATCTTATAGCATGAGACGCCGCGTAATAATAACATCCATTGCCCTCAACGGGTCCCCTTCCCGACATAGACAGGCCTTAACTCTCTTTTCGGCTCTCACATTCGCACTCCCCGGTGTGCCGGAAGACCCCCCCCCGCTGTTGTGCCAATAGAACATTCCCTCACTGATTCGGCCGAACCTGGTGTACCTAGTGTCACTGGTCACCCGAGGTTTCTTGAACTCCTGCACAGAGCCATCAGAATTCACCGAGCCCGCCCTTTCTCGTTTTTGGGGCTCTTCCCGTTGGGAGGTGTCCATCTTCTCCTCCTCCACAAGCAGTTTCTCCAGAACCACTCTCTCCCCATCTTTGACTGTGAGCAGTCTCCACTTCTTTTAGTTGACGCCTTGGTACCACAGGCAGGGCCAACTTAGTAGTGTAGATACGGATAGATAATGGTGTTTGTCTTACGTGAGGTACCTAGCTATCTTTGTTAAGCCACCCCCCCCCCCCACGGTCGGATAGTGCCATGACACCGTCTAACAAGACCCCCTTCGGTAGGGCAGGCCACTGGGATCGCCCAGTTACCACGCCAAGACTTCTAGTGTATCTTCCATCTTGGCTACCAAAATCCCTAGCAGGTCGGGATCGTCACCTTGATTTAGTTCGCGCCGTATCTAAAAGCACTTAAGTCAGACAGCTCGTCACCCGAGTTGAGACCCGCAACTCACACGTCACGAAAGGTAAGAATCCGGTTGTTCTCGCACACCGGGACATTGGAAGTTTCCCTTACTACTCCTACCTGAGCCCTGAGTTGGGGAAGGTACCCAAGTATGCTCATTATGACACCCAGCAATGTGGTTCACACCTACCTAATGCGTTCGAATGTGGACACACCCGATCATAGTCAGGTGTGCCATAGAGAAATTATAGAAAATATAAGGTGAAGGATAAAATAGATAGATAGATTTTGGGTTGAAATAACTGTTAGTATATATAATAAAATATAATTAATATTTAATAGAAAAGTTTTTACACCACTAGTCAAATGACAAATTATTATATTGCAAGTAAAAGTTTAATTAAATAATGCCAAGCAATATGTAGTAAGATTCGCAACTTGCCTTGCATATCAATAGATGAGAAGAATAACACGCCTTTCCACCGAAATATCGGAATTTTATTGTCGAACTCATTGTACACATATGCATACACAAAAAGCATCGTTCGTTTGCTTATGGAATATGTGGAGGTCATGTAGAATACAACACGGCCTATCACATGCCGGCACTATAAGTATAGTCAAAAACGACAAAGCATCATCCCCAGTCAACTACTGTTGTATGACATAATAGAATGGATATTAGTTAAATCGAGATACATAATATCGTAGAAAAAGGGTTTATTATTTTCAATAATACTTCAGTTTGGTTCCCATAGATGTTTGTGAATGATTTAATAATAATAGTATTAATAATTCGACAATAATTTCTTAGACTTGTTGAACTTAATTCGACAATAATTTCTTAGACTTGTTGGAATTAATTATGAGCCGTAGTAAATCCTGTAAAATAATTTTATTGTTATATGTATAAGTTTCGTTGCAGTTGGGCCAGCGTCAAAGTTCCCCAAGCTTTGGGGATGCTACTCTTTCATTTCTCTTTCCATACATACACTCATTCCATATCATACCATTTACACCCAGGTTTTTACATTCTTTCAGCTATAGCTCGTTTCCTCATCGTAGCTGCTTTTAACACAAACTCACTAAAACACTCTGGCGCTTTTCTGGATGCCAGCACTTGGCTGACATCCCATCCTCTCGCTCTATTACCTTTCAAATCCATTTCAGATAAATTTCTGAATCTTCCATACATCCCAAAATCGCACAACATATCATTCCTATCTGCCCACTCAGCCCCACACATACAACCTGGGTCCCCGCATATTCCCCTGCTGAATCTGAAGCCATTAAGTGTACCATGTCCTGTCAGGATATAACCTTCCTCCCAAGTAAACTGCCAGTTTTCATCCTCCCACTCATCATCAACCGCACATATTTTACGAAATCGTATGTTTTTCTTCCATTCTGACTCATACTCCATCTCTCCTGCCATTTATCTATTGCCCTCTCTTTTATTATCTTTATCGTATCACTTTCATTCATTTCATTTACTTCCTCGTTACTTACTTAATCAATCTCACTCTTAAACCCTTCTTTACATTCGCTCGTCTCAAACATAGTAAGTCCCACGGTAGACTACCGGCCAGGACCTGCATAGCCTCCGTGGAGACCGTTTTGCACACATTCAGACACCCATGGAGTATGACACGCTGTGCCATATCCATCATCCTTCTGTAGTATTCATATTGTACACACTCATACCAGATACTAGATAACTAAGCCCCACCCATCACCCTCAACATTTTCTCTCGCAAGGCAGCGATGTGCTCCCTAAAGCTCACCCTCTCACCAACCCGCACTCCCATATACGTTACAGAAGAAACCCATCTGACATGCCTCACACCATCGTCCAAATTCACACGTAGTCTTCTTTTAATATTCATTTTACCTTTAAGGAGCATAGCAACTGTCTTGCTATTAGACACCTCTACCCCCATCCTAGCGCCCCATTCATAAACTGGCCTCATACATTCGTTAACCTTTCCTTCCAATCGTATTATCGAATCATCCTCAATCATTAAGAGGAGGACGTCTGCAAATGCAGTCGCTTTCACATTCATTCCTTGAAGTCCGTTTTGTAGTCCAGTCATACAAATATTCCATAGCGTCGGACCTCCAATGGAGCCTTGCGGACATCCCGTCGTAAGCCGGAACCACACTCTTTCATTCGCAGACTCCGCACATGCATATACACTCCTATCTTAGTCAGCTGAAGGCATTCTTAAAATCAACACACACCCAGCATATATTTCTTCTCACATCTTCGCACATTCTCTTTCGCTCTATTCCAGGCATCTTCAGTACTTTTCCCAATACTAAAGCCATATTGAAGATCATTCCATCTGTCAGTTATATTTTCATCCAGCCTATCAACCATGATTCCTTTGTGGAACCTTGCCCAGTCCGTTGAGCAAGCTGATTGGCCGATAGAAGCCTGAGTCACTCGAATTCCTATCAGGGCCCTTCAGGATTGGAACATTTTTTGCTAATTTCCAAGGTCCTGGGAAGAGCCTCTCACGCATACAACTATAACCATTATAACAAACATAACCATCACAGAATTATATCACAGTTTCAAATCACAGTGGGGAGGCATTGGTGGGATCACGACCTCCCATCAATGCTCCCCCTTAATCCGCACACCGCCCACAGTATCCTACTCAGGTACGACATATACTTACAACTAAACAGGAAAAATAAATAACTAAATAATTAAATAGGTTAAAACCGAACTACGCCAAAGATTGAAATTCGCCATATTATATCAATAATATTACCCCAAGTCGGATAGGAAGTCAGTCGAGCACCCAGGCACAAATGACCACCTCTTACCCTGGGTCCTCGGCCATAAATCTGCTCCGCAGGACAAATGCCGTGTGGACAAAACTTCCAAAACGACCCCTACTCTCGGCAGTGAAAAACACCTCACTGAAGCACCAACTGCCCTCACTCCACCAAATATTCATGCCGCCCAGGTCACGGAACCGCTCATGAGCCCCGCAATCACACATGAGTGTATCGCATCCTCGCGGTCCGCACCACAACAGCACCCAAGGCTATTCGCCAATCCCCTGTCAAAGAGGTGGCCACTAACCCGCCCGTGACCCGCCAGGACGTATCCCTCAAGTAGGGAGAACGTTCAATTCCGCAACCTAGTAACCTCACGGACATCGGGGATAAACCGGAACGTCACGCGGCCCTTATCAGAAAGGAACCTACTCTCGTGCCACCGGTCTCAAGCCCTCGCATCGATGAGCTTCTGGAGCTCATCCAACTCCATCCCTGCCGCCTCGTCGATTCCCACTAGATCCAGCTCACCAAAGCGGAATCCTCTACGCAGCATAAATAGGTCTGCCCTCCTAAGAACCTGAAGATCCCACGGGAGACACCCTCCTAATACCTGGAGGGCCTACCAATACCAAGCATTCTGCGAGCGCTCTCCAAACTCAAACACCTTGCCCAGGCAGCTGCACCGTACAGATCCGCTGCCTCCAGCCAACCTTTGATAATAATTCGTACAGACCTAGCCCGCAACCCCCAATCCCAGGTGAGCACTCACATTGCTTTGAACACCTTAATCCTCAGGCGCCGTACATGAGCTCCAAAACTCATCCTCTCACCAAGCGTAATGCCCAGGTAGACCACCTGTCAAACCCAGGCAACAAAATAAAAAAATTAAGTGCTAACATAAATTATCAAAATGATACAATAACTTTTGGTAGAATTCAAAACAAATTGTATACAAAAACATTACATCAGTATCAAATATACCAGTTGGAACCTTATCAACAAAAATATATAGAGGCTCCAGTTAACGTAAAAGAAGGTGACGTGTTTTTACCATGCATTAAAATTAACGAATTTGTAGAAATAATAGACGGCTTGTATACCGTGATAAACAATAAAGCACCTGTTCTATTAGTTAATAATTCTGATTCACAACAGAGTGTTATAATAAGTCAACCACTCACAGCAGAAATTCTAAATCACTACCAAACTTTAACCAATATAAACGAACAATATGATAACGAATTTCCTAATCAGAATTTACGTCTTAGTCATCTAAATAACGAAGAAAAAAATGCTTTAATGCAGTTATGTTCTGAGTATAGAAACATTTTTTACTCAACAACAGAAAGCATGACGTTCACGTCCGATGTAAAACATTCCATATATACCAAAGACGAAATTCCTATATATACTAAAGGATTTAGGTAACCTCATTCTCAAAAAAAAAGAAGTAACAAAGCAGATTAACGAATTGTTGGGAAAAAACATCATACGCCATCGAATTCTCCTGTAAAAAGACAGATTCTTCCAGCATAAAGAAATTTTGTTTAGTAACCGACTATAGAAAGCTGAACGAAAAGACAATTGACGATCGTTACCCATTGTCAAATATATCTGACATTCTTGAATAAGTTGGGTAAATGCCAATATATCACTTGTGTGGATTTAGTTTCGGGGTACTATCAAACAGAAATGGATCTTAAAGATATGGGCAAGACAGCATTTTCTGTAGATAACGGACACTATGAGTATACTCGTATGTGTTTCGGCCTTAAGAACGCTCCTGCAACGTTCCAAAGAGTTATGGATAACATGCTCCGTGAATACATTGTAAAAAACGTATTAGTAAATATGGATGACATAATTGTATTCTCTTCTTCTTTACAAGAACATATTATAACTCTTCAAAAAATTTTTGATAAATTACGATTGCACAATTTTAAAACATAATTAGACCTGTTAAACCTAACTGGAAGGAATTAAACCTAACCCAAAAAAATAGCTGCGATTGAAAAATATCCACCTCCAAAAACTGTCACGGAAATAAAATAGTTTTTAGGACTAATCGGATATTACCGCAAATTCATTAAAGATTTTGCTAAAATAACAAAACCGATGACTTCACAACTTCGTAAAAATAAAGTAGTAGATTATAAAAATAAAGCCTATATAGAATCATTTGAAATTTGTAAAACATTGTTAAAAGGAGATCCAATTCTCCAATATCCCGATTTTACAAAACCTTTTATTTTAACAACAGACGCGTCCAACTTGGCGATAGAAGCTATTCTATCACAAGGTACTGTTGGTTCATACAAGCCAATTTCCTTTGCTTCAAGAACATTAAGCAAAAGCGAACAAAAGTATTCCACAATTGAAAAGGAATTACTTGCTATCGTTTGGGGGATGTAAACAGTTTAGGCTCTATTTGTTCGGGCAAAAGTTTAATATTTTAAGGGACCATAAGCACTTAAAATGGGTATTTTCCTTAAAAGAGGCCAACTTGAAAATAGTGAGATTGAAAATAAAATTACTCGACTATAATTTCAATATAGGCCATAAACCTGGTAAAATAAATACTAATGTAGACGCATTATCTAGGGTTCAAATAAACAATTTAAGTAGCAATAGTACCCTAAATTCAGTCGAAGAAAATCTTAATCCCGGTATTTGAATATCCGAACGTACATTAAATGAATATTCACAACAAATACTAATTAAATTAGGAACAAAAAATGAAAGAAAACTAATTAAATTATTTAAAACAAGACAACAGGTTATATTAACAATACCAAAAATTAACGAATCCATAACTATTAAAATTTTAAACACAGAAATTGTTAACAATAAGCAAAACGCTATCTACACAGAAGACAATATCTTCAATGTAATTCAAAGAGCATATTTAAAACATTTTGATTCAAAATTAAAAATCATTCGGTGTATAAAATTCTTACAGGATGTTGAAAACATAGATGAACAAACGAAACTGACAAAAGATTATCACGAATTATCAATCCACCGTGGGATTCATGAAGCACTAAATCATCTTAAAAGGTTATACTATTTTGACAATATGAAGTCAAAGATTCTAAAATATATAAATAATTGTGATATCCGTAAAATAAACAAATATGAAAGGCATCCACTAAAAATCAAGTTGACACAAACACAACAGGCAAACAAATCATTAGAAATTTTACACATTGATATATTTCATGTAGATAATACAAATATTTTAACTCAAATTTACAAATATCATAGATAAATTTAGTAAATATGGAGAAGCTACGGTTATGAAAGCTAGAAATTCAAAATATGCTTTCGATGCACTGAGACATTATTTATCAAGGCACGGTATTCCTGATCTTATAATTCATGATCCCGGTATGAAATTCGAAGGCCATGATTTTAAAGATTTTCTGAATCTTTATAGTATTGGTAACCACACTACTTGTGCTAGAAATTCAACCGGCAATTCACCAGTTGAACGATTTCATTCAACTTTAGTAGAATTAAAAACAATATTAAAAACTACTCATAAAAATCTAACAATAGTGGAGCAATTAGATATGGCTTTATTAACTTATAATAGTGCCATACATTCAAGTACCAAGCTTACACCTTTTGAAGTAATAAAGGGAATCAGAGATAATCAAATTTTAAAACCTACCACCGATAATATACATTCTGCTTATGCTAATAAACATACCGAGGAAACACAAATTATAAAAGATTTAATCACTAAACAAAACGATAAATTAAAGCAAAAATTGGAAGTCCGAAACAAAGAACGAATTGACCCTCCAAATGTAACAGTAGGCGAAAATGTTTTTGTAAAACAGAATAGACGAAACAAAATAGCACCCAAATATACAAAAGATAAAGTACTAGAAAATAAGGGTAAAACTGTTAAAGTTAGAAATGCTCAAAAAGTACAAAAATATCATTTAGGAAAATTTAAAGTGAGAAAAAATAATCTGTTTCAGATTATGTGTTGTTAGGCAGAAAATTACTTTTAACGACATAAGCAGTACTCAAGGACTATTCGCGTTGAATTTAGGGACTATAAAATTAATCTGTCATTATAATAATTTCATTCACGTAGTTAATATTAATCCATTAATCGAATCAGCTAACCAAATTAAACAAAACTTATTACACGAAAAAGCTAATCTCATCACTAATCCTATGAGAGATACAACAATGCTTCTAGTAGAAATAGATAAAGTAATTGACAAAGTTCATATTTGAATGTCATTTCATAGAAACAAACGAGGGCTTAAAAATGGGCTAGGATCTTTGATAAAAGGTATCTCGGGGAATATGGATAACGATGATGCTATATGCATAAACGAACAGATTAGGAATTTAGAAGACAATGAATTGATTTTAAAACAGGGACAAACAAATCAACATCCATTAAATCAAGAAATGATCAAACGATTTAGCAATATTACAAATTTTATAAATGCAGAACAAACCAAATTAAAGCACATAATCAATTCTTTTAATGACTATAACGTATTGCAACAACAAATCTTACAATCACAATATTTCTCTTCTATTCAGTTTCAAGTTAGATATTTAGATCAACAAATAGACAATATAATTACTGCTATTCAATTAGCCAGAGAAAACGTTATTTCTAAACATATTTTGAGTTATAACGAATTGAAATAAATCAAAAATGAGTTAGATCAACATATTAATTTAATAAACGTAGAACATATATACGAGTTATTAGGATTGAAAGCGTATTTTAATGATTCAAATATTATATTCATAGTGCAAATTCCTAAATTCAATTCAGCTAACTTTGCTTTAACGATTATATATCATATCCCTACAAATCATAGTAAAATAAATCCCGAAACTAATTTAATCCTACATAATCCTAACGAATATTCATTTATAAGAGATGATAATTACAAAAGAATAGAACAAGACTACATTTGTTACCCAACGCAACTTCATGACAGAAAACGTAATACATGTGAAATAGAACTACTGGAAAATCGTATTGGACACTGCATTAACGAGCAGATAGACGAAATGAATACTATATTGGAACTAGTTACCAACCATTTTATAATTTTTACAAACACAGGATTAAATATTAGTTCGTCATGTGGAAAAAACATTACCAATTGTATTGGTAAACTTCAAATTACCCTGAATCAATGTTATATGAATATTAATGGTTTACGATATGGAACATTGAAAACTACATATATTAATATCGTGGAAGTGGAACAAATATTATTCAATAAAATAATTATCTCCTATAAACAATCTGATATTAGAATGAACAAACTAGCTAACTACGACTTAGAAAATACAAAAGATTTGGAACTCATAGCAAATAAACTATATAAACATCCCGTAACATGGTCATTAATTATTGTTATAATAATTATAATAACAAGCATAATTTATATTCTGTACAAGTATGGTAAAAGGAATCAAAACACACAAGCTGTGCCAATACCTGCAATTAATCGAAATCAATTCGAAATGGTTGGAATCCCGAACTTTATGTTGGTTGATCGAACTACCTTGTAAACAACGGTAGTTTATTCTTAGACGGGAGGAGTTATATATCCTCTATTACTTATATTTTTTTTAGATATTTAAAACCATAATATAAAGTAACATGTGCATGTTACGCATTTGTTAAATAATAATTTATTAGCTTACATAAATTAGAATAGTTATTTTAGAAAGTTTATTTTAAATATTGCTATACTCAAATATTTCTCAGAAAACTGACCTTTAAATATTACGAGAAAGCTGACCTTTAAATAATAATATTAATGTTATAACATCTGGACGGTCACAAGTGTTGTACAAAAGATCATATTACAAAAAGGATCTTTTAAAACACATACCTTAATTGCTAAGCAGTATTTTAAAAGGACACATAAAGTGAACTATCTAATGTACAAATCATACTTATTATTACAATCATTTGACATAAGTTCGGATTGTTAGATAATTTGTTTCATTAAAATATTTATTTTTAATTGTTGTTACTGAACGTTTTGTAAATTGAATTAAATAAATAAATTTTTATTTAAATATCTGGTCTACGAGATATTAATCGCACCAAGCTCCTCGTAATAAATAAATGAACCACCCAATCCGCCCCCTTAATACTCCAGGGTCAGCCTGCAGCCCTGATGATTATGTCCGGATTGTCCGTCGTCCACGTCACAAGTATCAGGTTATGGTCACTAAACGCCGCCTCTTCGTGTATCACCCAGCTACCGAGGTACTCCTGCCAATACCCGCTGCACAGGGTAACGTCTATATCACTGGCCCCATCTTGACCCTGAAATGTGTATGCCCGACATGGCACATTCAGGACCCACAGATCCTTCCTAATAACCCATTATTCAAGAATTTCACCTCTGACGGCAGATCTCCGCCTTCTTTGATATACAAGCACTACCTGGTCTAGGGCCTCTGCATCTGCTTCAATACGCCCACCGAACCAGCAGTAAGCGCTGCAGACATAGAACTCGCCAGACCGACCCCGCACCCACACACAAGCAATACACTCCGTCGATAATCGTTTCACCAGCATGGCGTCCAAGGCCCGATCACAAATAATAACGACCGCCTTTTTGCGGCTCAGTCCAAGGACCCTCATCCTTGCCGGTAATCCTCGCACCTCTCCATATAGTACATAAGGCTCCTGCAGAAGAGCTATGAACTGACCTGGTTCCGGACCAGCCAGATACCCAGGTCACTCATAACACCATAGGCCTGTTGACAGTTGAGCTGGACAATCCTAAGATACGCCATCGGGACCGATCAAACGCCCCTTTAGCAACGCCACTCGTCTCCTATACTCAAGGCAGTCCACACTGACTGCCCTGTGATCACCTACCCGTCCACGCAAAACACACACGTTGCACCTGCGTGGGGACCCGCAATCCGCCTCCATATGTTCCGGCACGCCAAAACGCCAGCAGCGCCTGATTTTTTCTGTGCACCAAAACCGTCCTTAATTAAAAACTTCTGCCAGGCGTCAGGTAGTTCACAGAGGACATTCTGTGTTCCACCCTTACCTACTCTGTTAATCCTATTCTGTGCGAAACGGCCCAAGGTTCTTTTTTGCAACATCGGAAATAAACCTATCATTGCCACATGAGGTTGGGACGTCATAAATGAGAACCCTCGGCAAGACCCTTTTCGGGTCCTCCACCCGTAAACCACATTCGCTGAAGCCGCCACACTGCTTCAGCCTTACTACCTCCTCCGCGGATCGGGTCTCGATAGCGATCCCATCGCGCATCCTTCTCGCAGCACTAACACGGACATAGCGGCAGCTCTAGCACTCTATTCTTGACCTCGTCACCTGTCAAGGACTCAGCAGCTCCTAACTACCACCACGTAGGTCATCTTCGGTTTGGGTGCAGGCCTCGGCTTTTTAGGTTCCTTCTTAGCCATATCCATAGTCGTCCGCTCAGGCTGCACCGAGGGCTTCACCACCAGAGGCCCCACCTGAGCAGTACAAAGCAAGTACTGCTCCAACATATCCCTCACACTCGCCATCATCTCCTCCCTGAGTTCCTCGAATTCCCTGGAGCGAGATGGTGAGGGAGGCAGAGGAGTCGGCTGCCTAGACTCCAGCTGCCCTTTTCTCACCAACATACTCTCCACTAAGGTCCTATATCGTCTAATGACCTGTGTGACATCCATGACATATTGCTTACCAACCTTTCTTTCTCCTAACTCCCGGAGCACCTGCCTCGTCGTTGCAACTAGTGCCTCCAGTTTTTCACTGTATTCATCCACTAAGTCAGAATATCCCGAGCCTACCCCTGACGGACTCGATCGCACTGCCTCATTTTCCACCCTTCTCCTCTTCTCACCCACCACCTGCACAGAGCCCTTCGCTTGGCTTTTCTGCGCCTTTCCATCGATATTCATTTTGTCGCCCTTTTTCGCTGACGACTGACCCCCCCCCCCTGGTATCTACATCAATCAAATTAAGGTTTGCATTATCCATAAGCTGCTTAAACGACTAATCGTGTGCGAAGGAGTGAGCCGAGTATAGTTTAGAACAGGTACACCCAGGGAGACAACTGATCCCGTAGGTATCAGAGGCTCCCAAACCTGTACTCAGGGGCCCAACATTCACCTGGGGTTACCAGGAACGACACCGGAATTCACGGACGTGCTGTTACCTGATCGGAGCAACACAGGTTCCGACCCTTGTGTTCAACGCACACTTCCTGGCCAGGGTCCGAAGCTAGTCGGTAGACCTCCCCACCACCCACGCATCGGCGCTACACCTCCCGACCACAAAGCGCACAGCAGACCTCTGCTGATCCCAGATCAGCTTCGGCCATTCCTAGCGTGAATGAAAGATCGGCCAGCCACATGCATGAAAACATGAAAACAATAGGATAAGGCCACAAAACGCCACAAGACAGGCACAGAGTTTGGTTTGATGAGTTTTCCTTCCCATGCGCACTATTTGGTCTGGGGTAGCAAGCCCCAAACGATCAGCGGAAGGTGCAAGCCGTTCGGAATCCCCTATCCGCCACCCGGGGACCCGCCTGATACCAGTGTGCTCTGGTCCCACTGGCACTGCGGCCGGTGGCAGGAGTAGGTCGGGCAGTGGGAATGTCGCTAATCTATTCATGCGCGTCACTTATTAGATGACGAAGCATTTGGCTACTTGAAGAAAAGCATAATCACTCGCGCCATTAATATAAAGAGGGTAGGCAGCTATCTTCACTTTGAAGTTTTGGCAAGTATAAATGTTGAATTGTTCGAATATTATGGTTAATTAAAAATTATATTTATATAATATTCTCTTTATAAACATTTAAATAAAACCTCTCTAATTATGTAAACCCATATTCCTTCGGGTTGAAGAAATAAAATTTCCAATTTACTTTGCTTAGTCCACTTTTATTTATTTAATAAGTTATGAAAATGCCTATGTTAGACGAAACTAGTCAAAAATATTTTAAACTATTAAAATAATTAATAAATAAAAGTGGACTAAGCAAAGTAAATTGGAAATTTTATTTCTTCAATCTTAATTATGGAATTCCACAAATTAAGGTCTCTACAATTAATTATCCATATTCCTTCATTCAAAAAAGCGCGCTTTTGTTGGATGGATCTTTCTTTTGGCAGAAATTTTATCATTTTTATACCATGGGCGATTTTCGGGTATATCGGAGATCGATATGTTTATTCTGGATCGAAAACCATCATTCGTTGCTAACCTAATAGTGCTCTTGTTGTGCCAGTACAGTAGTGTAGGTTTGATGACATATTGGCAATTTGCTCTTGAAGCTGTCACATCCAAATAATCTCTCTTAAAGCATCGCAGATTAAAATTAATTTGGGTTCAGCCTTCGATAACGGGACAATTGATTGTCGTTTGCTAGTCCAAGAAATTATACCATTCGAGAATTTTACGTGAACCAGTACACGACCGCCTTTTGTCAATTTCTAATTCCCACTCGTCATTACTGAGAATTTTCATATTGCATTTTGTGACTTTCATGCATTTGAGCTTGCAATTAATTGTCCATAGCAGGTATTGAAAAATCCGTTTCACTCCCTGTCAGTGTATTTTATGGCATTATCTATTTGCTTATTAAATTCAACTTAATTTTCTAAAGGTTCAGCTTTCAATCAATCAATCAAGAGTTCCGTATCGACTAGAGTACGTTGGAGACCACTTTTTTCCATTTAATACTGTCATGAATACTACGGATGGGGTGGTTGAATTTAATGTTGGTCCATGTTATGATGTTATCCAGCCATGATGTTTTTTTTCCTTCCCCTCGTTCTTTTCTGCTGGAGTTTACCAATCAGAATCAGCTGTTGTGCACTTTATTTTTCTGAACGTATTATGTGACCAAGATATGAACAGTGCCTTTTCTTTATTTGGCTCACTAATAGTAGTTTTTCATTAATTATTTGCAGCACTTTTCATTGGTCACATAATCCATCCATTATATATTTAACATGCGTCGATACCAACATATTTCAAAAGCGTTAACTTTTAATGATCCTCTCTCACAAGCATACAAAAGCACTAACCACACATACGCTCTAAGAAACCGTACTCTTAGGGATTTTCTATTTTTAATGTTGCATAAGTTTTTCAGTTTGCAAGATACTGTTTTTGCCTGCCCTATTCTTTTTTAGTTTTTATTTCGACCGTTTGTTTATTTTCGTTATTAAAATTATATTTAAATGTGTTAACTTGTTTAATAGGCACAATATCTAAGTATTTAACATTTAATTTAAGTAGATTGTTTTATTGTTCTCGAGAAAATCATTACAACGGTTTTTTTCAAGTTAATTTTTAAGCCCGGATTTGACGACACTATCGAGTAGTTCTTGCACACTTTCTTCAGAATCCGCCAAAAGTACTGTATAATTTGTGTATCGGATGTTGTTAATGATTTGTCCTTTCACAGAAACTCTCATATTTAGATCTGCTGATGCTTCGTTCATAACTCGTTCACTAAAGAGATTATATAACAAGGGATAGTACACAACCTTGTCTTACTCCTTTTTTAATTGGGATTCATTGGGTTGGTTTGTAGAACATTTCAGATCCTTAATCAACATATCATTCTTTAAATTGTCAAATTCTTTTTCATAATCGATCGCATTCGAGTGATTGTTCGATTATAATTTTTAGAAATAAAACAGCTTCTCGTGTACCTATTCCTGCCTTAAAGCCCATTTCAAAGTTACTAGTATCATGTGATAGATTTTTTTGAATCTTTTTGATGTATGACTGGTAATACTTATTATCCGATAATCTTCACATTGCCCCTTGAATTATTATTTTCTTGGAATTGTATGGTAAATTGCTTGTATGAAGTCTGCTGGTAGATGCCCAATTTCGTATATATCATTGAATATTGGTTGATCAAAAAAAAAAAATAATAATAATAATAATAAAAATAAAAATAGATTGTTGAATATTTGAAATGTTATTAACAGGTAATATAGCATGCCAATTATTAGTTGAGTATAAACCTTCAGGTATTATTAACATTGCATATGATATGCAAACTTCACCAGACTCTTTGCCCACAGGTAGTTTGTGGAAAACTCGGATATTCGGTTCAACTAAAGTTTTTTGTGACATATGGCATGGTTTTTTCAAAATTTTTATTTTATAGCCTTTACGGTAAGCGGAATTGTTTCCAATCTGTCGGTTTTATAAATACCTATTACCTCATTGAAATAATTAAGACATGAAAAATTCGCTTTTTTGATTTCGATATACGGTAAAAAGTCTTTGAGTTAACTTCTAACTTTTCGTTTGATGCGAGCAATGTAATTGAAAATTTACGACGGCTATTTCGGCTGTAGTATAATTTTCGCCAGTTAGTATTTAAGGATCATTATGTTCATCATAATCGTTAGGTAATTCATATTGTTCAGTTTTATGTAATTTCCTATCAGTAAAATTGAACCGTTCAATAAAAGGTTCATATCATTTTGATTGTAGGTTTGGTTAATCGTAATAAATTAATAAAATTTAGTAATAAATGCGATTAAAAATATACGGATTGGGACAAAAGAGGTGATAAAAATTAAAAAACCATTAAGAAACGAAATAGTTACAAAAGTGAAAAATTAAAAAAAAAAAACCTTCAGAACTAACAGAAACACACGGAAACGTAAATAAGTTAAATACATCACATATTAATTCAGGGAATAATTTGTATAAAATTAAATATTGAATCATATTTTAAAGACTTCCATCGGTGTGACGGCTCCAGTAAACCAAATATTATTAAATTCCTGAGGAGAGGAGGAGGTTCAAAAGCTCGCTGAGCTACGAATTCTGGAGGAAAAAACCCCTTCTTACGCATCTTCTCCAGTTTTGCAACGGAAACCTTCAAAGATGGTGGGCTACCAATATCCAATCTTATCCTACTTGGGACTCACTTGGTTGTGGACACATAAAATTTTTGTATAAATACCTTGCTAATTATTTTGTAAAATCAGAACTTTGTATCGTAAAGTCATGTTCAACTATGTTGTAATATTTCGTCGAATAAAATAATATTATTTATTTTAAATAAATTAAAACAAGACTAAATTTAATATTTGTGTGTACTTTCACAAAAGAAATAATTAAAGTACTGGTGTCAGTTTTCCTGATTTTTCGAACGGTAAAAGATTGATAAAATACAATTTATCGATCATACCAGCCATCCAACACGACAGTACCTGAGTCTTTCGAAATACTAGACCTAATAGCTCAAGAAGTACGTCAAATTACGGACATGATGTACGCAAAAATGGAGCAGAACTCCAGTAGGTCTAAACCTACAAAAACTAAATGAAATCTCCAACACATATACAATCAACCAAACCCCGTCTCCCCCCCCCCCCCCATCGTTGTCTAATGGGACGTCGCAAACTATTATCAAATCGTGCACAACGCACTAGCCTACCTACCATACTCGTAATCATAGGGCCATGTACGTATGATTTCCTTCTGGATTCAGGGGCCACTAATAGTTTCTGTGATAAAAAGCTGGCTACAACAACCGTCAAGCTTGGGTTAGGCAAGGTCTCCGCCACAACGCTTCAAACTATATTGACTGATGGAACCGTTAATAATGTCCAACAATTACTCACGTGTTCCATCCGAATTGGCGGATTTACTTGGAAGACATCGTTTCACATAATACCAAGCCGAACGTTTAGCCTAATCATGGGTGTCGATATGTTAAAACTCATGAAGGCCATTTTAAATTTCGATAAATGCTTAGTGACCTTCATGTTCAACCCTGAAAAACCCATCCCCCTGTTTCCGGGGACAATCTGTACCATAAACAATATCGTCACCGTTGTAGAAAACTCGATCTTCCTGTCTCGAAGCATTATTAAACCGTTTCAGGGATACGATTACTGATTACTGAAATCGGTTGCGCCCGTGACTATTGGTACACCATACGTCTAAAGGACAATATACCGGTACGGAGCCCACCCTACCCACTTTCAACCCCTAAAGTGCTAGAAATGGAACAGCACATCAACGGCCTCCTGGAGCAAGGCATTATTGAACCCTGCCGGAGTGAATATTCGGCTCCAGCCTTCCTAATTAAGAAAAAGGACGGCTCAAACAGGCTCTGCATTATAAATATTATCGAAGATAATAAATGAGAACTCTAGGATATTTCGAAATAAATTTCGATTTTTGTCCCAATTTCTTAGATCAGTTTTTGTATTTTATAAATACGTATTTCGACTACCAAGCAGTCATCATCAGTAAGAATTAGCTAGTCGTGATTACTCCATTTATGAATGTTACTCTTTGCTAATGGTCACCGCCACCAAATTTTTAATAATTTAGGCTCTGCATTGATTATAGGCGTCTGAATGCCAAAGTCATCTTCGACGGCTTCCCCTCCCCTAATATGGAGAGCGTATTTCAGCGTCTGAGCGGCTCGTGCTGCTATTCTGTCATCGACTTGACCAGTGCGTACTTTCAAATAGTGCTATCCCCTGGGTGCCGAAAATACACAGCATTCGCTACGCCGACCGGCCAGTACTTGTTCAGAGGCGTTCCGTTTAGACTGAGTGTCAGCCCTTAATCCTTAAACCGCTTAATCTTCGGGTTATTTGCAGACCTCCGCTTCAAATGTGTCATCCCATACTTCGACGACATTTTAATCTACAGGTCAAGTTTCGAGGAACACCTAAAACACCTGGAGATGGTGCTCACTAGGTTACGAGACACCGGCTTAACAATACGACCGGATAAAATGCAACTATGTCTACCTAGCATTCAATTCCTAGGGCACATAATATCAGCGTCAGGTGTAGCTTTAGATAGGTCGAAGGTAGCGGCTGTGTTAGATCTGCGAATACCCCGAAATATTAAGCAACTGAGATCCTTCTTGGGGATGACGTACTTCTTTTCTCGATTCATCCACAAGAATGCCGAAATAGTTGCCCCGCCGAACGCACTCAGGAAAAAAGATGTGGTGTACCATTTCGGGGATGAACAGATAAAAGCCTTCAACGAGGTCAAACAGGCCCTAATAAAGGCCCCGGTACTTGCCTTCCCTGATTTTAAAAAACGCTTCGTCGTACAAACCGATGTATCAGGTGTCGCAATTGCTGCTGTGTTGCTTCAGGAACTAGACGGAGGCCATAGAGCCATCCAGTACGCTAGCAGAAAATTAACCCCTGCGGAGGCAAAATATTCTGCATACGAACTGGAAAGTCTCGCCGTCGTCTGGGCCCTGGAGAAACTCAAGCAGTATTTACTAGGCACACGTTTTTTATTAAATACGGATAGTGGTGCCCTAAGCTGGGTTATGAATCATCCAAAACAGCTTGGTCGAGTGGGAAGGTGGGTACTGAAACTTTCACGATTTGAGTTCGACGTTGAACACATAAAAGGCTCCATCAACGTAGTCGCTGAAGCTCTTTCGAGGCTATTTTTAGTCAAATCAACAGCAAAATTACCTTACTAGACGAGGTACCACAGACCTTCAACTCTGTCTGTAACGGCAGCCAGAGGAAAATCCGGAGCTACGGCACATCATTCTCGGCCCGTTTTTATCTTTACTATAAAAATAATAAAAACTAAATTCACATGTAAATAAACTATATGTCAAATACCTAATATAAAAATAATTGAATAAAGATAATTTTTAAAATATACTATTTTTATTTTTAATAATCATTTAATTTCGTGTTTTTGCGGTTGTGTAGTTTGTTTTATTAGTTTTAGTTTAGTTTTGAAATTAATAAGAAAAAAGATCATAATTTTGACCTACTCATCGAGGAAGAAATAATTTAGAAAAGGATAAGATAGAAAATAATGTTGAATTAATATATATTGAAATGTGTACATATTTTTATTACTAAAGTTTTGAAATAAAATGAAGAATTTTTTTTATTTAGTTGTTACCTAAATACCGGTATTATCATCGTCATTCCAAAAACACTAGAACACTAAAGTTCAGTTTAGAAATCAGAAAGTTTAGAAATCTAAATCGATATTCACATATTTAAACCGTAACGGATGGAAAAAAATTCAAATGCAAAATAATGTTTGTTCTTATAACTACAAACAACTGTTATTTGAAACATTTTTTTCGTAAAATTATTAGATTTTTCAGTTTGCTTTTGAAAAACAAGCTTTTATTTGAATTTTTCTTCTTCTTCTTTATAGATTTCAAGACCTTGTGGTTTTTAAATTCCGATTACGAAAAATATGTTTGTTATTGTAGGTTTCGGATCTAAGGACTTTTCACAGAGAATATATTTCACAGTGAGTCACATCATCGAAGATCATATAGTTCGAACACTGTAGTAGATTATCAGTTTAGTAGTCGATCGCATTAGTAGCTTTTAGATTTAGTAGATTTCTTCAAATGGAAAATTACAATCATGATCAGCCTCATAAATTAAATTCAGATCACTATAACTGCCGATAGGATTTTAATATTGTTTTGCCTACTTGTAATATGCAAAATGTCAATATTGTCAAATAAGCAACTATCATTTTCTGATTCACTCAATTTATGTCGTATTAGGAGTTAAATTCACTGGGACTAAAATGCACTCTTGAAATTGAAGAACGTTTGAACTGTTATTAAAACATCCACGACTACGTATAGCGCTAAAAAAATATTTCTATATAATCTTTAGATAACTTGTTAATTAGTAAGTAGATCATCCCTGTTTTTTTTAACTGTTTGTATAATGGGGATATATTTCAAAGGCAGAATAGCATACCTATGCAAACAATTACAAAGTATTTTTCAAAGCTCTCTGCTGCACTTTTCAAATTCTCCTTATATTTATCATTTAAATGAATATTAAAATTACTTTTCTCAATTTTATTTTTACAATGTAAAATCTCGCTCATGTCATTACAGTTTTTACAAAACGTAGCAGGCGACTGGCACTTTTAAAAAAATTTTTGTACTTCAAGATCATCCACTTCGTTTAAGAAAAGTAGAGAGCAGTGCACACTTTAATGGATATGTTTTGCAGTTAATTTATTGGTCAATTTCAAGCCTTCTTTTTTCTGTGATCCAAATAATTTTTCAATAAAATTAGAGGCTATTTCTTCCCCTCAACAGCTTGCTACACTTTTTATGCAAATGCTACCTGAGTGTACTCCACAAAGTCATATATATGCACACTTGTGTTTTAACGACTTACGCCCATACTGTGGAACAGAAATATCCTATTTCCAAACTCCAAATTCTATTTATTTAACCCATTTCGGGCCGAGCTGCAAAAATTTTCAGTTTAAAGAAATTCAAGCATTGTTTTGGGATATTTAACACTCAAGAAATCTAACCAGAATAAAATCAGAATTTTCCGACCATTGGTTTTCTCAGAAAATGGTGTTCCTATATAGGAACATTTGCTTGTATTTGACTACAAGTTGTTTTTGTAAAAATGTAACAGCATTACTTGAATAGTAGATCGAAAGAGGAAAGGAAGGGACTTTATAATTGAATTAAATGGATTTTATAAATGAATTAAATCGATTTTATAAATGGTTTATCAATTACTCAAAGCTGTTGTCGCCCTAATAGCTCAGTTGGTTAAGGCGTTACCAATTTCGTCCGCGGTATGCTTAGGGTATGCTTAATTTAATTAATTTATGTATATACATGAAGGAGGTGCACTCAGCCTCTGAAATTGAGGAGCTGACAAATGAAATTATCAGCGGAAAGGTGGTAAAACATATGTATGGTATCACAAGGGCTCAATAGCCTAAATGTGTCCTTCGTGGACAGCCAATATAACCTAACCTAACCTTACCTACTCAAAGCTGTAATTTATGTATAAGGAAGGACTCAAAACATTTTGTATGTTAATGTACAGTACATTTTTTGCACAAATTGATTGTTTTTTATGGCACACATTGCATCCCATCCTCTTTTACTTGTTTCTTTTGCCAACGTTTCACTTCGTGGAATAGATGTATTCCGTCATAATTTGTTTTCATAGTAACTTCCTTATTATCCTGACATCTACAAATCAATAGTTGTTGCTCTTGTGGAAAGCAACGTCGAAATCACTTAATAAAGATGAAAGTTAGAATGTAAGTACAAATGCTTTTATATTCAGAATCTGATTCAAAAATTTGTTACTACTATGTAATGCTTTGCCAGTTTTTAATTTTGCACCTCCAATTCTACTATTTCTCACTGTGCCAGTTACGCAAAATCATTTTTCTTTCAATAACCACATCAAATAGTACGACGTGAAATTGTTGTCAAAAAATAGCTAATTTCTATTGGGAAATTCGATATTTTCACACAAACGCAGGATAGTATTAGCGGCTAAATCAAGTTTTTTATCATCATTATCATCAGCACCCACGTGTGTTGTAGCACTGTATATAGATATTTGACAGTTCCTTTGTCCATATTTTAATTTGCATACATTTTTTATTAATTGAATCGTAAAGTGGCCGCATTTGAAAATAAACATTAGCTAATCAGATTCAAGAGTGGATAAAAGGCATGAATTATCTTACCTTTGGATCAAGATTATTGGATAAGAATCATTTTATCTTTTGGATCAAGATTATTGTTGTTACAAAAATGAATTTACCGCTTGATTTCTCGAAATCTAGCACGGCTCATACTCTGCTTGACGATATTGGAACTCCAAAAGTATGATCCTTGGACCAATAGTCAGATATGAATGGTAATGTATGAGATCCTGATAGCAACAAAATACCCAGAAATCTTTTCAATAGCACACAATTGAAAACAAAATTGACCTTGTTAAGCTCAGCAGCGTATTTCAGTGTGTTTCCAACAATGAAATTAAATACTTCGTCGTCAAAAAATTTATAAAACAATTCTATAGGTAATTAATCTTTGAGCCCAGTATATAATTCCCGCTGCATATCTTGTAATGGTTCTGGATCGGGGTGAATGTCCATTTTGGTGCATCAAAGGCAACTTCTGGCAACTTCCGCAAGAGCCGACACGTTATCATTTATTACAATTAACTCATCCAAATTTTTCTCATCGGTTACGTCGTCCACATGATCTGGAGGTAACAACACGACAGTGTGAATATTGCCGTTTTCGTCATCAGACTCTTCATTTTCTAGAATGTCCAATATTTCTTGCATTTTTAGTGCTTTTCTTGTTCCCATATTCGCCATTGTAGATAGTAAAACACTATAAATGTAATAAAAAAAAATGCAAAAACACCACCACAAAATTGAGAGAACACAAAATAAAAACAGCCGTTAAAAATAAATATCAAAATAAAAAAAATCCTTTAAAAAATTAATTTTTTTTTGTGAATGTAAATATTTGTCAATTACAGGCCAGATTCCGTTTTCGGAACACCTAACTTTTGTTGTATCTATTGATTCTATTGATCTAGAGTATATGATCTATTTTGCAGTTTTTTGAGCTATAAATACAAAAAGGGAGGGGCACTGAAAAAAATTTTTTTTTAAAGATAGTTGACCAAACTGAATTTTGACTACAAAATTTAAGCCAAAAAGTTTATTAATTGATGAGAAATTTGGTTTTTAAAATGACTTTGCTTTTTAAATGACGATTCTTCTGTTCTTATATAGGAACAGTGGAACGAAATGAGTTGACATTCAAAAAAACTATTGTATTTCATATTTTGGACAATTTTCAAAATTTTTGGAAATTATATTTTTATAAAAAGTACGAATTACTAATAAAATGATGAAATATGAATAATATTTTTCGATCTTACCGATAGAATAATAAAAAAAAATGAACTGGTTATTTAAAGAAAAAAATCATGAGTGCAATTAGTTTAATCTTATATTAGAAACAAATACTTAATTTTTTACAGTTTATCAATCAATTACGTAAGTATATATATATATATATATATATATATTTATTTATTTATTTATGTCATCACAGTTTTAATTTTGAAATCGGATTTTAATCTAATACTTCTTTCCATACTATATTGCGGGTATGTCGAGGATTTTCATTTGAAAGATTGACTTTTAACGTAGTTGGTCGCTTAACTCTAGAAAATGCCACATATAACATGCCATGCATGAAGACCGGACTTGACTTTAAGTCAACCCCAATAGATTCAAAAGTTTGCCTTTGGGATTTGTGAACAGTCATGGCAAATGCAGATCTAACGGGAAATTGGTGACGCTGCATGGTGCATCCCAGTTGTCCTTTTGATGAGTCTAAGGTTATCCTTGGTATATGTACTTCTTTGCCGGATTGTTCACCAGTAACAATTTTTGCCTTTATTATGTGATTGCACAGACTTGTGACCATGAGTCTCACACCATTGCATAGTCCTTCTGACACGTCTAAATTACGCAACAACATTATTAACGCATTTTTTTTCAATTTTAGCTCGTGTGGTGGCAAGTCTGAAATGTTGACACTATTGAGAAATTCTGTTGTAAATTCGACTCCTCCTTCAGGTTGATCTTTCATTGAGTCATGGCTATAGTAAGTTTTGTACTCTCCGGGAAGTTTAGCAACTATATCATCATTAATTTTTTCAACATCTTTGTTAAGAGGCGCGAGTATTGCTCTATCTTTCATCCCTTCATAATTTTCATTGGCTAAGCAGTTACCTAATACTTCATCAATAAGATTGTTGCTTGAAATGATATTTTGTGGCAATTCAATTTCTTCTATAGCATTTAAAGTCAGTTCGCCGTTGCCTAATTTTAGTAAATAATCAGCAAATTGACGTTGCTCTATATCAACGCGCATATTTTCTTCTAGTTTAAAAGTCTTAAAAACAGACCATAAGGAGCATCGTTTGATAGAAAGATCTAATAACTCAGTTTTATTTGCACGTGGCTGTACAGGCAGACATTGGCGAAAATCTCCTCCTAGTACTATTACTTTTCCACCGAAAGGGAGATCCGAATTTCCAATGGATCGTAAAAGTTGATCAATGCTCTGCAAACCATATTTTGGAAGCATCGGAGCTTCATCCATAAGAAAAATATCTATTTCTGCTAATTGTCTCGCTTTAGAAGAATTAGGTTTGATACTTGAGACTGAATCTGGTGTCAGTGGTACTTTAAGTCCAAAAGTTTTATGAGAAGTACGTCCATTAGGCAATAATATGGAAGCAATACCGGTAAAAGCCATACATTTTACTTTGTATCGTTTTCCAGTCAGCATATAGTATAACGTTTTATATATGAATGTCTTCCCAGTACCCCCCGGACCATCAATGAAGAAGCATTTCGTTTCAGAAGCTGTATTATTTACAGCTTGAAGAATAGAATTAACTACTTCTATCTGCTTTCCTTTTAGTAACTGGTATATTCGCTCTCCTAATACTGCTGATTCATCCGTGTTTAAATTATTTTGATTATCTTCAAGATCGTAATTATCAATGTCTTCAAAGTCAAAAGTTTGTACCCAGTATTGGAAATTTCGGCCTTCTGTTGCTTCAGTGTTTAATTTTTTAGCAATAATTCTGTAACCACGATTAATTGCATTTTCTATAGGCTGCCCATTTTGCCGGGCTGCATGTATAAAATCTTCTGACAAATTTTTTTTAAATGTTTCCCACAAACGCTTTGGATTTTCAGGAGATCCGTAAATTAAAATTTGAACCAAAAGGCTTCTCATTGCTACAGGCATTTTAAATAATGCGGATTCTTGTAATCCTTCTATCCATTGTTGATCGTCGTAAGTCAAGCCACGTGCTAAGCAGGCTTGTTTATACGTCTGATATTGGATATCGTTTACGGTTCGAAGGTCTTCAAAACTTGTCGCATCTTTCACATGAAATAGTAACAATCGCAAGTGGTAAAGTTCCGGTTGAGCAACGAAATTTACATTATGCATCCTACCAATGACTCGCAAATGAAGAACTATTGGCTCCCATTTGCTAGATTTTCCGATCCATTTAAAATTTTCAGGCATCTGCCAATAAAAATGATATTGACGTGAGACATTATCGCTTGAATGATTATGTCTTTTAATTTCTGCATTGTGCTTAAAATAAGCCTCTAGAGTAGACCCTTTTTGGCCAATATCGGCTAAATCTTCATGGGTTTGGTCCAAGTTTG
Organism: Chrysoperla carnea; assembly: GCF_905475395.1. Classification (NCBI taxonomy): domain Eukaryota; kingdom Metazoa; phylum Arthropoda; class Insecta; order Neuroptera; family Chrysopidae; genus Chrysoperla; species Chrysoperla carnea. The sequence continues at coordinate 6,939,697 of NC_058342.1, read as the reverse complement.
CGATCCGATACTGTCCTGGTAAGTGAATATCCAGTCGTTGTACACTATGACTTTTTTTTTGAATTTCAAAAGCAAATAATCGCCAGCATGCTTCTGGTGGCGTGACACAACGTCCTTCAATGTATGTATTTGCTTCATCATAAATCAGTGTCCTTTGTTCTTCTACAACTTTGATCGATGCACAGTCGTGTCCTTTATAAATGTATTTATAAAGATATTTCACAGCCAAAATACTCCCTACGTACTCAACGTTTATATGACAATTATATTTTTTCAATAAATAGGCGTTGTAGGGGGCTACATGACGATTATATCTTGTTATACGACGACCGTTTATGTCTTTGCGATAAACCGCATGTCCGTGTGAAAATTGGGGACTATGAGGGTCCAACTGCGGATTGTAGCGTCATCGGTAATTTGGTTTACCATCATCTACTAAAGACGTAACTTCCTGGTACGATTTTGGAAAGTCGAACCGACATTTTGTTCTTCCGTTTTTATGAACCATACACGTTGCATTGGGATTTAAATCGCCACATGGGTTGTGAATCATCCATTGTTCTCTTAACTCTAAGTCATCATTTCCGGGTATTTCGGATGAAATCAAGTCATCGAGCTCTTCTGGTTGATGAATCTTGTCATCAGATGACATAATTATAAGCAGATGCATATGTGGTAATCCTCGTTTCTGAAATTCTATAGTGTATACAAAAGCCGATACTTTTCCAAAGATTTGTTTTTTATCTAAATCTTCTATTAATTGCATTTTGTTAAAATATATCCCCTTAAGGACCCACAATAAAAATATTTAGCTAGATTATAAAATTATTAATTAGCTAGACCGGTTTCGATTGCTTTGGCAATCCTCTTCAGTAGCATTAAAACCTCTTAAAATTAAAAAAACTTAAAATTAAAATTAAAAAATTATTTACAAATCTGAAAAAGACCGCATCAACCTGAAACAAATAATAATAAAATATTACCCTTAAAATTAAAATAAAATTATTTACCAGATTATAATAATAAAAGTTACATTGTTTTAGAGGGTGTAACATAAAGATTTTTTATTATTATAATCTGGTAAATAATTTTATTTTAATTTTAAGGGTAATATTTTATTATTATTTGTTTCAGGTTGATGCGGTCTTTTTCAGATTTGTAAATAATTTTTTAATTTTAATTTTAAGTTTTTTTAATTTTAAGAGGTTTTAATGCTACTGAAGAGGCTTGCCAAAGCAATCGAAACCGGTCTAGCTAATTAATAATTTTATAATCTAGCTAAATATTTTTATTGTGGGTCCTTAAGGGGATATATTTTAACAAAATGCATAATACAGCCCACAGAAATGCTCATCTTAATTTGAATTCTATTAATTGATCAAATTTTAACTTAGCAGCTCGAGCCACGATATCAAGACGATCCTGCGGAAGCTGTTGCAAGATTGTTCCATCTTCTAAATTTATTTGCAATGCCTGTTTTATTCCTGGCCAGTTAGGATTTGATGTATGGTGATAAAGAAATCAGGTGATCCAAGCCTTCGAACGATTGCCATTGCATCTTCAAAATTTTCTGTATAATACCTCGTTGAACCAGGAAAAGAAGAGGGTAAAATAATCTTTTCATCAACTCTGGCATTTTTTTTTCGGCAAGTTGGTTAATGAAACTGGTTACTCCCGTATATTGTTCAGCTAGAATTTTATTTTGGTTGTATTTTATCCACTGAATACGGTCACGCTCTACACGAATGTAAGTATCCACTAAATATTGTTGAAATAATCGACCCCCAAAGTGCAGTGCATTAAATGGAAGTTCCCGTATATCGGGTACTTCTGTTGATGGAGATTCTGTTAAAAATTTAACAAATTCTGGTCGAAACGAAAGCCTGTATTGTGCCAGTTCAAGCCGAGTTAAATGACTGCGGCTTGCATAAGGCGTTTGTAACTTCAAATCTGGGCTAAAACCATCCGTGCCAGCGGGGTAAAATAATGGATAAGTAAATGACTCAACTCGCTTATCAACATTACTTAAAGAGACAATGTTTTTATTGCGCTGATGAACAATCATTTCATTTTCTGAAAAGCTTTGAGCAGCACTCAGTGTAAAAACTGCACAAACCTCATTACACGCCGGTATATTGAACCTTCTGCGATCAGCTTCATCTGGAAGTCTAAATAAAAGCTTTACGTATGGTGGGGGCAACCCTTGGGCAGAAGTTAACCGATTCATTTCATCCTCTACTTCTCGCATCATTATATATCCCTGTGCATAACGATTTTGCGCTCGAATGATAAACTCCAATAACTTCATCATTGAGGTAGTAACTCCTGAATTGAGTGGATGATTAACTCTTTCATTCACGGCTTCATCAGGGTCTAAAAAGTATAGTTGTCCATACTGTGGCCGTTCAAAGACACCAACATCATTTTGGGTCGGATGTGCTGCCATATTCATTTTATGATATACTTGTCCGCAAACAATAAAACTATAAATTCCACGGCTATTTATTGTTCTATCATCTTCTACATTGAAGGATGCTAGAGCAAAAGATGCGTTTATCTTTCTTATTTTTTTATGAAATTCTTCCGAATATGGGTGACGGTTTAAAAAGAGACGTACTAATTCATTTGAAAATTTTGGTTGCTCCATTACAATTCGTCCATGCAAATAACAGTCACCAAAAGAATTTCTATTTATACGATTAGAAACGCGTTCCTCAGCGAAATGCAATGCACCACAATGGATACACAAAATTTCAAATGGTCCTAAGGCGTGATATTGCACAGCTGCAGTAACGGCACATTTATAAGTCGGCAAACAATTATTAAGTTCTAAAGCCCTACGTCGTCTTCCGTCTCGACGTCTTTGTTCTTCTAATCGGTGCTTTCGTTGTTCCTCATTTTCATTAGCTACACGTTGTGCCGCACGCTGCCGCAAATCTTGCAGACGTTGATCTCGTTGTTCGTCATTTTCATTAGCTACACGTTGTGCCGCACGCTGCCGCAAATCTTGCAGACGTTGATCTCGTTGTTCGTCATTTTCAGTAGCTACACGTTGTGCCGCACGCTGCCGCAATTCTTGCAGACGTTGATCTCGTCGTTCGTCATTTTCAGTAGCTACACGTTGTGCCGCACGCTGCCGCAAATCTTGCAGACGTTGATCTCGCTGTTCGTCATTTTCAGTAGCTACACGTTGTGCCGCACGCTGCCGCAAATCTTGCAGACGTTGATCTCGTTGTTCGTCATTTTCAGTAGCTACACGTTGTGCCGCACGCTGCCGCAAATCTTGCAGACGTTGATCTCGTTGTTCGTCATTTTCAGTAGCTACACGTTGTGCCGCACGCTGCCGCAAATCTTGCAGACGTTGATCTCGTTGTTCGTCATTTTCAGTAGCTACACGTTGTGCCGCACGCTGCCGCAAATCTTGCAGACGTTGATCTCGTTGTTCGTCATTTTCAGTAGCTACACGTTGTGCCGCACGCTGCCGCAAATCTTGTAGACGTCGCTCTCGTTGTTCGTTATTTTCATTAGCTACACGTTGGGCCGCACGCTCTCGTGAAACATCTAAATCATAAGACCTTTCTGCTCGTGTAATTTCAGTCAAATTTTGCAAGCATCTCACTTTAGCAGCACGTGTGGGACGAGCAGAAACCTGATTATGTTCTGTATTTAATGAGTCTTCACTGTGAGAAGTTTGAGAATCCTGATCAGTTTGATGACGATGCTCTTCTAGGTGTTCTTGAGACGAGTTGCGGGTTCGTGAAGTTAAATTGTTTATAAGCGTTTTTTTCCAAGATCTTTTAGGCATTTTTAAGTGAACACGTGCATTAAGAAGACACAAATAACATAAATAAACAATTAATTTTAGTCTATCCTCAAACCAAACACTCGTTGACTTCGTTACTTAACAACGCCATCTGCTGTTGTGTCGTTAAAGCAATTAGTTGCTCACAAAAAAGTATTATTATTCGCCAATATATGTCAGGAAGAGTCATATTTTTCACTTTAGGCTACTCAAACGCCTCCTTTTTGTTATTTTTCTTCCAAGTTTATGTTTAAGTTGATTATCGATAAAACACGAATAAAATGACATTTTCTAAAAATGATTCCTAGCTAGATCGATTTATCGCCCCAGAAACCCCCTTTATACTAAATTTTATGAAAATCGTTGGAGCCGATTCCGAGATTCCAATTATATATATACATATATATATATATATAAGAATTGCTCATTTAAAGATATAAGATTTCAAATCAGTTCGTAATCACCTAATGTATCAAAACAACCTCTCAGTGAAAACACTTTACGTATACGTAATCTCAACTACACATGTAAATACTTGTAGGTTACTCCCCGTCATTTTCAATGTTCAATAAATAAATAAATATTAGTTATAAAAAATACTAGTTAAAAATGCTCCATTCTCGAACATGCGAATATAGCTCATTGCCGTTTAGCATAGACTATGCTCATCGCCATTTAAGGAAGGATAGAATGATATATGTATGCACCGCAGGAGCTTCGCACGGCTTCAGACCCCTATTAACAATACCTATAGGAGTATCAGATGTATGGCAAAATCATGTAAATGCGCGTTTACTTAATTTTACTGGCTTTTTAATTTTGACCAATACTAAAAGCAAGAACATATGATATGCGCCGTAAAAATTCCTGTTCTGAGCCATAAGCATATCTGTGCATATCTGGGCGGAGTCTAGTCATCGGTTTTTGCGTACTTTGTACTGCATCAGGCTTTTTCTCGAACGAGAGAGAAAGTGATGTTTATATCTGACAAAGCAATCGAAAGTGATTGAATATAATTGTCAAACCCGATGAAGTCAACCCAGTGCAACCAAAAACGTATTAGTAAGTATAAATGTAAATATAAATGAAATTCGTCTTCGCCTACCACTTTTTACTAGTGTCCCCGTGTAATGCATAGTTACGTCGGGATCATGTGTGATTTGAATATTGCTAACATAATTCATGGTTCTTTCATAATTAATTAAAGTTCGTTGTATTTCCTTTGTGAAAAATCCCATATGGACAAGGACGATAAAGATTGTAAAACAGATTTGTTCGAAAGAATGCAGAATATGATGGGAATGTCTCAGCGACATTTCTAACCATTGATACAAATATGGAATCATATTATATTTGTAAGTCTGAATTCAAGACTTAATTATGATGATTAAATAGACACGTATTAATGCAGTAAAATAACTGTAATTAAAATAATCATATTTACATCTCAAACATATTTACAATAACTTAATTTATTACGTACCTGGATCAATACAATTGTCAATAATCAAATAAATAATTAATCAATAATAAATATAGCTTTGAATTGTCATAAATCATCATCCATACTGAATATTTCTTAGTTTACATGTTTCCATGACAACTTGCTCCGGTTGTATGACCGTCAGATTCAGGCTACCAAGTTTGGCGCAACGTACAAACTTACACCCCCCCCTCCTCTTCTGCCAGAGGATAAACTTCTCCTGAATAAGGAACCAGCTTGCTGGCGTGGAATAAATTTGATTCATTCTTCTTAAACCCACTATCAATGACATATATTAAGTAAGAAATTTTCTTTTTTATGATGAAAGGTCCTGTTCTGATCAAATCCAATTTTTACTGTTCAGTTTACTACTATTTTAGACATATAGTAGGTCTCCTATATTATGTTCTATCGTTTTCACATTTTTATCATAATAAATTTTATTTTGATGATGTACTTTTGAGTTTGCATAAGTTATTGCTCTATTTTCCTCTAAACCCAACTTATTATCTAGTTGTTCAGGTAAAATAGAGTTGTCTCTTCCAGTCGGCAGATAGCTTGGAGTAAAACCTGTGGAACTATGTATAGTGTCATTGTATTCTTTGACACCTTGTCCTGCCAATACTGTCCATGGTTTATAACGATTCTCATAGATTTTACATCTTATACTATCAACTAATGTCTGATTTGTCCTTCCATTTAAGCCATTAGAGAACGCACAATCAACCGCTGTGAAGATTAAATTTACTTTTTGTTTCTTTAAACACTGCTTAAATTGACTAGAATTTATACCAGCATATTGGTCAGTTAGTAGAGTTTTAATTTTCACATTTTTTTCTACTTTCTGTACCAGCTTAATAAAGTCTTTGGCTACTTGTGTTTTTGACGTGCTTATGAAAGCACGAAAGAATATTTCTTCGTACTTTTGTTACCTGTAAAACCTACTATAGTGTCAAAAGATACGATTTCAAACGGTCTTTGCGCTGGACCTAACTTTGATAAAGGTGCTTTGAAACAAAAAATTCTTGATTTATTTTTGATACAGGTTTCACAAGAACGACAGATGTTTTTGATATGTTTATACATATTTTTGAAGTAGAATTTATGTCCGACTGTTAAATTTAGTTTTTGGTTCCAATATGACCTTGTTTTTTATGGATATCTTTTACAAGTGATATTCCGAATTCTTCTGTAATCCAAATTTTTTCCTATTATTTAGTGTCTTGTATACAATGTTATTTTCAGTGTTACAGTAGTATGTTTCAGTACCCTTTGGTTTTTTTTGTATCTTCTATTGTTATTTTTATTAAATTTCTTGTCTTGATTTTTGAATCTTCTTCTTGTTCAATTGCTTCTAATACCGGGTTTCGAAATAAACAATCCGCTTTTAGATTATCTTTTCCTGGGTTGTACACTATTTCGAAATGAAATTGTGAATTTTAATTTAAAATCTGTAGCAATTCCGGATCATCGCTCTTTTTTATATTAAAATTTTCCAAGGGCTTGTGATCTGTGAATATAATAAATTTATTTCCTATTAAATAATATTGCCAATATAAAATGGCTTCTTTTATAGCTAAACATTCAATGGATAAAACACTGGTTTTAATTTTTTATATACCTGTGGTTTCTTTAAAATTGCTCCAATTCCATCTTTACTTGCATCTGTAAAAATATATATGGGCTCTGGCTTCTGGGTCAAATATTGCTAACACTGGAGTTGAGCTTAATTATTCTTTTATTTTATCAAAATGATTAATTATTAAATAATTAAGTATTCTTTTATTTTCGTAGTAGAGGTTGTTACGTTGAATGTCAATAGTGAAAGACGTATAATTACGAGCTCTTAAAATTTAAAGAATTAATACTGAATTGGTTATAATAATACAAATTTTTTGAGTGCAAGTGGTTTAGAATAAGCAGCATAATCGAAAATTTCACAGTTCTAAGTGTTAAAATCATTAAAAAAAATTTTAAATCATTTAAAAAAAAAAAAAAATTTTTTTCTAACATAACCAAATATTGGAGTCGGTGAAGTTTAAAACTAAGTGAACTTATTTCCCGAAAAGCTTAATCAAAGTGTTTTTGGAGTGAAGAAAAATTATTTTCGATAGGGAAAATTATTGAAAGTGTAAATACGCTTACCTAAGGAATACAATATTTGGCATAAAAAAAAAATCATCAATACAATAAGTTTTGAAATTAGTTTCCAAATAGGACTTGTGATAACATAACATAAAAAGAAATTGCAACAATTGTAAATGTTAATGTGGCGCAGTGGGTAGAGTGCTCGCCTTATGATGTGTTATATTTGTACTATACTTGGGATCGAACATTACATCACACAGTGAATTTTTTATTTTCTAAAATTAGTTTAATTAATTCTGTTTTTGTTTTTAAATTTCTTTTTCTCATTTGTTTATATTAAAAAAAAAAAAGAAGTTGTTGAAATTGTACTTTAGATCAAGTTATACAATTAAAACTCAATTTATTTTATAATATAATAAATACAATCATGGATGGACAATTGAAAGAATTATTTGAGGCATTAAGTAAAAAAATCGATCAAGCCAGTGAAAAAATACAACAAGATGTGAAAAACGAAATAACTGAACTTAAAACTTTACTTTTGGGTACACAAGAAAAGTGTCGTGATTTAGAAAATACGGTTAAAAAATTGCAAGAAAAAACACTGCTATTGAAAAAAGAATTAAACAAAGAGAACATTATTATCCACGGTATTGCAGAAACAGAAAATGAACAGGCAACACTAGAAACAACAATTATATCTACAATTTCAGGAAAACTTAATGTAAATCTATCACCAATAAATATAAACAATATATATAGGTTGGGTAAAACCGGAAAACAAAGGCCAGTTAAAGTTTGTTTAAATTCCATTAAAATTAAACGTGAAATATTTAGTAATCGAACAAAATTGAAGGGTACAAATATATACATCAATGATGATCTTCCAATCGAACTAAGAATTAGAGACAGCGAAAGAAGAAAACAAAATAAACAGACGAAAAGTGGGAAAAAACGGTTATTAGGACAGTCATCTGAAGAGGGAGAACCATCTAACACAAAAATTCAGGATGAAAAAAAAAATACACAGAGAAAATTAAATTATAAAAAACTAGGGCGTTGTACAGATATAACAATAGTTACCTGGAACTGCCACGGATTTAATAATATTTTCAATTTGGGTGAGGTGCAGCAACAGATACTACAAAAACACAGTATCCTTTGTTTCATTGAGACTTGGGTCTGGAAAAACTCTCTCGAAATACCGCCATTTCTAACAGAATACAATATTTTTAATGGGCTTGCGACAAAAGAAAAATCATTTGGTAGGGCTAGTGGGGGTATTACGGTATTTTTTAAAAAGTGCTTTCGTGCCAAACTTATTTGTGTTAGCAACCTGTGGATTGCAATACAAGTAAGAAAATATATTCCTCATTTTCACTTATATAAACCCAAAATATGATATGAGCGAGGCAATGGGTTTATTGGGAGACTTGATTTTGGAAGTGCAACGCAGAAATTCGGATCCAAAAATAATAATAAGCGGGGATTTTAACGCACACATAGGATCACTCAATGACTTTGCAGACGAATTTGACAGCAAGATCTTTGAAAACTCTCTTATCTATTCGCATAGGCGGACACCATTAGAAACCAAAGAGGCAGAATGTTAGTCAGTTTCTTTGAGAATTCGGCCTTTTATGTCATTAATGGGCGTAGTAAAAGCGATCACCCTGCACATTGTACCTATGTAAGTAATACGGGAAGAAATATTGTCGATTTGGTTTGGGTGAATGACATGGCAATTGGGGATATTATTGATTTTAAAATACTCGATTATATATTATCGTCCGATCATTTGCCAAGCCTTTTAACAATTAGAAACTACTTAAACAAAGAACCTTTTACGAATAAATCCGTAGATTATAAGCCAGAGAAATGAGTGAATGAACATAAAGAAAAATTTGTAGAACAGCTAAACTTATCGACAATAAATGACTTAATATAAATATTATCGAAGATAATAAATGAGAACTCTAGGATATGTCGAAATAAATTTCGATTTTTTGCCCCAATTCCTAGATCAGTTTTTTGTATTTTTAAAATACGTATTTTCGACTACCAAGTAGTCATCATCAGTAAGAATTAGCTAGTGAATGTTACTCTTTGCTAATTTGGTGGCGGACTGCACACTGTTACTTTCGTGTTTTTACAATTTATACTGTTCACAGTATCTGTCAAATTGTAGTGTCAGTGGCGCTAGCCAATCAACTGCCATCAGTTGACTAGTCTGGCCAATGAGCATGATACTTGTGCGCAAGCGCATTCGGGTATTTTTTGACGTTTAAAATAATAAATTACAAAACAAACCTAAATTAAAAACCTATAAATAAATCATAAAAATAAATAATCCTTTATTTTGATAACGTATTGACAATTTTTAGAAATTCAACCTTGACTTTGCAATTTTTATTAAATCCGAATTTGGAATAGGTCCTTTGTCCAAGTTCATTGCTTCATTACCCATCTTTTGAATGAAGACGCTTTCATAAGCGTCTAATTCGCAAGGATTGGGTACTGATTTTAGGAGCTTAAGGTTTGATTTGTCGATTTTGTGGTCGTTTTCGATAACGTGAGCGGCTACACATGATTTTTCAATTCTTCCATATTTTAAATGGCCCATATGTTCTTTGAATCTTGTGATAATTTGTCTTCTACTGTGACCTACATACTTCTTCGAACAATTTTGACATCCAATGCAATATATTCCCGATTGTTGTTCCATGTTGATTTTATCTTTGGGATTTCCAAGTAATTGTTTTAATTTTGTTCGACTAATGGGTGCTATTTTTAGGTTATGTTCTCCAAGTTCTTTTGTTAATTTGTTGACGTATGGTTGAAAATATGTAAGTTTGCACCATTTCTTTTTATCGATGCTGTTTTGTTCTGGTTTCAAAGTTGTTGAATTGTTCCTTTGGATTCTTAATTTTGTTTTTCGGATCATATTCTTGATTATTTGTGGATCAAACCCGTTGTATATTGCAACTTGGTGAATGTGTTTTAATTCTTTAAAATAGTTTCTGGTTGATAATGGTATTTTAATTAATCGGTTCACTAGGAAGTTGAAAATGGCTAGTTTGTGTTGTGGTGGGCTGTTTGAATCTGCTGTGATGTACCTTTCAGTGTGTGTTGGTTTCCTGTATATGTCAAAATCTAGTTTCTTAGAATTTGTGTTTTTGGAAATTCTTATGTCAAGGAACTTCCTCCAGAGTTCAAAGATCGGATCCATTAATCACATTCGTAAACGATGTAAAAGACACTTTAAAAGCATGTCCAAAGTTGATTAACAACCAACTAAAATTTCAATTACAGTGTTCGAACCCTGTAACACCTCGTCTATATTGTTTACCAAAAATACACAAACAAGATGGATCCATGCGACCCATAGTTTCAGGTATAAATTCTCCAACATACAAAATTGCAAAATGGCTAGTAAACAAATTTCAAACATTAAATAACGAATCAGATTCGTCTTCCGTCAAAAATAGTATTGATTTAATTAACAAAATAAAGGATACAGAATTGGCACCAAGTGCAGTTCTAATGTCATTTGATGTCAAAGCTTTGTATCCCAGTGTTCCAATACCAGAAGCAATAAAGGCGTTGGAAAAATGGCTTAAAAATCAAGGTTTACACATGGATGAAGTAACAGAATTGGTAAAATTAACACGTCTATGCATGAGACAAAATGTGTTTACCTTCGAAGGTAAATACTACAAACAAACATTTGGGACGTCTATGGGCAATCCCTTATCTCCGTTCTTGAGCAACATCTTCATGTCAGACCTCGAAGAACAAGCCAAACAACAATTCAGTTATTTTCCCGCTGTCTGGTACAGGTATGTTGATGACATCTTCACAATTTTTGACACAGAAAAAGAAAATCCACAAGATTTTCTTAATAAGCTGAACAACATGTACCCTTCAATTGATTTCACAACAGAAATCGAAAAGGACGGTTCGATTCCGTTCCTTGACATAAGAATTTCCAAAAACACAAATTCTAAGAAACTAGATTTTGACATATACAGGAAACCAACGCACACTGAAAGGTACATCACAGCAGATTCAAACAGCCCACCACAACACAAACTAGCCATTTTCAACTTCCTAGTGAACCGATCAATTAAAATACCATTATCAACCAGAAACTATTTTAAAGAATTAAAACACATCCACCAAGTTGCAATATACAACGGGTTTGATCCACAAATAATCAAGAATATGATCCGAAAAACAAAATTAAGAATCCAAAGGAACAATTCAACAACTTTGAAACCAGAACAAAACAGCATCGATAAAAAGAAATGGTGCAAACTTACATATTTTCAACCATACGTCAACAAATTAACAAAAGAACTTGGAGAACATAACCTAAAAATAGCACCCATTAGTCGAACAAAATTAAAACAATTACTTGGAAATCCCAAAGATAAAATCAACATGGAACAACAATCGGGAATATATTGCATTGGATGTCAAAATTGTTCGAAGAAGTATGTAGGTCAAAGTAGAAGACAAATTATCACAAGATTCAAAGAACATATGGGCCATTTAAAATATGGAAGAATTGAAAAATCATGTGTAGCCGCTCACGTTATCGAAAACGACCACAAAATCGACAAATCAAACCTTAAGCTCCTAAAATCAGTACCCAATCCTTGCGAATTAGACGCTTATGAAAGCATCTTCATTCAAAAGATGGGTAATGAAGCAATGAACTTGGACAAAGGACCTATTCCAAATTCGGATTTAATAAAAATTGCAAAATCAGGGTTGAATTTCTAAAAATTGTCAATACGTTATCAAAATAAAGGATTATTTATTTTTATGATTTATTTATAGTTTTTTAATTTAGGTTTGTTTTGTAATTTATTATTTTAAACGTCAAAAAATACCCGAATGGGCTTGCGCACAAGTATCATGCTCATTGGCCAGACTAGTCAACTGATGGCAGTTGATTGGCTAGCGCCACTGACACTACAATTTGACAGATACTGTGAACAGTATAAATTGTAAAAACACGAAAGTAACAGTTTGCAGTCCGCCACCAAATTAGCAAAGAGTAACATTCACTAGCTAATTCTTACTGATGATGACTACTTGGTAGTCGAAAATACGTATTTTAAAAATACAAAAAACTGATCTAGGAATTGGGGCAAAAAATCGAAATTTATTAATAAATGACTTGGATACGCTTTCGGTTTCGGATATGAATAATGCTATAATACATAATATAAAGCTGGCTGCTAAAAATTCAAATTTATGTAATAGAAGAGGTAATAATAAAATTAAAATTCAGAAAAATCCTTGGTACAATGAAGTTTGTCTAGCAAAGAAAAGTGAGGTTCAAGTATCTTTCAAAAAATATAAAAAATCAGGTTACTGCGAAGAAGGGCGTCTAGAATACATAAAAATAAAGGCTGAATATAACTCGTTGTTGAAAACCCAAAAAAAAAGCATACTTAAGCGATTTACAAACTAAAATATCTAACATACACAATGCAACCGAATTTTGGACGATTATAAACAAATTTCGAGGCAAATGAGGGACAACACATAACTCTATTCCCGTCGCAGAATAGAAAAAATTTTTTAAAAATTTTCATAGGCAAACAGATATTAATTTAACTGTTGAAATTCGGACAAGAACAGATGACTATTTAGACTAAAACATAACACTAACAGAACTTAATACAATTATTATTATTATTATTATTATTATTATTTATTTTCACCATAAGATACAAACGTACATAGGTATAGTCAACATGAAATTAAATAAATTAAATTAAACTATAAATAAATTAAATTAAACTATAATAATAATAATAATAATAATCAATTTATTTTTGACTCAATAAGAGTATAAATATGTCATACAAAGAAAAGAAAATCATATTTGTACATTTAATAGATCACACTTGTACGGACACAAATCAATTAGATAATTTTTTAAACAACATTTGAATCTGTTGAAATCTTGTATTGCTCTAATGTCGGCAGGCAGCTGATTATATAATGTACTACCTTTACATATCGGACTATTGCTATATCTCTTTGTTCGATACTTTTGAATATGAATTTTGTCTTTAGCTCTTGTATTATGCTCATATATGTCTGAGTTTAAATTTAAATTTGTTAGATTTTGTTTAGTATATTTCAGTACTTCAAATATGTAGATCGCGTAGAAGGTCATAATTTTTTTTTCTTTAAAGTATGGAACACACGATTCCCTATAATTAGTATTAAAAATTAATCTTAATATTCGCTTTTGGGTTTTAAATACTCTAGTACATTCTCCGGCATGTCCCCATAGAGCAATACAATATTTCATGGTGCTATAACAAAAGGCATAATAAAAACATAGCAAGGTGTCGATATCAACAATTGTGCGCAAGCACTTAAGGTAGTAATAGTGACTGTTTAATTTTTTACAGACACAATCGATGTGGGCATTCCATTTCATATTTGAGTCTATAATAACTCCTAAGAATTTCGTTTGGATGACCTTTTCAATTTCAATGTTGTTGTATGATATCTTTATATCATCCATATTTTTATTACCTCGTTCAAAAATAATGAAATTAGTTTTTGATAAATTGATAATGAGTTGATTATTGTAGCACCAGCTATGGAATTCTTCTAGCACCTTATCAATCTTTATCTTGAGATTCTCTGACGTATCTGCAGATATGAGCACCGATGTATCATCTGCATACATAATCACTTCTCCAGTTACAACATGATCTGGAAGGTCATTTGAATAAAGCGAAAAGAGTACTGGACCCAAATTGCTTCCTTGCGGTATACCGACAGTACTCTTATATTTATGAGATGTACAATTATTAATTTCCACTTCAAAGTTCCTATTTTCTAAGTACGACTCAAACCATTTAAGAGCAACTCCTCTATATATATGGGCACGACGTTACAATATGCTTCTTCAGCTCACGTTTAAATTTTGGCATGCTCTCTATGTTTTTTTACTCTCCGGGAAGATTATTGTACAATTCACTTCCAATAATTTCTGGAGAGTTTTTGAACTTTTGCAATCTATAGTTTGCAATATGCAAATCATTATTATGACGAGTGTTATAATCATGTATTTCATTTCTAAGTGGTAGGTTTTGATAATTTTTTTTTGATAAATATTAATAGCTCGTAGTAATAAATGCCATAGAATGTTAGCAAATTATTCCGCTTAAAATGATTAACACATGATTCTCGATAATCAAGATTAAACATGAGCCGAATAATTCTTTTTTGGAGTATAAATATTCGTGTGCAATCTGAACATTGTCCCCATGATATTACACAATACTGCATGGCAGCATATACAAACGCATAATACACAGCCAATAAAGCTTCAGTGTTATGAGTTTGTTTTAATTTTTTGATATAAAAGTAAGCCGTGCCTAACTTTTTACACACTGTATCAACATGTCGATTCCATTTCATACCTTCATCCAAAATTATACCTAAAAATTTCATTTCGCTTACTTGCGTAATCGGATATTTTATTGATGACGTAATAATTGATGCATCAATAACTTTATTTTTAAAAACTAAAAATGTTGTTTTAGTCATGTTTATAATTAAATGATTATTTTTGCACCAGTCAGCAAATTGTTGTATTACAATATTCATTTCATTCATTAAACTATGTATATTATCTGAAGATAATATCACAGAGGTATCATCTGCATACATTAATAATTTACCATACTGTATAAAGGACGGAAGGTCATTTATGTAGGTCAAGAACAATAATGGTCCAAGATTTGAGCCCTGTGGAACTCCAATGTTGACACAGAGTGGGCTTGATTTTATACCTTCAACATCCGTTATTATTTTTCTATTATCTAAATAGGACATAAACCAGGAAAGTGGAAGTCCTCTTATCCCAAGACTTTCTAATTTATTTAACAAAAACCTGTGATTTACCATCTCGAAGGCTGAAGTTAAATAAAAAAATAGTGATAAAACATATCTTTTTTTATCAAGTTCTTTTAGAACATGATGCGCAAATTCATTACTTGCAGAGCAAGTAGAGTGTTTGGGTCGGAATCCATGTTGGCATTTAGTCAAGATGTTTTCCGTTTCTAAAAACTCAGAGAGTCTATTGTACATGATTTTTTCTAAAATTTTAGCAAATTGCGGTAGTAAAGATATAGGTCGGTAATTTTCAGGCTTCGACATTTCACCTTTCTTAAAAATTGGTTTTATCATACTGGTTTTTAAAATATCAGGAAATATCCCACATTCAAAAGATAGATTGTAAATATAAACTAGCACTTCCGCTAATTGGGATAAGTTTTCTTTTATAAGTTTAATAGGTATTTCATCAACTCCACATGAAAATTTGTTCTGCATTGATGAAACAATATTAATCAATTCTAACTTAACTACTGGTCGTATAAAGAACGATTTAATGTTAAGGCACATTAATATTTGATTTTCTACCAAATCATTATTGTGGTTTTGTCGGAGTTTTTCGATAGCAGCTGTTGCAAAATATTTGCAGAAAGTTTCTGCATTATCTTTTTTATCAGTGCATAACGAACCATCCTCACTCATTAACTTAATTTCCCCGTTATTAGGCCTCTTTCTGCCTAAAGAATCGTTAATAATTAACCATTATTCTTTAGTGCGATTGCTACATTCAAGCATTCTGTGCTTAAATAGCACAGATTTTGCTTTTTGAATGTTGCCTTTATACTCATTTTTTTGTTGTTTGTATGCTTGCATTAATCGGCTATTGTTACTAGCCTGGGCTAAATCGTATAAGTTTTTTAACCTTTCACTTTCCTGTATTATGTCGGAATTAATCCAGTCATTTTTTTTATTTATTTTGTTTTGAGTTTTTTTTATTGGTATACTAACATCAAAATAAAATTGAAAAATTTGCCAGAAAGCATTGTAAGCATTATTAATATCAACACACGCATACACATTATTCCAGTCAGCAGAATTTAACAACCAAGTGAAATACTGCATATTTGAATAAGTGAATGCTCTTTTATAAATATTATTTACACAATTGTCATTTTCAAATTCATTTATACACAGCTCAAGAAATTGACCTTTGTCATGATCCGATATACACGTCGATATGTTAGCTATTTTATAATAATTATAATAATCTATATTATTAATAATCATGTAATCGATACAACTGCTGGTAGATGTAGTTGTACGAGTTGGTTCTGATACCAAATTTTTTAATTTGTACGAATTTAAAATATCTAACAATCGTCGTTTAGCTGTAGTCTCACTCAAATAATCAATATTTAAATCACCACAAACGATGACATTGTTTTTTTCTGACCTTAAATATTCTAAAAGTCGAACAAAGTTTTGTTCGAACAATGTTATATCCCCATCCGGGGCTCGGTAAATAGTCACTAATAATAATTTTTCTTTATTTTTCTTATACACTATACCCGCACATTCGAAATGAATTTCCAAGTATAAGCTTTTTAACTCAATTTCTTTCACATATTTATTAATGTTACTTTTGGAAAATATCACTACACCTCCATGTTTTCTGGTTTTGCGGCAGCAAGACGCAGCTATGGAATAATTGTTTGGTAAACAACAACTTAGTGAGTTTTCATTTTGCCAATGTTCCGTTAAGCATAAGAAGTCAATATCATACTTCTTAATGATAACTTCAACTTGATCAACTTTATTAAACAAACTTTGGATGTTTTGGTGGAGTATTTTTGTGCGAAGTTTTAAATTATTCATTCTCGATGATTCTTTTATGAGTCTTCCATTTTTGTTTTTAAATTCTCCCAGGTTGTTGCCTACGAAAAAAATACCTTTTTACTATTGCCTCTTTTGGCCAAAAAGTTCCATCGTACATGGTATCCTCGAGATCCGCATTGGCTGCTATCTTAAAGCAGGCATTTGTTCCTTTTGTTTCCAGTTTTGACACCTCAAATATTTTACCAGGAATTTTTCCTTGTAAATAATGGAGTATTTGCTCTTCGGTGGTAGTTGCGTTCATTCGTCCTAGGAAAATCCATAACTTTCGGTCGGCAGCAGAAATTGATTCATGTTCATTTGAGTTCCCGACTACTACTCTTCTTTTCCGTCTTCTTACTTCCGTAAATCTATCTGAATCGTGATACTGTCCACTATTGCTTCCTCCAGGATTAATAGTATTAATATCAGGATTAGGCATTACTCTATTTATAGCCAAATCCTTAATAAGTTTTTGTGCGTATGTCACTTGCTTAGTTTTCTGTGGATCGTTCGTTTTTTGTTTACTGTTTGTTGTTGTTTGGTTTGCGCCACGACTAATTGTACTTAGCTGAAATTGACTATTTTCAGTACCTTGCATATCATTATTTTGGTTCACAACTTGGCTTAATGTATTCAACTCCATCTGTTGTTGAATGGTATTAGACGCCATTGTTGTGCCAAGCTGGATTTTTTTTATTTCAGCAACAAGATTGTGGTTAATTTTGCGTAACTCTTCAATCTCCAATTTTAAAGGCGGTACAGCCTCAATCACTATTTCTCTCACTGTATCACGTAAAGCACTTAACAGACTATCACTTAGCATATCTTTAGGAATATTTTCAACTTTTTTAGATTCACAATTATCATCTTTTTTAGCAGCACTTCTGGTGGCGTAGTTCTTATCCGCCATTTTTACAATAATACACAATTGTAAAATTGGGAAGGCTGCTGGGCCTGACCAGATAACAAACGAATTTTTAAAGAATCTCACTAATAATTGGTTAGAAAAGATATTAATTTTATACAATGAAACTCTAAATAAGGAAACTACTCCTGATTCCTAGTCGGACTCGAGAATGAGCCTATTATTCAAAAAAGGAAATAGAGACGACTCTAATAATTATAGGGGAATTTCACTTATGAACCATATTGCTAAATTATTTACAACTGTCATAGCAAACCGCATACAACATTGGGCTGAATGCAGAGGTGTCCTACAGGAATGCCAGTTTGGGTTTAGGAGGAGAAGGGGGTGCCAAGACGCAATATTCACGCTTAGCAGCATAGTAAATATAAATATAAGGCATAGTAAGAGCAAAGTTTATGCCACATTTGTCGATTTTCAGAAAGCATTTGACTCAGTACCCCACTCTTTACTCTGGGAAAAACTATATAAGATCGGGATAAGTAGTAAAATTATAAATACGATGAAAAATTTCTACCGAAAAGCTAACTTTACTCTATCTCTGAATGGATAAAAGTGAAAAAATAAATATTAGTAAAGGAGTACTTCAAGGAGACTCTCTATCACCATTGTTATTTAATCTATTTATCAACGATTTAGAACAGTTTATGGCTAACAACGGGATCAGAGGTGTGGGAGTAGGTAAAATTGATGTTTTGCTAATTCTATATGCTGACGATTTGGTTTTGCTAACTGACAGTCCAGGCATGGCTCAAAGAGCACTCAATAAATCCAGCTCTATTGTTTGGAGAATGAACTTGATATAAACACCGAAAAGACGAAAATGTTAATATTTAGAAAATGGGGCAAGTTAAAAACGTCATTATTCAAAATTAACGACAAAATTATTGACATCGTGTCAGAATATTGCTATCTTGGCGTTCAATTCTCTTCCTCGGGATTGTTCATTAAAGCTGCTGACTATGCTGTTAATAGAGCCGTGACAGCTATACATAGAATCAAGAATATAATGGTTAAATCCAAAATGCAACCCTGGGATACCCGAATTCAGCTATTTGACAGTGTAGTGTCAACTACATTGCTATATGGGGCTAAGAGCTGGTGTTTACGATATCTCCGAAATAAAGAAAGGGTCCAAGGAATATTTTTCAAAACTGTACTTGGTTGGCCACAGAATACTCCAAACTATATCATTCGATGGGAAACTGGGAGGGGTAATATTGCAGTAGAAGCATTAAAAAGGGTTTTAAGCTGGTGGGAAAGAATTTTGAAACTAGATGCCAATAGACTACCAAGAATATGTTACAATCAATTAATGTCACTTGATATAAATTGGGGAATGGATTGCAAATACAATTGGGTTACTCAGTTACAAGAGATACTTCGGGATCTTGGTTGTATAAACACATGGAATGAACAACGGGCACAAAGTATTAAAGAAAACAGCGAAATCATTCTTACCAATTATCAAAGAGAACTTTCCAACATGGATAAAAATCTAATTTTGAACTCCAGTTACAGCCCTATGTATCAGTATATTTTGAACGACTCTGTAAAATACCTTAAAATGAATTTAAATTTTAGTAAGATAAAGCTAGTTAGCCAAATCAGAGTCTCAGGGAAGCAAATCGTTTAAATTCATGCAAATGGCTGTTTATATAAATGGAAACAAGAAGAACTCTGTATTATTTGTAATTATAAAAAGCCTGAAACACTTATACATTTTCTTTTGGAATGCCCGATTTATAAATCGATGGGAAACCACTTTATTGGCAAGTATTTAAGTTCAAATTTTAACTACGAGAATAATTTCATGGTCTTGCTGTCAAGTTTTTCCCCAGGAAAAACAAATGATATTTTCCACTTTGTAAATGGCGGTCTTAAATTGAGGAGCTTTTGTTTAAACGAATAATTGCACTGTTTGCTGCATTTCATACATTTTGGAAATAACTCAATGTAGAAAGAATTTACAAATTATTCGATTTAATTTTTGTTTTTATTCGAATAATATTTATATACTTAGTCTAAGATTTAACTTTAAGCTTCAATTTATAATTAATACATTTAATTTAATTTTTTACTTTATATATACTTTCTTTTTTTTTCTCTCTCTCTTGTATTATTGTTAAAAGCATTGTTTAATATTAGTATAGAGAATGTACAAACCGCTGTAAGCTTTATTGCAAATACAGTAACATTTATTTTTATTTTTTATTTTATTTATTTTCGTAGTAGATTATGTAGTGGTTCTAATAATAGAGTGTTTTTGGGAATAAATAAATATTTTAGTTGCCTTGAGACCCTTACAGTTATACAAACGTCAACAATTAATTACATAAATATGTTTATAATAGTTCATTTATTTCGTAAGGCACAAGTTTTAATAAATGAATTTTAAGTAATTTTTTAAATTGAGTACTCTGATTACACAATTGAATTTCAGTTGGAAGTTTTTTATACATTTTTTGACCCATGTAAACAGGTGATTTTTCAGAAAACATAGTACGATGATCAAAGTTTTATGCAATGACTGATCTCGTATTATAAAAAGTATTTGTTGTCATAAAATAATTTTTTTGTTTTATATAAGTAAGCAACTCGTAGGCATATATGCTATAAAATGTCAGAATTTTGTTGTTACAAACGATTGTTACCTATTCATGAAACTTTAAATGACTATCAATCACAACACCTTAAATGTTAGTTTTTTGATTTAATTCATAATTATCTATTTCAATTTTGAGATGTTCCAAATGATTTTCGAGGCTAGAGCTGCAGACGATATCTTTAAATTAGGGAATGACACACTTATATCTTAGATCTGCTTTTATAAGCTTAGCTAACCATGAACAAAAAATAATTTACCATGCCTTGATTGAGAGTGTAATAAATTATGTAATTTTTTTCCCGTCTCGACTAAAAGCAAATTTCTCGAGAGTTCTCGAGCAAAAACCCTAACAAAAACATAATAATCAGTCGTAGCATAATAGTAATACTTGACATAGAAGCCGGAAATATTTTGGAATATATCGGTATATATTTTCCAAAGTGTTCGAAAACATCGAAATATTTTTTAAAAACACATTTTAAAAGTATATTTCAACGAGCACAAAACAGTAAAACAAATTCAACCGTGTAATTGTTAGCGAGCGGAAACTTTTACTACTTATTGCTCTGGTAAGTTTCACTAGGTGGAAAGCTATAATTCACCATATTATGGAGAATTTCCTCCAGTCACACTGGTATATAAAAAAAAGAAGGTAAAAAGTCACGTTTATGCATTGACTATAGAGAATTGAATAAATTACTAGCATCAGAAAGTCAACCGTTTCCTAGGATTGACGATTTAGCTGTCCGTGCTAGAAATTGAAAATACTTTACTAAACTGAATGTAAATTCGGCGTTTTGGTCGATACCAGTGCGCGAAAAAGACAGGTACAAAACAGAATTCATGACACATAATGGTCATTGGCAATGGAAGTGTCTGCCTTTTGGCCTAAAAACTTCACCAGCCATTTTCCAAAGAGTTTTATCTGGTATATTAAGAAAATATGATCTAAACAGTTTTGCTGTGAACTATATTGATGATGTGTTGATACATTCAAAAACATATTAAGAACATTCAAGACAGGTCCATTTAACATTAAAAGCATTGCGAGAAGCAGGATTCAAATTAAACGAATTAAAATGCAAATTTGGACAGGAAAAAATTATTTATCTCGGTCATGAAATTGGTGAAAATTGTGTAAGACCACTAAGTGATAATCGGGCAGCAATAGAAAATTTCCTGAACCTGAAACAAGAAAACAAGTCAGATAATTTTTGGGTAAAGTAAATTTCTATTTACAATAGATTATCAGTTCTGTTCAGTGATCTTGTGGAAAAACATACAAAAAATTTACTCGAAGAAATAAATATTCACAAAGTAGATAACCTTAAACTTAGATCTGCGATTGAATCAATCAATCAACCGTCTCTATTATCATCTGAAAGGATTATTATCGACAAATCAGTTCAAACAAATAAACCAAACAGACAAACAAATTCAAAAACAAAAGATGTCAACGACAACAATAACAAATACAAAAAAGTCCATGATAATCAAAGAGTTTCTGATAGAGTGGAAACCAAGCCAGGAAATTCTCGAAATTATAGTGATGAACAACAAGTAACACCAGAAACAATCGTTGATACACAAGATCTTTCCACAGAAAGCGAAAATAATGATATTGAATTTAAAAGAGTAACATATAAAAAAAGACGTGGAAAAGTTGTTCGTGGAAATAACACAAATATAGAAGATCTCACATGTACTGAATCTAAATTATGGTTGTTCATTAGTCGTTGCAATAAAAACACTACGACAGTAAGTGTATCAAATTATTTGCAAAAAAGATTTACAGGTAAATATTTTACCATAGATGAAATATTTCACCATAGATGAAATATTTCACCATAGAAAGTAAAGGGTTGTATAATAGCTTCAGAATTGGAGCCAACATGTCGTTAAAACACACACTTTACTCTGGTGATAGCTGGTCTAAAGGTGCAATTGTGAAGCGATTTACATTTCGCAAGCAATCAGCAAACTTTCAATGAACATTTAAATAAACGTTCTCTACATCAAAATGTACCTTTCATAAAAATTATTTATCAAAATATCCAATGTATTACAAATAAAATTTACAATTTAGAAACTTTTCTAGAAAGTGAGAGCATTGACATATTACTTATATCTGAACACTGGTGCTCAGACATAAATATACAAAATATGAATATTGATAATTTTTAGTAAAAATTATGTGCATGGTGGTTGGAATATGGGTTAGAAAGGAACTCTTAGAGTCCTGTTTTGAATTGAATCATTCAGTTTCGTGTTTAGAAAAAGTGTTTGAATGTATATATATATATATTATATGTTTTATTAACCTTTCTCCCCTTGGGGACCCACAATATAAAATATAGTATTATATTTTGGGGTCCTAAAGGGCTTATATTTTAACAAAATGCATACAGCCCACAGTAATGCTCATCTTAGTTTGAATAAACTAGACAAAATAGAAAATATTATTGAAAAAATAACAAACGAAATGATTGTAGTGCAGAGTGTATGCACAAAAATAAACAAGAAGACGAAACATTAAAATGCTAAGTAATAGTACAGCATAAAATTATTACAAACCTTAGAAGAACAATTAAGAGAAAAAAATCTTGTCATTCACGGAATCAAGGAATCAGAGAAAAATGAAGAAGAATTTGAAAAACAGATAAACACTATCCAAGAAAAGGTGCAAGTTGCGTGTTCATCTGAAGAAATCAAAGAAGTATACCGCATTGGGGAAAACGGAAAAAACCCTAGACCAATTAAAATATGCTTAAAAAATTTAAAAAAGAAAACATAATTCTTGAGTTTAAAATCCATTCTTAAGTCTATGAACATTGAGACCATGTCTCATGTTTGATGAACGGCCTTGTACCAAAAATATGGCGCCATTACATATTTTCTAAATTTTTGACAACAGCTCCAATATTACGAGTAAAAAAAAGATGAAAGATGATCGCAGAATTTTGTGTCGAGCGCATGACATCTTGCGTACGCATATGTCGTCGAGGAGGAACAACAGCTCAAGTCAACTAGCAAGAATATAATGAATCGAGTTCTCATCTCAACATCAACACATCTCCATAAACTGGTAACTGGTATGTCCGACAGCACATGGATCCAAATCAAATCAGCTACGACTACATCAAACATCCAACAAAATGTCCGCCATTCCATAATAATTCACCAGTCACATGGTTTGGAGCTAACATAACATCTGGAGTTGGGAGCAATTGTTGAATAACCAACAACATCTGGTTTATCATACCTCCATCTTGGGCCAACACAATATCGCGGACGTACGCCATCACCTGAAATTTAAAATACCTTAGGTAAATGTTTCGTTGTAGGTGAAAAGCCTTACCGTGTTTAATTTATTTCGAAAACAATTCAAGCCGTTTCTTTGTATTCCGTTGTATAAATGGCAACATCTTTAAAGGCGAGTGCAGAAAACGTCGTGCTACTGGATAGTTGGTCCATATTTGAGTTTTTTCGGCTCATCGTGTTCTTGCCTAATGTTCGTCCATTATTGAATTATGTTTAATTTCATCAACCACAGTCCATTACTCCTACTGCGAAACATAACTAAACCACTTGCACAACTAAATTCACTTATACGCGTCAACAACTGAAATTATTCACTATTGAAATATTTAGTTTGAAATTCGCTACAACACCCTAAGATCAGATATTAAGTGACTTTCGTATCAACAAAAACCGTAATGGTCATAGGGCTTAGCAAAATGAAACTGCATTTTATGCAGAAAGCAAGCCACTTTACCCTGTGATATTAGGGACCAAATATAAATGATTTCATCCGAAGAAATACAAATTTCATCCACTGGAATTCAAAATGGCCGACATTTTTAAAAATGGCGTCTGCATACTTTAAAAAATTTATAGAATCAAAACGGTTGCACTGATTTAAGTGATTGAGGTGTCAATGGATTATTATCGACATCTCTAATCAAAAGAAAAACATACCATTTAAAAAATTAAAGATGGCGGCCGAATATTAAGAAAAATGTGTAATTTTTTCATTCTAGTGAAAATAACAACTAAATATCCTATGATATGGTCACATATTTTTTTATTTAAATAAAACCTGACAATATTAGTTTCAAAATAAAAAAATTGCTTGAAAATCCGTCAAGTAGTTTTTGAACTATACGCATTACAAAAGAAGCGCCTGATTTTGAAAGCCTTTATTGCATGTAATGTGATGCAATGTACATACTCCAGTAGACATGTACTGTCTACCTGGAAAGTACTCCGAAGTTAATGAAATTTTTACAGGCTATTTAGGGGTACTCTAGGATGTCTATAATAAGTTTTCGACCTTGAGGACCCTGTGCTAACTTGAGGGGGGAGGGGGAGGGCAAAAACACCAAAATTTTCCATAGTTTCGTTATTATTTTTTTCAGGATAAAAATTTTTTCATCATTAATTATTATTTTCATTCAAAATAATTTTGTTTTATGATTTCGGAATGTTTTTATTTATTTAAAACATTAAACATTTAAAATCTAGGAAAAGATTAAAAATTTTATCGAATTTCCCAAACATTTTCATTGATGTTATTTGGAAAAATATGAAATGTCAGCTTGTCAGACTACCATCAACTAGACATGCTGCCAAGTACCACTCATACAAGACCTACTTTCAAGTTCAGGCGTGGATGGGAAGCCAAGAAAGCCATCAACATTACCCTTTTCAATGGAGACGGAAGTTTACCAAACAAGGTAGGTATTTTATTAATTATTTTCGTAACAACATAGATCTGGTTCCCATCACCACAACGATGGACGCTGCTCCAGAACAGCTGCTTCATATAATAAGCTGCAAGTGTACGAGTGGTTGTGCTACTGCAGGCTGCAGCTGTTAAAAGGCTGGTCTGTTGTGCTCTACAGTGTGCAAGCCCTGCGTGGGCACAGCATGCAAAAACTTTCCTCAGCCTGACACCAACGATACTGATACGAATAATGAGAATGAGGACACCACCAATCTTCCCTTTACTCCATCACCAAGAGTACATGAGGAAGACAAGCCCATGGACTTTGGTGACGTCAGCCACCCAACGCTCAAAGATCTTCGTAACATGATGTGTTACGTCTATGAGACTTTTAATTATTTAATCCTAATTATTCATAATTATCTCCTGAATTATGATTTTTTATAAATTTTTTCCACTAAATTATCCAAACCTTTCCAAATTTTGTTAATGTATATAGTTTTTAAAATAATTAAAAACATTCCAAAATCACAAACCAATATTATTTTATTTATTTGTTCAGACCCTTATAAAAGAATAAACGCAAGCAAAAAATTAGTAATGAAAGTGTGGAAACTGCAAATCAAAACAATAATCTTTGTAGGCGGAACCTCCTCCCACCCCATGACATCACATTGTGTGTAGAACGTAAAAGTATTTGGTGTGGGTGAAGGTTTCTAAAAATTCACTTTTTACGTTAAAATGAGATACCTTCACGTTTGGTGAAGGGGGAAAGTTGAGGAAGGGGTAGGGGGTAGGACTGTGGCCATAGTTGTATTAAACTGTTGATATTGATGTGCGATTAATATAATTAACACGATATGATTGTTATAAATAGTTATAGGGGCACAACCTTCATGTTTCGGCTACTTTTTTACATTTCGAGTAAGTTTGTCTACCTTTGATCGGCTATATCTCGGGTACTAATGAGTCTAGAAAATCCTTTTTAATACCAAATTTTAGCAAATTTAATGTTCTACAACTTTGTAACCTACTGTAGAACACAAAATTGGCTTAAGTAACGAGAATTAAGCGAAAAACTGTAAGTCCGAAAATTTTGGTGCTTTTGCCCCTCCCCTCAAGTTAGCCCAGGGTCCTCAGGGTCGATTACTTATTATAAACATCCTAGAGTATCTCCAAATAGCCTGTAAAAATTTCATTAACTTCGGAGTACTTTCCAGGTAGAAAGTACATGTCTACTGGAGTATGTACATTGCATCACATTACGTGCAATAAAGGTTTTCAAAACCAGGTGCTTCTTTTGTAATGCATATAGTTCAAAAACTACTTGATGGATTTTCAAGCAAATTTTTTTATTTTGTAGCTAATATTATCGGGTTTTATCTAAATAAAAAAGTATGTGACCATATCATTGGATATTTCGTGGTTATTTTCACTAGAATGAAAAAATTTATGGAAAAATTACACATTTTTCTTAATATTCGGTCGCCATCTTTATTTCGTTAAATGGTATGTTTTGTTTTTGATTAGAGATGTCAATAAGAATCCATTGACACCTCAATAACTTAAATTGGTGCAACCGTTTTGATTATATAAATTTTCTAAAGTATACAGATGCCATTTTGGAAAAGGTCCGCCATCTTGAATTCCAGTGGATGAAATTTGTGTTTACTCGGATGAAATCATTCATATTGGTCCCTAGTATCACTGGGTAAAGTGGCTTGCTTTCTGTATAAAATACAGCTTCCGATGAAAATATCACCGTAAGCCCTAAGACCATAACTCACAATCAATATAATCTATCCAACGGTCAAGAGTGAGTAATCGGCGATTGATTAACTGAACAGGTGAGGGGTTCAGTTCGCTTTTATTCTATACCAGTCGATTACTCTGCACCTGAACTTAATTGTTTAAGCATTTCTTCCTAATTACGACGAAGAGCGGCCGAGTGACCTCCATGCTTTTGATTTACTACTCTCGCAGTTCATTATACATTTCCCCTGCGCCTCTAATAACAGGACAGTTACCAAATAGGGGAAACAAATCGGTGATTACTATTAGTGGAAGCTCCGAGTTCGATTTTTCAAACCTATTTTGGAGAGTGTTTTAACATCGACATAAATGAAAAACTGCCTTACGAAATAAGAATGTAACTAAAAGGCAAAGAGCGCAGAGCTTACAAAAATTTGATCATGCTGAAGAAAGCCGCAAAAAACTACTACACTAACAATCGTCCTATGAGATTGAAGACGTTACTAACATAATACAATTCTGCAGGCTCCTATGCAGTAGTTGTAAGAAGTGCTGCGAAACCCCTCACTGGTGATCAAGTGAAGGGAAAAATGCTGGAGTGTGTCAGCCCGCCCGAGGAAGTCCGAGTAAGGGCTGTGAGGAGAATGCGGGATCGCAATCGAGACCCGGACAGCGGAAGAGGCACGAAAGCTGAAAAAGTGTAGCGCTTTCCGTGAATGTGGGCTGCAGGTGGAGGACCCGAAGGGTCTAATGCCTCAAATTCTAATACACGATGGGCCGAAATCGTGTTGCGATGATAAGCTGGTCTCTGCGGTGGCTAAGAATAGCCTCAATAATGTGACTACGGAAGAAGTTAAGAAGCAGTTCAAGGTGGTTAATAGGATGGGTAAGAGTGATACCCAAAAAGTCCTATGTGAACTACCAGGAGCCTGGCGGAAAAAATCCTAAAAGAAGGGAGAATATATGTCGGCTTCGGAGCACATGTCAGTAATTCCCTTTGATAGAGTAGCTCGGTGCTATGTGTGTCTAGGATTTGGACACATTATGAGGGAATGCAAGAAAAGCGTCAGGAGATGCTAGAAATGCGGCGATACAGGGCACAAGGAGGAAGATTGTAAATCCCCTCCATGGTGTATTGGGCGTTCGCGCCCTGGAAATCATAGGGCAGTTAGTTCTGGCTGCCCCGAAAATCAAAAAAGGGTGGAGATCTTACGGGGCCGCCTAATCCCTTGAGGTGGCTCTTAGAATAGCACAGCTAAATTGTCAGCGAGCTAACGGAGTTATGTGCGACTTGGGAGCCTGGCTTGTCCAGAACCAAGTCAGCATCGCGATCCTCCAAGAGCCCTATGTTCTGCATGGACCTGTGAGGGGTTTGGCAGCATGGATGAGGGTCTTAGGTATGGCTCGTCAGAAGGCTGTTATATTCGTGCGCGGCCGGGCCCTAGATTGTATGCTGGTGGAGCGATTTTCTACCGAATGCTGCGCCTGTGCATGGGCTAGCGGTCGGACGGGGCAGTACATTTGTAGTGCCTACGGATATAGATGTCCTAGACCAGATGGTTCTGGGTTGCCAAGGGCAGCTCATACTGGGAATGAACGCGAATGCTACATTCGGTTTGTGGTTCAGTAAAGTTCTCGACCAGTGAAGGCGGAGGTCAGCCATCCGAGGCGAGATACTTGGCGAGTAGATGTATTGGCGATTGTTGGCAGCAATGTCAGTTCTTTTGGGAGCTACATGATGAAGTAGCGTTCAGTGATCATAACCTTATCTTGATCACCATTGACACTGATGTGTGGCCCCCAGGGTAGCTAGACAGCCTTAGGGTGTGCAGGGTTTGGGTTCTACGGACATTTCCTGGCTGAATTGGTGAATAACTTTGGTCTTGAGAGGTTCACAGGCTGCCGGCAGGCTCCGTAAGCTTTCTGGGTGGTTGGAGGAGGCAAATGTTGCGTTTCTGAGGTGCCGACCTATATGGCGCAGGATGAAGGCTCCCTGGTGGACTCAGGAGCTTTGGCAGCTCAGACACGGGATGAATAGATGTAGAAGACGATAGATGTAGTTCCAGCTAGAAAGAACGAGAGGTGGTGAACGATCTCTCTTGCTAGGCAGGGAGTACTCAAGCCTTAGGCGAGAGTACTTCAGGGCGTTAGCTGAGGCTAAGCAGAAGGGCTGGCAAGCGTTCGTGGGTACGAACTCGGATGACCCATGGGGTGCGGTTTATGAGGCGTGCAGAGGAAAACGATTGAAGGAGGTGGGATCCCTACAGGTGGGCGATACTTGGACGTCCACGTGGAGGGAGAGCATTGAAGCTCTTCTGTAGGCCTTCTTTCCGGAAGCAGTTATTTGTAACAAGCCGTCGACGGGGGTGGCCCCACTGATTCGCGGTCCGAACCCAAGTCAGGACCTAAAAGCAGTATACGACGTGGAGGAGCTGGAGCTGTCAGTTTTGAAGACAGGGAGGGGTAAATCCCCCGGACTAGACCTTGTCACCTCCGAAATGATCAGGTGTTTGTGGGAGTCGGCCCCCCTATTCCTCAAGGCGCTTTTCGACGAATGCATACGTGAGGGTACCTTTCCGCTGGTGTAGAAAATGGCCAAGGTAGTAGCATTACCCAAAGGGCCGGATAAGCCACTCAGCAAACCCGGTTTGTATAGTACAATTAGTCTGGTAAGTGCTGTTGGAAAGGTATTGGAAAGACTGATGGTTGGCAGACTCGAGGCTGCCGTCAGGGAGAGGTGGAGCGACTCACAATTCGGGTTTCGTGCTGGGAGATCCACAGAAGATGCCTTAGAACGGGTAAGTGAGATTGTTCCGGATGGGCGGCGAAAGTATTTGGTGGGGTTCTTTGTCGACTTCAGAAATGCTTTCAGTGCCTCTACTGAGAAGCGGTAATGTGGAGATTAGTGGAAGTTGGCGTTGGAGAAGCAGATCTCCGAATGTGGCGGGACTATTTTAAAGACCGTTACGCGTGCGCAACTAATATGAACGAGGAGATATGGGTGAAGCTCACTAGGGGATGCCCACAGGGCTCAATTGCTGACCCGATATTTTGGAACTTGGTGATGGATGAAGTTCTCACCACATTGCAGAACAATGGTGTCAGAGTAGTTTCGTATACGGACGGTCTCTTGATCATTGTGAAGGGTAGTTCCCGGCTTGCGCTGGAAACTACAGTTGGCGAAGTTATAATAATAATAATAATAATAATAATAATATTTATTGATTCTTTTTTTTACAAATCGATACATTTGTTTAGAACATGTCAATTAAAAGTATACATATTTCAGTTACAAAAATAAAATAAAATAAAATATAATTATAAAACAGAAAAAGTAGATTTTAAGATTTTCAAAAATAGTAAAATAAAACAATTTAATATGTCGCAAGCTTTAACCTCAACATAAGGACGAAAGAAAAAAAAAAAAAAAAAAAAAAACGACTGTCTGTGAATATGGTACAATAAAACTCCTTGGAGCATTGGCACAAGAGGCACCTGTTTATATTCAAAAATTTAATAAATATATAAATAAATAAATAATAAAAATAAATAAATATAAATAAAATAGATAAAATCATAACGATAGTCAAATAGTAAAATTTTATTAAGTTAAACGTTAAAAACAATAAAAAATAAAATAGGTAAATAAATAAATAAATTCTTATCTCTAACAGGTGTAAAAGGCCTGTTAAAGACGTGTCAAATATTAAAAAGTTTTAAAATACTTATCTCCAACAGATGTAAAAGGTCTGTCAAAGACGTGTCAAATATTAAAATATTAAAATACTTATCTCTAACAGATGTAAAAGGTCTGTCAAAGACGTGTCAAGAATTAAAAAGTTAAAATACTTATCTCTAACAGGTGTAGAAGGCCTGTCAAAGATGCGTCAATTGTTAAAATGTTAAAATTCGTGTCTTGAACACAACAAAATGCCTGTTCAAGATGTGTCAAAATAAAAATTTAAAAAAAAACCATTGGTCAAGTTCCAAAAACAATTAGGAAAATAGTCATTAAAATTACGTACAGATTTAGTGAGAGCTAGGTACGATCGATTCAATAAAAAAAAAGCAGAGTTAAAAAAAAAAATAAATAAATAAAAATAAGAAAATAAATAAAACATCCGCATATAGAAAATTTAAATCATTTCATCTATTGAATAGAATGCATTCTGAATTAAATAGTGTTTGAGTGCTGTAGAAAATTTTTTACCATGTTTTTGTATGTCATTTTTTATATGTTCATTATTTGAAAATTTATTATATAATTGAATTGTTTTGTATCTACTTCCATTTTTAAAATTATTCAGTTTGATTTTGGGCAAAGTGTAGGCATTTCTACACTTTATCATATAGCCAGTACTCTTATATTTATTTTGTTCAAAATATTCGGGATTACGCAGTAAAAATTTAATACTTTCAAGCACATACAAACAGGGAAAAGTTAATATTTTATGTTTAACAAATGCATTCTTACAAGTTTCTCTACTTTTTAAATTATGGAGCCAGTATATAACTGGGGACGTCGGGTCGGAGCGGAAGTGTCGGACAGTAAGACAGTCTGCATGCTAATGAGGGGAAAGTTGGACCAGGAGCGTCGCAGCATGCGGGTGATTGTGGGAGGGGTGACCAAACGTATCGCCGGGGTTGGACAGGTATCGAGGGGGTACCAGTTCGGGCAGCTCGACTTGTTGAGTAATGATGAGGTTGTGGAGCTGGGAATGGCGGAGCTTCAAACCCTCATAAACGAAAGGGCTGTTGTACGGTGGCAGGCGAGGTGGTACCAAACTGGGAATGGTCGTGCGACGTTCCAGTTTATCCCGGATGTTAGGGACATGGAGCGATGGCGCAACTGGACGTTTTCCCTTCAGGAGGAATTCCTCCTAACGGGACACGGACGGCTCTGCGGCCACCTTTTTGCTAGGGGATTGGCGAACGATCCAGGTTCCTTCTGTTTGCTGAATGCGAGGATGCAGTGCACTTTCTGTGTGACTGCGGAGCATATGATCGGTTTCGCAACCTGGATGGTATGTCCATTTGGTGGGAAGGGGGGTCATGATGTCTCAGGGGGGTCCTGGCTACCACAAGTAGCCGCAAGTGTTTCAGGGAGTTCGTGCATAGGGCTTTTGCTCTACGCTCTCGATGGCTGACTGAAGCACAAGGCGAAAAGGTAGCTATTGGAAATTGGATGGTGCATTTCTGACTGTCCCTGCCTGACAGGGTGAGGGGATAAAATCGCAGTCCAAGTGGCTGTTATGTTTGCTTGTCTTGTATCCTGTGTTTTGTCGTACCTCTTGACAGAAGGTGTGATACTTAGTAGTTATGGGTGATGGCGCTCGACGACCTCACCCCATATTTTATTCTTAGGAGTTTTAGAGCAGTTTTAGACTGGTAGGGGATTCCTGCTGCCAGTTGTTTATGTTGTGGCGTTGGATCGACAATGATTACATTGTCGGATATCATTTATTTATTTTGTTTCCTATTTCTTCTTCACCAGGGGCTTTCTTATATTCTATCTGGGGCGGGATAGAGTCGTTGCGGGTCAGGCCTCACCTGGTCCTAATGTGGGTGGGATTCGGCTTCACCTGGATTTTAAATTTTGTTTAAAATGTCATGTGTATGCGTGGCCAGTGTTTGTAAGAATTCTGGCCTGGCCTGTACATGCTAAGTAGTCATTAATGACATAACAAGGCATGTTTCAGAGACAACGCCGAACCCAGGCGGTTAATTGGGTACCATGGGTCACTTGCGTCCAAGCCCCATACACAGGATGTTTCCTTGCCTGTGTGTGTGCAAGTGAATTGAGGACGGACTCGTGGGGGAAGTGTGTTGGAGCTAAAATCGCAAGCAAGAGGGGGTAGCCTGCTGAGACCTTCAGTTGAGGAAGCACTCCTGCCAACCTTGTATCGGCGGGTGAGCAGCGGCTGGCTTTGGCCTCTGCTCGGGTGGCGACCTGCAGAGTCCCAAGTGTTTTAGGTAGGACGCGCTCTTCACCAAGGGGCTTGCCTAGGCTTTCACCGAAAGGAAGAACTGGTAGTCGTGGGCAATTTGTTCTCGGCGCGCTGATTGAGCGTATCTCAGTCCCGTCTCCATGAGGGGCGTTAGGGTAAGGCTAAAATAGCGGGTACCTCACGTTAAGCTTCACTCTTCGATGTCGGTATCTACCCTTCACCTGGATTTTAAAATTTTGTTTAGAGTCATGTTTATGCTTGGTCAGTGCTTGTAAGAGTGCTGACCTGGCCTGGGCATGCCGAGTAGCCAGCGATTGCATAACAAGGCATGTTCCCGGGACAGCGCCGTTGGAAAACGCTACTACAAAAAATAATGAGCTTCATATCAATTTTAAACCCACATTTTTCACCCTTTGGGGTGAAATTTTTAAGAATCCCTTTTTAGTGCATACTTACCTTTTAAAAATGCTTTTTTTGCATAATTATTATGTTTGCGTGGCTTAAGTCACCGAAAGATTATTTGTGCAAAAATTTTATGCTTTTACACCCAACGGTTTCAGCTTTGCATTGATCGATCAGTCAGTGAATCAGTTTGTCAGTTTCTTCTTTTATAGTTTCTTTTATTATTTATTCAAAATAATTTTTGTTGATCTGTTAGCTAACTTTATATACCTTTCTGTTGTAGAAAGGATTTTTATTGCTTAGACCATTATCGAGGTGAACTTTAGAATTTTTTTTAAGTTTTTATCACCGTTACTTTTGAAGTACTTTGGGGGTGGGAAAACTATCCTAATTTTCCATATTAATGCAGAGATTGGTGTTGATGAATGCTCTTGAAAATGCAAGTAACACGTACAAACAAGAGTTTTTGAAATCGGAGTTATCACATTTTCCGGCTAATTAAGTGTACTGTACGCTTTTAGTTTATTTCCTAACACACACAAGGAATGTTTTATGTTAATTTTGTTTTAATAATTTACTCTGTAAAGCAGGCTTTTTAATATTGAATATCTGATGTTGAGATGTTACTATCAGATAGTAGACAATAGGAGACTCCTATGATGAGTCTTAAATTTCGTATTAAATTGAAATATATCATTATGTGTTTAATTTTAACTTATTTTCCTTAATTCACTTGAAGTACATACCATAAGTTGAGCATAGAAACTGCAATTATCATGCTAAAAATACCTTAAGTTGTAGCGTTGTTTAATAACACATACTTTATTGCTTTGGCCAATTTTTTTTCTACTGATAATGGTTCTTGCAAAATACCAAAATACCTTAATCAGTATTTTTGCAGTTTGTGTCTAAATTAAAATAAATAAAAATTATTAATTGTCAATTTCAGAGAAAATTACTTACTTTCGTCCTGCCTGTAAATATTAATCACAAGAAATAAAAACCTTCTCGGCGATAATAGGCAGGGAAAATTAAATTTATTGATAAAAATATAATATAATCCATTATTTGCCTTATTAAATTCTTGTTGCCATTTTTGTGCAACGGATAATTCAGCAAAAAAAATAAACTTTAATTTTCTTCAGTTTTGATTTAATAGGTCAAACATTCACGCAATCGATTGTAATGCTATGATATTAAAGACATACACACGTGTTATGGAGAAACGGGACACATCCAACATACTCGTTTTAAAAAGCAATTTTCAATCGATAAATTTCATTCATAATTTCATTTAAACATGCACAATGCCATGGATTCGCACGAAAATTTACATTTTTTAATTTAAAACGTTTAGAGAAATCACTATCCAAGAATGTTGATAGATTCCACTGAATACGAATTTTTTCTACAGCACTTCTTCGAATTTCTTCTTCTTCTCCAAATATATTCGATAATAAATAAGTAAATTTGTTATTACTAAGATTCACTACACACAGTTGCGGTAAATTCAATAAATTCAGTGGAATGAATGTGATTCTATTCGAACGTAAATCCAAAGGTTTTAATGCCACCATTCTTTTAAATAATTTAGAATCTAAATTTGTTAAAGCATTATCTCTCAAATTTAATTCAATAACATTTCTTAAATTAGTAAATATACCATTTGGTGAAGAAATTATACGTTTACCAAATAAATTTAAAATAATTAAGGTTTCACTCATCGGTTGAAAGAAATCAATTGTAACGATTTCATTAAAACCGACATCTAATTTTATAAAACTAGATAATGCAACGGGTATATTGGATGATAAATAATCTAATTTATACTAATTTCTTCAATTGGAGAGCGACTTGACTTGCTTTCTTTCATGAAAACAACTAAATATTCCAAATGGTATCTCAGACAAAAATAAATATCCTAATTTTAAAACGTTTAATTGGGTAATTTTAAAGAATATTTTTGAATCCAATCCTTTTAAATGTTCATTATGGTTTAAGTGTAGTTCTTTCAAGTGAATTAAATTATGAAATATACCAGGTTCAATATGGTTTAAATTATTGTCTTTTAAATTAATTATTTTAATTGAACTAAATATTTGAACACATCAACTGGGATTGATTTTTATTAATTGTAAGATAAATTTAAGTATTCTAAAGTTGTTAAGTATCTAAATATTCGTAAATTTAATTTAATTGATTGCCCGACAAGTCTAAATATTTTAATTTCAAATAAAATTTAAAATATCTGGTAATTAAGTAATTTTATTAGCATTTGGTACTAATTTTTCCAAGTTACGTAATGAATTAATTACTGTTGGTGGCAATGATCTTAAATACACTTAAATTTCATTCCTCAAATTTCGTATTTTCATCAAACACACCCGGTTCTAAATTAGTAATATTATTAAAGTTAACATTTAAATATTTTAAAAGTTTTAAGTCCCCAAAATTATGATTTTTCAGATTTCGATTAACAAAACGACATGATCTTAATTCAGGCTTGGTAACTAATAACTGAATACAAACAAAACTAAATTTAATTTGATGTTAAATATATTTTTTCTAAAACTATATTTTTTTCGAATAATTCTGACGCAATATTTTGTAATTGATTTGAACTTAAATCCAATACTTTATTTAATTTTTTAATTTAATTTTGTTAGTGGACTTAAAAAAGATTTGTTAAATTATTTAAATCTAAGTTAGTAATTATTTGAAACTTAAGTAAATTTTGTAATCCAAAAAAATGTCTATTAGTAATTCAGATATTTCATTTGCTCGAATTATTAAATTCCACGATTGTGTGTTATTTTCAAATACTTTGAAGGGAATTGATTGTAATTTGCTGTAACTAATATCCAAAAACAACAATGCTTGTAAGTTGTCTCCTCCCTTTATCCATTTTTTGAACCCCAGGCCTAGTCTAAGTTTCGCATTTTTGGCAACTTGAATGCAGATTTTGGTAAATAATTCAACAGCACATAAAATTCTGAAATAAATTAAATTAAAAATACTTTAATTAAACCAATATTTCTTAACGATTTAGTTGCATTAAAAAAAAAGAGAGGTGCTTACATAAAATTACTGTAATAAATTTCTATTTTTGCCGCAATTTCATATATCAATTTTTGTATGAATAATAATAATAATAATGCGGTTAAACCTCCGTTTTTATTAAATTACATTCATATTTACAATTAATTACATTTATGATGTGGATGGAATCGGCTACTTCGTTCTTATCCAAGCGGCGACAATGTGATCAATTCCGCAGCCTCCATTAATTATAATTGTTCACATTGCCGCTGCCTGGATTCGAACCCGCAACTTAAGTCTACCTAGTCAAACGGTCAAAGACTAACGCCTCAGACCGCTCGGCCATTTAGGCTCAATTTTTGTATTATATAAATACGTATTTCGATTACTAAGTAGTCATCATCAGTATGAATGAGCTAATCGCATTGTTGCAGCCCGTTACCTAATTCGCAACGAGTAACATACACATTAAGAGTACTAACGGTTAGCTAATTCATACTTATTATGACAACTTAGTAGTCCTAATACGTATTTATTTTAATGCAAAAAGTGATCTAGGAAATTGCGGCAAAAATCTAAATTTATTTCGAAATATCCTCTCTTATAGAGAGATCTTATTTATTATCTTTGATAATATTTATAAAATAAAATTACTGTGTTCAGACCCATTTTGTTAACTTTTAGAGATACATAAAAGTTGTACTGTAGAGAATGTTTCTTATGGAAAAAGTTAAAACTTTTGTCCGAAACATTTTTTGCAAACAAGGGGTAATAACTGTGGGCGCAAATTAAGACTTTGATGTTTTTTCAAAACTTTATTAGATAGGGAGTTAAATTTTTGAAAAATTCTGGAAAATACTTCCGAAAATTTTCTAATTTTCGAAAACGTGTTGTTTTTTAAACGAACATTATTATGGTTTTTTTATTGTGTTGGTCTTCTAATTTATAAATTTTTAAATACAATATTTTAATTTGAATTTTAGTGAAATAAAGACGCAAGTACTTTATTTAATATTTTATTTAATGAACACATGTAATTACATAAATTATAACATAACTTTGTATTCTCAAGTTGAACAGAACATTTGATTAATTAATAATAATTGTATAAGAAAATAATATGCCATCTCATGACTACGAAACTAACAACACTCTATATCCTCCATCTTAGGTTATCGTTCATACACACTTATTGTATAAGGGTGCTTTCTAAAGTTTACAAAACAGTGCACACAAATACACTGAGCAAACTGTGCACACTGTGCTGAGCGAGCGAGTGAGCAAATGAGCGAGTAATGGTTAAGTTTATTATTTCTAACAAAATTGTTTTGGTCTTCTAATTTATAAAAAATAATTTAAGCACTGGTTAGGTAAGATTAGGTTAGAGAGGCTGTCCAGGGATGGGGCACACTATAGGGTCCGTTGTGATACCGAAAAAGGGTTGGCCCATCCACGACCACTACTCCATGAATCATTTGGAGCTGTTTAAGATAAGAACAGCAGGGGAGCTTTGACGTCGACAGACTCCAGGTCAGAGAGATCGTCAAAGGGAGGCTGGCTCAAGTCAGTCCATCTTCTCATGACAAGGGCTGGGCAGTGACAGAGAAGATATGACATTGTCTCCTCTTCCTCACCACAGTGACAGCTCCTGCAGTTGTCGTAATAAACTGCCAGGCCCAGGTGTTCAGCATACCTGCCGCCCAACCAGTGTCCTGTATTAGCCGCAACAACTTTGTGAACAGAGGCCCTTGAAGTAATATAAGGTATTCGGAACGCCTGCAATTCTAGTCAGACCATATCTGTCTTGTAGTACCACAAGTACGTTCCTCCCTCCATCTAAGATTGACCCTTTTTACGATATCCTCTTTGAGGAGCAACTTGCAGTTCGCAAATAGAACACCCGGATATTTATTGATGCTTGTGTCCGGTAGCACCGTGCCATTTCTGGCAAGCTCGTGGGCTTCGCAATTTCCTGGAATATCCCTGTGTCCTGGTATCCATACCAGGTTTACATTCGTTTGTTCCGCCAGCTCATTTAAGTGCGTTAGGCTGTCCTGTGCTACCTTTGACCTTAGATAGACTGAGCTGAAGGATTTAAGAGTTGCTTGGCTGTCGGTGAAGATTATAATGTCCCTGCACCGAAGGGTATTCAGTCTTGCATTCACATACTTCATGAATAGCCATCACCTCCGCTTGATACACGCTACAGTGATCCGGCAGTCGAAATGCTAAACGCAGATCGAGATATTCAGAGAAGATCCCACAACCCACCCTCTGCTCTAACTTAGATCCGTC
Source organism: Chrysoperla carnea (assembly GCF_905475395.1). Lineage (NCBI taxonomy): Eukaryota > Metazoa > Arthropoda > Insecta > Neuroptera > Chrysopidae > Chrysoperla > Chrysoperla carnea. Next base: position 6,900,876 of record NC_058342.1, on the reverse strand, counting down.
GGTGTAAAAAACGACGCTCTTTGGTTTAACCAGGTTCTCATCCCAATCCTGTCTGGAGGGGATCTTTACTGAGAACCTGTTCCCGAAGTAAGGAGAAGGTAAAACGTTGTCAACGGATCTTGGAAGTGAGTATCTTCGTAACATTCGTGCATTACCAAAATGAGTCTCAGTGTAGGATGAGACCAGATTTAGCCTGAGAGCTGCACCTGCTGCGCATTTGTCTCCAAAGAGGTCGGTTAGCAGGACGTGCTGAATTACCTTAAGTGCTTTAGATAGAGTTGTCCGTAGACATCCCGAGATTAGCATGGAGGCTTAACGTTAGACTTTACCTAATACCTTTCGGTGGATTCCCTTTTCTTGTGCTGTCCACCATACTAGCCATCCATAGAATAGTATTGGTCTAATGACCGCAACGTATAGTCAGTGAGCGATTTTCGGGTTTAAGCCCCAATGGCTTTCCGTTTCCTCATGGCGTTTTTGCAGGTGTATGGTGCCACAGTTGCCTTTCGGGACCTTTCCAGGGCGTTGGGTCCCCGTAGGTTTTTGTCTGGGATGATGCCTAGATGTTTGGTTTTTATCGATAATTTAAGGGTTACCCCCCTTACCTTTGGTAGGAAAAAGGAGGGAATCTTGTATTTCCTTGTAAAGAGTACCAACTCTGTTCTGTCAGGGTTCATCCCCAGGCTAGACTTGGAGCACCAGTGTGCTAGAACTTTTCATGCAGATTGTATCATGTTTGATAAAGTATCAGGAATTTTCAGTGATGTTGCTATCGCTGCATCGTCTGCGTACGCAATTATCTTGCATCCTGAGCCTTCCAGTTTAAGGAGAAGTTCATTTAGCGCAATGCTCCATAGAAGGGGTGAAAGTACACCACCTTGAGGTGTACCTCTCTCTACATATCGATGTGTGGCCGAGTCGCCCAATTCAGAGGTTACCTCTCTGCTTCTAAGCAAAAGAATAATAGACTCCGTGGTAGGTTCTTCGATATTCAGATCATACAGTGCTCTGATTGTAGTTTCAGGCCTGATGTTATTGCAGGCACTTTCAATGTCTAGAAAGGTTACCAAAGTGTATTCCTTATGAGTCAATGATTTTTCTAATGTACCCACAAGTGAATGGAAAGCTACAGTATGCATGTTGTGAATAGGATAAAATTTCTGTTCTCATGCTTTTGCTTAAGTGAACATCCAAGAGCCTCTCCAATGTCTTAGTAGAAATGATGAGAGACTTATGGGTCGAAAGTCCTTGGGGTACTTTGGGAGGCACGCCCTCCCTTTGGGTACAAAAAAAAACCTTGACCTGTCTCAATTTTTTGGGAATGCTGGGAGGATGCCATCTAATCCTGGCGATTTGTATGGCTCAAACTCAGAGATAGCCCATTTAATCTTTTCTTTATCCATCAGCGCTTGGACGCATTCCCGCTGCTCTTGGCCGAGGAAATGGTGATTTACTAGAAGCTCTAGAGTGCTCAGGCTTGATTCCGCCCATTAGCCCGTGAAAGGGTCATCCAGATATCCTGGAGCCACAGGACTTGAAAAGAAAATTTTTCTTAGTCGGCTCGCCTCCGAGGTTGCCTCTATTTTCTCGCAAAAGTCTGCCCAAGAGGTCCTTTTTTCAAGCCTTAATGCTTTTTTGAAAGTATTTAAGCTGGCCTTATAAGCGTTCCATTGATTGGTTCTTTTGACCTAATCGAATAAGCATCGGAAATTTTTTCTTAGGATGCCAATTTCGGGAGACCACCTTGGAGTTCCTGTCGAGATTTGACAATAGTCAGACGTGTTTTTTTGTGCTCTTCAAGTTTTAAATAAATTTTTAAAATTTTTGTGATATTTAGAGTTTAAATTATATTAGTACAGGTGTATATTTAATTATCTATTAAATTGTATATAAAGTTAAGTGAATAATTAATATATTTGAGGATAACTAAGCAAAATTATAATTAAATGTTAATTTTTGTGATTAAATAATTGAATCATAACAAAACAAATTTCAGTGAAGGTATGATAAACACCTTTCATAATTTATAAGTTTAACAGAGTGTATATTGTAAATTGGTTGAGCATACCTATTCCAAACTATATTTTGTTTTGTTTAAATACTATTGATAAAACAAAAACATTATATTTGAAAGTAATAAATAAGGTGAACAAATTAAGTATCGTTTATTATCATACTTATTAGAGTAAATAATACAATGGACGCTGAACTAAGAGAATTTTTATGCGATTTGAAAAACGATATAAAAAACGTTAACGATAACTTAAATGAAAAATTTTAACTCTTGAAAGCAGACGTTACAAAATATAAAGAACAAGTATACATTCAAGATAAAAAAATAAAATACATTGAAAAAGAAATGAAGAAACGAAACTTCATCATTTTCGGGTTACCTGACAGCGAAAAAAACTATTATGATTTGGAAGATATGGTAATGAAACTTCTAAAAGAAAAACTAATGGTAAACATTAGTAGTATAGTCATGGCGGTCCTGGCGCAGATGGATGGTACACTTTTCAAAAAAGGGCAAACCTAGGTGAATGTTGGAAACCTCGGTTGAATGCGAAGTTGGAGGGGATAGATGACGTCATTGACCAATAGTAAATCAAGATGGTGTTGGGAGGTGTGGTGGGGCGTGGCTGACAGAGCGTTAGTGTGTTTCTTGGCGGAAGTGGGGCTTAAAGTGGTGGGCGTGGTTGACAGGAGTGTGTTTCTTGGAAGTGGGGGTTAAAGGGGGCGGGAATTGGACGTTAGATGAGATAATCGAGCCCACTTTCAACCCAAAATAATGGTACACTTTTCCAAAAAGGGCAAACCTAGGTGAATGTTGGAAACCTCGGATGTTGGATGACGTCATTGACCAATAGTAAATCGGGAGGTGTGGTGGAGGAGAATAATGGCTGCCTAAGCATTGATGACGTCATTGGCTTTGACCAATAGTGGCGGAGAGTGAACGGGGGGCGGGACGTTGACATTAGTCAGCAATTTTCAAGAATATGTTGAAATAGATTTGACCTTGAAAAATATGATATCATCATCCTGTTACAAGTTCAAACTTGTTTGAAATAATTTTACACGTGACCGGATGTTAATATTTTTTTATTGAATTAGCAATGTAATATGACACTTGAAATTTACATAATAAAAATACATGTTCAAACTTGTTTGAATGGACTTTGATCTTAAAATAATTTTACACGTGTACATTAGTCAGCAATTTTCAAGAATATGTTGAAATAGATTTGACCTTGAAAAATATGATATCATCTTGTTACAAGTTCAAACTTGTTTGAATCGACTTAAAATAATTTTACATGTGTCAAAACACGTGGCCGGATGTTAATATTTTTTTTTTTTATTGAATCAGCGATGTAATATGACACTTGAAATTTACATAATAAAAATACATGTTCAAACTTTTTTGAATGGACTTTGATCTTAAAAGAATTTTACACGTGTACATCAGTCAGCAATTTTCAAGAATATGTTGAAATAGATTTGACCTTGAAAAATATGATATCATCATTTAAACTTGTTTAAACTTGTTTGATCTTAAAATAATTTTACACGTGTTAGATAATAATTTGCAAGTATGGACAAGTCTGAATTCCAAGAAAAAATAATTAGTTTGAATTACGATTATAAAAATATCAAATTACAACTTTTTTTAGTGGGGGGGATAATGCTATAAAAAGTGATGTGCATATCTGTTGAAGTATCTCTTTTGAAATTCACCTTTGCTTCAGTTAGTTTTTTCTGCATATATTTTTTACATTATTTTTATTTTTATTATTATTATCTCATCTATTTCATAGCAGGGCTGAGCCCGATTTAGTTTACCGCACGGACACAGTCAAGTGACGGTAAACTGTTTTTTCCTTGTTCTGGTCTGTCATGTGAACCGGAGAATGTGTGTGAGTGTGCGTGTATATTTGTGAGGGTATTTTTGTTCTTGTAGTGTGTATAAATGTATGTATGTTTATTGTGTTCAGCGATTATTATTATTATTATTATTGTTATTATTATTATTATTATTATTATTATTATTATTATTATTATTATTATTATTATTATTTTGTTTTTGATATATTTATTATTCTAAACTTAGTCTATATATTTTATAAAAAAAACAAATATTACTCATTTGTAAGTTAACTTTAGTGTTGAACGTTCGGTAACGTATATTTTGCTTAGTGTTTGAAAATATAACGGTAAGTGTAAAAATTTTTTAAATATTATTGTGAAACTTAAATATAATTTTTTTGAAAGATGGACACCTACGAACAAAATGTTATGCATACGCTAAACGTGGTACCTCAAGGTGGTAGCACGGATATGACGAAGAAAGTGGAGAGAGCGTTGAGGCTCATCAAGACGGTGGAGGAAGCTGAGCGATGGATGGTACTTAATAAGCAGAACATCCGCTTATTGAAAAAGATGTTAATGTTAAAGAAAGAAAATCCTCTGCGTCTTGAAGCTAATATTGGACTTTGTAAATCATACCAGCGGCAACTTCACCGACTGCGATTAGATTTAGTTAAACAAGGTGGTGGTGTCACCAAAAAACAAAATCGACATCTAATCTGGGAGACAATTGAAACCCACCACCAGGGCAGGGTGAAGACTGGTATGATTACCAATTTGGATTATAAAGATCCAAATATATTTTTCAACCGGGCATTTCCAATGTTTAGAAGACACGTTCGGCGTGAGCTAGTGAAGCATCCCCTCAAGGTAAGTAAAATTTAAGATTTATAATTTAAATAGTCTAATGAGATCTTGAATTTTATTTCAGGCGTATATTATGTTCACGGGTAATTTTATTAAGCCCATCACCAAAGAGGAGGATGTGAAAACATTTATAACGTCGGCCAAGGAAATGTATCTGACAACGGACATGCAGGAGTGGTACACTGATCATGTCAAAAACTATTTGTTGAAAAATTGGAAGAATTCCAGGAACGCGATAGCGGTTGGGCTCTTGACATGATCATAAATATTCGAGTCCACATGAATAAGTACTCTCCGATCACAGCTGGAACATTTTGTGAACTACCATCTGCAATTAAATGTAGAAAAGCTGTGATTAATGTCCGGAATGATGACCAACACTGCTTTTTATGGTCGATAATGTCAGCACTTTACCCGGTTGAAAAGGATCCTCAACGCTTGAATAAGTACCCGCACTATAGTCATTATTTGAAATATGATGGATTAAAGTTTCCCATGTCTCTGGATCAAATTAATAAATTTGAAAAGATGAACCCGCAGCTATCGATTAACGTGTACGGCTACAAAGATACGTTTCTACGCGATTTAGAAATTTTCCCTGTACGCGTTAGCTCGAACACTGCGGGGAAGAAAATTCATCTATTGGCTGTGGAGAATGGGAACAGTCACCACTTTTGCTGGATAAAAAATTTAGCAAAGTTGAATCGATCGGGTGTGACAAAACACGAGCATAAAATATTTTTATGTGATCGATGTCTCAACTATTTTGCTACAGAAGTCAAACTCCAACAGCATTCAGTAAATTGTGGTGAAAAAGAAGCGGTGCGGGTACGAATGCCTGAAACTGATGACGAGCGGTTCGTTGAGTTTCAGAAATTTTCTCATCAAGAACCAATTCCATATATTGTATATGCAGATTTTGAGGCGTTATTGGTACCACAACATCATGAAGACATGGAAATGGATCATGGGTCTTATACACAAAATATTCAAAAACATGTACCCTACAGTGTAGGTTACTATGTTCATTGTACCCATGATCCCAACCAATCGTTTTATAAGGCATACCGTGGTACTGATTGCGCAAAATGGTTTGTTAAAGAACTGGAACAGGTTGCGTATACATTGGAAAAGAAAATTAAACACGTTGAACCAATGATACCGCTCACCATCGAACAAGAAATGGAGTTTCTGTGTGCAGAAAAGTGTCATATTTGTAAAAAATCTTTTACACCAACAAATAGTATCCGCGTGCGTGACCATTCACACATCACAGGTATGTATTAATATTTATTATTGTTAAAATTTTATCTAATTTAAATATTTATTTTACAGGTTATTACAGAGGTCCAGCACAACAAATTTGTAACTTAAATTATCAAAATTCAAGGGTGATACCTGTTGTGATGCATAATTTAAGCGGATATGATGCACATTTTATAATAGAACCTCTGCTGACAGAATTCGATGATCATGTTGATGTGTTGCCCATCAACAAAGAAAAGTACATCAGTTTTACCAAACACGTCTCGGACATTCAATTACGATTCATTGATTCCTTTAAGTTTCTCTCTGAAAAATTAGATAATCTGGCTTCCTATTTAGATAATGATAAAAAAACTATTTTACATAGAGAGGTAAGTCATCAAAAATATAAATAAATAAATACTTTATACAGAGCCGTATCTTTTTTTATTTGCAGGTCAGTGATGATGAACAATTTCAATTGTTAACAAGAAAAGGTGTATTTCCTTATGAATACATGTCTAGTTGGGAACGTCTTGATGAGGTAAGCTTACCCACAAAAGAGGCGTTCTACAGTGCATTAACAGATGAGCACATAACGGATCAGGATTATAATCATGCTATACAAGTATGGAATACATTTGGTTTACATACACTAGGTGAATACTCTGACCTGTATATGAAAACTGATGTGTTTCTACTTGCGGACATTTTTGAAAATTTCCGTAAAACTTGTTTGCATAAATATGGCCTTGATCCAGCTCACTCTTATACACTAGCTGGCTACACATGGGAAGCCATGTTGAAATACACCGATAAGAAACTGGAATTGTTCACTGATGTAGATAAGTTTCTGTTTATCGAGAGAGGAATCAGAGGTGGTGTGAGTCATTGCTCTAATCGCTATGCAAAAGCTAATAATAAGTACATGACAGAGGGGTATAATCCAAATGAAACACAACATTATTTGATGTATTACGATGTGGTGAATGAATATGGAGCAGCAATGTCTACATCTTTACCCACTGGAAATTTCGAGTGGGTTGACACACCAGACGTCATGGAAATTGCAGACGATTCACCAGTCGGTTTCATTTTAGAAGTGGATCTGGAAATACCCCAAAATCTGCATGATTACTTTAGCGATCTACCACCATGTCCGGAGATAGCAAAACCACCAGGCTCAAAACAAAAATACCTGCTTACAACTCTGTACAACAAGACCAGATATATCGTGCACTATAGAATTTTAAAATTATATATACAACTTGGTGTGAAAGTAACAAAATACCATCGTGTGTTACAGTTTGATCAATCTCCATGGTTGAAATCATACATTGATTTCAATACCGAAATGCGTAAGAACGCAACGAATGATTTTGAAAAATCATTGTTCAAATTGATGATCAATGCAATATTCGGTAAAACCATGGAGAATATTAGAAAACACCGGGTTGTTTACATACGAAAAAATTGGGATGGAAAGCATGGAGTAAAAAAATTGATTGCTAAGCCCAATTTTCATAGTATGACAGTGCTCGATAATGACGTCAGTATTGTAGAGCTGAAAAAGACTGAAATATTTTTAAACAAACCAATCTATGTATTCTTCACTATTTTGGATGTATCGAAGACGTATGTGTATGATTTTCATTATAATTACATGTACCCTCGATACGGTCGTGAAAATGTTAAGCTTTTATACACAGATACCGACAGTTTAGTTTATGACATATCAAATATTTCCGTCTATGACGTCATGAGGCAGGATATTGATCGCTTTGATACTGCTGACTTCGCACCTGATAACATCTATAAAATACCGCTTCGTAATAAGAAAGTAAAAGGTTTAATGTCTGATGAAAACAACGGTGAAGTAATGTTGGAATTTGTTGGATTGCGAAGTAAGATGTATACAGTTCGGGTGCAAAACAAGACAGAGACGAAAAAATCAAAAGGTCTTAAGAAGTCAGCAATTCGAAAGCTTACTTTTGATGATTATAAAAAATGTTTGATAGAGAATCGGAAATCGTATAATCATCAACAAAGCATTCGATCGAAGCGCCACAAAATTCATACCATCAAACAGCAGAAAGTGGGCTTATCACCATTTGACCAAAAACGATACATTACTCACAATTCATGTGAAACAAAACCATGGGGCCACTATAGCATTATTTGTTGAGTGTAAGTATTTTATATTTTATGTTTTTAATATTTAGCTAATTTTTGCTGTTGTTTCAGAAATGTGTCCTGCTGTTGTGATGATCCTCAAAGTGGTTCGGTATTGTGATAGGTGTACCAACAATTGATAGAGTAGTGCGCATGAACAATTGATAGAGTAGTGGTGGGGGTGTCAAAAAAATTGATAGTTATGTAGAATTATTATAGAAAACAATTTAGTGTTAGTTTAAACATACAAAATGCAAGACTTTGGTAATCATAGTAGTTATAACAACTGTATTGTTAATATGATTAAAGATAATTGTAGTTTAAGTACTATAAACAATGTGTTAACAAAGTATTTTAAAACATTAGTTAATATGGCAATTAAATGTGGTCGACCGGAAACTTTAAACTACCTTATTGATAAGGTAGAACAAATGGGCTTAGAAGTGAAATTTTCCCCATCGTCAGACGATGAAGACAAACAAATTTGGAACTGGATTTTAAAAAATATCCACTCTGGACAAACAGATGGAATTGTAGGACTATCCATTTTTGAACAATCTTACTACAGTGTATTTACATCAAACGAGTTATCCGACTATGTTCAAGTGAAAGAAATGACTGAAAATTATCTTATGAAGAAAGATGATGATGATGATGATGATGATGATGATGATGATGATGATGATGATGATGATGATGATGATAACAATAGACACTTTTCAGAATAATAATTATAATGTATTTTCGATAATTTATAAATATACATTTTTTAAATATTATTATAATACAACTCTGTTTTTATATGTTATAGATAAAATTTTATAATAAATAGTTTTACATTCTTAACTTTTATTTTTAATCATTTAAAACCCTTTTTTTGTTTCATTTTTGTTGGTTGACTTGCGTTTGTCTTTTATCCATCTATTAATTTATATTTTATACCAATGTCAACATATAGTAACATGGAATCGGGGTTTTTAGTCATGAAACTTTTAGTTCAGCTTTATAATAATTTTGTTCTTCTCGGTCCATTTTTATATTTTATTATTTTCATGAAAAATTGAACTGTTTTATTATGTAAAATAAACTAATATTTATCGTTATTAACTTTTTTATATGATTATCCGCCACAAAGAAATCATCTCATAGCACATGTCGAATTATTCTTAGACCAAAACTCAGTTGAAACTTATTTTCAATTTTACCGCCAATTGCACTCTCTCTTGACACTTCTGCCAGCATGGTGTAATCTGATATTTTTATTTTTATCAAATTAGATAACTCAATACAGATAATGTTACTTGACACTGTTATATAAATATGCATGATGAAACTTGTTCGAAGACACCGAATGCCGGTCTAAAATAAAATAATAAGACCCGCGACCGGTTGTAAATATTTTTTTTAATGAAATAAGATGATTAGGCAAATATAATTTAACACTTTGAATATACATGATAAAATCTAAGACACGTGACCGGATGTTAATATTTTTATAATAGAATATGATGATTCAGCGATGTAATATGACACTTGAAATTTACATGATAAAAATCGTTCAAGGACACGTGACCGGATGTTAATATTTTTTTATTGAATCAGCAAATATTTTTTACATACATGTTTAAACTTGTTTGATCTTAAAATAATTTTACACGTGTTAGATAATAATTTGCAAGTCTGAACAAGTCTGAATTTTTAAAATCTATGTATTTTTATTTTTAAATATTTATAATACAACACTGTTTTTTTAAATAAGAAACTTACAATAAAAATAATATTTTTACAATGTGAAATTTTTTATTTCATATAAATCACAAATATGTTCACGAAAGCGGTCCACTATGACAAAATTTTTTTGTTACAAGTATGTTCGCAAAAACTTTCCACTATAAAAGGAGACTTTTTTTTATCAATATATGAATCATGTAAAGAGTCGAACCCTAACCACCTGACTTTAACGTTAGATCCATGTTTAGCTAAGACCTTTTCCACTAAATAAATGTTTGGATCGTGAACTTTTTGTAATTCTTCAGCATAGAAACCACCCTTTATATCTTCGTTGTTGTAATCCTTCAATAAATATGTTCTTGGGTTTGTAAGTTTCACCTCGTGAATGGTGAATATTTCTGGTAACTACTCCGATTTTATAAGTTTTTGTTAAAAACTACTCCGATTTTATAAGTTTTTTTAACAAAATTGATTTGATAACTGCTTTAATACTCTGATTTTATCAATTTTTTTAGTAAAATTGTTTTTATATCTGCTTTAATACTCTGATTTCTCAGTTCATATCTGGTTCATATCCAAATCTAACGTGACAGGAGAATTTTGATTTATTTTTATAAAACAAAGATTATTTAAGAAAATAACGTGTGTCTTTTTCTTGGGTATTGAATATGTTACTTATATGATATATAAAATAAGTAAATTATCAATCTAACTTAAATGCAGTCTTACTTATAAATCTAAAAATTTGAAATATCTCGAGAAGAGTTGATTTTATCATAAAAATAAACAAAATTTACCCTAATTACTGCTAAGAAACATAAAAATTGATCATTTTTTATGAAAATTTCGACTTAAGACTTAACAAATACATAAATTAAAATTTGGGGTATTTACTCATTTGAAGTCTAAATTAGTGTTCTAGCATACAAAGTTAACAATTTTTAAGTATTTCTGGCAAACAAAAAAGGTGTATGAAAATATATTTTCATGATTTATATTCACTGATCTATTGGTTGGTTTAATGGGGTCGAGTTTGTTAGGTCTGCGTGTTTTTAGCCCTTGCGTTTATCACCTGTGATTATTTAAGAAAATAACATGTACCACTCTAATTTATTCAAAATTATTATGGAATGTATCTGGTGTTGTGATTTATCATACATTTATCCTCATTCTTAATTCTGAAAATCATATCGTTAGATTTGTATTTAGAGTCAGTGTGGTGAAATTTTAGTTCAAAGAACAAAAAAAATATTAAAATTTATGTAAAATTAATAGTTTCTTAGACATTTTTCATCAAAAACATCAAAGTAAACCATTTTTCATGCGAATTTTATGTTTCTTCCACCTTATTGTCACTCACAAAAATAATAAGAAACAAATAATCGGGATTTACAACATAATGTATCATTGAAACACAATAGCTACTCCTTTTTTATGTGAAGTTTTTGTTTTTGAATGTTTTTTGTCATTTGAATAAATAATATGACACAAAACTAGAAAAATTATTACAACCATCAATTACTACCTGTAAAGTTGTCAATTATGTCTAAATTATTTGCACATTTACAAACTAAATTATCATTGAAACACAGAAAAATGTGGATATTTTGTGGAAAATTTGGGTTTTTTCCTAACTTTTTTGTCATTTTAAAAATACTATGAACTGAACTTATGGTAGAATATCAATTTTACCTATTAAGAGGCAATTAAATACCTAAAACACAAATTTATTTATATATTTTAATGAAATTTTGTTTTTTTCAACCTAGTATTGAAAACTTATGAAAAAAATATTGATTCCAATAGTGATCCTAATATATTAATTGATAAATTAAGAAGGCTACATTCTACAAACATCGGAAGAGAAATACTATCTATAATCCATTACTTGAGGAAAACAAATATAATTAAATAACAAGTTTATAATAACTTTATCAAAAATTAAAAAGCCGGAGTAAAATCGGTGAAAGCCGGAGTAAAACCGGAGTAAAATCGGCGAAAGTCGGAGTAAAATCGGCGAAAGCCGGAGTAAAACCGGAGTAAAATCGGCGAAAGTCAGAGTAAAATCGGTGAAAGCCGGAGTAAAACCGGAGTAAAATCGGCGAAAGCCAGAGTAAAACCGGAATAAAATTGATAAAATGAATACATGTATGTAGATCTAATGAATTTTATATAGCAAAATACACCTCGTTTTTAACCATTACTCACATGATGATGCCGCATTTGAACATGGGAATATTGTACAAGAATCTAATAATATTGGGTTAACAAAAAAGGGCTTAGGGAGTTAAAAGATCGGTTCTTAGTACGAAAATAACATTTGAAGATTATGTTGAATGTTTGGAGAACTTTAAAGAGATATCGGTTAATCAAAACCTTATTAAATCTGAAAAACTTAAACTTTATACTCAAACTCAAACAAAAATTGCTCTTAGTCTTTATGATGACAAGCGATACATTATACTTGGTTCCTATAATACACTACCTTGGGGTCTGGTCTGTATCTGTTTAATACTGGTTTTGACCTGTTTAATACTGGTCTGTATCTGTTTAATACTGGTTTTGACCTGTTTAATACTGGTCTGTATCTGTTTAATACTGGTTTTGATCTGTTTAATACTGGTCTGTATCTGTTTAATACTGGTTTTAACCTGTTTAATACTGGTATGTATCTGTTTAATACTGGTCTGTATCTGTTTAATACTGGTTTTGACCTGTTTAATACTGGTCTGTATCTGTTTAATACTGGTTTTGACCTGTTTAATACTGGTCTGTATCTGTTTAATACTGGTTTTGACCTGTTTAATACTGGTCTGTATCTGTTTAATACTGGTTTTAACCTGTTTAATACTGGTCTGTATCTGTTTAATACTGGTTTTAACCTGTTTAATACTGGTTTTGACCTGTTTAATACTGGTTTTGACCTGTTTAATACTGGTCTGTATCTGTTTAATACTGGTTTTGACCTCTTTAATACTGGTTTTGACCTGTTTAATACTGGTCTGTATCTGTTTAATACTGGTTTTGACTTGTTTAATACTGGTCAGTATCTGTTTAATACTGGTCTGTATCTGTTTAATACTGGTTTTGACCTGTTTAATACTGGTCTGTATCTCTTTAATACTGGTTTTAACCTGTTTAATACTGGTCTGTATCTGTTTAATACTGGTTTTAACCTGTTTAATACTGGTTTTGACCTGTTTAATACTGGTTTTGACCTGTTAAATACTGGTCTGTATCTGTTTAATACTGGTTTTAACCTGTTTAATACTGGTTTTGACCTGTTTAATACTGGTCTTCTGTTTAATACTGGTTTTAATCTGTTTAATACTGGTCTGTATCTGCTTACAAACCCAAGAACATATTTACTAAAGGACTACAACAACGATGATATAAAGGGTGGTTTCTATGCTGAAGAATTACAAAAAGTTCACGATCCAAACATTTATTTAGTGGAAAAGGTCTTAGCTCCAAATTTAAAGTCCGGTGGTTAGGGTTCGACTCTTTACATGATTCATATATTAATAAAAAAAAGTCTCCTTTTATAGTGGAACGTTTTTGCGAACATACTTGTAACAAACAAAAATTTGTCATAGTGGACCGCTTTTGTGAACATACTTGTGATTTATAAAAAAAATAAAAAATTTCACATTGTAAAAATATTATTTTTATTGTAAGTTTCTTATTTAAATAAACAGTGTTGTATTATAAATATTTAAAAATAAAAATACATAGATTTTATAAAATGATTTTTTATTCAGAAATTTCTGATGTATTTAATACAAAACGTCTGTTGTATTAGAATTACCCATGGGATTAATTCGCTTGGTTGATCAGGCTCTATTTGTTCAACACTGGGTTGATCTGGTTGCCATCTTCGTTAACATCATCTTCGAATAGGCGCAGCGTTAATTGGTGACTTCTTCCAATTTTCTCCTCCACCCTCAAATACCCCGGTTTTGTGTTAAATAATTTAATCATGTTGTCCGTCAACACTGCAAACCTAGATGGTAGAAAAACTCCCTCGTTTTCTGTACCATCTAGGCTTATATCCAGTAAAACTTTTATTGATGGCCCATGTATCGTTAGAATCCGCTCCATTTTTAGTATTTTTAATTTTTTTTTCAGTGGCAAGTCGTCCATTTTTATGCATGGTCGCACTAAACAACTATCTAATAATTTTAATTCTGCTCTATTCATTTTGATTAATATTATGAAAATTTAATGAAAACTGATATTACCGTAATGTCGAGCGCCTTTTTTATATGATTACCACCACTCCAAAAATCCCCCACCAGCAGAAATTATTATCTAATCTCATAACACGTGTAAAATTATTTTAAGATCTAATGCGATTCAAACAAGTTTAAACATGTTCAAACAAGTTTGAACATGTATTTTTATTCAAACAAGTTTGAACTTGTAACAGGATGATGATATCATATTTTTCAAGGTCAAATCTATTTCAACATATTCTTGAGAATTGCTGACACGTGTAAAATTATTTTAAGATCAAAGTCCATTCAAACAAGTTTGAACATGTATTTTTATTATGTAAATTTCAAGTGTCATATTACATCGCTTAATCATAAAAAAATATTAACATCCGGTCACATGTTTTGACACATGTAAAATTATTTCAAACAAGTTTGAACTTGTAACAAGATGATGATATCATATTTTTCAAGGTCAAATCTATTTCAACATATTCTTGAAAATTGCTGACACGTGTAAAATTATTTTAAGATCAAAGTCCATTCAAACAAGTTTGAACATGTATTTTTATTATGTAAATTTCAAGTGTCATATTACATCGCTGACTCAATAAAAAAAAAAAAATATTAACATCCGGTCACGTGTCTTGAATTTTATCATGTATATTTAAAGTGTCAAATTACAATATTTTTCAAGGTCAAATCTATTTCAACATATTCTTGAAAATTGCTGACTAATGTCAACGTCCCGCCCCCCGTTCACTCCATTCACTCTCCGCCGACTACAGCGCCACTATTGGTCAAAGCCAATGACGTCACCTGGTAATTCCCCGTTTATGCTTAGGCAGCCATTCCTCCCCACCAATTCAACCACACCTCCCGACGCCATCTTGATTTTTACAGCGCTACTATTGGTCAAAGCCAATGACGTCATCTATCCCCTCCAACTTCGCATTCAACCGAGGTTTGCCCTTTTTGGAAAAGTGTACCATCCAACTGAGCTGAATTTGGGCTCGATTATCTCATCTAACGTCCAATTCCCGCCCCCTTTAAGCTCCACTTCCAAGAAACGCACTCCTGTCAACCACGCCTACCACTATTGGTCAAGCCCCGTTTATGTCATCCCTCACCCCCACCACACCTCCCAACGCCATCTTGATTTACTATTGGTCAATGACGTCATCTATCCCCTCCAACTTCGCATTCAACCGAGGTTTCCAACATTCACCTAGGTTTGCCCTTTTTGGAAAAGTGTACCATTCTTTTGTGGCAGGACCGCCATGACTATACTACTAACATTGTTAATGATGACATAGACTTCATTCACAGAATGGGACATAAATCGAAAATAAACAGGCCTGTAATAGTCGGCATGATCTCATTCCGGAAAAAAATGTTGATTATGCTTAACAAATACAAACTTCAAAATTCCGACGTATATATTAAAGATGATCTTCTACAACAAAATCGAGATGTAAGAAAACAATTGTTACCGATTGTAGATCTGTTAAGACAACACGGAGAGGAGTCTTTTGTCAGTATCATGCTTAGATAAACTTCTGTACAAGGGAGAGTCACTTGGAATTAAGGAAGCTAATGAATTACAACAAAAATTGGAAAGATCAAAATCAGAATCAAAAAATTATACCCGGAAAAAAGTGAATACAAGTACAAGTTTAAGTAAAAAAAATAAAAGACAAGATAGTAACGATGAAAGTATAGAGATTGAAAACGAAAATAAAAACCTGAATGAAAATGAAGAAAAATTAAAACCCAAATTCAAGGTACAAGACTGGAGATAGGATTAATCAAAGAAGAAATTCAATGGATAATTTCGTGCAAAGATTAAAAAAGAAATCAAATGATGGAAACGCAACTATTAATATAGATACTATAAAAAACTAATAAGCGGCCAAATCGGATCATCGGAACTCCCAGTAGATGGCAATGGCAAACCACTACTGGATATTGCTCAGAAAAAACATGCTCTTAATATAAGTATTCATAAACGTAAGCTAGATTGATTAATACTTTTATGATCCCATATTTGTAGATGTAATAGAATAATAATGCTGATAATAAACCAATTCCACCATAACATGCCCATTGATATATCGTACTTTCATATTTTATGACGAATGGCTTATGTAATTGTCATTGTAAATTTGGATCCATTTGTTCCAGTTTGTGGTGAGTATACTTGATGTCATTTAGATCCAGATTGGTAATTTTTACAGGTTTGAGGTATTCTGGAGATAAAGGTTTGGTTCGGTTTAGGTATTTGCAGCAATCGTCTTCAAGGATGTCTACTTCAGGAATTTTTATGTAAGAGGAAATATTTTTAATGGATATTTCAGGTTGTAGGAGAATATTCGTTGTAATAAGTCGACAGTTGTTGGTGATTTTCAGTAATCCAATACCATTTATTGTTACATCTTTGTCTTGCCCACCATTACAGAGAAGGTTGCCTTTTGTAAGTTTACTAAGAATGAATAACCATTCATTTTCTGACACAGTTTGCCAAATTTCAGGAATTGCGTTGATTGTTGTAATTTTGCATATTTTTGGAATTTTTTGATCTTGTTGGTCGAATATTTCCAATTCGCAGACGTTGTCAGATCTTCTTTCCATAATTTCCACTTTGGTACAAATGTAGGTGGTATCTACTAATTTACAATTGTCTATGTTTTTTAGTAAAGCGAATTGACTTTTACTTCTACTAGAAATTATGTAAGGGTAATCAATTTCTATGTAGGATAATGAACTTGAATTTTTATGAGGAGTGGGTAAAGGAAAAGTTTGATAGAGAGTATATTCCATAATTTGTGCGATTCGAATTTTGATTAATACAACTAATAAATCATCTTTCATAAAAGATTTAGTTTCCATTATTTTGTAATAATTTTCTATGTTTTCAGGATTAACTTTAAGTGGCAATTGAAATTGTTTAAGAGAAGTTAATTCTTCTATTAAACTCGTTGGATTAATAATATTATAGTCAACAATACCATGTCGAACTAATGTTAGTGTCATGCTATATTGTTCTAGTTGCCTAAAATTAAGATCATTTAATTTTTTGATTAATAATAAATGGTCTAAAATTTCTAATTGTAAATGGTCATTATTAATAATCTGAGTAGCGTTATTAATAAATGAGTTAAATGTTTGAACGTTTAAATTTAATTCGCGTTCAGTGTCTTCCACGGTATTAAAAATTTGATCCTTCATCATAAGATGTGTTGTTTTTCTATCTTCAATTAATGAATTAATAGAGTTTGTATAAAATATACCATCGTCAGCTGATGGAGTACCTACTAACCATTTTAATACACTTGAACCGGCATTAATTAGACCTCTTTTTTTGTATAATATGACTATATGTTTGATGATGTAATTGTACAGGCTTTAATAACATTCTTATCTCCTGTATTTGTTGACTTAGTAATTTCATTTGTAATATGCATGTTGCTGCGTTAGAACTATTATGAGGTATCAAATTACAAAAATTGTATGATTTTTGATAATGTTTCGTAGCTAATTCTAAATTATTTTTAAATATAGTTGTATTAGTGTAGTGAATTAATGTTAATTTTTGGCTGCATACTTTTGCTTCGCCTAGTTTCTTGAAAAATATGCCCGATGATTTCGGTATTTGTTCCACCAGTATTTCTGTCATCACGTGGTGTAGAAATTTGAAATTGAAGAAATTAATATTTTCCACATCTTCATCTGAAACATACAGTTTCACATTATTCATGTGATATGTTTTTTCCAATTTTTTCATTTTTATTGTTACAGTGTGTTTTTCAGGATTGACTTTGGTTATTTGGAAAGGACCTTTATATCTTTCAGAAAGTTTACCGGGTGCACATTGTCCTTCCTTAACTAATACGTAATCGTTTATTTTGAAATTTCTAATTTTGTTGCTTGCTGCTTTGTCGTACTGTTGTTTGTTAACTTGTTTTGATTGTTTTAAATTATTTCTAGCTACTTCTCGAATTTTTTTAATTTTGTCTTGTACCTCTTGTGAAAATTTGTCGTAAGTTTTCCCTATTACTCCTTTGTTGAAAGACATTGGTATATTTGGTTCAATTCCAAAAACTAATTTATATGGAGTTTCACCTGTTGATCTGTTTGCATGTTTGTTATACGAGTAGGTAGCCAAATACAACATTTCGTCCCAATTGTCCATTGATTCGTTTACATATGAATGGAGGTAGTTCTCCAGATACGTATGACTTCTTTCCAAAGAACCATTGCTTTGCGGATGGTAGCAGCTTGTTGTCTTGTGCTTGATTGAAAATAGTTTATTTACTTCCTTGAATAATGCACTTGTAAATACAGGATCTTGATCAGTTAGTATGGCTTTTGGAAAACCAAATGTACTTGCGTATTTTATAAAATAAACCGCAGTTGTTTCAGCTTTTCTGTCTTCCATTGGGAATGCTTGAAGATGTTTAGTAAGGTTGTCTTGCATAGTAACTATAAACTTATTTCCACTTTTTGTTTGTGGTAAGGGTCCGACAAAGTCTAAAGAGATTTCTTCATTAAAGTTCACTGCTGTTGTTGTAATAACCATTGGGGATTTCCTTATAATTGAATATTTGTTTTTCTGGCATGTGACACATTTTTTGATATAATTTTCGACATAACTTTTCATGCCTTTCCAGAAGTATTTTAGACGTAATTCTTGATGAGGTACTTGAGGTACGAGCCTGTCCTTGGTGACCTCTTAGTGGACTATCATGGAACTCTTGGAGGAGTTTTAATTTTTCTTCTTCGGTTCTTACGATAGTTGTTGCGCCGTTATTAGCTTCAGGTGTGATGCTGGCTTCGCTTTGACTTGATTCATCATCTGTTTCGATTTCCACAGTTTCTGGGGGTTCTTGGTTGGCTTCAGAACTAGGGCCGGGTTCGCCTATTTCAGCTAGTTCATTGTCCAAAACGTCTTGTATTTCGTTTTCAGAGAGATAAACATTAAAATTTATATTTTCAACGGGTATTATTTGAATATTATTTTCAAAATGATGATATAGTAAATTATTTAAATAATTATTATTTAATTTTTTATCTATTATACTAGGATGAATAATAGTATTTTTATCAGTTGAAGTCAAGGACACTTCATACAATGTTTCATAGAATAGTTTTACGTTCATATTATTTTGAATTGTGTTTTTTAAAATGATTAATATTATTGTTTGGGTGTCGTTTTCGTTTCTTATCACTTGACTGATATTTGCGTTGCTTATATCCTCTCGGGTGAAGTTATTTAAAATAAATGTTTTTAAATTATTATTTATATTTAAATCTTTAGTTAATGGAATTATTAGAGTATTTAAATTACTTATATTGACGATGTTATTTATGTATGGGATTTTAACGTTATTTTTTATCGTTTTGTCGAAATCTTCAAATTTTTTCGATTTATTTACGATAGCCATAAGAATTGGTCTGCTAAGTAGATCTGCTGTGTAGTTGGTTTTACCAGGGGTGTATTTTATTCTATATTGGTAGTTTATTAGCTTCAGTCTCCATCTTACTAATCGACTAGTGGGTCTTTCACTGAATGTAGCCAAACTAAAGGTCGGTGATCAGTTTTTATTTCGAACAATCTTGCGAACAGAAAATGATGAAAGTTTTTTATTGTCTTAATTATTGCTAAACATTCTTTTTCGATTGTGGAATAATTTCTTTCAGCTTTATTCAACGTATATGAATAAAATGCAATCGGCATATCGATACCATTGTACTCTTGCGTCAGAACTCCGCCTAGAGCTTCGTTACTAGCATCGGTGGTGATAGAAAACATTTTGCTGTCGTCAGGATGTCTTAGAATAGGGGCTGAAGTAATCTTTTCTTTCAATAAATTAAATGCGTCGACACAACTTTTATTGAAATCGAATTTTATGTTCTTTTTCAGTAGTTTTGTAAGTGGTTTTGTTATTTTACCGTAATTTTCGATGAACTTACGGTAATAACCAGTTATTCCCAAGAAACTTTGAATTTGTTTAATATTTGTTGGTTGATTTAATTTAGTATTTTTTCTATTTTTTCTGCTTGGGGTTTGATGTCATCTACTGTTACGATGTGTCCAAGATACTTTAATTCTTTTTGTAGAAATTCGCATTTTTCAATAGTAAGTTTTAAATTGTTTTTCTTTAGAATACTTAACACTTCATTTAGATTTTCAATATGATTTTGGAGGTTTTTGCCTAATATAATTACATCATCAAGGTAGCACTTACACTTTCCTTGGTTTATTTGATCAGCAAAGATTTCATTCATTAGAGTTTGGAAACTGGCTGGGGCGTTTACCAAACCAAAGGGCATACGTAGAAATTCCCAGTGGCCGTTCCCGACAGTGAATGCCGTCTTTGGGATGTCTTCCTTTTTGACCATAATTTGATGAAACCCGCTGGCCAAATCAATAGCTGAATAATATTGGTTACCTCCCAAATTACTAAGTATTTCGTCTATACGCGGTATAGGATAGTTGTTTGATATCGTTATCTCATTTAGCTTGCGATAATCGATTACCATTCTAAATTGTTTAGTATTTGAGTGTGGTGTTTGTTTTTTGTCTACAATCCACACGGGTGAGTTATAAGGTGATTTATTCTTCCGAATAATGTTATTTTTTAGAAGTTCATTTACTTGACGTTGAGCTTCGTCTTTCAATGCTTTTGGTAATGGGTAAATTTTACTTTTGATGGGTTCTAGGTCTTTTAATTTGATTTCATGCTGAATAACGTTTGTACAACCCGGCGAATCGTCATCTAG